>NC_091748.1:26353935-26978935 GCF_043380555.1 Nothobranchius furzeri
GCTGGTCCTGCTGCTGTTTTCTGCTCTGCTCATCGGCGTCGGTTACTCCGCTGATCCTGCTGCTGTTTTCTGCACTGATCATCGGCGTCGGCGACTGCGCTGATCCTGCTGCTCTTTTCTGCTCTGCTCGTCGGCGTCTGCGACTGCGCATCTCCTGCTGCTGTTTTTTGCTCTCCTCGTCGGCGTCTGCGACTGCGCTGATCCTGCTGCTGTTTTCTGCTCTGCTCATTGGCGTCAGCAACTGGGCTGATCCTGCTGCTGTTTTCTGCTCTGCTCATCGGCGTCGGCGACTGCGTTGATCCTGCTGCTGTTTTCTGCTCTGCTCGTCGGCGTCAGCGACTGCGCTGGTCCTGCTGCTGTTTTCTTCTCTGCTCGTCGGTGTCTGCTCTGCTCGTCGGCGTCTGCGCAGGACCTGCTGCTGTTTTCTGCTCTTCTCGTCGGCGACTGCTCTGGTCCTGCAGTTGTTTTCGCCTCTGCTCGTCAGCGTCTGCTCTGCTAATCGGCGTCTGTGACTGCGCTGGTCATGCTGCTGTTTTCTGCTCTGCTCATTGGCATCTGCGACTGCTTATCTCCTGCTGCTTTTTTCTGCTCTGCTCGTCCGCGTCAGCTACTGCGCTGACCCTGCTGCTGTTTTCTGCTCTGATCGTCTGCGAATGCGCATCTCCTGCTGCTGTTTTTTGCTCTGCTCGTCGGCGTCAGCGACTGCGCTGATCCTGCTGCTCTTTTCTGCTCTGCTCGTCGGCGTCTGCGACTGCGCTGGTCCTGCTGCTGTATTCTGCTCTGCTCGTTGGCGACTGCGCTGATCCTGCTGCTGTTTTCTGCTCTGCTCGAAGGTGTCGGCAACTGCGCTGGTCCTGCTGCTGTTTTCTGCACTGCTCATCGGCGTCGGCGACTGCGCTGATCCTGCTGCTGTTTTCTGCTTGGCTCGTAGGCGTCGCCGACTGCGCTGGTCCTGCTGCTGTTTTCTGCTCTGCTCGTCGGCGACTGCGCTGGTCCTGCTGCTGTTTTCTGCAATGCTCATCGGAATCGGCGACTGCGTTGATCCTGCTGCTGTTTTCTGCTCTGCTCGTCGGCGTCAGCAACTGCGCTGATCCTGCTCCTGTTTTCTGCTCTGCTCGTCGGTGTCAGCGACTACGCTGATCCTACTGCTGTTTTCTGCACTGCTCATTCGCGTCGGCGACTGTGTTGATCCTGCTGCTGTTTTCTGCTCGGCTCGTCGGCGTCTGCGACTGCTCATCTCCTGCTGCTGTTTTTTGCTCTGCTCGTCGGCGACTGTGCTGGTCCTGCTGCTGTTTTCTGCTCTGCTCATCGGCGTCGGCGACTGCGCTGGTCCTGCTGTTGTTTTCTGCTCTGATCGTCGGCGCCGGCGACTGCGCTGGTCCTGCTGCTGTTTTCTTCTCTGCTCGTCGGCGTCTTCTCTGCTCGTCGGCGTCTGCGACTACGCTGATCCTGCAGCTGTTTTCTGCTCTGCTCGTCGCCGTCTGCGACTGTGCTGGTCCTGTTGCTGTTTTCTGCTCTGCTCGTCGGCGACTGCGCTGATCCTGCTGCTGTTTTCTGCTCTGCTCGTAGGCGTCGCCGACTGCGCTGGTCCTGCTGTTGTTTTCGCCTCTGCCTGCGCTGGTCCTGCTGCTGTTTTCTGCACTACTCATCGGCGTCGGCGACTGTGCTGATCCTGCTGCTGTTTTCTGCTCTGCTCGTAGGCGTCGGCGACTGCGCTGATCCTGCTGCTGTTTCCTGCTCTGCTCATAGCCGTCGGCGACTGCGCTTGTCCTGCTGTTGTTTTCTGCTCTGATCGTCGGCGTCGGCAACTGCGCTGGTTCTGCTGCTGTTTTCTTCTCTGCTCGTCGGCGTCTGCTCTGCTCGTCGGCATCTGCGACTGCGCTGGTCCTGCTGCTGTTTTCTGCTCTGCTCATCGGCGACTGCGCTGGTCCTGCTGGTGTTTTCTGCACTGCTCATCAGCGTCGGCGACTGCGCTGGTCCTGCTGTTGTTTTTGCCTCTGCTCATCGGCGTCTGCGACTGCGCTGGTCCTGCTGCTGTTTTCTGCTCTGATCGTCGGCGCCGGCGACTGCGCTGGTCCTGCTGCTGTTTTCTTCTCTTCTCGTCGGCGTCTGCTCTGCTCGACGGCGTCTGTGACTGCACTGGTCTTGCTGCTGTTTCCTGCTCTGCTCATCGGCCACTGCGCTGGTCCTGCTGGTGTTTTCTGCACTGCTCATCTGCGTCAGCGACTGTGCTGGTCCTGCTGTTGTTTTCTGCTCTGATCGTCGGCGTCGGCAACTGCGCTGGTCCTGCTGCTGTTTTCTTCTCTGCTCGTCGGCGTCTGCTCTGCTCGTCGGCGTCTGCGACTGCGCTGGTCCTGCTGCTGTTTTCTGCTCTGCTCATCGACGTATGCGCTGGTCCTGCTGGTGTTTTCTGCACTGTTCATCTGCGTCGGCGACTGCGCTGGTCCTGCTGCTGTTTTCTGCTCTGCTCGTCGGCGACTGCCCTGACCCTGCTGCTGTTTTCTGCTCTGATCGTCTGCGACTGTGCATCTCCTGCTGCTGTTTTTTGCTCTGCTCGTCGGCGTCAGCGACTGCTCTGATCCTGCTGCTGTTTTCTGCTCTGCTCGTAGGAGTCTGCGACTGCGCATCTCCTGCTGCTGTTTTTTGCTCTGCTTGTCGGCGACTGCGCTGGTCCTGCTGCTGTTTTCTGCTCTGCTCATCGGCGTCGGCTACTGCGCTGATCCTGCTGCTGTTTTCTGCTCTGCTTGTCTGCGTCAGCGAATGCGCTGATCCTGCTGCTGTTTCCTGCTCTGCTCATCGCCGTCGGCGCCTGCGCTGGTCCTGCTGTTGTTTTCTGCTCTGATCGTCGGCGTCGGCAACTGCGCTGGTCCTGCTGCTGTTTTCTTCTCTGCTCGTCGGCGTCTGCTCTGCTCGTCGGCGTCTGCGACTGCACTGGTCCTGCTGCTGTTTTCTGCTCTGCTCATCGGCGACTGCGCTGGTCCTGCTGGTGTTTTCTGCACTGTTCATCGGCGTCGGCGACTGCGCTGGTCCTGCTGCTGTTTTCTGCTCTGCTCGTCGGTGTCAGTTACTACGCTGATCCTGCTGCTGTTTTTTTGCTCTGCTCGTCGGCGACTGCGCTGGTCCTGCTGCTGTTTTCTGCATTGCTCATTGGCGTCGGCGACTGTGCTGATCCTGCTGCTTTTTTCTTCACTGCTCATCGGCGACAGCGACTGCGCTGGTCCTGCTGCTGTTTTCTGCTCTGCTCGTCGGCGACTGCGCAGGTCCTGCTACTGTTTTCTGCACTGCTCATCGGCGTCGGCGACTGCGTTGATCCTGCTGCTGTTTTCTGCTCTGCTCATTGGCGTCTGCGACTGCGCATCTCCTGCTGCTGTTTTCTGCTCTGATCGTCTGCGACTGCGCATCTCCTGATTATGTTTTTTGCTCTGCTCGTCGGCGTCAGCGACTGCGCTGATCCTGCTGCTGTTTTCTGCTCTGCTCGTCGGCGTCTGCGACTGCGCATCTCCTGCTGCTGTTTTTTGCTCTGCTCGTCGGCGTTGCGCTGGTCCTGCTGCTGTTTTCTGCTCTGCTCATCGGCGTCGGCTACTACGCTGATCCTGCTGGTGTTTTCTGCACTGCTCATCTGCGTCAGCGACTGTGCTGGTCCTGCTGTTGTTTTCTGCTCTGATCGTCGGCGACGGCGACTGCGCTGGTCCTGCTGCTGTTTTCTTCTCTGCTCGTCGGCGTCTGCTCTGCTCATCGGCGACAGCGACTGCGCTGGTCCTGCTGCTGTTTTCTGCTCTGCTCGTCGGCGACTGCGCAGGTCCTGCTACTGTTTTCTGCACTGCTCATCGGCGTCGGCGACTGCGTTGATCCTGCTGCTGTTTTCTGCTCTGCTCATTGGCGTCTGCAACTGCGCATCTCCTGCTGCTGTTTTCTGCTCTGATCGTCTGCGACTGCGCATCTCCTGATTATGTTTTTTGCTCTGCTCGTCGGCGTCAGCGACTGCGCTGATCCTGCTGCTGTTTTCTGCTCTGCTCGTCGGCGTCTGCGACTGCGCATCTCCTGCTGCTGTTTTTTGCTCTGCTCGTCGGCGTTGCGCTGGTCCTGCTGCTGTTTTCTGCTCTGCTCATCGGCGTCGGCTACTACGCTGATCCTGCTGGTGTTTTCTGCACTGCTCATCTGCGTCAGCGACTGTGCTGGTCCTGCTGTTGTTTTCTGCTCTGATCGTCGGCGACGGCGACTGCGCTGGTCCTGCTGCTGTTTTCTTCTCTGCTCGTCGGCGTCTGCTCTGCTCGTCGGCGTCTGCGACTGCACTGTTCCTGCTGCTGTTTTCTGCTCTGCTCATCGACGTATGCGCTGGCCCTGCTGGTGTTTTTGGCACTCTTCATCGGCGTCGGCGACTGCGCTGGTCCTGCTGCTGTTTTCTGCTCTGCTCGTCGGCGACTGCGCTGACCCTGCTGCTCTTTTCTGCTCTGATCGTCTGCGACTGCGCATCTCCTGCTGCTGTTTTTTGCTCTGCTCGTCGGCGTCAGCGACTGCTCTGATCCTGCTGCTGTTTTCTGCTCTGCTCGTAGGAGTCTGCGACTGTGCATCTCCTGCTGCTGTTTTTTGCTCTGCTCGTCGGCGGCTGCGCTGGTCCTGCTGCTGTTTTCTGCTCTGCTCATCGGCGTCGGCTACTGCGTTGATCCTGCTGCTGTTTTCCGCTCTGCTTGTCTGCGTCAGCGAATGCGCTGATCCTGCTGCTGTTTCCTGCTCTGCTCGTCGCCGTCGGCGCCTGCGCTGGTCCTGCTGTTGTTTTCTGCTCTCATTGTCAGTGTAGGAAACTGCGCTGGTCCTGCTGCTGTTTTCTTCTCTGCTCGTCGGCGTCTGCTCTGCTCGTCGGCGTCTGCGACTGCACTGGTCCTGCTGCTGTTTTCTGCTCTGCTCATCGGCGACTGCGCTGGTCCTGCTGGTGTTTTCTGCACTGCTCATCGGCGTCGGCGACTGTGCTGGTCCTGATGCTTTTTTCTGCTCTGCTTGTCGCCGTCGGCTACTGCGCTGCTCCTGCTGGTGTTTTCTGCTCTGATCGTCGGCGTCGGTGACTGTGCTGGTCCTGATGCTTTTTTCTGCTCTGCTTGTCGGCGTCAGCGACTGCGCTGACCCTGCAGCTGTTTTCTGCTCTGCTCGTCGCCGTCTGCGACTGTGCTGGTCCTGTTGCTGTTTTCTGCTCTGCTCGTTGGCGACTGCGCTGTTCCTGCTGCTGTTTTCTGCACTGCTCATTGGCGTCGGCGACTGCGTTGATCCTGCTGCTGTTTTCTGCTCTGCTCATTTGCGTCTGCGACTGCGCATCTCCTGCTGCTTTTTTCTGCTCTGCTCGTCGGCGTCAGCGACTCTTCTGACCCTGCTGCTGTTTTCTGCTCTGATCGTCTGCAACTACGCAACTCCTGCTGCTGTTTTTGCTCTGCTCGTCTGCATCAGTGACTCTTCTGATCCTGCTGCTGTTTTCTGCTCTGCTCATCGGAGTCTGCGACTGCGCATCTCCTGCTGCTGTTTTTTGCTCTGCTCGTCGGCGACTGCGCTGGTCCTGCTGCTGTTTTCTGCTCTGCTCATCGGCGTCTGCTCTGCTCGTCGGCGTCTGCGACTGCGCTGGTCCTGCTGCTGTTTTCTGCTCTGCTCATCGGCGACTGCGCTGGTCCTGCTGGTGTTTTCTGCACTGCTCATCGGCGTCGGCGACTGCACTGGTCCTGCTGCTGTTTTCTGCTCTGCTCGTCGGCAACTGCGCTGGTCCTGCTGCTGTTTTCTGCACTGCTCATTGGCGTCAGCGACTGTGCTGATCCTGCTGCTGTTTTCTGCTCTGCTCGAAGGCGTCGGCGACTGCGCTGGTCCTGCTGCTGTTTTCTGCACTGCTCATCGGCGTCTGCGACTGCGCTGGTCCTGCTGCTGTTTTCTGCTCTGCTCGTCGGCGACTGCGCAGGTCCTGCTGCTGTTTTCTGCACTGCTCATCTGCGTCGGCGACTGCGCTGATCCTGCTGCTGTTTTCTGCTCTGCTCATTGGCGTCTGCGACTGCGCATCTCCTGCAGCTTTTTTCTGCTTTGCTCGTCGGCGTCAGCGACTGCGCTGACTCTGCTGCTGTTTTCAGCTCTGATCGTCTGCGACTGCGCATCTCCTGCTTCTGTTTTTTGCTCTGCTCGTCGGCGTCAGCGACTGCGCTGATCCTGTTGCTGTTATCTGCTCTGCTCGTCGGCGTCTGCGACTGCACATCTCCTGCTGCTGTTTTTTGCTCTGCTCGTCGGCGACTGCGCTGGTCCTGCTGCTTTTTTCTGCTCTGCTCATCGGTGTTGGCTACTGCGCTGATCCTGCTGTTGTTTCCTGCTCTGCTCGTCACCGTCGGCGACTGCGCTGGTCCTGCTGTTGTTTTCTGCTCTGATCGTCGGAGCCGGCGACTGCGCTGGTCCTGCTGCTGTTTTCTTCTCTGCTCGTCGGCATCTGCTCTGCTCGTCGGCGTCTGCGACTGCGCAGGTCCTGCTGCTGTTTTCTGCTCTGCTCATCGGTGACTGCGCTGGTCCTGCTTGTGTTTTCTGCACTGCTCATCTGCGTCGGCGACTGCGCTGGTCCTGCTGTTGTTTTCTGCTCTGATCGTCGGCGTCGGCGACTGCGCTGGTCCTGCTGCTGTTTTCTTCTCTGCTCGTCGGCGTCTGCTCTGCCCGTCGGCGTCTGCGACTGCGCTGGTCCTGCTGGTGTTTTCTGCATTGCTCATCGGCGTCGGCAACTGCGCTGGTCCTGCTGTTGTTTTCGCCTCTGCTTGTCGGCGTCTGAGACTGCGCTGGTCCTGCTGCTGTTTTCTGCTCTGCTCGTCGGCGACTGCGCTGGTCCTGCTGCTGTTTTCTGCACTGCTCATCGGCATCGGCGACTGTGCTGATCCTGCTGCTGTTTTCTGCTCTGCTCGTAGGCGTCGGCGACTGCGCTGATCCTGCTGCTGTTTCCTGCTCTGCTCATCGCCGTCGGCGACTGCGCTGGTCCTGCTGTTGTTTTCTGCTCTGATCGTCGGCGTCGGCGACTGCGCTGGTTCTGCTGCTGTTTTCTTCTCTGCTCGTCGGCGTCTGCGACTGCGCTGGTCCTGCTGCTGTTTTCTGCTCTGCTCATCGTCGACTGTGCTGGTCCTGCTGGTGTTTTCTGCACTGCTCATCAGCGTCGGCGACTGCGCTGGTCCTGCTGTTGTTTTTGCCTCTGCTCATTGGCGTCTGCGACTGCGCTGGTCCTGCTGCTGTTTTCTGCTCTGCTCGTCGGCGACTGCGCTGGTCCTGCTGCTGTTTTCTGCACTGCTCATTGGCGTCGGCGACTGTGCTGATCCTGCTGCTGTTTTCTGCTCTGCTCGTAGGCGTCTGTGACTGCGCTGGTCCTGCTGCTTTTTTCTTCACTGCTCATTGGCGACTGCGACTGCGCTGGTCCTGCTGCTGTTTTCTGCTCTGCTCGTCGGCGACTGCGCAGGTCCTGCTGCTGTTTTCTGCACTGCTCATCAGCGACTGCGACTGCGCTGGTCCTGCTGCTGTTTTCTGCTCTGCTCATCGGCAACTGCGCTGGTCCTGCTGGTGTTTTCTGCACTGCTCATCGGCGTCGGCGACTGCGCTGGTCCTGCTGTTGTTTTCGCCTCTGCTCGTCTGCGTCTGCGACTGCGCTGGTCCTGCAGCTGTTTTCTGCTCTGCTCGTCGGCAACTGCGCTGGTCCTGCTGCTGTTTTCTGCACTGCTCATTGGCGTCAGCGACTGTGCTGATCCTGCTGCTGTTTTCTGCTCTGCTCGAAGGCGTCGGCGACTGCGCTGGTCCTGCTGCTGTTTTCTGCACTGCTCATCGGCGTCTGCGACTGCGCTGGTCCTGCTGCTGTTTTCTGCTCTGCTCGTCGGCAACTGCGCAGGTCCTGCTGCTGTTTTCTGCACTGCTCATCGGCGTCGGCGACTGCGCTGATCCTGCTGCTGTTTTCTGCTCTGCTCATTGGCGTCTGCGACTGCGCATCTCCTGCAGCTTTTTTCTGCTTTGCTCGTCGGCGTCAGCAACTGCGCTGACCCTGCTGCTGTTTTTAGCTCTGATCGTCTGCGACTGCGCATCTCCTGCTTCTGTTTTTTGCTCTGCTCGTCGGCGTCAGCGACTGCGCTGATCCTGCTGCTGTTTTCTGCTCTGCTCGTCGGCGTCTGCGACTGCACATCTCCTGCTGCTGTTTTTTGCTCTGCTCGTCTGCCACTGCACTGGTCCTGCTGCTGTTTTCTGCTCTGCTCATCGGCGTTGGCTACTGCGCTGATCCTGCAGTTTTTTTCCTGCTCTGCTCGTCGCCGTCGGCGACTGCGCTGGTCCTGCTGTTGTTTTCTGCTCTGATCGTCGGCGTCTGCTCTGCTCGTCGGCGTCTGCGCTGGTCCTGCTGCTGTTTTCTGCTCTGCTCATCGGTGACTGCGCTGAACCTGCTTCTGTTTTCTGCACTGCTCATCTGCGTCGGCGACTGCGCTGGTCCTGCTGTTGTTTTCTGCTCTGATCGTCGGCGTCGGCGACTGCGCTGGTCCTGCTGCTGTTTTCTTCTCTGCTCATCGGCGTCTGCTCTGCTCGTCGGCGTCTGCGACTGCGCTGGTCCTGCTGGTGTTTTCTGCATTGCTCATAGGCGTCGGCGACTGCGCTGGTCCTGCTGTTGTTTTCGCCTTTGCTCGTCGGCGTCCGAGACTGCGCTGGTCCTGCTGCTGTTTTCTGCTCTGCTCGTCGGCGACTGTGCTGGTCCTGCTGCTGTTTTCTGCACTGCTCATCGGCGTCGGCGACAGTGCTGATCCTGCTGCTGTTTTCTGCTCTGCTCGTAGGCGTCGGCGACTGCGCTGGTCCTGCTGCTGTTTTCTGCACTGCTCATCGGCGTCAGCGAATGCGCTGATACTGCTGCTGTTTCCTGCTCTGCTCATCGCCGTCGGCGACTGCGCTGGTCCTGCTGTTGTTTTCTGCTCTGATCGTCGGCGTCGGCGACTGCGCTGGTTCTGCTGCTGTTTTCTTCTCTGCTCGTCGGCGTCTGCTCTGCTCGTCGGCGTCTGCGACTGCGCTGGTCCTGCTGCTGTTTTCTGCTCTGCTCATCGGCGACTGCGCTGGTCCTGCTGGTGTTTACTGCACTGCTCATCAGCGTCGGCGACTGCGCTGGTCCTGCTTTTGTTTTTGCCTCTGCTCATCGGCGTCTGCGACTGCGCTGGTCCTGCTGCTGTTTTCTGCTCTGCTCGTCGGCGACTGCGCTGGTCCTGCTGCTGTTTTCTGCACTGCTCATTGTCGTCGGCGACTGTGCTGATCCTGCTGTTGTTTTCTGCTCTGCTCGTAGGCGTCTGTGACTGCGCTGGTCCTGCTGCTTTTTTCTTCACTGCTCATCGGCGACTGCGACTGCGCTGGTCCTGCTGCTGTTTTCTGCTCTGCTCGTCGGCGACTGCGCAGGTCCTGCTGCTGTTTTCTGCACTGCTCATCGGCGACTGCGACTGCGCTGGTCCTGCTGCTGTTTTCTGCTCTGCTTGTCGGCGACTGCGCAGGTCCTGCTGCTGTTTTCTGCACTGCTCATCGGCGTCGGCGACTGCGTTGATCCTGCTGCTGTTTTCTGCTCTGCTCATTGGCGTCTGCGACTGCGCATCTCCTGCTGCTGTTTTCTGCTCTGATCGTCTGCGACTGCGCATCTCCTGCTTATGTTTTTTGCTCTGCTCGTCGGCGTCAGCGACTGCGCAAATCCTGCTGCTGTTTTCTGCTCTGCTCGTCGGCGTCTGCGACTGCGCATCTCCTGCTGCTGTTTTTTGCTCTGCTCGTCGGCGACTGCGCTGGTCCTGCTGCTGTTTTCTGCTCTGCTCATCGGCGTCGGCTACTACGCTGATCCTGCTGTTGTTTCCTGCTCTGCTCGTCGCCTTCGGCGACTGCGCTGGTCCTTCTGTTGTTTTCTGCTCTGATCGTCGGCGCCGGCGACTGCGCTGGTCCTGCTGCTGTTTTCTTCTCTGCTCGTCGGCGTCTGCTCTACTCGACGGCGTCTGTGACTGCACTGGTCCTGCCGCTGTTTCCTGGTCTGCTCATCGGCCACTGCGCTGGTCCTGCTGGTGTTTTCTGCACTGCTCATCTGTGTCAGCGACTGTGCTGGTCCTGCTGTTGTTATCTGCTCTGATCGTCGGCGTCGGCAACTGCGCTGGTCCTGCTGCTGTTTTCTTCTCTGCTCGTCGGCGTCTGCTCTGCTCGTCGGCGTCTGCGACTGCGCTGGTCCTGCTGCTGTTTTCTGCTCTGCTCATCGACGTATGCGCTGGTCCTGCTGGTGTTTTCTGCACGGTTCATCGGCGTCGGCGACTGCGCTGGTCCTGCTGCTGTTTTCTGCTCTGCTCGTCGGCGACTGCGCTTACCCTGCTGCTGTTTTCTGCTCTGATCGTCTGCGACTGCGCATCTCCTGCTGCCGTTTTTTGCTCTGCTCGTCGGCGTCAGCGACTGCTCTGATCCTGCTGCTGTTTTCTGCTCTGCTCGTAGGAGTCTGCGACCGCGCATCTCCTGCTGCTGTTTTTTGCTCTGCTTGTCGGCGACTGCGCTGGTCCTGCTGCTGTTTTCTGCTCTGCTCCTTGGCGTCGGCTACTGCGCTGATCCTGCTGCTGTTTTCTGCTCTGCTTGTCTGCGTCAGCGAATGCGCTGATCCTGCTGCTGTTTCCTGCTCTGCTCGTCGCCGTCGGCGCCTGCGCTGGTCCTGCTGTTGTTTTCTGCTCTGCTCGTCGCCGTCTGCGACTGTGCTGGTCCTGTTGCTGCTTTCTGCTCTGCTCGTCGGCGACTGCGCTGATCCTGCTGCTGTTTTCTGCTCTGCTCGTAGGCGTCGCCGACTGCGCTGGTCCTGCTGTTGTTTTCGCCTCTGCTCGTCTGCGTCTGCTCTGCTCGTCGGCGTCTGCGACTGCGCTGGTCCTGCTGTTGTTTTCGCCTCTGCTCGTCTGCGTCTGCTCTGCTCGTCGGCGTCTGCGACTGCGCTGGTCCTGCTGCTGTTTTCTGCTCTGCTCGTCGGCGACTGCGCTGGTCCTGCTGCTGTTTTCTGCACTGCTCATCGGCGTCGGCGACTGCGCTGATCCTGCTGCTGTTTTCTGCTTTGCTCGTAGGCGTCGCCAACTGCGCTGGTCCTGCTGCTGTTTTCTGCTCTGCTCGTCGGCGACTGCGCTGGTCCTGCTGCTGTTTTCTGCACTGCTCATCGGCGTCGGCGACTGCGTTGATCCTGCTGCTGTTTTCTGCTCTGCTCGTTGGCGTCTGTGACTGCGCATCTCCTGCTGCTGTTTTTTGCTCTGCTCGTCGGCGACTGCGCTTGTCCTGCTGCTGTTTTCTGCTCTGCTCATCGGCGTCGGCTACTGCGCTGATCCTGCTGCTGTTTTCGGCTCTGCTCGTTGGCGTCTGCTACTGCGCATCTCCTGCTGCTTTTTTTCTGCTCTGCTCGTCGGCGTCTGCAACTGCGCTGATCCTGCAGCTGTTTTCTGCTCTGCTTGTCGCCGGTTGCGACTGTGCTGGTCCTGTTGCTGTTTTCTGCTCTGCTCGTCGGTGACTGCGCTGATCCTGCTGCTGTTTTCTGCTCTGCTCGTAGGCGTCGCCGACTGCGCTGGTCCTGCTGTTGTTTTCGCCTCTGCTCGTCTGCGTCTGCTCTGCTCGTCGGCGTCTGCGACTGCGCTGGTCCTGCTGTTGTTTTCGCCTCTGCTCGTCTGCGTCTGCTCTGCTCGTCGGCGTTTGCGACTGCGCTGGTCCTGCTGCTGTTTTCTGCTCTGCTCGTCGGCGACTGCGCTGGTCCTGCTGCTGTTTTCTGCACTGCTCATCGGCGTCGGCGACTGCGCTGATCCTGCTGCTGTTTTCTGCTTTGCTCGTAGGCGTCGCCGACTGCGCTGGTCCTGCTGCTGTTTTCTGCTCTGCTCGTCGGCGACTGCGCTGGTCCTGCTGCTGTTTTCTTCACTGCTCATCGGCGTCGGCGACTGTGTTGATCCTGCTGCTGTTTTCTGCTCTGCTCGTTGGCGTCTGCGACTGCGCATCTCCTGCTGCTTTTTTCAGCTCTGCTCGTCGGCGTCAGCAACTGCGCTGATTCTGCTGCTGTTTTCTGCTCTGCTCGTCGGTGTCAGCGACTACGCTGATCCTGCTGCTGTTTTCTGCACTGCTCATTGGCGTCGGCGACTGCGTTGATCCTGCTGCTGTTTTCTGCTCTGCCCGTCGGCGTCTGCGCATCTCCTGCTGCTGTTTTTTGCTCTGCTCGTCAGCAACTGCGCTGGTCCTGCTGCTGTTTTCTGCTCTGCTGATCAGCGTCGGCTACTGCGCTGATCCTGCTGTTGTTTCCTGCTCTGCTCGTCGCCGTCGGCGACTGCGCTGGTCCTGCTGTTGTTTTCTGCTCTGATCGTCGGCGTCTGCGACAGCGCTGATCCTGCTGCTGTTTTCTACTCTGCTCGTCGGCGTCTGTGACTGCGCATCTCCTGCTGCTGTTTTTTGCTCTGCTCGTCGGCGACTGCGCTTGTCCTGCTGCTGTTTTCTGCTATGATCATCGGCGTCGGCTACTGCGCTGATCCTGCTGCTGTTTTCTGCTCTGCTCATTGGCGTCTGCGACTGCGCATCTCCTGCTGCTTTTTTCTGCTCTGCTCGTCGGCGTCAGCGACTGCGCTGATCCTGCAGCTGTTTTCTGCTCTGCTCGTCCCCGTCTGCGACTGTGCTGGTCCTGTTCCTGTTTTCTGCTCTGCTCGTCGGCGACTGCGCTGATTCTGCTGCTGTTTTCTGCTCTGCTCGTAGGAGTCGCCGACTGCGCTGGTCCTGCTGTTGTTTTCGCCTCTGCTCATCTGCGTCTGCTCTGCTCGTCGGCGTCTTCGACTGCGCTGGTCCTGCTGTTGTGTTTGCCTCTGCTCGTCTGCGTCTGCTCTGCTCGTCGGCGTCTGCGACTGCGCTGGTCCTGCTGCTGTTTTCTGCTCTGCTCGTCGGCGACTGCGCTGGTCCTGCTGCTGTTTTCTGCACTGCTCATCGGCGTCGGTGACTGTGCTGATCCTGCTGCTGTTTTCTGCTCTGCTCGTAGGCGTCGGCGACTGCGCTGGTCCTGCTGCTGTTTTCTGCACTGCTCATCGGCGTCTGCGACTGCGCTGGTCCAGCTGCTGTTTTCTGCTCTGCTCGTCGGCGACTGCGCTGGTTCTGCTGCTGTTTTCTGCACTGCTTATCGGCGTTGGCGACTGCGTTGATCCTGCTGCTCTTTTCTGCTCTGCTCATTGGAGTCTGCGACTGCGCATCTCCTGCTGCTTTTTTCTGCTCTGCTCGTCGGCGTCAGCGACTGTGCTGACCCTGCTGCTGTTTTTTGCTCTGCTCGTCGGCGACTGCGCTGGTCCTGCTGCTGTTTCCTGCTCTGCTCGTCGCCGTCGGCTACTGCGCTGGTCCTGCTGTTGTTTTCTGCTCTGATCGTCGGCGTCGGCGACTGTGCTGGTCCTGCTGCTGTTTATGCTCTGCTCGTTGGCGTCTGCGACTGCGCATCTCCTGCAGCTTTTTTCTGCTCTGCTCGTCGGCGTCAGCGACTGCGCTGACCCTGCAGCTGTTTTCTGCTCTGCTCGTCGCCGTCTGCGACTGTGCTGGTCCTGTTGCTGTTTTCTGCTCTGCTCGTCGGCGACTGCGCTGGTCCTGCTGCTGTTTTCTGCACTGCTCATTGGCGTCGGCGACTGCGTTGATCCTGCTGCTGTTTTCTGCTCTGCTCATTTGCGTCTGCGACTGCGCATCTCCTGCTGCTTTTTTCTGCTCTGCTCGTCGGCGTCAGCGACTGCGCTGACCCTGCTGCTGTTTTCTGCTCTGATCGTCTGCAACTACGCAACTCCTCCTGCTGTTTTTGCTCTGCTCGTCTGCATCAGCGACTCTTCTGATCCTGCTGCTGTTTTCTGCTCTGCTCATCGGAGTCTGCGACTGCGCATCTCCTGCTGCTGTTTTTTGCTCTGCTCGTCGGCGACTGCGCTGGTCCTGCTGCTGTTTTCTGCTCTGCTCATCGGCGTCGACTACTGCGCTGATCCTGCTGCTGTTTTCTGCTCTGCTTGTCTGCGTCAGCGAATGCGCTGATCCTGCTGCTGTTTCCTGCTCTGCTCGTCGCCGTCGGCGCCTGCGCTGGTCCTGCTGTTGTTTTCTGCTCTGATCGTCGGCGTTGGCGACTGCGCTGGTCCTGCTGCTGTTTTCTTCTCTGCTCGTCGGCGTCTGCTCTGCTCGTCGGCGTCTGCGACTGCGCTGGTCCTGCTGCTGTTTTCTGCTCTGCTCATCGGCGACTGCGCTGGTCCTGCTGGTGTTTTCTGCACTGCTCATGGGCGTCGGCGACTGCGCTGGTCCTGCTGTTGTTTTCGCCTCTGCTCGTCTGCGTCTGCGACTGTGCTGGTCCTGCTGCTGTTTTCTGCTCTGCTCGTCGGCAACTGCGCTGGTCCTGCTGCTGTTTTCTGCACTGCTCATTGGCGTCAGCGACTGTGCTGATCCTGCTGCTGTTTTCTGCTCTGCTCGAGGCGTCGGCGACTGCGCTGGTCCTGCTGCTGTTTTCTGCACTGCTCATCGGCGTCTGCGACTGCGCTGGTCCTGCTGCTGTTTTCTGCTCTGCTCGTCGGCGACTGCGCAGGTCCTGCTGCTGTTTTCTGCACTGCTCATCGGCGTCGGCGACTGCGCTGATCCTGCTGCTGTTTTCTGCTCTGCTCATTGGCGTCTGCGACTGCGCATCTCCTGCAGCTTTTTTCTGCTTTGCTCGTCGGCGTCAGCGACTGCGCTGACTCTGCTGCTGTTTTCAGCTCTGATCGTCTGCGACTGCGCATCTCCTGCTTCTGTTTTTTGCTCTGCTCATCGGCGTCGACTACTGCGCTGATCCTGCTGCTGTTTTCTGCTCTGCTTGTCTGCGTCAGCGAATGCGCTGATCCTGCTGCTGTTTCCTGCTCTGCTCGTCGCCGTCGGCGCCTGCGCTGGTCCTGCTGTTGTTTTCTGCTCTGATCGTCGGCGTTGGCGACTGCACTGGTCCTGCTGCTGTTTTCTTCTCTGCTCGTCGGCGTCTGCTCTGCTCGTCGGCGTCTGCGACTGCGCTGGTCCTGCTGCTGTTTTCTGCTCTGCTCATCGGCGACTGCGCTGGTCCTGCTGGTGTTTTCTGCACTGCTCATCGGCGTCGGCGACTGTGCTGATCCTGCTGCTGTTTTCTGCTCTGCTCGAGGCGTCGGTGACTGCGCTGGTCCTGCTGCTGTTTTCTGCACTGCTCATCGGCGTCTGCGACTGCGCTGGTCCTGCTGCTGTTTTCTGCTCTGCTCGAGGCGTCGGCGACTGCGCTGGTCCTGCTGCTGTTTTCTGCACTGCTCATCGGCGTCTGCGACTGCGCTGGTCCTGCTGCTGTTTTCTGCTCTGCTCGTCGGCGACTGCGCAGGTCCTGCTGCTGTTTTCTGCACTGCTCATCGGCGTCGGCGACTGCGCTGATCCTGCTGCTGTTTTCTGCTCTGCTCATTGGCGTCTGCGACTGCGCATCTCCTGCAGCTTTTTTCTGCTTTGCTCGTCGGCGTCAGCGACTGCGCTGACCCTGCTGCTGTTTTCAGCTCTGATCGTCTGCGACTGCGCATCTCCTGCTTCTGTTTTTTGCTCTGCTCGTCGGCGTCAGCGACTGCGCTGATCCTGCTGCTGTTTTCTGCTCTGCTCGTCGGCGTCTGCGACTGCACATCTCCTGCTGCTGTTTTTTGCTCTGCTCGTCGGCGACTGCGCTGGTCCTGCTGCTGTTTTCTGCTCTGCTCATCGGCGTTGGCTACTGCGCTGATCCTGCTGTTGTTTCCTGCTCTGATCGTCGCCGTCGGCAACTGCACTGGTCCTGCTGTTGTTTTCTGCTCTGATCGTCGGCGCCGGCAACTGCGCTGGTCCTGCTGCTGTTTTCTTCTCTGCTCGACGGCGTCTGCTCTGCTCGTCGGCGTCTGCGACTGCGCTGGTCCTGCTGCTGTTTTCTGCTCTGCTCATCGGTGACTGCGCTGGTCCTGCTTGTGTTTTCTGCACTGCTCATCTGCGTCGGCGACTGCGCTGGTCCTGCTGTTGTTTTCTGCTCTGATCGTCGGCGTTGGCGACTGCGCTGGTCCTGCTGCTGTTTTCTTCTCTGCTCGTCGGCGTCTGCTCTGCTCGTCGGCGTCTGCGACTGCGCTGGTCCTGCTGGTGTTTTCTGCATTGCTCATCGGCGTCGGCGACTGCGCTGTTCCTGCTGTTGTTTTCGCCTTTGCTCGTCGGCGTCTGCGACTGCGCTGGTCCTGCTGCTGTTTTCTGCTCTGCTCGTCGGCGACTGCGCTGGTCCTGCTGCTGTTTTCTGCACTGCTCATCGGCGTCGGCGACTGTGCTGATCCTGCTGCTGTTTTCTGCTCTGCTCGTAGGCGTCGGCGACTGCGCTGGTCCTGCTGCTGTTTTCTGCACTGCTCATCGGCATCAGCGAATGCGCTGATCCTGCTGCTGTTTCCTGCTCTGCTCATCGCCGTCGGCGACTGCGTTGGTCCTGCTGTTGTTTTCTGCTCTGATCGTCGGCGTCGGCGACTGCGCTGGTTCTGCTGCTGTTTTCTTCTCTGCTCGTCGGCGTCTGCTCTGCTTGTCGGCGTCTGCGACTGCGCTGGTCCTGCTGCTGTTTTCTGCTCTGCTCATCGGCGACTGCGCTGGTCCTGCTGCTGTTTTCTGCACTGCTCATTGGCGTCGGCGACTGTGCTGATCCTGCTGCTGTTTTCTGCTCTGCTCGTAGGCGTCTGTGACTGCGCTGGTCCTGCTGCTTTTTTCTTCACTGCTCATCGGCGACTGCGACTGCGCTGGTCCTGCTGCTGTTTTCTGCTCTGCTCGTCGGGACTGCGCAGGTCCTGCTGCTGTTTTCTGCACTGCTCATCGGCGACTGCGACTGCGCTGGTCCTGCTGCTGTTTTCTGCTCTGCTCGTCGGTGACTGCGCAGGTCCTGCAGCTGTTTTCTGCACTGCTCATCGGCGTCGGCGACTGCGTTGATCCTGTTGCTGTTTTCTGCTCTGCTCATTGGCGTCTGCGACTGCGCATCTCCTGCTGCTGTTTTCTGCTCTGATCGTCTGCGACTGCGCATCTCCTGCTTATGTTTTTTGCTCTGCTCGTCGGCGTCAGCGACTGTGCAGATCCTGCTGCTGTTTTCTGCTCTGCTCGTCGGCGTCTGCGACTGCGCTGATCCTGCTGCTCTTTTCTGCTCTGCTCGTAGGCGTTGCCGACTGCACTGGTCCTGCTGCTGTTTTCTGCTCTGCTCGTTGGCGACTGCGCTGGTCCTGCTGCTGTTTTCTGCACTGCTCATCGGCGTCGGCGACTGCGCTGATCCTGCTGCTGTTTTCTGCTCTGCTCGTAGGCGTCGGCGACTGCGCTGATCCTGCTGCTGTTTTCTGCTCTGCTCGTAGGCGTCGCCAACTGCGCTGGTCCTGCTGCTGTTTTCTGCTCTGCTCGTCGGCGACTGCGACTGCGCATCTCCTGCTGCTTTTTTCTGCTCTGCTCGTCGGCACCAGCGACTGCGCTGATCCTGCTGCTGTTTTCTGCTCTGCTCATCGGCGTCTGCGACTGCGGATCTCCTGCTGCTGTTTTTTGCTCTGCTCATCGGCGTCAGCGACTGGGCTGATCCTGCTGCTGTTTTCTGCTTTGCTCGTCTGCATCAGCGAATGCGCTGTTCCTGCTGCTGTTTCCTGCTCTGCTCGTCGCTGTCGGCGACTGCGCTGGTCTTGCTGTTGTTTTCTGCTCTGATCGCCGGCGTCGGCGACTGCGCTGGTCCTGCTGCTGTTTTCTGCTCTGCTCGTCGGCGTCTGCGACTGCGCTTGTCCTGCTGTTGTTTTCTGCTCCAATCGCTGGCGTCAGCGACTGCGCTGGTCCTGCTGCTGTTTTTTGCTCTGCTCGTAGGCGTCGCCGACTGCGCTGATCCTGCTGCTGTTTTCTGCTCTGCTCGTAGGCGTCGCCGACTGCTCTGGTCCTGCTGCTGTTTTCTGCTCTGCTCGTCGGCGACTGCGCTGGTCCTGCTGCTGTTTTCTGCACTGCTCATCGGCGTCGGCGACTGCTATGATCCTGCTGCTGTTTTCTGCTCTGCTCGTAGGTGTCGCCGACTGCGCCTGTCCTGCTGCTGTTTTCTGCTCTGCTCGTAGGTGTCGCCGACTGCGCCTGTCCTGCTGTAGTTTTCTGCACTGGTCATCGTCGTCGGCGACTGCGCTGATCCTGCTGCTGTTTTCTGCCCTGCTCGTCGGCGACTGCGCTGGTCCTGCTGCTGTTTTCTGCACTGCTCATTGGCGTCAGCGACTGTGCTGATCCTGCTGCTGTTTTCTGCTCTGCTCGAAGGCGTCGGCGACTGCGCTGGTCCTGCTCCTGTTTTCTGCACTGCTCATCGGCGTCTGCGACTGCGCTGGTCCTGCTGCTGTTTTCTGCTCTGCTCGTCGGCAACTGCGCAGGTCCTGCTGCTGTTTTCTGCACTGCTCATCGGCGTCGGCGACTGCGCTGATCCTGCTGCTGTTTTCTGCTCTGCTCATTGGCGTCTGCGACTGCGCATCTCCTGCAGCTTTTTTCTGCTTTGCTCGTCGGCGTCAGCAACTGCGCTGACCCTGCTGCTGTTTTTAGCTCTGATCGTCTGCGACTGCGCATCTCCTGCTTCTGTTTTTTGCTCTGCTCGTCGGCGTCAGCGACTGCGCTGATCCTGCTGCTGTTTTCTGCTCTGCTCGTCGGCGTCTGCGACTGCACATCTCCTGCTGCTGTTTTTTGCTCTGCTCGTCTGCCACTGCACTGGTCCTGCTGCTGTTTTCTGCTCTGCTCATCGGCGTTGGCTACTGCGCTGATCCTGCAGTTTTTTTCCTGCTCTGCTCGTCGCCGTCGGCGACTGCGCTGGTCCTGCTGTTGTTTTCTGCTCTGATCGTCGGCGTCTGCTCTGCTCGTCGGCGTCTGCGCTGGTCCTGCTGCTGTTTTCTGCTCTGCTCATCGGTGACTGCGCTGAACCTGCTTCTGTTTTCTGCACTGCTCATCTGCGTCGGCGACTGCGCTGGTCCTGCTGTTGTTTTCTGCTCTGATCGTCGGCGTCGGCGACTGCGCTGGTCCTGCTGCTGTTTTCTTCTCTGCTCATCGGCGTCTGCTCTGCTCGTCGGCGTCTGCGACTGCGCTGGTCCTGCTGGTGTTTTCTGCATTGCTCATAGGCGTCGGCGACTGCGCTGGTCCTGCTGTTGTTTTCGCCTTTGCTCGTCGGCGTCCGAGACTGCGCTGGTCCTGCTGCTGTTTTCTGCTCTGCTCGTCGGCGACTGCGCTGGTCCTGCTGCTGTTTTCTGCACTGCTCATCGGCGTCGGCGACAGTGCTGATCCTGCTGCTGTTTTCTGCTCTGCTCGTAGGCGTCGGCGACTGCGCTGGTCCTGCTGCTGTTTTCTGCACTGCTCATCGGCGTCAGCGAATGCGCTGATACTGCTGCTGTTTCCTGCTCTGCTCATCGCCGTCGGCGACTGCGCTGGTCCTGCTGTTGTTTTCTGCTCTGATCGTCGGCGTCGGCGACTGCGCTGGTTCTGCTGCTGTTTTCTTCTCTGCTCGTCGGCGTCTGCTCTGCTCGTCGGCGTCTGCGACTGCGCTGGTCCTGCTGCTGTTTTCTGCTCTGCTCATCGGCGACTGCGCTGGTCCTGCTGGTGTTTACTGCACTGCTCATCAGCGTCGGCGACTGCGCTGGTCCTGCTTTTGTTTTTGCCTCTGCTCATCGGCGTCTGCGACTGCGCTGGTCCTGCTGCTGTTTTCTGCTCTGCTCGTCGGCGACTGCGCTGGTCCTGCTGCTGTTTTCTGCACTGCTCATTGTCGTCGGCGACTGTGCTGATCCTGCTGTTGTTTTCTGCTCTGCTCGTAGGCGTCTGTGACTGCGCTGGTCCTGCTGCTTTTTTCTTCACTGCTCATCGGCGACTGCGACTGCGCTGGTCCTGCTGCTGTTTTCTGCTCTGCTCGTCGGCGACTGCGCAGGTCCTGCTGCTGTTTTCTGCACTGCTCATCGGCGACTGCGACTGCGCTGGTCCTGCTGCTGTTTTCTGCTCTGCTTGTCGGCGACTGCGCAGGTCCTGCTGCTGTTTTCTGCACTGCTCATCGGCGTCGGCGACTGCGTTGATCCTGCTGCTGTTTTCTGCTCTGCTCATTGGCGTCTGCGACTGCGCATCTCCTGCTGCTGTTTTCTGCTCTGATCGTCTGCGACTGCGCATCTCCTGCTTATGTTTTTTGCTCTGCTCGTCGGCGTCAGCGACTGCGCAAATCCTGCTGCTGTTTTCTGCTCTGCTCGTCGGCGTCTGCGACTGCGCATCTCCTGCTGCTGTTTTTTGCTCTGCTCGTCGGCGACTGCGCTGGTCCTGCTGCTGTTTTCTGCTCTGCTCATCGGCGTCGGCTACTACGCTGATCCTGCTGTTGTTTCCTGCTCTGCTCGTCGCCTTCGGCGACTGCGCTGGTCCTTCTGTTGTTTTCTGCTCTGATCGTCGGCGCCGGCGACTGCGCTGGTCCTGCTGCTGTTTTCTTCTCTGCTCGTCGGCGTCTGCTCTACTCGACGGCGTCTGTGACTGCACTGGTCCTGCCGCTGTTTCCTGGTCTGCTCATCGGCCACTGCGCTGGTCCTGCTGGTGTTTTCTGCACTGCTCATCTGTGTCAGCGACTGTGCTGGTCCTGCTGTTGTTATCTGCTCTGATCGTCGGCGTCGGCAACTGCGCTGGTCCTGCTGCTGTTTTCTTCTCTGCTCGTCGGCGTCTGCTCTGCTCGTCGGCGTCTGCGACTGCGCTGGTCCTGCTGCTGTTTTCTGCTCTGCTCATCGACGTATGCGCTGGTCCTGCTGGTGTTTTCTGCACGGTTCATCGGCGTCGGCGACTGCGCTGGTCCTGCTGCTGTTTTCTGCTCTGCTCGTCGGCGACTGCGCTTACCCTGCTGCTGTTTTCTGCTCTGATCGTCTGCGACTGCGCATCTCCTGCTGCCGTTTTTTGCTCTGCTCGTCGGCGTCAGCGACTGCTCTGATCCTGCTGCTGTTTTCTGCTCTGCTCGTAGGAGTCTGCGACCGCGCATCTCCTGCTGCTGTTTTTTGCTCTGCTTGTCGGCGACTGCGCTGGTCCTGCTGCTGTTTTCTGCTCTGCTCCTTGGCGTCGGCTACTGCGCTGATCCTGCTGCTGTTTTCTGCTCTGCTTGTCTGCGTCAGCGAATGCGCTGATCCTGCTGCTGTTTCCTGCTCTGCTCGTCGCCGTCGGCGCCTGCGCTGGTCCTGCTGTTGTTTTCTGCTCTGCTCGTCGCCGTCTGCGACTGTGCTGGTCCTGTTGCTGCTTTCTGCTCTGCTCGTCGGCGACTGCGCTGATCCTGCTGCTGTTTTCTGCTCTGCTCGTAGGCGTCGCCGACTGCGCTGGTCCTGCTGTTGTTTTCGCCTCTGCTCGTCTGCGTCTGCTCTGCTCGTCGGCGTCTGCGACTGCGCTGGTCCTGCTGTTGTTTTCGCCTCTGCTCGTCTGCGTCTGCTCTGCTCGTCGGCGTCTGCGACTGCGCTGGTCCTGCTGCTGTTTTCTGCTCTGCTCGTCGGCGACTGCGCTGGTCCTGCTGCTGTTTTCTGCACTGCTCATCGGCGTCGGCGACTGCGCTGATCCTGCTGCTGTTTTCTGCTTTGCTCGTAGGCGTCGCCAACTGCGCTGGTCCTGCTGCTGTTTTCTGCTCTGCTCGTCGGCGACTGCGCTGGTCCTGCTGCTGTTTTCTGCACTGCTCATCGGCGTCGGCGACTGCGTTGATCCTGCTGCTGTTTTCTGCTCTGCTCGTTGGCGTCTGTGACTGCGCATCTCCTGCTGCTGTTTTTTGCTCTGCTCGTCGGCGACTGCGCTTGTCCTGCTGCTGTTTTCTGCTCTGCTCATCGGCGTCGGCTACTGCGCTGATCCTGCTGCTGTTTTCGGCTCTGCTCGTTGGCGTCTGCTACTGCGCATCTCCTGCTGCTTTTTTTCTGCTCTGCTCGTCGGCGTCTGCAACTGCGCTGATCCTGCAGCTGTTTTCTGCTCTGCTTGTCGCCGGTTGCGACTGTGCTGGTCCTGTTGCTGTTTTCTGCTCTGCTCGTCGGTGACTGCGCTGATCCTGCTGCTGTTTTCTGCTCTGCTCGTAGGCGTCGCCGACTGCGCTGGTCCTGCTGTTGTTTTCGCCTCTGCTCGTCTGCGTCTGCTCTGCTCGTCGGCGTCTGCGACTGCGCTGGTCCTGCTGTTGTTTTCGCCTCTGCTCGTCTGCGTCTGCTCTGCTCGTCGGCGTTTGCGACTGCGCTGGTCCTGCTGCTGTTTTCTGCTCTGCTCGTCGGCGACTGCGCTGGTCCTGCTGCTGTTTTCTGCACTGCTCATCGGCGTCGGCGACTGCGCTGATCCTGCTGCTGTTTTCTGCTTTGCTCGTAGGCGTCGCCGACTGCGCTGGTCCTGCTGCTGTTTTCTGCTCTGCTCGTCGGCGACTGCGCTGGTCCTGCTGCTGTTTTCTTCACTGCTCATCGGCGTCGGCGACTGTGTTGATCCTGCTGCTGTTTTCTGCTCTGCTCGTTGGCGTCTGCGACTGCGCATCTCCTGCTGCTTTTTTCAGCTCTGCTCGTCGGCGTCAGCAACTGCGCTGATTCTGCTGCTGTTTTCTGCTCTGCTCGTCGGTGTCAGCGACTACGCTGATCCTGCTGCTGTTTTCTGCACTGCTCATTGGCGTCGGCGACTGCGTTGATCCTGCTGCTGTTTTCTGCTCTGCCCGTCGGCGTCTGCGCATCTCCTGCTGCTGTTTTTTGCTCTGCTCGTCAGCAACTGCGCTGGTCCTGCTGCTGTTTTCTGCTCTGCTGATCAGCGTCGGCTACTGCGCTGATCCTGCTGTTGTTTCCTGCTCTGCTCGTCGCCGTCGGCGACTGCGCTGGTCCTGCTGTTGTTTTCTGCTCTGATCGTCGGCGTCTGCGACAGCGCTGATCCTGCTGCTGTTTTCTACTCTGCTCGTCGGCGTCTGTGACTGCGCATCTCCTGCTGCTGTTTTTTGCTCTGCTCGTCGGCGACTGCGCTTGTCCTGCTGCTGTTTTCTGCTATGATCATCGGCGTCGGCTACTGCGCTGATCCTGCTGCTGTTTTCTGCTCTGCTCATTGGCGTCTGCGACTGCGCATCTCCTGCTGCTTTTTTCTGCTCTGCTCGTCGGCGTCAGCGACTGCGCTGATCCTGCAGCTGTTTTCTGCTCTGCTCGTCCCCGTCTGCGACTGTGCTGGTCCTGTTCCTGTTTTCTGCTCTGCTCGTCGGCGACTGCGCTGATTCTGCTGCTGTTTTCTGCTCTGCTCGTAGGAGTCGCCGACTGCGCTGGTCCTGCTGTTGTTTTCGCCTCTGCTCATCTGCGTCTGCTCTGCTCGTCGGCGTCTTCGACTGCGCTGGTCCTGCTGTTGTGTTTGCCTCTGCTCGTCTGCGTCTGCTCTGCTCGTCGGCGTCTGCGACTGCGCTGGTCCTGCTGCTGTTTTCTGCTCTGCTCGTCGGCGACTGCGCTGGTCCTGCTGCTGTTTTCTGCACTGCTCATCGGCGTCGGTGACTGTGCTGATCCTGCTGCTGTTTTCTGCTCTGCTCGTAGGCGTCGGCGACTGCGCTGGTCCTGCTGCTGTTTTCTGCACTGCTCATCGGCGTCTGCGACTGCGCTGGTCCAGCTGCTGTTTTCTGCTCTGCTCGTCGGCGACTGCGCTGGTTCTGCTGCTGTTTTCTGCACTGCTTATCGGCGTTGGCGACTGCGTTGATCCTGCTGCTCTTTTCTGCTCTGCTCATTGGAGTCTGCGACTGCGCATCTCCTGCTGCTTTTTTCTGCTCTGCTCGTCGGCGTCAGCGACTGTGCTGACCCTGCTGCTGTTTTTTGCTCTGCTCGTCGGCGACTGCGCTGGTCCTGCTGCTGTTTCCTGCTCTGCTCGTCGCCGTCGGCTACTGCGCTGGTCCTGCTGTTGTTTTCTGCTCTGATCGTCGGCGTCGGCGACTGTGCTGGTCCTGCTGCTGTTTATGCTCTGCTCGTTGGCGTCTGCGACTGCGCATCTCCTGCAGCTTTTTTCTGCTCTGCTCGTCGGCGTCAGCGACTGCGCTGACCCTGCAGCTGTTTTCTGCTCTGCTCGTCGCCGTCTGCGACTGTGCTGGTCCTGTTGCTGTTTTCTGCTCTGCTCGTCGGCGACTGCGCTGGTCCTGCTGCTGTTTTCTGCACTGCTCATTGGCGTCGGCGACTGCGTTGATCCTGCTGCTGTTTTCTGCTCTGCTCATTTGCGTCTGCGACTGCGCATCTCCTGCTGCTTTTTTCTGCTCTGCTCGTCGGCGTCAGCGACTGCGCTGACCCTGCTGCTGTTTTCTGCTCTGATCGTCTGCAACTACGCAACTCCTCCTGCTGTTTTTGCTCTGCTCGTCTGCATCAGCGACTCTTCTGATCCTGCTGCTGTTTTCTGCTCTGCTCATCGGAGTCTGCGACTGCGCATCTCCTGCTGCTGTTTTTTGCTCTGCTCGTCGGCGACTGCGCTGGTCCTGCTGCTGTTTTCTGCTCTGCTCATCGGCGTCGACTACTGCGCTGATCCTGCTGCTGTTTTCTGCTCTGCTTGTCTGCGTCAGCGAATGCGCTGATCCTGCTGCTGTTTCCTGCTCTGCTCGTCGCCGTCGGCGCCTGCGCTGGTCCTGCTGTTGTTTTCTGCTCTGATCGTCGGCGTTGGCGACTGCGCTGGTCCTGCTGCTGTTTTCTTCTCTGCTCGTCGGCGTCTGCTCTGCTCGTCGGCGTCTGCGACTGCGCTGGTCCTGCTGCTGTTTTCTGCTCTGCTCATCGGCGACTGCGCTGGTCCTGCTGGTGTTTTCTGCACTGCTCATGGGCGTCGGCGACTGCGCTGGTCCTGCTGTTGTTTTCGCCTCTGCTCGTCTGCGTCTGCGACTGTGCTGGTCCTGCTGCTGTTTTCTGCTCTGCTCGTCGGCAACTGCGCTGTTCCTGCTGCTGTTTTCTGCACTGCTCATTGGCGTCAGCGACTGTGCTGATCCTGCTGCTGTTTTCTGCTCTGCTCGAGGCGTCGGCGACTGCGCTGGTCCTGCTGCTGTTTTCTGCACTGCTCATCGGCGTCTGCGACTGCGCTGGTCCTGCTGCTGTTTTCTGCTCTGCTCGTCGGCGACTGCGCAGGTCCTGCTGCTGTTTTCTGCACTGCTCATCGGCGTCGGCGACTGCGCTGATCCTGCTGCTGTTTTCTGCTCTGCTCATTGGCGTCTGCGACTGCGCATCTCCTGCAGCTTTTTTCTGCTTTGCTCGTCGGCGTCAGCGACTGCGCTGACTCTGCTGCTGTTTTCAGCTCTGATCGTCTGCGACTGCGCATCTCCTGCTTCTGTTTTTTGCTCTGCTCATCGGCGTCGACTACTGCGCTGATCCTGCTGCTGTTTTCTGCTCTGCTTGTCTGCGTCAGCGAATGCGCTGATCCTGCTGCTGTTTCCTGCTCTGCTCGTCGCCGTCGGCGCCTGCGCTGGTCCTGCTGTTGTTTTCTGCTCTGATCGTCGGCGTTGGCGACTGCACTGGTCCTGCTGCTGTTTTCTTCTCTGCTCGTCGGCGTCTGCTCTGCTCGTCGGCGTCTGCGACTGCGCTGGTCCTGCTGCTGTTTTCTGCTCTGCTCATCGGCGACTGCGCTGGTCCTGCTGGTGTTTTCTGCACTGCTCATCGGCGTCGGCGACTGTGCTGATCCTGCTGCTGTTTTCTGCTCTGCTCGAGGCGTCGGTGACTGCGCTGGTCCTGCTGCTGTTTTCTGCACTGCTCATCGGCGTCTGCGACTGCGCTGGTCCTGCTGCTGTTTTCTGCTCTGCTCGAGGCGTCGGCGACTGCGCTGGTCCTGCTGCTGTTTTCTGCACTGCTCATCGGCGTCTGCGACTGCGCTGGTCCTGCTGCTGTTTTCTGCTCTGCTCGTCGGCGACTGCGCAGGTCCTGCTGCTGTTTTCTGCACTGCTCATCGGCGTCGGCGACTGCGCTGATCCTGCTGCTGTTTTCTGCTCTGCTCATTGGCGTCTGCGACTGCGCATCTCCTGCAGCTTTTTTCTGCTTTGCTCGTCGGCGTCAGCGACTGCGCTGACCCTGCTGCTGTTTTCAGCTCTGATCGTCTGCGACTGCGCATCTCCTGCTTCTGTTTTTTGCTCTGCTCGTCGGCGTCAGCGACTGCGCTGATCCTGCTGCTGTTTTCTGCTCTGCTCGTCGGCGTCTGCGACTGCACATCTCCTGCTGCTGTTTTTTGCTCTGCTCGTCGGCGACTGCGCTGGTCCTGCTGCTGTTTTCTGCTCTGCTCATCGGCGTTGGCTACTGCGCTGATCCTGCTGTTGTTTCCTGCTCTGATCGTCGCCGTCGGCAACTGCACTGGTCCTGCTGTTGTTTTCTGCTCTGATCGTCGGCGCCGGCAACTGCGCTGGTCCTGCTGCTGTTTTCTTCTCTGCTCGACGGCGTCTGCTCTGCTCGTCGGCGTCTGCGACTGCGCTGGTCCTGCTGCTGTTTTCTGCTCTGCTCATCGGTGACTGCGCTGGTCCTGCTTGTGTTTTCTGCACTGCTCATCTGCGTCGGCGACTGCGCTGGTCCTGCTGTTGTTTTCTGCTCTGATCGTCGGCGTTGGCGACTGCGCTGGTCCTGCTGCTGTTTTCTTCTCTGCTCGTCGGCGTCTGCTCTGCTCGTCGGCGTCTGCGACTGCGCTGGTCCTGCTGGTGTTTTCTGCATTGCTCATCGGCGTCGGCGACTGCGCTGTTCCTGCTGTTGTTTTCGCCTTTGCTCGTCGGCGTCTGCGACTGCGCTGGTCCTGCTGCTGTTTTCTGCTCTGCTCGTCGGCGACTGCGCTGGTCCTGCTGCTGTTTTCTGCACTGCTCATCGGCGTCGGCGACTGTGCTGATCCTGCTGCTGTTTTCTGCTCTGCTCGTAGGCGTCGGCGACTGCGCTGGTCCTGCTGCTGTTTTCTGCACTGCTCATCGGCATCAGCGAATGCGCTGATCCTGCTGCTGTTTCCTGCTCTGCTCATCGCCGTCGGCGACTGCGTTGGTCCTGCTGTTGTTTTCTGCTCTGATCGTCGGCGTCGGCGACTGCGCTGGTTCTGCTGCTGTTTTCTTCTCTGCTCGTCGGCGTCTGCTCTGCTTGTCGGCGTCTGCGACTGCGCTGGTCCTGCTGCTGTTTTCTGCTCTGCTCATCGGCGACTGCGCTGGTCCTGCTGCTGTTTTCTGCACTGCTCATTGGCGTCGGCGACTGTGCTGATCCTGCTGCTGTTTTCTGCTCTGCTCGTAGGCGTCTGTGACTGCGCTGGTCCTGCTGCTTTTTTCTTCACTGCTCATCGGCGACTGCGACTGCGCTGGTCCTGCTGCTGTTTTCTGCTCTGCTCGTCGGGACTGCGCAGGTCCTGCTGCTGTTTTCTGCACTGCTCATCGGCGACTGCGACTGCGCTGGTCCTGCTGCTGTTTTCTGCTCTGCTCGTCGGTGACTGCGCAGGTCCTGCAGCTGTTTTCTGCACTGCTCATCGGCGTCGGCGACTGCGTTGATCCTGTTGCTGTTTTCTGCTCTGCTCATTGGCGTCTGCGACTGCGCATCTCCTGCTGCTGTTTTCTGCTCTGATCGTCTGCGACTGCGCATCTCCTGCTTATGTTTTTTGCTCTGCTCGTCGGCGTCAGCGACTGTGCAGATCCTGCTGCTGTTTTCTGCTCTGCTCGTCGGCGTCTGCGACTGCGCTGATCCTGCTGCTCTTTTCTGCTCTGCTCGTAGGCGTTGCCGACTGCACTGGTCCTGCTGCTGTTTTCTGCTCTGCTCGTTGGCGACTGCGCTGGTCCTGCTGCTGTTTTCTGCACTGCTCATCGGCGTCGGCGACTGCGCTGATCCTGCTGCTGTTTTCTGCTCTGCTCGTAGGCGTCGGCGACTGCGCTGATCCTGCTGCTGTTTTCTGCTCTGCTCGTAGGCGTCGCCAACTGCGCTGGTCCTGCTGCTGTTTTCTGCTCTGCTCGTCGGCGACTGCGACTGCGCATCTCCTGCTGCTTTTTTCTGCTCTGCTCGTCGGCACCAGCGACTGCGCTGATCCTGCTGCTGTTTTCTGCTCTGCTCATCGGCGTCTGCGACTGCGGATCTCCTGCTGCTGTTTTTTGCTCTGCTCATCGGCGTCAGCGACTGGGCTGATCCTGCTGCTGTTTTCTGCTTTGCTCGTCTGCATCAGCGAATGCGCTGTTCCTGCTGCTGTTTCCTGCTCTGCTCGTCGCTGTCGGCGACTGCGCTGGTCTTGCTGTTGTTTTCTGCTCTGATCGCCGGCGTCGGCGACTGCGCTGGTCCTGCTGCTGTTTTCTGCTCTGCTCGTCGGCGTCTGCGACTGCGCTTGTCCTGCTGTTGTTTTCTGCTCCAATCGCTGGCGTCAGCGACTGCGCTGGTCCTGCTGCTGTTTTTTGCTCTGCTCGTAGGCGTCGCCGACTGCGCTGATCCTGCTGCTGTTTTCTGCTCTGCTCGTAGGCGTCGCCGACTGCTCTGGTCCTGCTGCTGTTTTCTGCTCTGCTCGTCGGCGACTGCGCTGGTCCTGCTGCTGTTTTCTGCACTGCTCATCGGCGTCGGCGACTGCTATGATCCTGCTGCTGTTTTCTGCTCTGCTCGTAGGTGTCGCCGACTGCGCCTGTCCTGCTGCTGTTTTCTGCTCTGCTCGTAGGTGTCGCCGACTGCGCCTGTCCTGCTGTAGTTTTCTGCACTGGTCATCGTCGTCGGCGACTGCGCTGATCCTGCTGCTGTTTTCTGCCCTGCTCGTCGGCGACTGCGCTGGTCCTGCTGCTGTTTTCTGCACTGCTCGTCGGCGTCGGCGACTGCTCTGGTCCTGCTGCTGTTTTCTGCACTGCTCATCGGCTTCGGCGACTGCGTTGATCCTGCTGCTGTTTTCTGCTCTGCTCGTTGGCGTCTGCGCATCTCCTGCTGCTTTTTTCTGCTCTGCTCGTCGGCGTCAGCGACTGCACTGATCCTGCCGCTGTTTTCTGCTCTGCTCGTCGGCGTCTGAGACTGCGCATCTCCTGCTGCTGTTTTTTGCTCTGCTCGTCGGCGACTGCGCTGATCCTGCTGCTGTTTTCTGCTCTGCTCATCGGCGTCAGCGACTGGGCTGATCCTGCTGCTGTTTTCTGCTTTGCTCTTCTGCGTCAGCGAATGCGCTGGTCCTGCTGCTGTTTTCTGCACTGCTCATCGGCGTTGGCGACTGCGCTGATCCTGCTGCTGTTTTCTGCTCTGCTCGTAGGCGTCGCCAACTGCGCTGGTCCTGCTGCTGTTTTCTGCTCTGCTCGTCGGCGACTGCGACTGCGCATCTCTTGCTGCTTTTTTCAGCTCTGCTCGTCGGCATCAGCGACTGCGCTGATCCTGCTGCTGTTTTCCGCTCTGCTCGTCGGCGTCTGCGACTGCGCATCTCCTGCTGCTGTTTTTTGCTCTGCTCGTCGGCGTCGGTGACTGCGCTGATCCTGCTGCTGTTTTCTGCTCTGCTCATCGGCGTCAGCGACTGGGCTGATCCTGCTGCTGTTTTCTGCTTTGCTCGTCTGCGTCAGCGAATGCGCTGATCCTGCTGCTGTTTCCTGCTCTGCTCGTCGCTGTCGGCGACTGCGCTGGTCTTGCTGTTGTTTTCTGCTCTGATCGCCGGCGTCGGCGACTGCGCTGGTCCTGCTGCTGTTTTCTGCTCTGCTCGTTGGCGTCTGCGACTGCGCTGGTCCTGCTGTTGTTTTCTGCTCCAATCGCTAGCGTCAGCGACTGCGCTGGTGCTGCTGTTGTTTTCTGCTCTGCTCGTAGGCGTCGCCGACTGCGCTGGTCCTGCTGTTGTTTTCTGCTCCAATCGTCGGCGTCAGCGACTGCGCTGGTCCTGCTGCTGTTTTCTGCTCTGCTCGTAGGCATCCGCGACTGCGCTGGTCCGGCTGCTGTTTTCTGCACTGCTCATCGGCGTCGGCGACTGCGCTGATCCTGCTGCTCTTTTCTGCTCTTCTCGTAGGCGTCGCCGACTGCGCTGGTCCTGCTGCTGTTTTCTGCTCTGCTCGTTGGCGACTGCGCTGGTCCTGCTGCTGTTTTCTGTTCTGCTCATCGGCGACTGCGCTGGTCCTGCTGCTGTTTTCTGCACTGCTCATCGGCGTCGGCGACTGCGCTGGTCCTGCTGTTGTTTTCGCCTCTCCTCGTCGGCGTCTGCTATGCTCGTCGGCGTCTGCGACTGCACTGGTCCTGCTGATGTTTTCCGCTCTGCTCGTCGGCGACTGCGCTGATCCTGCTGCTGTTTTCTGCTCTACTCGTAGGCGGCGACGACTGTGCTGGCCCTGCTGCTGTTTTCTGCTCTGCTCGTCGGCATCGGCGACTGCGCTGATCCTGCTGCTGTTTCCTGCTCTGCTCGTAGGGGACTGCGCTGGTCCTGCTGCAGAGCAGAAAGCAGCAGCAGGACCAGCGCAGTCGCAGACGCCGATGAGCAAGCAGACGCCAACAAGCAGAGGCCAAAACAACAGCAGGACCAGCGCAGTCGCCGATGCCGATGAGCAGTGCAGAAAACACCAGTAGGACCAGCGCAGTCGCCGACGAGCAGAGCAGAAAGCATCAGCAGGACCAGCGCAATCGCAGACGCCGACGAGCAGAGCATACGCCGACGAGCAGAGAAGAAAACAGCAGTAGGACCAGCGCAGTCGCCGACGCCGACAATCAGAGCAGAAAACAGCAGCAGGATCAGCGCATTGGCTGACGCCGATGAGCAGAGCAGAAAATAGCAGCAGGATCAGCGCAGTCGCCGACGCCAATGAGCAGAGCAGAAAACAGCAGCAGGGCCAGCTCAGTCGCCGACTTCTACAAGCAGAGCAGAAAACAGCAGCAGGATCAGCGCAGTCGCCGACGCCGATGAGCAGTGCAGAAAACAGCAGCAGGACCAGCGCAGTCGCCTACGAGCAGAGCAGAAAACAGCAGCAGGATCAGCGCAGTCGCTGACGCCAATGAGCAGTGCAGAAAACAGCAGCAGGACCAGCCCAGTCGCCGAACAGCAGAGCAGAAAACAGCAGCAGGACCAGCGCAGTCGCAGACGCCGACGAGCAGAGCAGACGCCGACGAGCAGAGGCCAAAACAACAGCAGGACCAGCGCAGTCGCCGATGCCGATGAGCAGTGCAGAAAACACCAGCAGGACCAGCGCAGTTGCCGACGAGCAGATCAGAAAACAGCAGCAGGACCAGCGCAGTCGCAGACACCGACGAGCAGAGCAGACGCCGGCGATCAGAGAAGAAAACAGCAGCAGGACCAGCGCAGTCGCCGACGCCGACGATCAGAGCAGAAAACAACAGCAGGACCAGCGAAGTCGCCAACTGCGACGAGCAGAGCAGGAAACAGCAGCAGGATCAGCGCTGACGGCGACGAGCAGAGCAGAAAACAGCAGCAGGACCAGCGCAGGCGCCGAGGCCTACGAGCAGAGCAGAAAACAGCAGCAGGATCAGTGCAGTCGCCGACGCCGATGAGCAGTGCAGAAAACAGCAGCAGGACCAGCACAGTCGCCGACGAGCAGAGCAGAAAACAGCAGCAGGACCAGCGCAGTCGCAGACGCCGACGAGCAGAGCAGACGCCGACGAGCAGAGGCCAAAACAACAGCAGGACCAGTGCAGTCACCGATGCCGATGAGCAGTGCAGAAAACACCAGCAGGACCAGCGCAGTCGCCGACGAGCAGAGCAGAAAACAGCAGCAGGACCAGCACAGTCGCAGACGCCGACGAGCAGAGCAGACGCCGACGAGCAGAGAAGAAAACAACAGCAGGACCACCGCAGTCGCAGACGGCGACGAGCAGAGCAGGAAACAGCAGCAGGACCAGCGCAGTCGCCGACAATCAGAGCAGAAAACAGCAGCAGGACCACCGCAGTTGCCGACGGCGACGAGCAGAGCAGGAAACAGCAGCAGGATCAGCGCATTCGCTGATGCCGATGAGCAGACCAGAAAATAGCAGCAGGATCGGCGCAGTCGCCGACGCCGACGAGCAGAGCAGAAAAGAGCAGCAGGACCAGCGCAGTCGTCGACGCCTACGAGCAGAGCAGAAAACAGCAGCAGGATCAGTGTAGTCGCAGACGCCGATGAGCAGTGCAGAAAACAGCAGCAGGACCAGCGCAGTCACCGACGAGCAGAGCAGAAAACAGCAGCAGAGCCAGCACAGTCGCCCCGCCTACGAGCAGAGCAGAAAACAGCAGCAGGATCAGCTCAGTCGCCGACGAGCAGAGTGGAAAACATCAGCAGGACCAGTGCAGTCGCAGACGCCGACGAGAATAGCAGACGCCGACGAGGAGAGGCGAAAACAACAGCAGGACCAGCGCAGTCGCCGACGCCGATGAGCAGTGCAGAAAACAGCAGCAGGACCAGCGCAGTCGCCGATGAGCAGAGCAGAAAACAGCAGGAGGACCAGCGCAGTCGCCGACGCCTACGAGCAGAGCAGAAAACAGCAGCAGGATCAGCACAGTCGCCGACGCCGATTAGCAGTGCAGAAAAGAGCAGCAGGATGAGCGCAGTTGCCGACGCCGATGAGCAGTGCAGAAAACAGCAGCAGGACCAGCACAGTCGCCGACGAGCAGAGCAGAAAACAGCAGCAGGACCAGCGCAGTCGCAGACGCCGACGAGCAGAGCAGACGCCGACGAGCAGAGGCCAAAACAACAGCAGGACCAGCGCAGTTGCCGATGCCGATGAGGAGTGCAGAAAACACCAGCAGGACCAGCGCAGTCGCCGCTGAGCAGAGCAGAAAACAGCAGCAGGACCAGCGCAGTCGCAGACGCAGACGAGCAGAGCAGACTCCGACGAGCAGAGAAGAAAACAGCAGCAGCACCAGCGCAGTCGTCGACGCCGACAATCAGAACAGAAAGCAACAGCAGGACCAGCGCAGTCGCCGACGGCGATGAGCAGAGCAGGAAACAGCAGCAGGATCAGGGCATTGGCTGACGCCGATGAGCAGAGCAGAAAATAGCAGCAGGATCAGCGCAGTCGCCGACGCCGACGAGCAGAGCAGAAAACAGCAGCAGGGCCAGCGCAGTCGCCGACTTCTACGAGCAGAGCAGAAAACAGCAGCAGGATAAGCGCAGTAGCCGACGCCAATGATCAGTGCAGAAAACAGCAGCAGGACCAGCGCAGTCCCCTACGAGCAGAGCAGGAAACAGCAGCAGGATCAGCGCAGTCGCCGATGCCGATGAGCAGTGCAGAAAACAGCAGCAGGACCAGCGCAGTCACCGACGAGCAGAGCAGAAAACAGCAGCAGGGCCAGCACAGTCGCCGCCGCCTAGGAGCAGAGCAGAAAACAGCAGCAGGATCAGCGCAGTCGCCGACGAGCAGAGCGGAAAACATCAGCAGGACCAGTGCAGTCGCAGACGCCGACGAGCATAGCAGACGCCGACGAGGAGAGGCGAAAACAACAGCAGGACCAGCGCAGTCGCCGACGCCGATGAGCAGTGCAGAAAATATTGCAGGACCAGCGCAGTCGCCAACGCCTACGAGCAGAACAGAAAACAGCAGCAGGATCAGCGCAGTTGCCGACGCCGACTAGCAGAGCAGACGCCGACGAGCAGAGCAAAAAACAGCAGCAGGACCAGCGCAGTCACTGACGCCGACGAGCAGAGGCCAAAACAACAGCAGGACCAGCGCAGTCGCCGATGCCGATGAGGAGTGCAGAAAACACCAGCAGGACCAGCGCAGTCGCCGACGAGCAGAGCAGAAAACAGCAGCAGGACCAGTGCAGTCGCAGACGCAGACGAGCAGAGCAGACTCCGACGAGCAGAGAAGAAAACAGCAGCAGGACCAGCGCAGTCGTCGACGCCGACAATCAGAACAGAAAGCAACAGCAGGACCAGCGCAGTCGCCGACGGCGATGAGCAGAGCAGGAAACAGCAGCAGGATCAGGGCATTGGCTGACGCCGATGAGCAGAGCAGAAAATAGCAGCAGGATCAGCGCAGTCGCCGACGCCGACGAGCAGAGCAGAAAACAGCAGCAGGGCCAGCTTAGTCGCCGACTTCTACGAGCAGAGCAGAAAACAGCAGCAGGATAAGCGCAGTTGCCGACGCCAATGAGCAGTGCAGAAAACAGCAGCAGGACCAGCGCAGTCCCCTACGAGCAGAGCAGGAAACAGCAGCAGGATCAGCGCAGTCGCCGATGCCGATGAGCAGTGCAGAAAACAGCAGCAGGACCAGCGCAGTCACCGACGAGCAGAGCAGAAAACAGCAGCAGGGCCAGCACAGTCGCCGCCGCCTACGAGCAGAGCAGAAAACAGCAGCAGGATCAGCGCAGTCGCCGACGAGCAGAGCGGAAAACATCAGCAGGACCAGTGCAGTCGCAGACGCCGACGAGCATAGCAGATGCCGACGAGGAGAGGCGAAAACAACAGCAGGACCAGCGCAGTCGCCGACGCCGATGAGCAGTGCAGAAAATATTGCAGGACCAGCGCAGTCGCCAACGCCTACGAGCAGAACAGAAAACAGCAGCAGGATCAGCGCAGTTGCCGACGCCGACGAGCAGAGGAGAAAACAGCATCAGCGCAGTCGCTGATACCGATGAGCAGAGCAGAAAACAGCAGCAGGACCAGAGCAGTCACCGACGAGCAGAGCAGAAAACAGCAGCAGGATCAGTGCAGTCGCCGACGCCGATGAGCAGTGCAGAAAACAGCAGCAAGACCAGTGCAGTCGCTGACGAGCAGAGCAGAAAACAGCAGCAGGACCAGTGCAGTCGCCGACGCCGACGAGCAGAGCAGGAAACAGCAGCAGGATCAGCATAATCGCCGACGCGGACGAGCAGAGCAGAAAACAGCAGCAGGACCAGAGCAGTCACCGACGAGCAGAGCAGAAAACAGCAGCAGGACAAGCGCAGTCGCAGACGTCGATGAGCAGAGCAGACGCCGACGAGCAGAGGCGAAAACAACAGCAGGACCAGCGCAGTCGCCGACGCCGATAAGCAGTGCAGAAAGCACCAGCGGAACCAGCGCTGTCGCCGACGAGCAGAGCAGAAAACAGCAGCAGGACCAGGGCAGTCGCAGACGCCGACGAGCAGAGCAGACGCCGACGAGCAGAGAAGAAAACAGCAGCAGGACCAGCGCAGTCCCCGACGCCGACGATCAGAGCAGAGAACAACAGCAGGACCAGCGCAGTCACCGACGGCGATGAGCAGAGCAGGAAACAGCAGGAGGATCAGCGCATTCGCTGACGCAGACGAGCAGAGCAGAAAACAGCAGCAGGATCAGCTCAGTCGCTGACGCCGACGAGCAGAGCAGAAAAAATCAGCGGGAGATGCGCAGTCGCAGACGCCAACGAGCTGAGCAGAAAACAGCAGCAGGACCAGCGCAGTCGCCGACGCCGATAAGCAGTGCAGAAAGCACCAGCGGAACCAGCGCTGTCGCCGACGAGCAGAGCAGAAAACAGCAGCAGGACCAGGGCAGTCGCAGACGCCGACGAGCAGAGCAGACGCCGACGAGCAGAGAAGAAAACAGCAGCAGGACCAGCGCAGTCCCCGACGCCGACGATCAGAGCAGAGAACAACAGCAGGACCAGCGCAGTCACCGACGGCGATGAGCAGAGCAGGAAACAGCAGGAGGATCAGCGCATTCGCTGACGCAGACGAGCAGAGCAGAAAACAGCAGCAGGATCAGCTCAGTCGCTGACGCCGATGAGCAGAGCAGAAAATAGCAGCAGGTTCAGCTCAGTAGCCGACGCCGACGAGCAGAGCAGAAAAAATCAGCGGGAGATGCGCAGTCGCAGACGCCAACGAGCTGAGCAGAAAACAGCAGCAGGATCAACGCAGTCGCCGACGCCGATGAGCAGTGCAGAAAACAGCAGCAGGTTCAGCACAGTCGCCGACGCCGATGAGCAGTGCAGAAAACAGAAGCAGGACCATCGCTGACGCCGACGAACAGAGCAGAAAACAGCAGCAGGATCAGCGCAGTCGCTGACGCCGACGATTAAAGCAGAAAACAGCAGCAGGATCAGCGCTGTCGCTGACGCCGACGAGCAGAGCAGAAAACAGCAGCAGGATCAGCGCTGTCGCTGAGGCCGACGAGCAGAGCAGAAAACAGCATTAGGATCAGCGCAGTCGCTGACGCCGACGATTAGAGCAGAAAACAGCAGCAGGATCAGCGCAGTTGCAGACGCCAATGAGCAGAGCAGAAAACAGCAGCAGGATCAGCGCAGTCGCCAACGCCAATGAGCAGTGCAGAAAATAGCAGCAGGTCCAGCGCAGTCGCCGACGAGCAGAGCAGAAAACAGCAGCAGGGCCAGCGCAGTCGCCAACGCCTACGAGCAGAGCAGAAAACAGCAGCAGGATCAGCGCAGTCGCCGACGCCGATGAGCAGTGTAGAAAACAGCAGCAGGACCAGTGCAGTCGCCGACGAGCAGTGCAGAAAACAGCAGCAGGATCAGCACAGTCGCAGACGCACACGAGCAGAGCAGACAACGACGAGCAGAGGCGAAAACAACAGCAGGACCAGCGCAGTCACCATCGCCCATGAGCAGTGCAGATAACAGCAGCAGGACCAGCACAGTCACCGACGAGCAGAGCAGAAAACAGCAGCTGGACCAGCGCAGACGCCGACGAGAAGAGCAGACGCCGACGAGCAGAGAAGAAAACAACAGCAGTACCAGCATAGTCGCCGACGGCGATGAGCAGAACAGGAAACAGCAGCATGATTAGCGCTGACGGCGACGAGCAGAGCATAAAACAGCAGCAGGATCAGCACATTCGCTGACGCAGACGAGCAGAGCAGAAAACAGCAGCCGGATCAGCCTGGTCGCTGATGCCGATGAGCAGAGCAGAAAAAAGCAGCAGGATCAGTGCAGCAGCCGACGCCGACGAGCCGAGCAGAAAATTGCAGCAGGATCAGCGCAGTCGCCGACGAGCAGAGCAGAAAACAGCAGCAGGACCAGCGGAGTCGCCGACGCTGACGATCAGAGCAGAAAACAACAGCAGGATCAGCGCAGTCGCCGACGCCGATGAGCAGAGCAGGAAACAGCAGCATGATCAGCGCAGTCGCCAACGCCACCGAGCAGAGCAGAAAACAGCAGCAGGATCAGCGCAGTTGCCGACGCCGACGAGCAGAGGAGAAAACAGCATCAGCGCAGTCGCTGATGCCGAAGAGCAGAGCAGAAAACAGCAGCAGGACCAATGCAGTCGCCGACGAGCAGAGCATAAAACAGCAGCAGGATCAGCGCAGTCGCCGACGCCGATGAGCAGTGCAGAAAATATTGCAGGACCAGCGCAGTCACCGACGCCTACGAGCAGAGCAGAAAACAGCAGCAGGATCAGTGCTGTCGCCGACGCCGATGAGCAGTGTAGAAAACAGCAGCAGGACCAGTGCAGTTGCCAACGAGCAGTGCAGAAAACAGCAGCAGGATCAGCACAATCGCAGACGCCAACGAGCAGAGCAGACGCCAACGAGCAGAGGCGAAAACAACAGCAGGATCAGCGCAGTCGCCGACACCGATGAATAGTGCAGAAAATATTGCAGGACCAGCTCAGTTGCCGACGCCTACGAGCAGAGCAGAAAACAGCAGCAGAATCAGTGCAGTCGCCGACGCCGATGAGCAGAGCATACGCTGACGAGCAGAGCAGAAAACAGCAGCAGCATCAACGCAGTCGCTGACGCCGACGAGCAGAGCAGAAAACAGCAGCAAGACCACCGCAGTCGCCGACGAGCAGAGCAGAAAACAGCAGCAGGATCAGCATAATCGCCGACGCCGACGAGCAGAGCAGAAAACAGCAGCAAGTCCAGCGCAGTCGCCGACGAGCAGAGCAAAAAACAGCAGCAGGACCAGCGCAGTCGCCGACGCCTACGAGCAGAGCAGAAAACAGCAGCAGGATCAGCGCAGTCGCGGACGAGCAGAGCAGAAGACAGCAGCAGAGCCAGCGCAGTCGCCGACGCCGATGAGCAGTGCAGAAAATAGCAGCAGGTCCAGCGCAGTCGCCGACGAGCAGAGCAGAAAACAGCAGCAGGGCCAGCGCAGTCGCCGACGCCTACGAGCAGAGCAGAAAACAGCAGCAGGATCAGCGCAGTCGCAGACGCCGATGAGCAGTGCAGAAAACAGCAGCAGCACCAGTGCAGTCGCCGACGAGCAGTGCAGAAAACAGCAGCAGGATCAGCACAGTCGCAGACGCCAACGAGCAGAGGCGAAAACAACAGCAGGACCAGCGCAGTCGCCTTCGCCCATGAGCAGTGCAGATAACAGCAGCAGGACCAGCACAGTCACCGACGAGCAGAGCAGAAAACAGCAGCAGGACCAGCGCAGTCGCAGACACCGACGAGAAGAGCAGACGCCGACGAGCAGAGAAGAAAACAACAGCAGGACCAGCATAGTCGCCGACGGCGACGAGCAGAGCAGGAAACAGCAGCAGGATCAGCGCTGACACCGACGAGCAGAGCAGAAAACAGCAGCAGGACCAGCGCAGTCGCTGACGCCGATGAGCAGAGCAGAAAAAAGCAGCAGGAGATGTGCAGTCGTAGACGCCAACGAGCAGAGCAGAAAACAGCAGCAGGATCAACGCAGTCGCCGACGCCGATGAGCAGTGCAGAAAACAGCAGCAGGACCAGCGCAGTCACCGACGAGCAGAGCAAAAAACAGCAGCAGGACCAGTGCAGTCGACGACGCCTACGAGCAGAGCAGAAAACAGCAGCAGGATCAGCGCAGTCGCCGACGAGCAGAGCTGAAAACACCAGCAGGACCGGCGCAGTCGCCGACGAGCAGAGCAGAAAACAGCAGCAGGACCAGCGCAGTCGCAGACGCCGACGAGCAGAGCAGATGCCGACGAGCAGAGAAGAAAACAGCAGCAGGATCAGCGCATTCGCTGACGCAGACGAGCAGAGCAGAAAACAGCAGCAGGATCAGCCCAGTCGCTGACGCCGATGAGCAGAGCAGAAAATAACAGCAGGACCAGCGTAGTCGCCGACGCCGACGAGCAGAGCAGAAAACAGCAGCAGGATCAGCGCAGTTGCCGACGCCGACGAGCAGAGGAGAAAACAGCATCAGGACCAGTGCAGACTCCGACGAGCAGAGGCGAAAACAACAGCAGGACCAGCGCAGTCGCCGTCGCCCATGAGCAGTGCAGATAACAGCAGCAGGACCAGTGCAGTCACCGACGAGCAGAGCAGAAAACAGCAGCAGGACCAGCGCAGTCGCAGATGCCGACGAGAAGAGCAGACGCCGACGAGCAGAGAAGAAAACAACAGCAGGACCAGCATAGTCACCGACGGCGACGAGCAGAGCAGGAAACAGCAGCAGGATCAGCGCTGCCGCCGACGAGCAGAGAAGAAAACAACAGCAGGACCAGCATAGTCGCCGACGGCGACGAGCAGAGCAGGAAACTGCAGCAGGATCAGCGCAGCAGCCGACGCCGACGAGCAGAGCTGAAAACAGCAGCAGGACCAGCGCAGTCGCCAACGCTGACGATCAGAGCTGAAAACAACAGCAGGACCAGCGCAGTCGCCGACGCCGATGAGCACAGCAGGAAACAGCAGCAGGATCAGCGCAGTCGCCGACGGCGACGAGCAGAGCGGAAAACAGCAGCAGGATCAGCGCAGTTGCCGACGCCGACGAGCAGAGTAGAAAACAGCATCAGCGCAGTCGCTGATGCCGACGAGCAGAGCAGAAAACAGCAGCAGGACCAGCACAGTCGCCGACGAGCAGAGCAGAAAACAGCAGCAGGATCAGTGCAGTCGCCGACGCCGATGAGCAGTGCAGAAAACAGCAGCAGGACCAGCGCAGTCGCCGACGAGCAGAGCTGAAAACAGCAGCAGGACCAGCGCAGTCGCAGACGTCGATGAGCAGAGCAGACATCAACGAGCAAGGCGAAAACAACAACAGGACCAGCGCAGTCGCCGACGCCGATAAGCAGAGCAGAAAATAGCATCAGGATCAGCGCAGTAGCCGATGCCGATGAGCAGAGCAGAAAAAAGCAGCAGGAGATGCGCAGTCGCAGACTCTATCGAGCTGAGCAGAAAACAGCAGCAGGATCAACGCAGTCGCCGACGCCGATGAGCAGTGCAGAAAACAGAAGGAGGACAAGTGCAGTCGCCGATGAGCAGAGCAGAAAACAGCAGAAGTATCAGCGCAGTCACCGACGCCGACGAGCAGAGCAGGAAACAGCAGCAGGATCAGCGCAGTTGCAGACGCCAACGAGCAGAGCAGAAAACAGCAGCAGGATATGCGCAGTCGCCGACACCGATGAGCAGTGCAGAAAACAGCAGCAGGTCCAGCGCAGTCGCCGACAAGCAGAGCAGAAAACAGCAGCAGGGCCAGCGCAGTCGCCGACGCCTACGAGCAGAGCAGAAAACAGCAGCAGGATCAACGCAGTCGCCGACGCCGATGAGCAGTGCAGAAAACAGCAGCAGGACCAGCGCAGTCACCGACGAGCAGAGCAAAAAACAGCAGCAGGACCAGTGCAGTCGCCGACGCCTACGAGCAGAGCAGAAAACAGCAGCAGGATCAGCGCAGTCGCCGACGAGCAGAGCAGACAACAGCAGCAGGACCAGCGCAGTCGCAGACGCCGACGAGCAGAGCAGAGAACAACAGCAGGACCAGCGCAGTCGCCAACGGCGACGAGCAGAGCAGGAAACAGCAGCAGGATCAGCGCATTCGCTGACGCAGACGAGCAGAGCAGAAAACAGCAGCAGGATCAGCCCAGTCGCTGACGCCGATGAGCAGAGCAGAAAATAGTAGCAGGATCAGCGCAGTAGCCGACGCCGATGAGCAGAGCAGAAAAAAGCAGCAGGAGATGCGCAGTCGCAGACGCCAACGAGCTGAGCAGAAAACAGCAGCAGGATCAACGCAGTCGCCGACGCCGATGAGCAGTGCAGAAAACAGAAGCAGGACCAGTGCAGTCGCCGATGAGCAGAGCAGAAAACAGCAGAAGGATCAGCGCAGTCACCAACGCCGACGAGCAGAGCAGGAAACAGCAGCAGGACCAGCGCTGTCGCCGATGCCGACGATCAGAGCAGAGAACAACAGCAGGACAGGCGCAGTCGCCAATGGCGACGAGCAGAGCAGGAAACAGCAGCAGGATCAGCGCATTCGCTGACGCAGACGAGCAGAGCAGAAAACAGCAGCAGGATCAGCCCAGTCGCAGACGCCAACGAGCTGAGCAGAAAACAGCAGCAGGATCAACGCAGTCGCCGACGAGCAGAGCAGAAAACAGCAGCAGGGCCAGCGCAGTCGCCGACGCCTACGAGCAGAGCAGAAAACAGCAGCAGGATCAACGCAGTCGCCGACGCCGATGAGCAGTGCAGAAAACAGCAGCAGCACCAGTGCAGTCGCCGACGAGCAGTGCAGAAAACAGCAGCAGGATCAGCACAGTCGCAGACGCCAACGAGCAGAGCAGACGCCGACGAGCAGAGGCGAAAACAACAGCAGGACCAGCGCAGTCGCCGTCGCCCATGAGCAGTGCAGATAACAGCAGCAGGACCAGCGCAGTCACTGACGAGCAGAGCAGAAAACAGCAGCAGGACCAGCGCAGTCGCAGACACCGACGAGAAGAGCAGACGCCGACGAGCAGAGAAGAAAACAGCAGCAGGATCAGCGCTGACACCGACGAGCAGAGCAGAAAACAGCAGCAGGACCAGCACAGTCGCTGACGCCGACGAGCAGAGCAGAAAAAAGCAGCAGGAGATGCGCAGTCGTAGACGCCAACGAGCAGAGCAGAAAACAGCAGCAGGATCAACGCAGTCGCCGACGCCGATGAGCAGTGCAGAAAACAGCAGCAGGACTAGCGCAGTCACCGACGAGCAGAGCAAAAAACTGCAGCAGGACCAGTGCAGTCGCCGACGCCTACGAGCAGAGCAGAAAACAGCAGCAGGATCAGCGCAGTCGCCGACGAGCAGAGCAGACAACAGCAGCAGGACCAGCGCAGTCGCAGACGCCGACGAGCAGAGCAGAGAACAACAGCAGGACCAGCGCAGTCGCCAACGGCGACGAGCAGAGCAGGAAACAGCAGCAGGATCAGCGCATTCACTGACGCAGACGAGCAGAGCAGAAAACAGCAGCAGGATCAGCCCAGTCGCTGACGTCGATGAGCAGAGCAGAAAATAGCAGCAGGATCAGCGCAGTAGCCGACGCCGACGAGCAGAGCAGAAAAAAGCAGCAGGAGATGCGCAGTCGCCGACGCCGATGAGCAGTGCAGAAAACAGAAGCAGGACCAGTGCAGTCGCCGATGAGCAGAGCAGAAAACAGCAGAAGGATCAGCGCAGTCACCGACGCCGACGAGCAGAGCAGGAAACAGCAGCAGGACCAGCGCTGTCGCCGATGCCGACGATCAGAGCAGAGAACAACAGCAGGACCAGCGCAGTCGCCAACGGCGACGAGCAGAGCAGGAAACAGCAGCAGGATCAGCGCATTCGCTGACGCAGACGAGCAGAGCAGAAAACAGCAGCAGGATCAGCCCAGTCGCAGACGCCAACGAGCTGAGCAGAAAACAGCAGCAGGATCAACTCAGTCGCCGACGCCGACGAGCAGAGCAGGAAACAGCAGCAGGATCAGCGCAGTTGCAGACGCCAATGAGCAGAGCAGAAAACAGCAGCAGGATCAGCGCAGTCACCGACACCGATGAGCAGTGCAGAAAACAGCAGCAGGTCCAGCGCAGTTGCCGACGTCGACGAGCAGAGCAGGAAACAGCAGCAGGATCAGCGCAGTTGCAGACGCCAATGAGCAGAGCAGAAAACAGCAGCAGGATCAGCGCAGTCACCGACACCGATGAGCAGTGCAGAAAACAGCAGCAGGTCCAGCGCAGTTGCCGACAAGCAGAGCAGAAAACAGCAGCAGGGCCAGTGCAGTCGCCGACGCCTACGAGCAGAGCAGAAAACAGCAGCAGGATCAGCGCAGTCGCCGACGAGCAGTGCAGAAAACAGCCGCAGGATCAGCGCAGACGCCAATGAGCAGAGCAGAAAACCGCAGCAGGATCAGCGCAGTCGCCGACACCGATGAGCAGTGCAGAAAACAGCAGCAAGTCCAGCGCAGTCGCCGACAAGAAGAGCAGAAAACAGCAGCAGTGCCAGCGCAGTCGCCGACGCCGACGAGCAGAGCAGAAAACAGCAGCAGGACCAGCGCAGTCGCTGACGCCGATGCGCAGAGCAGAAAAAAGCAGCAGGAGATGCGCAGTCGTAGACGCCAACGAGCAGAGCAGAAAACAGCAGCAGGATCAACGCAGTCGCCGACACCGATGAGCAGTGCAGAAATCAGCAGCAGGACCAGCGCAGTCGCCGACGAGCAGAGGAAAAAACAGCAGCAGGACCAGCGCAGTCGCCGACGCCTACGAGCAGAGCAGAAAACAGCAGCAGGATCAGCACAGTCGCGGACGAGCAGAGCAGAAAACAGCAGCAGGGCCAGCGCAGTCGCCGACGCTGAAGAGCAGTGCAGAAAATAGCAGCAGGTCCAGCGCAGTCGCCGACGAGCAGAGCAGAAAAGAGCAGCAGGAACAGCGCAGTCGCCGACGCCTACGAGCAGAGCAAAAAACAGCAGCAGGATCAGCGCAGTCGCCGACGCCGATGAGCAGTGCAGAAAACAGCAGCAGCACCAGTGCAGTCGCCAACGAGCAGTGCAGAAAACAGCAGCAGGATCAGCACAGTCGCAGACGCCAACGAGCAGAGCAGACGCCGACGAGAGGAGCAGAAAACAGCAGCAGGACCAGTGCAGTCGCAGACGCCGACGAGCAGAGCAGACGCCGACGAGCAGAGAAGAAAACAACAGCAGGACCAGCGCAGTCGCCGCCGGCGACGAGCAGTGCAGAAAACAGCAGCAGGACCAGCGCAGTCGCCGACGAGCAGAGCAAAAAACAGCAGCAGGACCAGCGCAGTCACTGACGCCTACGAGCAGAGCAGAAAACAGCAGCAGGATCAGCGCAGTCTCCGACGCCGATGAGAAGTGCAGAAAACAGCAGCAGGACCAGCACAGTCGCCGACGAGCAGAGCAGAAATCAGCAGCAGGACCAGCGCAGTCGCAGACGCCGACGAGAAGAGCAGAAAACAGCAGCAGGACCAGCGCAGTCGCAGACGCCAACGAGCAGAGCAGACGCCGACGAGCAGAGGGCAAAACAACAGCAGGACCAGTGCAGTCGCCGATGCCGATGAGCAGTGCAGAAGGATCTTGTTAAAAGTCATGGAAGAGAGCTCAAAGGAAAAGATTTCAGCGTGAATGATCAGTTCCCGAAGGAGATTCTGGATCGTTCTCTTTCCGCTGCGTAAAAAGTTTATCCAGGATGGGAAGAGAGCTGACATCTCGGTGGATAAGCTTTATGTGGACAATAAACTTTACAAGGAGCGTGGAGTGACTGACTGGCTGTTTTAGCCCAACATCAGGTCAGACATTTATTATTCTTATCAGGATTCACTGGGTTTGATAACGTCAGAATTAAACAGCTGCTAAATCCGTTTTGTAGATGATAAGATCACCTGTTAATCACCACCCCACACCCCTATTACCTTTTCTTTTTAGTTCTTACTTCTTTTTTAACCTATATCTGTACCTTCCCTTCCTTTTTACCTGCTTCTGTACCTTTACACCTGTATGGCACAACCACACAACTTTCCAACACTGCGTCAGACTCGACACACACGCACACGCACACAGACACACACGCACACACACACATGCATGCACATGCACACGCACATGCACGCGCACACACACACGCACACACACACACACACACACACACACACACACACACACACACACACACACACACACACACACACACACACATATATATATATATCAAATTCACAGCACAATATCATAATTTATGCGTCAAATAATACAACCACAAACACTGTTGGATCTTTATTATTATTATTATTATTATTATTATTATTATTATTATTATTATTATTATTATTATTATTATTATTATTTTACTTTTTTGTTATTTATTAACATACTATTTATTCATTTATATACTTATTCCATCTTATTCACATGAAGGCGTCATATTTTAGCTACTCACACACACATCTATGGGTGCACTAAGGTTTGTCTCATGGAACGTACAGGGGCTGGCTCCATAGAGAAGAGATTAAAAATGTTTGATCAGTTAAAGAGAGTGCAAGCAGACGTAATATTGTTACAAGAGACTCATAGATTTGCCACATCCGCAGATGAACTTAAGACACCTGAGTTTCCCAGCATGTTCTCTGCCAGCTATAACTCTAGGCAAAGAGGTGTAGCTATTTTAATACACAAAAACATTAATTTCACAGTATTGGACACAGTTTTTGATCCAAAGGGTACATTTATAATGTTAAAATTATCTGTACAGAACCAACGCTTATGTATCGTCAGCATATACTGTCCAAATATTGATGACCCTCCATTCTTTCATAATTTTTTCTCTGTACTCTCCGAACACTTGGACTGTCCACTTATACTTGGAGGTGATTTTAATTTTTGGATGAATTCCTTAACAGACTGGCTCAGTACAGCTGGGACTCAGTGCAATTGGCCATCCACTAACATAGTTAAACAGTACATGAGTGATTATGGGCTTTGTGATGCATGGCGATCTCTTCATCCTAACCGTAGAGAGTATACTTTTTTTTCACACGTCTATCACTCTCATTCACGTTTGGATTATTTTCTAGTCAGCAGCTCATTGTTGGCTGACATTTCAGACACTGAGATACACCCCATAGTTGTCAGCGACCATGCTCCAGTTTCTTTAACTCTGGTAAATAAAAAGACAATCCCACCAAGCAAAAACTGGAGGTTTAATACATCACTGCTTAAAGATGAAGGTTTTATAGAATTTTTTTAAAAGGAGTGGGGTTTATATTTAGAACATAATGACCTGCCTGGAACATCAGCATCTATTCTTTGGGAGGCAGGGAAGGCAGTGATGAGAGGTAAAATAATCTCTTTCTCATCACATAAGAAAAAAACGGAAAACAAACGTATTCAGGAGTTAGAAGAAATCATCAAGTCTTTAGAGGCGTCCACAGAAGAAGAGTTAATGAGCAAATTACGTAAAGCTAAATTAGAACTTCATGGAATTATTGACAAAAAGACACAATTTTTAGCACAAAGACTACGAATAGAAAACTTTGAACATAGTAATAAATCAGGTAAATTCTTAGCTAGCCAGTTAAAAATAAATAAAGAGAAAACTACCATATCTGCTGTTAAAGACTCAACCGGGAATATAGTATATGACCCTGAAAGAATAAACAACACCTTCAGAGACTTTTACCAAACGTTGTACTCACCACAGATAAACCCATCAGATAATGAGATCAATGAGTTCCTTGACAGGATAACTCTTCCTAAATTATCAGACAGCCAAGTTACAGTCCTGGACTCGCCACTAACATCAGCGGAGCTCCAGGAAGTCCTGAAATCCATGACGAATAGGAAAGCTCCTGGTCCAGACGGGTTCCCAGTAGAATTCTACAAAGAATTCTGGATCATTCTGGCTCCAATATTTTTCAGAATGGTGAGGGAAATCGAAGAGAGCGGCAGATTACAGCCAAACATGAATTCAGCCAATATTAGTCTCTTGTTAAAACCAGGCAAAGACCCCGCATTTCCTACCAGCTATCGCCCAATTTCTCTTATTAATGTTGATCTCAAAATAATTTGTAAAGCCCTGGACAAAAGATTAGAGAAGGTAACCCCCTTCATAATACACCCTGACCAAACTGGTTTCATTAAGGGTAGACAATCACCCACAAATTCACTTAGATTACTTAATTTGATAGATTTATCTTACAGTAGAAACATAGAAACTAGTATATTATCTCTAGATGCAGAAAAGGCTTTTGATAGAGTTAACTGGAAGTTCTTATTTGCAACTTTACATAAATTTTGTTTTGGGAACTTCTTCATAAACTGGCTACAAACATTGTACAGTTCACCAACAGCACGTGTCAGGACGAACGACCAAATGTCAGCTAGCTTCTGTCTTCAGTGGGGGACCAGGCAGGGATGCCCACTCTCCCCCTCACTATTTGCTATCTTTATTGAACCACTAGCAGCAGCAATTAGGCAAACAACAGATATTAAAGGGATAAAGTGTAAGAAAATAGAACATAAGATCAGTCTTTATGCAGATGATGTTTTACTCTTTCTCCAGAATTCTCAATCATCTCTCTCCCAAGCAATAGAACTGATAAACTCTTTTTCCAGAGTTTCAGATTACTCTATAAACTGGTTAAAATCCACAGTTCTACCAATTAATTTCTCATTTGTCAATTTGCTTAATACACAATTGGAGTCAGGGAATATCACATACCTGGGAATTAATATCTCTCCCAAGTTAGCGGATCTAACCAAACTGAATTACATCCCACTTTTAAGGAAAGTGGAAGATGATATTGCAAGATGGAAATCCTTACCAATATCACTCATGGGGAGAGTTGCTACAATTAAAATGATGGTCTTACAAAGAATAAATTTCTTATTATCGATGATCCCAAACAAACCTCCAGCTGACTGGTTTAAATCTCTGGACTCCTCAATTACTAAATTCCTTTGGCAGGATAAACCTCCACGAATTAGCTTAAAAACGCTTAGGAAGACAAAAGACAGAGGAGGACTGGATTTACCCAACTTTTATTATTATTTCTTAGCCAACAGGCTGCAATATATACCAAGATGGGTGCAAGATAACCCATTAGACGAGGCCTGGTTAGATATAGAACAGACACTTTGCAATACGATAGAGCTTTCAGACTTACCATTTATTAGCCCAAGCATAAGAAAACATGAAAGCTTCAAAAGTATTAGTATCAGCACCTCTCTGACAGCATGGTGGGAGTATCATAAAATGACAGAGTCTTCACTATTACCATGCAGACGCACACCTATCTGGAAAAATCCTGACATTTCCTTGAACCGTCACCTGATCGTGGTGGAGGAGTTTGAGTGCCCTAATGATCCTAGGAGCTATGTTGTCTGGGGCACTTAGTGCCCCTGGTAGGGTCTCCCATGACAAATTGGTCTTAGGTGAAGGGTGAGACAAAGAACGGTTCGAAGGATCTTTCATGGCGGTTAAAACGAAGAGTCGGAGTACTTGGCCCGGAGGGTTACCGGGGTCCCACCCTAGACCCAGGCCTGGGGTTGGGGCCCGTGAGCGAGCGCCTGGTGGCCGGGCTTTCGCCCATGGGGCCCGGCCGGGCCCAGCCCAAACCGGATACATGGGCTCGTCCAACTGTGGACCCACCACCCGCAGGAGGAACATGAAGGGTCCGGTGCAATGCGAATCGGGTGGCAGACCAAGGCGGGAGCCTTGGCGGTCCAATCCCCGGACAAGAAAACTAGTTTTTGGGACATGGAACGTCACCTTGCTGGCGGGGAAGGAGCCGGAGCTTGTGGCAGAGGTTGAGCGGTACCGGCTAGATATAGTCGGACTCACCTCGACACATTGCATTGGCTCTGGAACCCGAGACCTGGAGAGGGGTTGGACACTCTACTTTGCTGGAGTTGCTCTGGGTGAGAGGCGGAGGGCTGGGGTTGGCTTTTTGTTAGCCCCGAGACTCTCTGCCTGTGTGTTGGGGTTTACCCCGGTGGACAAGAGGGTAGCTTCCTTGCGCCTTTGGGTCGGGGAAAGGGTCCTGACTGTTGTTTGTGCTTATGGGCCAAATATCAGTTCAGAGTACACACCCTTTTTGGAGTCCCTGGGACGAGTGCTAGATAGTGCTCCATCAGGGGACTCCATTGTCCTGCTGGGGGACTTCAATGCTCACGTGGGCAATGACAGCTTGACCTGGAGGGGTGTGATTGGGAGGAACGGCCCACCTAATCTGAACTCGAGCGGTGTTTTGTTATTGGACTTCTGTGCAAGCCGCAGTTTGGCCATAACGAACACCATGTTCGAACATAAGGATGCCCACCGGTTCACTTGGTACCAGGGCAGCCTAGGTCACAGGTCGATGATAGATTTTGTAGTCGTATCATCTGACCTGCGGCCGTATGTTTTGGACACCCGAGTGAAGAGAGGGGCGGAGCTGTCAACTGATCACCACCTGGTGGTGAGTTGGATCAGATGGCAAGGGAACATGCCGCGTAGACCTGGCAGACCCAAACGCATAGTGAGGGTCTGCTGGGAACGCCTGGCAGAAGAACCTGTCAAGATGGTCTTCAACTCCCACCTCCGGCAGAGCTTTGACCACGTCCCGAGAGCAGTGGGGGACATTGAGTCCGAGTGGGCCTTGTTCCACTCTGCGATTGTCGAGGTGGCTGTTGCTAGCTGTGGTCGTAAGGTGGCCGGTGCCAGTCGTGGTGGCAACCCCCGTACCCGCTGGTGGACACCAGAGGTTCGGGGAGCCCTCAGGCTGAAGAAGGAGGCCTACAGGGCGTGGCTGGTCTGTGGGTCTCCGGAGGCAGCAGACAGGTACCGGATAGCCAAGCGGGGTGCAGCAGTGGCAGTTGCCGAGGCAAAATCTCGGGCGTGGGAGGAGTTTGGTGAGGCCATGGAGAAAGACTATCGATCGGCTCCAAAGAGGTTCTGGCAAACTGTCCGGCGCCTCAGGAGAGGAAGGCAGCAACTCGCTCACACTGTTTACAGTGGGGATGGGGAGCTGCTGACGTCAACTGAGGCTATAGTCGGACGGTGGAAGGAATACTTTGAGGAGCTCCTCAATCCCACCAATGCGCATTCCAAGGAGGAACCAGAGCTGGGAGGCCTGGGGATGGACTGTCCGATCTCGGGGGCAGAAGTTGCTGAGGTAGTCAAACAACTACACAGCGGCGGAGCCCCGGGGGCGGATGAGGTTCGTCCTGGGTATCTCAAGGCTATGGATGTTGTAGGGCTGTCATGGTTGACACGTCTCTACAACATTGCGTGGTCATGTGGGGCAGTTCCTAGGGAGTGGTAGACCGGGGTGGTCGTCCCCATCTTTAAGAAGGGTGACCTGAGGGTGAGTTCCAACTATAGGGGGATCACACTCCTCAGCCTCCCTGGAAAGGTCTACGCCAAGGTACTGGAGAGGAGGGTCGGATCGATAGTTGAATCTCAGATAGAGGAGGAGCAATGTGGTTTTCGTCCTGGCTGTGGAACTGTGGACCAGCTCTATACCCTTGCAAGGGTGATGGAGGGGGCATGGGAGTTTGCCCAACCAATCCACATGTGCTTTGTGGATTTGGAGAAGGCTTATGACCGTGTCCCCAGGGGCACCCTGTGGGGGACGCTCCAGGAGTATGGGGTGGGTGGCTTTCTGTTAAGGGCCATTCAGTCCCTTTACCAGAGGAGCGTGAGTTTGGTCCGCATAGCCGGTAATAAGTCGGACCTGTTCCAAGTGAGGGTTGGACTCCGCCAGGGCTGCCCTTTGTCACCGGTTCTGTTCATCACTTTTATGGACAGAATTTCTAGACGCAGCCGTCGTGTGGAGTGTGTTGAGTTTGGTGGCAGGAGAATCTCGTCTCTGCTTTTTGCGGATGATGTGGTCCTCCTAGCTTCATCCAGCTCTGACCTTCAGCTCTTGCTGGGTAGGTTCGCGGCCGAATGTGAAGCGGCTGGGATGAGGATCAGCACCTCCAAATCTGAGACCATGGTTCTCGACCGGAAAAGGGTGGCTTGCCACCTCCGGGTCGGGGGAGAGGTCCTACCTCAAGTGGAGGAGTTTAAGTATCTCGGGGTCTTGTTCATGAGTGAGGGTAGGAGGGATCGGGAGATCGACAGGCGGATTGGTTCGGCGTCTGCAGTGATGCGGACGCTGAGCCGATCTGTCGTGGGGAAGAGGGAGCTGATCCAGAAAGCCAGGCTCTCGATTTACCGGTCGATCTACGTCCCAATCCTCACCTATGAGTTTCCTCCATAGGGTGGCCGGGCTCAGCCTTAGAGATAGGGTGAGGAGCTCGGACATTCGGGAGGGACTCGGAGTAGAACCGCTGCTCCTCCGGATCGAAAGGAGCCAGTTGAGGTGGTTTGGGCTTCTGGTAAGGATGCCTCCTGGACGCCTCCCCGGGGAGGTGTTTCGGGCATGTCCTGTCGGCAGAAGGCCCCCGGGTCGACCCAGGACACGTTGGAGAGGTTACATCTCAAATCTTGTCCGGGAACGCCTTGGGGTCCTGCCGGAGGAGCTGGTGGACAAGGCCGGGGAGAGGACGGCCTGGAGCTCCCTAATTGGGATGCTGCCCCCGCGACCCGGACCCGGATAAGCGGAGGAAGACGAAGACGAAGACAAAGACGAAGACAAAATGATGAACCTTCCGGACTGGAAAAATAAAGGAATCCTATACCTGGAACACATATATGAAGGATTGGACTTCATCCCATTTAATCAAATAGTCTCCCAATTTGGAATGGATAAGAATAGCTTTTTAGAATATCACCAAGTTAAATCTGTAGTCAAACAAAAATTTAAGCTCAATAAAATAGAATTACAAACACCACCAAGGGTATTAGAATTTTATAATCTCAAACCCCCCAAACTACTGTCCAAAGTATATAAGACACTGTCCAAAATAGACGATAAAATTGCAATCCCTATTGAAAAATGGGAGGTGGATCTATCAGTTAGCTTTGACCAGGACTTCTGGTCCCAAACTTGTTTAAAAACTTTTGAAATGATCAGACACCCCGATTTACAATTAATTCAGTACAAAATTCTACACAGAGTACACTATACAGGTCATCGGATGTTCAAGATGGGGTTTGTGTCGTCTGACACCTGTACACACTGCACAAACAACATTTCTGACAATTACATTCATGCACTGTGGTCCTGCCCACCTGTCCAGGAATTTTGGGGTAGAGTATTTGAGGATCTGTCAAAATGTCTGAAATGTCATATCCCACCTTCCCCCTCTCTTTGTTTACTGGGACAGCTGCACGATGTCCCGATTGCAACATCTTTGGTTCACGTGGTTCTGACTGCCATATGCATCTCTAAGAAAACTATCCTCTTGAATTGGAAAAATAGAGAACGTCTCTGCATTAACCAGTATAGAAATATTTTGTTAGATCATATTGCACTTGATATAGCCTCTGCTTCCACTTCAGATGAATCTCTCTGGGCTCCTTTGATCGGTTCCATCACATAGTGAGGGTGGGGGGCCATTGATGTTGTCCTGCGGGATGGTGTGGGTGGGGGGGTGTGGGGTCTGAGTTTGGAGTATCCAGATGTTCCCTGGAGGTGGGTTCACTGGGGGTGTCTGGGACTGGAGGGATGTTGCCCCCCTCTAGAGGTGCTTGGGTTGCCTCGGGGGGTGGACTGCTGGCGTTTGTGAGTGGGGCCCCTTGGGGATCTTGGCGGCGGCCATGGGTCACTGCCTGGCGGCTTCAATACCCCTGGGCGAGTCTGGGTGGGGGCCTCGGGGCTCGGGGTTTGGGGGTCGCCGGCCCCGTGGGGGGATCTGGGCGGGGCCTTGGGGGTCGGGTCCTGACATATATGCTGCCGGGAAGAAGGCAGGAACACTTGGCAGTGCCTGGCCCGGGTTCGGGGGCATCAGGTAGACCTTGGCTCCTCTGCAGTTCCATCACAGGGGAGGGGGAGGTCCAGGACGGGGAGGACCACACCTTACCTGGATGTCCCATGTCTTATATATTCTGGAAGTTGTGCAAATGCAGGGGTGGGCATAGATAGTCTGCTGGGATGGGGCTGGGATGGTGCCCTCGGACTCCGTGAGGCTCTGTAATGATGCTGCTTTGGGCCCTGGCAGGATGGGCTGGGGTCTCCATGCCCTGGGTGGCAGTTTGACAACAGAGGTGCCTATCGGGGCCAGTAGGGGAGCTGGCTCCCTGGAGGGCTAAGCCTAACCAGCCATTCCTCCCCATCCCTGCATATTTCTCTCCTCCTGCTCCCTCACATCATCACACAAACATACACATAGGACCTTGGGGGGTGGGCAAGTCAGGGAGTGCGGGTATGGACCCCATTTCCGCATTCCTGTGGCAACCTGCCCCCCAATTTTATTTGCACCTTATACACTTCCACTGACGACATTCCACCCAAACACACACTTAGGGCCTTGGGAGTGAGCACATTCAACGGCATTTGGCAGGGGGATATTTCAGCCTCCTCCCGAGTGCCGGTGCCCACTTCCAATTTTAAACCGCACTTAGACACTGATGGCTGAGGATGTAAGTGGGGTGGTGCGGTGGCATCAGCTGGCATATGCCGGATGATGCCCGCACTGCCCACTCACCACAGCCATGGAATACACCTCATGATCACACAACACTAAATTGGAGCAGGTGGAGGGAGACTAGGGGTCTTAGCCACCTCTGTTGTTGCTACGCTTCCTGGGGATGGAGGCTAGGAAGGAGATCTGGCCGTCTGGATGGGGTCTGGGGTGGTGGGTTGCTGTGCTCAGCGTTGGGCGGGGTAGCCTGCTCATCAGCAGCCCAGCAGAAAGGGTCAAAATCTGGTTACCGGTGATGGTTGTACCCCATGTGCAGCAGTACCGGGACCAGAGTTAATAGGGTGTGTATGGGGAGCATGAGTGAGTGTCCGGCGTGCATTTTTGTAAGTCTTGGGTTGTATGTGCATGTCTGAGCATGAGGGAGGGAGTGTGTGACTGTGTTTGTGTATGACTGTATATGTCAGGTGGGGCCTTTGGGTCCTCCCCTCTCCTGGAACTTCTCTTGATGATATAGATCTTTGCCCCCCCCTCCCCCTGCCACACCTGGTGTGGGGGCTTGTGCCATGGTCTGCCTGAGTGTTCGTGACAACCGGGTCTGGGGGTTTAAGATTTTGGCATCTGCCTGATAGATCCTGGTGGCTGCCTGGTGGGGTCTGGGTCCCTGGGCTCTGCTGGGTCCCCGGCGGGGGTGGTCACCCCTGAGTCCCGGGTCGCTGTGTCCCGGGCACGGCCGGCTAGGGGGTCGGAGGCTGCTGGCAGGCCTGTGGGCTTGCCTCTGATATCTCCAGGGACTCTGCCGGCTGCTGGTTGTGGCCCCCCGGGGCGATCCTCTGTGCCTCTCGAGGGGGGCGGGGGCCCTTCTGGTTGCAGTCTCCTTGGGGTTCCTGCATTCTGGGGCAACGCCTGGATCTTTGGGACTTGGAGCTCCCCCCGTCTCCTGCACATCTTTGGGGGGCGGATCTGTGGTCCCTCACACTCTCTGTTGGACGCTCCTATAGAGAAACCTTAAATAAACAAGCGCGTGTACACACACAGGTGCTCACATGGTGCTCTCAAAAGTATGGGCTTGGGCATGTTCAACACATGTCTTAAGACTATGGCGGGCACTTAATGCATTGTGATTTATTATCGTGATTCTTCAGTTAAGCAATGTTAATTATATATATATATATATATATATATATATATATATATATATATATATATATATATATATATATATATATTGTTTTTTTTGTTTTTTTTCATCAAGTTGACGCAGTGATAGGTAGATCTTGTTGTATTGTTGTTGTGTCCCATTTTTGTGTCCCTTTGTTTTTTTTTGTCTTTTTCTGCAGGTTTAGAAGCAGACTCTTGTTCATTGTTTATTTTTGTGGACCCCCCCCCCCCCCTCTCTCTCCCCACCTTTTCTCTTCCTTTCTCTTTCACCTCTGTCTCCATGTCTGGTCGGAATTACAAAGCATTCAACAACAATAACAATAAACTTTTAAGTATCAGGCGTGACATTAAAAGCAAACGCTTTGATGCTCCACCTGAGAATAAATCTGTAAGGCTTGTCACCAGCATTCAGACATCAATTCTGCTTGGTTCACAGCCAGACAGGACACGGTAAAAAAATAAATAAATAAATAAATAAATAAATAAATAAATAAAAAAAGAAAACAGCAGCAGGACCAGAGCAGTCGCCGACGCCGACGATCAGAGCAGAAAAATACAGCAGGACCAGCGCAGTCGCCGACGGCGACGAGCAGAGCAGGAAACAGCAGCAGGATCAGCGCATTCGCTGACGCCGATGAGCAGAGCAGAAAAAAGCAGCAGGACCAGCGCAGTCACCAACGGCGACGAGCAGAGCAGGAAACAGCAGCAGGATCAGTGCATTCGCTGACACAGATGAGCAGAGCAGAAAACAGCAGCAGGATCAGCGCAGACGCCAATGAGCAGTGCAGAAAACAGCAGCAGGACCAGCGCAGTCTCCGACGAGCAGAGCAGAAAACAGCAGCAGGGACAGCGCAGTCGCCGACGCTTACAAGCAGGGCAGAAAACAGCAGCAGGATCAGTGCAGTCAATGACGCCGATCAGTAGTGCAGAAAACAGCAGCAGGACCAGCTCAGTCGCCGACGAGCAGAGCAGAAAACAGCAGCAGGACCAGTGCAGTCGCAGACGCCGACGAGCAATGCATACGCCGACGAGCAGAGGCGAAAACAACAGCAGGACCAGCGCAGTCGCCGACGCCGATGAGCAGTGCAGAAAACAGCAGCAGGACCAGCCCAGTCGCCGACGAGCACAGCAGAAAACAGCAGCAGGACCAGCGCAGTCGCCGACACCTACGAGCAGAGCAGAAAACAGCAGCAGCATCAGCACAGCCGCCGACGCTGATTAGCAGTGCAGAAAACAGCCGCAGGATCAGCGCAGTCGCCCATGCCGATGAGCAGTGCAGAAAAAAGCAGCAGGACCAGCGCAGTCGCATACGCCGACGAGCAGAGCAGACGCCGACGATCAGAGAAGAAAACAACAGCAGGACCAGCGCAGTCGCCAACGGCGACGAGCAAAGCAGGAAACAGCAGCAGGATCAGCGCATTCGCTGACGCCGATGAGCAGAGCAGAAAACAGCAGCAGGATCAGTGCAGACGCCGATGAGCAGTGCAGAAAACAGCAGCAGGACCAGCGCAGTCACCGACGAGCAGAGCAGAAAACAGCAGCAGGGACAGCGCAGTCGCCGACGCCGACGAGCAGAGGCGAAAACAAACAGCAGGACCAGCGCAGTCGCCGACGCCGATGAGCAGTGCAGAAAACAGCAGCAGGACCAGCGCAGTCGCCGACGAGCACAGCAGAAAGAAGCAGCAGGAGCTGCGCAGTCGCCGACGCCTACGAGCAGAGCAGAAAACAGCAGCAGGATCAGCATAGCCGCCGACGCTGATTAGCAGTGCAGAAACCAGCAGCAGGATCAGCGCAGTCGCCGACGCCGATGAGCAGTGCAGAAAACAGCAGCAGGACCAGCGCAGTCGCAGACGCCGACGAGCAGAGCAGACGCCAACGAGCAGAGAAGAAAACAACAGCAGGACCAGCGCAGTCTCCAACGGCGACGAGCAGAGCAGGAAACAGCAGCAGGATCAGCGCAGTCGCCGACGCCTACGAGCAGAGCAGAAAACAGCAGCAGGATCAGCCCAGTCTCCGACGCCGATGAGCAGTGCAGAAAACAGCAGCAGGACCAGCGCAGACGCCGATGAGCAGTGCAGAAAACAGCAGCAGGACCAGCGCAGTCACCGACGAGCAGAGCAGAAAACAGCAGCAGGATCAGCGCCGTCGCCGACGCCTACGAGCAGAGCAGAAAAAAGCAGCAGGATCAGCCCAGTCGCCGACGCCGATGAGCAGTTCAGAAAACAGCAGCAGGACCAGCGCAGACGCCGATGAGCAGTGCAGAAAACAGCAGCAGGACCAGCGCAGTCACCGATGAGCAGAACAGAAAACAGCAGCAGGATCAGCGCAGTCGCAGACGCCGACGAGCAGAGCAGACGCCGACGAGCAGAGGCGAAAACAACAGCAGGACCAGCGCAGTCGCCGACGCCGATGAGCAGTGCAGAAAGCAGCAGCAGGACCAACGCAGTCGCCGACGAGCACAGCAGAAAACAGCAGCAGGACCAGCGCAGTCGCCCACGCCTACGAGCAGAGCATAAAACAGCAGCAGGATCAGCACAGCCGCCGACGCTGATTAGCAGTGCAGAAAACAGCAGCAGGATCAGCGCAGTCGCCAACGCCGATGAGCAGTGCAGAAAACAGCAGCAGGACCAGCGCAGTCGCAGACGCCGACGAGCAGAGCAGACGCCGACGAGCAGAGAAGAAAACAACAGCAGGACCAGCGCAGTCGCCAACGGCGACGAGCAGAGCAGAAAACAGCAGCAGGACCAGCGCAGTCGCAGACGCCGACGAGCAGAGGGCAAAACAACAGCAGGACAAGCGCAGTCGCCGATGCCGATGAGCAGTGCAGAAAACACCAGCAGGACCAGCGCAGTCGCCGACGAGCAGAGCAGAAAACAGCAGCAGGACCAGCGAAGTCGCAGATGCCGACGAGCAGAGAAGAAAACAGCAGCAGGACCAGCGCAGTCACCGACGCCGACAATCAGAGCAGAAAACAACAGCAGGACCAGCGCATTCGCCGACGCCTACGAGCAGTGCAGAAAACAGCAGCAGGACCAGCTCAGTCGCCGACGAGCAGAGCAGAAAACAGCAGCAGGACCAATGCAGTTGCAGACGCCGAAGAGCAGAGCAGACGCCGACGAGCAGAGGCGAAAACAACAGCAGGACCAGCGCAGTCGCAGACGCCGACGAGCAGAGGCGAAAACAACAGCAGGACCAGCGCAGTCGCCGACGCCTACGAGCAGAGCTGAAAACACCAGCAGGACCAGCGCAGTCGCCGACGCCTACGAGCAGAGCAGAAAACAGCAGCAGGATCAGTGCAGTCGCCGACGCCGATGAGCAGTGCAGAAAACAGCAGCAGGACCAGCGCAGTCGCCGATGCCTACGAGCAGAGCAGAAAACAGCAGCAGGATCAGCGCAGTCGCCGACGCCGATGAGCAGAGCAGAAAACAGCAGCAGGACCAGCGCAGTCGCAGACGCCAACGAGCAGAGCAGACGCCTACGAGCAGAGCAGAAAACAGCAGCAGGATCAGCGCAGTCGCCGACGCCAATGAGCAGTGCAGAAAACAGCAGCAGGACCAGCGCAGTCGCCGACGCCGACGAGCAGAGGCGAAAACACCAGCAGGACCAGCGCAGTCGCCGACGCCTACGAGCAGAGCAGAAAACAGCAGCAGGATCAGTGCAGTCGCCGACGCCGATGAGCAGTGCAGAAAACAGCAGCAGGACCAGCGCAGTCGCCGACGCCTACGAGCAGAGCAGAAAACAGCAGCAGGATCAGCGCAGTCGCCGACGCCGATGAGCAGAGCAGAAAACAGCAGCAGGACCAGCGCAGTCGCAGACGCCAACGAGCAGAGCAGACGCCTACGAGCAGAGCAGAAAACAGCAGCAGGATCAGCGCAGTCGCCGACGCCAATGAGCAGTGCAGAAAACAGCAGCAGGACCAGCGCAGTCGCCGACGAGCAGAGCAGAAAACAGCAGCAGGACCAGCCCAGTCGCAGACGGCGATGAGCAGAGCTGACGCCGACGAGCAGAGAATAAAACAGCAGCAGGACCAGCGCAGTCGCCGACGGCGACGAGCAGAGCAGGAAACAGCAGCAGGATCAGCGCATTCGCTTACACAGATGAGCAGAGCAGGAAACAGCAGCAGGATCAGCGCAGACGCCAATGAGCAGTGCAGAAAACAGCAGCAGGACCAGCGCAGTCTCCGACGAGCAGAGCAGAAAACAGCAGCAGGGACAGCGCAGTCGCCGACGCCTACAAGCAGGGCAGAAAACAGCAGCAGGATCAGCGCAGTCAACGACGCCGATCAGTAGTGCAGAAAACAGCAGCAGGACCAGCTCAGTCGCCGACGAGCAGAGCAGAAAACAGCAGCAGGACCAGTGCAGTCGCAGACGCCGACGAGCAATGCATATGCCGACGAGCAGAGGCGAAAACAACAGCAGGACCAGCGCAGTCGCCGACGCCGATGAGCAGTGCAGAAAACAGCAGCAGGACCAGCCCAGTCGCCGACGAGCACAGCAGAAAACAGCAGCAGGACCAGCGCAGTCGCCAACACCTACGAGCAGAGCAGAAAACAGCAGCAGCATCAGCACAGCCGCCGACGCTGATTAGCAGTGCAGAAAACAGCCGCAGGATCAGCGCATTCGCCCATGCCGATGAGCAGTGCAGAAAACAGCAGCAGGACCAGCGCAGTCGCAGACGCCGACGAGCAGAGCAGACGCCGACGATCAGAGAAGAAAACAACAGCAGGACCAGCGCAGTCGCCAACGGCGACGAGCAAAGCAGGAAACAGCAGCAGGATCAGCGCATTCGCTGACGCCGATGAGCAGAGCAGAAAACAGCAGCAGGAATAGCGCAGACGCCGATGAGCAGTGCAGAAAACAGCAGCAGGACCAGCGCAGTCACCGACGAGCAGAGCAGAAAACAGCAGCAGGGACAGCGCAGTCGCCGACGCCGACGAGCAGAGGCGAAAACAAACAGCACGACCAGCGCATTCGCCGACGCCGATGAGCAGTGCAGAAAACAGCAGCAGGACCAGCGCAGTCGCCGACGAGCACAGCAGAAAAAAGCAGCAGGAGCTGCGCAGTCGCCGACGCCTACGAGCAGAGCAGAAAACAGCAGCAGGATCAGCACAGCCGCCGACGCTGATTAGCAGTGCAGAAACCAGCAGCAGGATCAGCGCAGTCGCCGACGCCGATGAGCAGTGCAGAAAACAGCAGCAGGACCAGCGCAGTCGCAGACGCCGACGAGCAGAGCAGACGCCAACGAGCAGAGAAGAAAACAACAGCAGGACCAGCGCAGTCGCCAACGGCGATGAGCAGAGCAGGAAACAGCAGCAGGATCAGCGCAGTCGCCGACGCCTACGAGCAGAGCAGAAAACAGCAGCAGGATCAGCCCAGTCTCCGACGCCGATGAGCAGTGCAGAAAACAGCAGCAGGACCAGCGCAGACGCCGATGAGCAGTGCAGAAAACAGCAGCAGGACCAGCGCAGTCACCGACGAGCAGAGCAGAAAACAGCAGCAGGATCAGCGCCGTCGCCGACGCCTACGAGCAGAGCAGAAAAAAGCAGCAGGATCAGCCCAGTCGCCGACGCCGATGAGCAGTTCAGAAAACAGCAGCAGGACCAGCGCAGACGCCGATGAGCAGTGCAGAAAACAGCAGCAGGACCAGCGCAGTCACCGATGAGCAGAACAGAAAACAGCAGCAGGATCAGCGCAGTCGCAGACGCCGACGAGCAGAGCAGACGCCGACGAGCAGAGGCGAAAACAACAGCAGGACCAGCGCAGTCGCCGACGCCAATGAGCAGTGCAGAAAACAGCAGCAGGACCAACGCAGTCGCCGACGAGCACAGCAGAAAACAGCAGCAGGACCAGCGCAGTCGCCCACGCCTACGAGCAGAGCATAAAACAGCAGCAGGATCAGCACAGCCGCCGACGCTGATTAGCAGTGCAGAAAACAGCAGCAGGATCAGCGCAGTCGCCAACGCCGATGAGCAGTGCAGAAAACAGCAGCAGGACCAGCGCAGTCGCAGACGCCGACGAGCAGAGCAGACGCCGACGAGCAGAGAAGAAAACAACAGCAGGACCAGCGCAGTCGCCAACGGCGACGAGCAGAGCAGAAAACAGCAGCAGGACAAGCGCAGTCACCGACGACTAAGAGCAGAGCAGAAAACAGCAGCAAGATCAGCGCAGTCGCCGACGCCGATGAGCAGTGCAGAAAACAGCAGCAGGATCAGCACAGTCGCCGACGAGCAGAGCAGAAAACAGCAGCAGGACCAGCGCAGTCGCGGACGCCGACGAGCAGAGCAGAAAACAGCAGCAGGACCAGCGCAGTCGCAGACGCCGACGAGCAGAGGGCAAAACAACAGCAGGACAAGCGCAGTCGCCGATGACGATGAGCAGTGCAGAAAACACCAGCAGGACCAGCGCAGTCGCCGACGAGCAGAGCAGAAAACAGCAGCAGGACCAGCGAAGTCGCAGACGCCGACGAGCAGAGAAGAAAACAGCAGCAGGACCAGCGCAGTCACCGACGCCGACAATCAGAGCAGAAAACAACAGCAGGACCAGCGCATTCGCCGACGCCTACGAGCAGTGCAGAAAACAGCAGCAGGACCAGCTCAGTCGCCGACGAGCAGAGCAGAAAACAGCAGCAGGACCAATGCAGTTGCAGACGCCGACGAGCAGAGCAGACGCCGACGAGCAGAGGCGAAAACAACAGCAGGACCAGCGCAGTCGCCAACGCCGATTAGCAGTGCAGAAAAAAGCAGCAGGACCTGCGCAGTCGCCGACGAGCACAGCAGAAAACAGCAGCAGGACCAGCGCAGTCGCCGACGCCTACGAGCAGAGCAGGAAACAGCAGCAGGATCAGCACAGCCGGCGACGCTGATTAGCAGTGCAGAAAACAGCAGCAGGATCAGCGCAGTCGCCGACGCCGATGAGCAGTGCAGAAAACAGCAGCAGGACCAGCTCAGTCGCAGTCGCTGACGGGCAGAGCAGACGCCGACGAGCAGAGAAGAAAACAACAGCAGGACCAGCGCAGTCGCCAACGGCGACGAGCAGAGCAGGAAACAGCAGCAGGATCAGTGCTGACGGCGACGAGCAGAGCAGAAAACAGCAGCAGGATCAGAGCATTCGCTGACGCAGACGAGCAGAGCAGAAAACAGCAGCAGCATCAGCCCAGTCGATGACGCCGATGAGCAGAGCAGAAAATAGCAGCAGGAACAGCGCAGTTGCAGACACCGACGAGCAGAGCAGAAAACTGCAGCAGGATCAGCGCATTCGCCGACGCCGATGAGCAGTGCAGAAAACAGCAGCAGGACCAGCGCAGTCGTCGACGAGCAGAGCAGAAAACAGCAGCAGGACCAGCGCAGTCGCAGACGCCGACGAGCAGAGGCGAAAACAACAGCAGGACCAGCGCAGTCGCCGACGCCGATGAGCAGAGCTGAAAACACCAGCAGGACCAGCGCAGTCGCCGACGCCTACGAGCAGAGCAGAAAACAGCAGCAGGATCAGTGCAGTCGCCGACGCCGATGAGCAGTGCAGAAAACAGCAGCAGGACCAGCGCAGTCGCCGACGCCTACGAGCAGAGCAGAAAACAGCAGCAGGATCAGCGCAGTCGCCGACGCCGATGAGCAGAGCAGAAAACAGCAGCAGGACCAGCGCAGTCGCAGACGCCAACGAGCAGAGCAGACGCCTACGAGCAGAGCAGAAAACAGCAGCAGGATCAGCGCAGTCGCCGACGCCAATGAGCAGTGCAGAAAACAGCAGCAGGACCAGCGCAGTCGCCGACGAGCAGAGCAGAAAACAGCAGCAGGACCAGCCCAGTCGCAGACGGCGATGAGCAGAGCTGACGCCGACGAGCAGAGAATAAAACAGCAGCAGGACCAGCGCAGTCGCCGACGGCGACGAGCAGAGCAGGAAACAGCAGCAGGATCAGCGCATTCGCTGACGCCGATGAGCAAAGCAGAAAATAGCAGCAGGATCAGCGCAGTCGCCGACGCCAACGAGCAGAGCAGAAAACAGCAGCAGGACCAGCACAGTCGCCAACGTCGACGAGCAGAGCAGAAAACAGAAGCAGGGCCAGCGCAGTCGCCGACGCCGACGAGCAGAGCAGAAAACAGGAGCAGGGCCAGCGCAGTCGCCGACGCCGACGAGCAGAGCAGAAAACAGCAGCAGGACCAGCGCAGTCGCCGACGCCGATGAGCAGACCAGAAAATAGCAGCAGGATCAGCGCAGTCGCCGACGCGGACGAGCAGAGCAGTAAACAGCAGCAGGACCAGCGCAGTCGCCGACGCCGACGAGCAGAGCAGAGCAGAAAACAGCAGCAGGATCAGCGCAGTCACAGACGCCGATGAGCAGTGCAGAAAACAGCAGCAGGACCAGCGCAGTCACCGACGAGCAGAGCAGAAAACAGCAGCAGGGCCAGCGCAGTCGCCGACGCCGAGGAGCAGTGCAGAAAACAGCATTTGGACCAGCGCAGTCGCCGACGAGCAGAGCAGAAAACATCAGCAGGACCAGTGCAGTCGCAGACGCCGACGAGCAGAGCAGACGCCGACGAGGAGAGGCGAAAACAAGAGCAGGACCAGCGCAGTCGCCGACGCTGATGAGCAGTGCAGAAAACAGCAGCAGGACCAGCGCAGTCGCCGACGCCGATTAGCAGTGCAGAAAACAGCAGCAGGATGAGCGCAGTCGCCAACGCCGATGAGCAGTGCAGAAAAAAGCAGCAGGACCAGCGCAGTCACCGACGAGCAGAGCAGAAAACAGCAGCAGGACCAGCGCAGTCGCAGACGCCGACGAGCAGAGCAGACGCCAACGAGCAGAGAAGAAAACAACAGCAGGACCAGCGCAGTCACCGACGGCGACGAGCAGAGCAGGAAACAGCAGCAGGATAAACGCTGACGGCGACGAGCAGAGCAGAAAACAGCAGCAGGACCAGCGCAGTCACCGACGCCTACGAGCAGAGCAGAAAACAGCAGCAGGATCAGCGCAGTCGCCGACGCCGATGAGAAGTGCAGAAAACAGCAGCAGGACCAGCGCAGTCGCCGACACCTACGAGCAGAGCAGAAAACAGCAGCAGGACCAGCGCAGTCGCAGACGCCGACGAGCAGAGCAGACGCCGACGAGCAGAGGGCAAAACAACAGCAGGACCAGCGCAGTCGCCGATGCCGATGAGCAGTGCACAAAACACCAGCAGCACCAGCGCAGTCGCCGACGAGCAGAGCAGAAAACAGCAGCAGGACCAGCGAAGTCGCAGACGCCGACGAGCAGAGCAGACGCCGACGAGCAGAGAAGAAAACAGCAGCAGGACCAGCGCAGTCGCCGACGCCGACAATAAGAGCAGAAAGCAACAGCAGGACCAGCGCAGTCGACGACGCCTACGAGCAGAGCAGCGCAGTCGCCGACGCCAATGAGCAGTGCAGAAAACAGCAGCAGGACCAGCGCAGTCACCTACGATCAGCGCAGAATACAGCAGCAGGATCAGCGCTGTCGCAGACGCCGATGAGCAGTGCAGAAAACAGCAGCAGGACCAGCGCAGTCGCCGACGAGCAGAGCAGAAAACAGCAGCAGGACCAGCGCAGTCGCAGACGCCGACGAGCAGAGCAGACGCCGACGAGCAGAGGCCAAAACAACAGCAGGACCTGCGCAGTCGCCGTCGAGCAGAGCAGAAAACAGCAGCAGGACCAGCGCAGTCACAGACGACGACGAGCAGAGCAGACGCCGACGAGCAGAGAAGAAAACAGCAGCAGGACCAGCGCAGTCGCCGATGCCGACAATCAGAGCAGATAACAACAGCAGGACCAGCGCAGTCGCCGACGGCGACGAGCAGAGCAGGAAACAGCAGCAGGATCAGCACATTGGCTGACGCCGATGAGCAGAGCAGAGAATAGCAGCAGGATCAGCGCAGTCGCCGACGCCGAGGAGCAGAGCAGAAAACAGCAGCAGGGCCAGCGCAGTCGCCGACTTCCACAAGCAGAGCAGAAAACAGCAGCAGGATCAGCGCAGTCACCGAAGCCGATGAGCAGTGCAGAAAACAGCAGCAGGACCTGCGCAGTCGCCTACGAGCAGAGCAGAAAACAGCAGCAGGACCAGCGCAGTCGCAGACGCCGACGAGCAGAGCAGACGCCAACGAGCAGAGGCCAAAACAACATTAGGACCAGTGCAGTCGCCGATGCCGATGAGCAGTGCAGAAAACACCAGCAGGACCAGCGCAGTCGCCGACGCCGACAATCAGAGCAGAAAACAACAGCAGGACAAGCGCAGTCGCGGATGCCGATGAGCAGTGCAGAAAACAGCAGCAGGACCAGCACAGTCGCCGACGAGCAGAGCAGAAAACAGCAGCAGGACCAGCGCAGTCGCAGACGCCGACGAGCAGAGCAGACGCCGACGAGCAGAAAAGAAAACAGCGGCAGGACCGCTGACGACACTCTCGTCGGCGTCGGCGAATGCGCAGATCCTGCTGCAGTTTTTTACTCTGCTCATCGGCGGTAGCGCTGGTCCTGCTGTTGTTTTCTTCTCTGCTCGTTGGCGTCTTTTCTGCTCGTCGGCGTCTGCGACTGCGCTGGTCCTGCTGCTGTTTTCTGCTCTGCTCGTCGGCGACTGCTCTGGCGCTGCTGCTGTTTTCTGCACTGCTAATCGGCGTCGGCGCCTGCGCTGATCCTGCTGCTGTTTTCTTCTCTGCTCGTCCGCGTCTGCTCTGCTCATCGGCGTCTGCGACTGCGCTGGTCCTGCTGCTGTTTTCTGCTCTGCTCGTCAGCGACTGCGCTGGTCCTGCTAATGTTTTCTGCACTGCTCATCGGCGTCGGCGACTGAGCTGATCCTGCTGCTGTTTTCTTCTCTGCTCGTTGGCGTCTGCGACTGCGCATCTCCTGCTGCTTTTTTCTGCTCTGCTCGTCGGCGTCAGCGACTGCGCTGATCCTGCTGCTGTTTTCTGCTCTGCTTGTCGGCGTCGGCGACTGCGCTGATCCTGCTGCTGTTGTCTGCACTGCTAATCGGCGTCGCCGAGTGCGCTGATCCTGCTGCTGTTTTCTGCTCTGCTCGTAGGCTTCGGCGACTGCGCTGGTCCTGCTGCTTTTTTCTGCTCTGCTCGTCGGCGTCGGCGACTGCGTTGATCCTGCTGCTGTTTTCTGCTCTGCTCGTTGGCGTCCGTGGCTGCGCATCTCCTGCTGCTTTTTTCTGCTCTGCTCGTCGGCGTCAGCGACTGCGCTGGTCCTGCTGCTGTTTTCTGCTCTGCTCGTCGGCGTCAGTGACTGGGCTGATCCTGCTGCTATTTTCTTCTCTTCTCGTCTGCGTCAGCGAATGCGCTGATCCTGCTGGTGTTTCCTGCTCTGCTCGTCAGCGTCGGCGACTGCGCTGGTCCTGCTGTTGTTTTCTGCTCTGATCGTCAGCGTCGGCGACTGCGCTGGTGCTGCTGCTGATTTCTTCTCTGCTCGTCGGCGTCTTCTCTGCTCGTCGGCGTCTGCGACTGCGCTGGTCCTGCTGCTGTTTTCTGCTCTGCTCGTCGGTGACTGCGCTGGTCCTGCTGCTGTTTTGTGCACTGCTCATCGGCATCGACGACTGCGCTGGTCCTGCTGTTGTTTTCGCCTTTGCGCGTCGGCGTCTGCGACTGCGCTGGTCCTGCTGCTGTTTTCTGCACTGCTCATCGGCGTCGGCGACTGCTCTGATCCTGCAGCTGTTTTTTGCTCTGCTCATCGGCATCAGCGACTGCGCTGATCCTGCTGCTGTTTTCTGCTCTGCTCGTCGGCGTCGGCGACTGCGCTGGTCCTGCTGCTGTTTTCTGCTCTGCTCGTCGGCGACGGCGACTGCGCTGACCCTGCTGCTGCTTTCTGCTCTGCTCGTCGGCGACTGCGCTGGTCCTGCTGCTGTTTTCTGCTCTGCTCGTCGGTGTCGGCGACTGCGCTGGTCCTGCTGCTGTTTTCTGCTCTGCTCGTCGGTGACTGCTCTGGTCCTTCTGCTGTTTTCTGCACTGCTCATCGGCGTCGGTGACTGTGCTGATCCTGCTGCTGTTTTCTGATCTGCTCGTGGGCGTCGGTGACTGCGCTGGTCCTGCTGCTGTTTTCTGCTCTGCTCGTCGGTGACTGCTCTGATCCTGCTACTGTTTTCTGTACTGCTAATCGGCGTCGGCGACTGCGATGATCCTGCTGCTGTTTTCTGCTCTGCTTGTTGGCGTCTGCGACTGCGCATCTCCTGCTGCTTTTTTCTGCTCTGCTCTTCGGCGTCAGCGACAGCGCTGATCCTGCTGCAGTTTTCTGCTCTGCTCGTCGGCGTCTGCGACTGCGCATCTCCTGCTGCTGTTTTTTGCTCTGCTCGTCGGCGACTGCGCTGGTCCTGCTGCTGTTTTCTGCTCTGCTCATCGCGTCGGCGACTGGGCTGATCCTGCTGCTGTTTTCTGCTCTTCTCGTTGGCGTCTGCGACTGCGCATCTCCTGCTGCTTTTTTCTTCTCTGCTCGTCGGCGTCAGCGACTGCGCTGATCCTGCTGCTGTTTTCTGCTCTGCTTGTTGGCGTCTGCGACTGCGCATCTCCTGCTGCTTTTTTCTGCTCTGCTCTTCGGCGTCAGCGACAGCGCTGATCCTGCTGCAGTTTTCTGCTCTGCTCGTCGGCGTCTGCGACTGCGCATCTCCTGCTGCTGTTTTATGCTCTGCTCGTCGGCGACTGCGCTGGTCCTGCTGCTGTTTTCTGCTCTGCTCATCGCGTCGGCGACTGGGCTGATCCTGCTGCTGTTTTCTGCTCTTCTCGTTGGCGTCTGCGACTGCGCATCTCCTGCTGCTTTTTTCTGCTCTGCTCGTCGGCGTCAGCGACTGCGCTGATCCTGCTGCTGTTTTCTGCTCTGCTCGTCAGCGTCTGCAACTGCGCTGATCCTGCTGCTGTTTCCTGCTCTGCTCATCGGCGACTGCGACTGCGCTGGTCCTGCTGCTGTTTTCTTCTCTGCTCGTTGGCGTCTGCCACTGCGCATCTCCTGCTGCTGTTTTTTACTCTGCTCGTCGGCGACTGCGCTGATCCTGCTGCTGTTTTCTGCTCTGCTCGTCTGCGTCAGTGACTGCACTGATCCCTCTGCTGTTTTCCTCTCTGCTCGTTGGCGTCTGCTCTGCTCGTCGGCGTCTGCGACTGCGCTGGTCCTGCTGCTGTTTTCTGCACTGCTCATCGGCGTCGGCAACTGCGCTTGTCCTGCTGCTGTTTTCTGCTCTGCTCGAAGGCGTCGGCGACTGCGCTGGTCCTGCTGCTGTTTTCTGCTCTGCTCATCGGCGACTGCGCTGGTCCTGCTGCAGTTTTCTGCTCTGCTCATCGGTGACTGCGCTGATCCTGCTGCTGTTTTCTTCTCTGCTTGTTGGCGCCTGCGACTGCGCATCTCCTGCTGCTTTTTTCTGCTCTGCTTGTCGGCGTCTGCGACTGCGCTGGTCCTGCTTTTGTTTTCTTCTCTGCTCATCGGCGTCTGCTCTGCTCGTCGGCGTCTGCGACTGCGCTGGTCCTGCTGCTGTTTTCTGCTCTGCTCGTCCGTGACTGCTCTGGTCCTGCTGCTGTTTTCTGCACTGCTCATCGGCGTCGGCGACTGCGCTGATCCTGCTACTGTTTTCTGCACTGCTCATCGGCGTCGGCGACTGCGCACATCCTGCAGCTGTTTTCGGCTCTGCTCGTCGGCGTCGGCAACTGCGCTGATCCTGCTGCTGTTTTCTGCTCTGCTCGTCGGCGACTGCGCTGGTCCTGCTGCTGTTTTTTGCACTGCTCATCGGCGTCGGCGACTGCGTTGATCCTGCTGCTGTTTTCTGCTCTGCTTGTTTGCGTCTGCGACTGCGCATCTCCTGCTGCTTTTTTCTGCTCTGCTCGTTGGCATCTGCGACTGCGCATTTCCTGCTGCTGTTTTTTGCTCTGCTCGTCGGTGACTGCGCTGGTCCTGCTGCTGTTTTCTGCGCTGCTCATCGCCGTCAGCGACTGCACTGGTCCTGCTGTTGTTTTCTGATCTGATCGTCGGCGTCGGCGACTGCACAGGTCCTGCCGCTGTTTTCTTTTCTGCTCGTCGGCGTCTGCTCTGCTCGTCGGCGTCAGCGACTGCGCTGATCCTGCTGCTGTTTTCTGCTCTACTCGTCGTCATCTGCGACTGCACATCTCCCTCTGCTGTTTTCTGCTCTGCTCGTTGGCGTCTGCGACTGCGCATTTCCTGCTGCTGTTTTTTGCTCGGCTCGTCGGTGACTGCGCTGGTCCTGCTGCTGTTTTCTGCTCTGCTCGTAGGCGTCTGCGACTGCGCTGGTCCTGCTGCTTTTTTCTGCTCTGCTCGTCGGCGTCGGCGATTGCGTTGATCCTGCTGCTGTTTTCTGCTCTGCTCGTTGGCGTCTGCGCATCTCCTGCTCCTTTTTTCTGCTCTTCTCGTCGGCGTCAGCGACTGCGCTGGTCCTGCTGCTGTTTTCTGCTCTGCTCGTCGGCGTCAGCGACTGGGCTGGTCCTGCTGTTGTTTTCTGCTCTAATTGTCGGCGTCGGCGACTGCGCTGGTCCTGCTGCTGTTTTCTTCTCTGCTCGTCGGGGTCTGCTCTGCTCATCGGCTTCTGCGACTGCGCTGGTCCTGCTGCTGTTTTGTGCACTGCTCATCGGCGTCTGCGACTGCGCTGGTCCTGCTGTTGTTTTCGCCTTTGCTCGTCGGCGTCTGCAACTGCGCTGGTCCTGCTGCTGTTTTCTGCTCTGCTTGTCGGCGACTGCGCTGGTCCTGCTGCTGTTTTCTGCACTGCTCATCGGTGTCGGCGACTGCGCTGATCCTGCTGCTGTTTTCTTCTCTGCTCGTTGGCGTCTGCGACTTCACATCTCCTGCTGCTTTTTTCTGCTCTGCTCGTCGGCGTCAGCGACTGCGCTGATCCTGCTGCTGTTTTCTGCTCTGCTCGTCGGCGTCTGCGACAGCGCTGGTCCTGCTGCTGTTTTTTGCTCTGCTCGTCGGTGTCGGCGAATGCCCAGATCCTGCTGCAGATTTCTACTCTGCTCGTCGGCGACAGCGCTGGTCCTGCTGTTGTTTTCTTCTCCGCTCGTCGGCGTCTGTTCTGCTCGTCGGCGTCTGCGACTGCGCTGGTCCTGCTGCTGTTTACTGCACTGCTCATCGGCGTTGGCGACTGCGCTGATCCTGCTGCTGTTTTCTGCACTGCTAATCGGCGTCGGCGCCTGCGCTGATCCTGCTGCTGTTTTCTTCTCTGCTCTTCGGTTTCTGCTCTGCTTGTCGGCGTCTGTGACTGCGCTGGTCCTGCTGCTGTTTTCTGCTCTGCTCGTCGGCGACTGCGCTGGTCCTGCTGCTGTTTTGTGCACTGCTCATCGGCGTCGGCGACTGCGCTGGTCCTGCTGTTGTTTTCGCCTTTGCTCGTCGCCGTCTGCGCTGGTCCTGCTGCTGTTTTCTGCACTGCTCATCGGCGTCGGCGACTGCGCTGATCCTGCTGCTGTTTTCTTCTCTGCTCGTTGGTGCTGCGACTGCGCATCTACTGCTGCTTTTTTCTGCTCTGCTCGTCGGCGTCAGCGACTGCGCTGATCCTGCTGCTGTTTTCTGCTCTGCTCGTCGGCGTCTGCGACAGCGCTGGTCCTGCTGCTGTTTTTTGCTCTGCTCGTTGGCATTGGCGACTGCGCTGATCCTGCTTCTGTTTTCTGCGCTGCTCGTCGGCGTCGGCGACTGCGCTGGTCCTGCTGCTGTTTTCTGCTCTGCTCGTAGGCGTCAGCGACTGCGCTGGTCCTGCTGCTGTTTTCTGCTCTGCTCGTCGGCTTTGGCGACTGCGCTGGTCCTGCAGCTGTTTTCTGCTCTGCTCGTCGGCGTCGGCGACTGCGCTGATCCTGCTGCTGCATTCTACTCTGCTTGTCGGCGACAGCGCTGGTCCTGGTGCTTTTTTCTGCACTGCTCATTGGCGACTGCGCTGGTCCTGCTGTTGTTTTCTTCTCCGCTCGTCGGCGTCTGCTCTGCTCGTCGGCGTCTGCGACTGCGCTGGTCCTGCTGCTGTTTTCTGCTCTGCTCGTCGGCGACTGCTCTGGTCCTGCTGCTGTTTTCTGCACTGCTCATCGGCGTCGGCGACTGCGCTGATCCTGCTACTGTTTTCTGCACTGCTAATCGGCGTCAGCGACTTCACTGATTCTGCAGCTGTTTTCGGCTCTGCTTGTCGGCGTCGGCAACTGCGCTGATCTTGCTGCTGTTTTCTGCTCTGCTCGTCGGCAACTGCGCAGCTCCTGCTGCTGTTTTCTAAACTGCTCATTGGCGTCGGCGACTGCGTTGATCCTGCTGCTTTTTTCTGCTCTGCTCGTTGGCGTCTGCGACTGCGCATCTCCTGCTGCTTTTTGCTGCTCTGCTTGTCGGCGTCAGCGACTGCGCTGATCCTGCTGCTGTTTTCTGCTCTGCTCGTTGGTGTCTGCAACTGCGCTGATCCTGCTGCTTTTTTCTGCTCTGCTCGTCGGTGTCAGCGACTGCGCTGATCCTGCTGCTGTTTTCTGCTCTTCTCGTCGGCGTCCGCGACTGCGCATCTCCTGCTGCTGTTTTCTGCGCTGCTCTTCGCCGTCAGCGACTGCACTGGTCCTGCTGTTGTTTTCTGATCTGATCGTCGGCGTCGGCGACTGCGCAGGTCCTGCCGCTGTTTTCTTTTCTGCTCGTCGGCGTCTGCTCTGCTCGTCGGCGTCAGCGACTGCGCTGATCCTGCTGCTGTTTTCTGCTCTACTCGTCGTCATCTTCGACTGCACATCTCCCTCTGCTGTTTTCTGCTCTGCTCGTTGGCGTCTGCGACTGCGCATTTCCTGCTGCTGTTTTTTGCTCGGCTCGTCGGTGACTGCGCTGGTCCTGCTGCAGTTTTCTGCTCTGCTTGTTGGCGCCTGCGACTGCGCATCTCCTGCTGCTTTTTTCTGCTCTGCTTGTCGGCGTCTGCGACTGCGCTGGTCCTGCTTTTGTTTTCTTCTCTGCTCATCGGCGTCTGCTCTGCTCGTCGGCGTCTGCGACTGCGCTGGTCCTGCTGCTGTTTTCTGCTCTGCTCGTCCGTGACTGCTCTGGTCCTGCTGCTGTTTTCTGCACTGCTCATCGGCGTCGGCGACTGCGCTGATCCTGCTACTGTTTTCTGCACTGCTCATCGGCGTCGGCGACTGCGCACATCCTGCAGCTGTTTTCGGCTCTGCTCGTCGGCGTCGGCAACTGCGCTGATCCTGCTGCTGTTTTCTGCTCTGCTCGTCGGCGACTGCGCTGGTCCTGCTGCTGTTTTTTGCACTGCTCATCGGCGTCGGCGACTGCGTTGATCCTGCTGCTGTTTTCTGCTCTGCTTGTTGGCGTCTGCGACTGCGCATCTCCTGCTGCTTTTTTCTGCTCTGCTCGTTGGCATCTGCGACTGCGCATTTCCTGCTGCTGTTTTTTGCTCTGCTCGTCGGTGACTGCGCTGGTACTGCTGCTGTTTTCTGCGCTGCTCATCGCCGTCAGCGACTGCACTGGTCCTGCTGTTGTTTTCTGATCTGATCGTCGGCGTCGGCGACTGCACAGGTCCTGCCGCTGTTTTCTTTTCTGCTCGTCGGCGTCTGCTCTGCTCGTCGGCGTCAGCGACTGCGCTGATCCTGCTGCTGTTTTCTGCTCTACTCGTCGTCATCTGCGACTGCACATCTCCCTCTGCTGTTTTCTGCTCTGCTCGTTGGCGTCTGCGACTGCGCATTTCCTGCTGCTGTTTTTTGCTCGGCTCGTCGGTGACTGCGCTGGTCCTGCTGCTGTTTTCTGCTCTGCTCGTAGGCGTCTGCGACTGCGCTGGTCCTGCTGCTTTTTTCTGCTCTGCTCGTCGGCGTCGGCGATTGCGTTGATCCTGCTGCTGTTTTCTGCTCTGCTCGTTGGCGTCTGCGCATCTCCTGCTCCTTTTTTCTGCTCTTCTCGTCGGCGTCAGCGACTGCGCTGGTCCTGCTGCTGTTTTACTGCTCTGCTCGTCGGCGTCAGCGACTGGGCTGGTCCTGCTGTTGTTTTCTGCTCTAATTGTCGGCGTCGGCGACTGCGCTGGTCCTGCTGCTGTTTTCTTCTCTGCTCGTCGGGGTCTGCTCTCCTCATCGGCTTCTGCGACTGCGCTGGTCCTGCTGCTGTTTTGTGCACTGCTCATCGGCGTCTGTGACTGCGCTGGTCCTGCTGTTGTTTTCGCCTTTGCTCGTCGGCGTCTGCAACTGCGCTGGTCCTGCTGCTGTTTTCTGCTCTGCTTGTCGGCGACTGCGCTGGTCCTGCTGCTGTTTTCTGCACTGCTCATCGGTGTCGGCGACTGCGCTGATCCTGCTGCTGTTTTCTTCTCTGCTCGTTGGCGTCTGCGACTGCACATCTCCTGCTGCTTTTTTCTGCTTTGCTCGTCGGCGTCAGCGACTGCGCTGATCCTGCTGCTGTTTTCTGCTCTGCTCGTCGGCGTCTGCGACAGCGCTGGTCCTGCTGCTGTTTTTTGCTCTGCTCGTCGGTGTCGGCGAATGCCCAGATCCTGCTGCAGATTTCTACTCTGCTCGTCGGCGACAGCGCTGGTCCTGCTGTTGTTTTCTTCTCCGCTCGTCGGCGTCTGTTCTGCTCGTCGGCGTCTGCGACTGCGCTGGTCCTGCTGCTGTTTACTGCACTGCTCATCGGCGTTGGCGACTGCGCTGATCCTGCTGCTGTTTTCTGCACTGCTAATCGGCGTCGGCGCCTGCGCTGATCCTGCTGCTGTTTTCTTCTCTGCTCTTCGGTTTCTGCTCTGCTTGTCGGCGTCTGCGACTGCGCTGGTCCTGCTGCTGTTTTCTGCTCTGCTCGTCGGCGACTGCGCTGGTCCTGCTGCTGTTTTGTGCACTGCTCATCGGCGTCGGCGACTGCGCTGGTCCTGCTGTTGTTTTCGCCTTTGCTCGTCGCCGTCTGCGCTGGTCCTGCTGCTGTTTTCTGCACTGCTCATCGGCGTCGGCGACTGCGCTGATCCTGCTGCTGTTTTCTTCTCTGCTCGTTGGTGCTGCGACTGCGCATCTACTGCTGCTTTTTTCTGCTCTGCTCGTCGGCGTCAGCGACTGCGCTGATCCTGCTGCTGTTTTCTGCTCTGCTCGTCGGCGTCTGCGACAGCGCTGGTCCTGCTGCTGTTTTTTGCTCTGCTCGTTGGCATCGGCGACTGCGCTGATCCTGCTTCTGTTTTCTGCGCTGCTCGTCGGCGTCGGCGACTGCGCTGGTCCTGCTGCTGTTTTCTGCTCTGCTCGTAGGCGTCAGCGACTGCGCTGGTCCTGCTGCTGTTTTCTGCTCTGCTCGTCGGCTTTGGCGACTGCGCTGGTCCTGCAGCTGTTTTCTGCTCTGCTCGTCGGCGTCGGCGACTGCGCTGATCCTGCTGCTGCATTCTACTCTGCTTGTCGGCGACAGCGCTGGTCCTGGTGCTTTTTTCTGCACTGCTCATCGGCGACTGCGCTGGTCCTGCTGTTGTTTTCTTCTCCGCTCGTCGGCGTCTGCTCTGCTCGTCGGCGTCTGCGACTGCGCTGGTCCTGCTGCTGTTTTCTGCTCTGCTCGTCGGCGACTGCTCTGGTCCTGCTGCTGTTTTCTGCACTGCTCATCGGCGTCGGCGACTGCGCTGATCCTGCTACTGTTTTCTGCACTGCTAATCGGCGTCAGCGACTTCACTGATTCTGCAGCTGTTTTCGGCTCTGCTCGTCGGCGTCGGCAACTGCGCTGATCTTGCTGCTGTTTTCTGCTCTGCTCGTCGGCAACTGCGCAGCTCCTGCTGCTGTTTTCTAAACTGCTCATTGGCGTCGGCGACTGCGTTGATCCTGCTGCTTTTTTCTGCTCTGCTCGTTGGCGTCTGCGACTGCGCATCTCCTGCTGCTTTTTGCTGCTCTGCTTGTCGGCGTCAGCGACTGCGCTGATCCTGCTGCTGTTTTCTGCTCTGCTCGTTGGTGTCTGCAACTGCGCTGATCCTGCTGCTTTTTTCTGCTCTGCTCGTCGGTGTCAGCGACTGCGCTGATCCTGCTGCTGTTTTCTGCTCTTCTCGTCGGCGTCCGCGACTGCGCATCTCCTGCTGCTGTTTTCTGCGCTGCTCTTCGCCGTCAGCGACTGCACTGGTCCTGCTGTTGTTTTCTGATCTGATCGTCGGCGTCGGCGACTGCGCAGGTCCTGCCGCTGTTTTCTTTTCTGCTCGTCGGCGTCTGCTCTGCTCGTCGGCGTCAGCGACTGCGCTGATCCTGCTGCTGTTTTCTGCTCTACTCGTCGTCATCTGCGACTGCACATCTCCCTCTGCTGTTTTCTGCTCTATCGTTGGCGTCTGCGACTGCGCATTTCCTGCTGCTGTTTTTTGCTCGGCTCGTCGGTGACTGTGCTGGTCCTGCTGCAGTTTTCTGCTCTGCTCGTAGGCGTCTGCGACTGCGCTGATCCTGCTGCTTTTTTCTGCTCTGCTCGTCGGCGTCGGCGATTGCGTTGATCCTGCTGCTGTTTTCTGCTCTGCTCGTTGGCGTCTGCGCATCTCCTGCTCCTTTTTTCTGCTCTTCTCGTCGGCGTCAGTGACTGCGCTGGTCCTGCTGCTGTTTTGTGCACTGCTCATCGGCGTCAGCGACTGCGCTGGTCCTGCTGTTGTTTTCGCCTTTGCTCGTCGGCGTCTGCAACTGCGCTGGTCCTGCTGCTGTTTTCTGCTCTGCTTGTCGGCGACTGCGCTGGTCCTGCTGCTGTTTTCTGCACTGCTCATCGGTGTCGGCGACTGCGCTGATCCTGCTGCTGTTTTCTTCTCTGCTCGTTGGCGTCTGCGACTGCACATCTCCTGCTGCTTTTTTCTGCTCTGCTCGTCGGCGTCAGCGACTGCGCTGATCCCGCTGCTGTTTTCTGCTCTGCTTGTCGGCGTCTGCGACAGCGCTGGTCCTGCTGCTGTTTTTTGCTCTGCTCGTCGGTGTCGGCGAATGCGCAGATCCTGCTGCAGTTTTCTACTCTGCTCGTCGGTGACAGCGCTGGTCCTGCTGTTGTTTTCTTCTCCGCTCGTCGGCGTCTGTTCTGCTCATCGGCGTCTGCGACTGCGCTGGTCCTGCTGCTGTTTACTGCACTGCTCATCGGCGTTGGCGACTGCGCTGATCCTGCTGCTGTTTTCTGCACTGCTAATCGGCGTCGGCGCCTGCGCTGATCCTGCTGCTGTTTTCTTCTCTGCTCGTCGGTGTCTGCTCTGCTTGTCGGCGTCTGCGACTGCGCTGGTCCTGCTGCTGTTTTCTGCTCTGCTCGTCGGCGACTGCGCTGGTCCTGCTGCTGTTTTGTGCACTGCTCATCGGCGTCGGCGACTGCGCTGGTCCTGCTGTTGTTTTCGCCTTTGCTCATCGGCGTCGGCGACTGCGCTGATCCTGCTGCTGTTTTCTTCTCTGCTCGTTGGTGCTGCGACTGCTTATCTCCTGCTGCTTTTTTCTGCTCTGCTCGTCGGCGTCAGCGACTGCGCTGATCCTGCTGCTGTTTTCTGCTCTGCTCGTCGGCGTCTGCGACAGCGCTGGTCCTGCTGCTGTTTTTTGCTCTGCTCGTTGGCATCGGCGACTGCGCTGATCCTGCTTCTGTTTTCTGCGCTGCTCGTCGGCGTCGGCGACTGCGCTGGTCCTGCTGCTGTTTTCTGCTCTGCTCGTAGGCGTCAGCGACTGCGCTGGTCCTGCTGCTGTTTTCTGCTCTGCTCGTCGGCTTTGGCGACTGCGCTGGTCCTGCTGCTGTTTTCTGCTCTGCTTGTCGGCGTCGGCGACTGCGCTGATCCTGCTGCTGCATTCTACTCTGCTTGTCGGTGACAGCGCTGGTCCTGGTGGTTTTTTCTGCACTTCTCATCGGCGACTACGCTGGTCCTGCTGTTGTTTAATTCTCCGCTCGTCGGCGTCTGCTATGCTCGTCGGCGTCTGCGACTGCGCTGGTCCTGCTGATGTTTTCTGCTCTGCTCGTCGGCGACTGCTCTGGTCCTGCTGCTGTTTTCTGCACTGCTCATCGGCGTCGGCGACTGCGCTGATCCTGCTACTGTTTTCTGCACTGCTAATCGGCGTCAGCGACTTCGCTGATTCTGCAGCTGTTTTCGTCTCTGCTCGTCGGCGTCGGCAACTGCGCTGATCCTGCTGCTGTTTTCTGCTCTGCTCGTCGGCAACTGCGCAGCTCCTGCTGCTGTTTTCTAAACTGCTCATTGGCGTCGGCGACTGCGTTGATCCTGCTGCTTTTTTCTGCTCTGCTCGTTGGCGTCTGCGACTGTGCATCTCCTGCTGCTTTTTGCTGCTCTGCTCGTCGGCGTCAGCGAATGCGCTGATCCTGCTGCTGTTTTCTGCTCTGCTCGTTGGCGTCTGCAACTGCGCTGATCCTGCTGCTTTTTTCTGCTCTGCTCGTCGGTGTCAGCGACTGCGCTGATCCTGCTGCTGTTTTCTGCTCTTCTCGTCGGCATCCGCGACTGCGCATCTCCTGCTGCTGTTTTCTGCTCTGCTCATCGGCGTCTGCGACTGCGCATTTCCTGCTGCTGTTTTTTGCTCTGCTCGTCGGTGACTGCGCTGGTCCTGCTGCTGTTTTCTGCGCTGCTCGTCGCCGTCGGCGACTGCGCTGGTCCAGCTGTTGTTTTCTGCTCTGATCGTCGGCGTCGGCGACTGCGCTGGTCCTGCCGCTGTTTTCTTCTCTGCTCGTCGGCGTCTGCTCTGCTCGTCGGCGTCTGCGCTGATCCTGCTGCTGTTGTCTGTACTGCTAATCGGCGTCGGTGACTGCACTGATCCTGCTGCTGTTTTCTGCTCTGCTCATAGGCTTCGGCGACTGCGCTGGTCCTGCTGCTTTTTTCTGCTCTGCTCGTCGGCGTCGGCGACTGCGTTGATCCTGCTGCTGTTTTCTGCTCTGCTCGTTGGCGTCTGCGGCTGCGCATCTCCTGCTGCTTTTTTCTGCTCTGCTCGTCGGCGTCAGCGACTGCGCTGGTCCTGCTGCTGTTTTCTGCTGTAATCGTCGGCGTCAGCGAATGCGCTGATCCTGCTGCTGTTTCCTGCTCTGCTCGTCGGCGTCGGCGACTGCGCTGGTCCTGCTGTTGTTTTCTGCTCTGATCGTCGGCGTCGGCGACTGCGTTGGTCCTGCTGCTGTTTTCTTCTCTGCTCGTCGGCGTCTGCTCTGCTCGTCAGCGTCTGTGACTGCGCTGGTCCTGCTGCTGTTTTCTGGTCTCCTCGTCTGCGACTGCGCTGGTCCTGCTGCTATTTTCTGCTCTGCTCGTCGGCGTCGGTGACTGCGCTGGTCCTGCTGCTGTTTTCTGCGCTGCTCATCGCCGTCGGCTACTGCGCTGGTCCTGCTGTTGTTTTCTTCTCTGATCGTCGGCGTTGGCGACTGCGCTGGTCCTGCCGCTGTTTTCTTCTCTGCTCGTCGGCGTCTGCTCTGCTCGTCGGTGTCAGCGACTGCGCTGATCCTGCTGCTGTTTTCTGCTCTACTCGTCGTCATCTGCGACTGCACATCTCCTGCTGCAGTTTTCTACTCTGCTCGTGGGCGTCTGCGACTGCGCATTTCCTGCTGCTGTTTTTTGCTCGGCTCGTCGGTGACTGCGCTGGTCCTGCTGCTGTTTTCTGCACTGCTCATCGGCGTCGGCGACTGCGCTGATCCTGCTGCTGTTTTCTGCTCTGCCCTTAGGCGTCAGCGACTGCGCTGGTCCTGCTGCTTTTTTCTGCTCTGCTCGTCGGCGTCGGCGATTGCGTTGATCCTGCTGCTGTTTTCTGCTCTGCTCGTTGGCGTCTGCGCATCTCCTGCTGCTTTTTTCTGCTCTGCTCGTCGGCGTCTGCGGCTGCGCATCTCCTGCTGCTTTTTTCTGCTCTGCTCGTCGGCGTCAGCGACTGCGCTGGTCCTGCTGCTGTTTTCTGCTCTAATCGTCGGCGTCAGCGAATGCGCTGATCCTGCTGCTGTTTCCTGCTCTGCTCGTCGGCGTCGGCGACTGCGCTGGTCCTGCTGTTGTTTTCTGCTCTGATCGTCGGCGTCGGCGACTGCGTTGGTCCTGCTGCTGTTTTCTTCTCTGCTCGTCGGCGTCTGCTCTGCTCGTCAGCGTCTGCGACTGCGCTGGTCCTGCTGCTGTTTTCTGGTCTCCTCCTCGGCGACTGCGCTGGTCCTGCTGCTGTTTTCTGCTCTGCTCGTCGGCGTCGGTGACTGCGCTGGTCCTGCTGCTGTTTTCTGCGCTGCTCATCGCCGTCGGCGACTGCGCTGGTCCTGCTGTTGTTTTCTTCTCTGATCGTCGGCGTTGGCGACTGCGCTGGTCCTGCCGCTGTTTTCTTCTCTGCTCGTCGGCGTCTGCTCTGCTCGTCGGTGTCAGCGACTGCGCTGATCTTGCTGCTGTTTTCTGCTCTACTCGTCGTCATCTGCGACTGCACATCTCCTGCTGCTGTTTTCTACTCTGCTCGTTGGCATCTGCGAATGCGCATTTCCTGCTGCTGTTTTTTCCTCGGCTCGTTGGTGACTGCGCTGGTCCTGCTGCTGTTTTCTGCACTGCTCATCGGCGTCGGCGACTGCGCTGATCCTGCTGCAGTTTTTTACTCTGCTCATCTGCGACTGCGCTGGTCCTGCTGCTGTTTTCTGCTCTACTCGTCGGCGTTGGCGAATGCGCTGGTCCTGCTGCTGTTTTCTGCTCTACTCGTCGTCATCTGCGACTGCACATCTCCTGCTGCTGTTTTTTTGCTCAGCTCCTCTGTGACTGCGCTGGTCCTGCTGCTGTTTTCTGCACTGCTCATTAGCGTAGGCGACTGCGCTGATCATGCTGCTGTTTTCTGCTCTGGTCGTAGGCGTCGGCGACTGCGCTGGTCCTGCTGCTTTTTTCTGCTCTGCTCGTCGGCGTCGGCGATTGCGTTGATCCTGCTGCTGTTTTCTGCTCTGCTCGTTGGCGTCTGCGCCTCTCCTGCTGCTTTTTTCTGCTCTGCTCGTCGGCGTCAGCGACTGCGCTGGTTTTGCTGCTGTTTTCTGCTCTGCTCGTCGGCGTCAGCGACTGCGCTGGTCCTGCTGCTGTTTTCGCCTTTGCTCGTCGGCGTCTGCGACTGCGCTGGTCCTGCTGCTGTTTTCTGCTCTGCTCGTCGGTGACTGCGCTGGTCCTGCTGCTGTTTTCTGCACTGCTCATCGGCGTCGGCGACTGCGCTGATCCTGCTGCTGTTTTCTTCTCTGCTTGTTGGCGTCTGCGACTGCGCATCTACTGCTGCTTTTTTCTGCTCTGCTCGTCGGCGTCAGCGACTGCGCTGATCCTACTGCTGTTTTCTGCTCTGCTCGTCAGCGTCTGCGACAGCGCTGGTCCTGCTGATGTTTTTTGCTCTGCTCGTCGGCGTCGGCGACTGCGCTGGTCCTGCTGCTGTTTTCTGCACTGCTCATCGGCGTCGGCGACTGTGCTGATCCTGCTGCTGTTTTCTGCTCTGCTCATCAGCGTCGGCGAATGCGCAGATCCTGCTGCAGTTTTTTTATCTGCTCGTCGGCGACAGCGCTGGTCCTGCTGTTGTTTTCTTCTCCGCTTGTTGGCGTCTGTTCTGCTCGTCGGCGTCTGCGACTGCGCTGGTCCTGCTGCTGTTTTCTGCTCTGCTCGTTGGCGACTGCTCTGGTGCTGCTGCTGTTTTCTGCACTGCTAATCGACGTCGGCGCCTGCGCTGATCCTGCTGCTGTTTTCTTCTCTGCTCGTCGGCGTCTGCTCTGCTCGTCGGCGTCTGCAACTGCGCTGGTCCTGCTGCTGTTTTCTGCTCTGCTCGTCGGCGTCGGTGACTGCGCTGGTCCTGCTGCTGTTTTCTGCGCTGCTCATCGCCGTCGGCGACTGCGCTGGTCCTGCTGTTGTTTTCTTCTCTGATCGTCGGCGTTGGCGACTGCGCTGGTCCTGCCGCTGTTTTCTTCTCTGCTCGTCGGCGTCTGCTCTGCTCGTCGGTGTCAGCGACTGCGCTGATCCTGCTGCTGTTTTCTGCTCTACTCGTCGTCATCTGCGACTGCACATCTCCTGCTGCTGTTTTCTACTCTGCTCGTTGGCGTCTGCGACTGCGCATTTCCTGCTGCTGTTTTTTGCTCGGCTCGTCGGTGACTGCGCTGGTCCTGCTGCTGTTTTCTGCACTGCTCATCGGCGTCGGCGACTGCGCTGATACTGTTGCTGTTTTCTGCTCTGCTCTTAGGCGATGGCGACTGCGCTGGTCCTGCTGCTTTTTTCTGCTCTGCTCGTCGGCGTCGGCGATTGCGTTGATCCTGCTGCTGTTTTCTGCTCTGTTCGTTGGCGTCTGCACATCTCCTTCCGCTTTTTTCTGCTCTGCTCGTCGGCGTTAGCGACTGCGCTGGTCCTGCTGCTGTTTTCTGCTCTGCTTGTCGGCGTCAGCGACTGGGCTGGTCCTGCTGTTGTTTTCTGCTCTGATCGTCGGCTTCGGCGACTGCGCTGGTCCTGCAGCTGTTTTCTTCTCTGCTCGTCGGCATCTGCGACTGCGCTGGTCCTGCTGCTGTTTTGTGCACTGCTCATCGGCGTCAGCGACTGCGCTGGTCCAGCTGTTGTCTTCGCCTTTGCTCGTCGGCGTCTGCGACTGCGCTGGTCCTGCTGCTGTTTTCTGCTCTGCTCGTCGGTGACTGCGCTGGTCCTGCTGCTGTTTTCTGCACTGCTCATCGGCGTCGGCGACTGCGCTGATCCTGCTGCTGTTTTCTTCTCTGCTCGTTGGCGTCTGCGACTGCGCATCTACTGCTGCTTTTTTCTGCTCTGCTCGTCGGCGTCAGCGACTGCGCTGATCCTGCTGCTGTTTTCTGCTCTGCTCGTCGGCGTCTGCGACAGCGCAGGTCCTGCTGCTGTTTTTTGCTCAGCTCGTCGCCGTCGGCGACTGCGCTGATCCTGCTTCTGTTTTCTGCTCTGCTCGTCGTCGTCGGCGACTGCGCTGGTCCTGCTGCTGTTTTCTGCACTGCTCATCGGCGTCGGCGACTGTGCTGATCCTGCTGCTGTTTTCTGCTCTGCTCGTCAGCGTCGGCGAATGCGCAGATCCTGCTGCAGTTTTTTACTCTGCTCATCTGCGACTGCGCTGGTCCTGCTGCTGTTTTCTGCTCTACTCGTCGGCGTTGGCGAATGCGCTGGTCCTGCTGTTGTTTTCTGCTCTACTCGTCGTCATCTGCGACTGCACATCTCCTGCTGCTGTTTTCTCCTCTGCTCGTTGGTGTCTGCGACTGCGCATTTCCTGCTGCTGTTTTTTGCTCGGCTCCTCTGTGACTGCGCTGGTCCTGCTGCTGTTTTCTGCACTGCTCATCGGCGTAGGCGACTGCGCTGATCCTGCTGCTGTTTTCTGCTCTGCTCGTAGGCGTCGGCGACTGCGCTGGTCCTGCTGCTTTTTTCTGCTCTGCTCGTCGGCGTCGGCGATTGCGTTGATCCTGCTGCTGTTTTCTGCTCTGCTCGTCGGCATCGGCGACTGCGCTGGTCCTGCTGCTGTTTTCTGCACTGCTCATCGGCGTCAGCGACTGTGCTGATCCTGCTGCTGTTTTCTGCTCTGCTCATCAGCGTCGGCGAATGCGCAGATCCTGCTGCAGTTTTTTTATCTGCTCGTCGGCGACAGCGCTGGTCCTGCTGTTGTTTTCTTCTCCGCTCGTTGGCGTCTGTTCTGCTCGTCGCCGTCTGCGACTGCGCTGGTCCTGCTGCTGTTTTCTGCTCTGCTCGTTGGCGACTGCTCTGGTGCTACTGCTGTTTTCTGCACTGCTCATCGGCGTTGGCGACTGCGCTGATCCTGCTGCTGTTTTCTGCACTGCTAATCGACGTCGGCGCCTGCGCTGATCCTGCTGCTGTTTTCTTCTCTGCTCGTCGGCGTCTGCTCTGCTCGTCGGCGTCTGCTCTGCTCGTCGGCGTCTGCAACTGCGCTGGTCCTGCTGCTGTTTTCTGCTCTGCTCGTCGGCGTCGGTGACTGCGCTGGTCCTGCTGCTGTTTTCTGCGCTGCTCATCGCCGTCGGCGACTGCGCTGGTCCTGCTGTTGTTTTGTTCTCTGATCGTCGGCGTTGGCGAATGCGCTGGTCCTGCCGCTGTTTTCTTCTCTGCTCGTCGGCGTCTGCTCTGCTCGTCGGTGTCAGCGACTGCGCTGATCCTGCTGCTGTTTTCTGCTCTACTCGTCGTCATCTGCGACTGCACATCCCCTGCTGCTGTTTTCTACTCTGCTCGTTGGCGTCTGCGACTGCGCATTTCCTGCTGCTGTTTTTTGCTCGGCTCGTCGGTGACTGCGCTGGTCCTGCTGCTGTTTTCTGCACTGCTCATCGGCGTCGGCGACTGCGCTGATACTGTTGCTGTTTTCTGCTCTGCTCTTAGGCGTCGGCGACTGCGCTGGTCCTGCTGCTTTTTTCTGCTCTGCTCGTCGGCGTCGGCGATTGCGTTGATCCTGCTGCTGTTTTCTGCTCTGCTCGTTGGCGTCTGCACATCTCCTGCTGCTTTTTTCTGCTCTGCTCGTCGGCGTTAGCGACTGCGCTGGTCCTGCTGCTGTTTTCTGCTTTGCTCGTCGGCGTCAGCGACTGGGCTGGTCCTGCTGTTGTTTTCTGCTCTGATCGTCGGCTTCGGCGACTGCGCTGGTCCTGCAGCTGTTTTCTTCTCTGCTCGTCGGCATCTGCGACTGCGCTGGTCCTGCTGCTGTTTTGTGCAGTGCTCATCGGCGTCAGCGACTGCGCTGGTCCAGCTGTTGTTTTCGCCTTTGCTCGTCGGCGTCTGCGACTGCGCTGGTCCTGCTGCTGTTTTCTGCTCTGCTCGTCGGTGACTGCGCTGGTCCTGCTGCTGTTTTCTGCACTGCTCATCGGCGTCGGCGACTGCGCTGATCCTGCTGCTGTTTTCTTCTCTGCTCGTTGGCGTCTGCGACTGCGCATCTACTGCTGCTTTTTTCTGCTCTGCTCGTCGGCGTCAGCGACTGCGCTGATCCTGCTGCTGTTTTCTGCTCTGCTCGTCGGCGTCTGCGACAGCGCAGGTCCTGCTTCTGTTTTCTGCTCTGCTCGTCGTCGTCGGCGACTGCGCTGGTCCTGCTGCTGTTTTCTGCACTGCTCATCGGCGTCGGCGACTGTGCTGGTCCTGCTGCTGTTTTCTGCTCTGCTCGTCGGTGACTGCGCTGGGCCTGCTGCTGTTTTCTGCACTGCTCATCGGCGTCGGCGACTGTGCTGATCCTGCTGCTGTTTTAATGCTCTGCTCGTCAGCGTCGGCGAATGCGCAGATCCTGCTGCAGTTTTTTACTCTGCTCATCTGCGACTGCGCTGGTCCTGCTGCTGTTTTCTGCTCTACTCGTCGGCGATGGCGAATGCGCTGGTCCTGCTGTTGTTTTCTGCTCTACTCGTCGTCATCTGCGACTGCACATCTCCTGCTGCTGTTTTCTCCTCTGCTCGTTGGTGTCTGCGACTGCGCATTTCCTGCTGCTGTTTTTTGCTCGGCTCCTCTGTGACTGCGCTGGTCCTGCTGCTTTTTTCTGCACCTGCTCATCGGCGTAGGCGACTGCGCTGATCCTGCTGCTGTTTTCTGCTCTGCTCGTAGGCGTCGGCGACTGCGCTGGTCCTGCTGCTTTTTTCTGCTCTGCTCGTCGGCGTCGGCGATTGCGTTGATCCTGCTGCTGTTTTCTGCTCTGTTCGTTGGCTTCTGCGCCTCTCCTGCTGCTTTTTTCTGCTCTGCTCGTCAGCGTCAGCGACTGCGCTGGTCCTGCTGCTGTTTTCTGCTCTGCTCGTCGGCGTCAGCGACTGGGCTGGTCCTGCTGTTGTTTTCTGCTCTGATCGTCGGCTTCGGCGACTGCGCTGGTCCTGCGGTTGTTTTCTTCCCTGCTCGTCGGCGTCTGCTCTGCTCATCAGCGTCGGCGAATGCGCAGATCCTGCTGCAGTTTTTTACTCTGCTCGTCGGCGACAGCGCTGGTCCTGCTGTTGTTTTCTTCTCCGCTCGTTGGCGTCTGTTCTGCTCGTCGGCGTCTGCGACTGCGCTGGTCCTGCTGCTGTTTTCTGCTCTGCTCGTTGGCGACTGCTCTGGTGCTGCTGCTGTTTTCTGCACTGCTCATCGGCGTTGGCGACTGCGCTGATCCTGCTGCTGTTTTCTGCACTGCTCGTCGGCGTCTGCGACTGCGCTGATCCTGCTACTGTTTTCTGCTCTGCTCGTCGGCAACTGCTCTGGTCCTGCTGCTGTTTTGTGCACTGCTCATCGGCGTCGGCGACTGCGCTGGTCCTGCTGTTGTTTTCGCCTTTGCTCGTCGGCGTCTGCGACTGTGCTGGTCCTGCTGCTGTTTTCTGCTCTGCTCGTCGGTGACTGCGCTGGTCCTGCTGCTGTTTTCTGCACTGCTCATCGGCGTCGGCGACTGCGCTGATCCTGCTGCTGTTTTCTTCTCTGCTCGTTGGCGTCTGCGACTGCGCATCTCCTGCTGCTTTTTTCTGCTCTGCCCGTCGGCGTCAGCGACTGCGCTGATCCTGCAGCTGTTTTCTGCTCTGCTCGTCGGCGTCTGCGACAGCGCTGGTCCTGCTGCTGTTTTCTGCGCTGCTCGTCGGCATCGGCGACTGCGCTGGTCCTGCTGTTGTTTTCTGCTCTGATCGTCGGCGTCGGCGACTGCGCTGGTCCTGCCGCTGTTTTCTTCTCTGCTCGTCGGCGTCTGCTCTGCTCGTCGGCGTCTGCGCTGATCCTGCTGCTGTTGTCTGTACTGCTAATCGGTGTCGGCGACTGCACTGATCCTGCTGCTGTTTTCTGCTCTGCTCGTAGGCTTCGGCGACTGCGCTGGTCCTGCTGCTTTTTTCTGCTCTGCTCGTCTTCGTCGGTGACTGCGTTGATCCTGCTGCTGTTTTCTGCTCTGCTCGTCGGCGACTGCGCTGGTCCTGCTGCTGTTTTCTGCACTGCTCATCGGCGTCGGCGACTGCATTTGATCCTGCTGCTGTTTTCTGCTCTGCTCGTTGGCGTCTGCAACTGAGCAACTCCTACTGCTTTTTTTTGCTCTACTCGTCGGCGTCAGCGACTGCGCTGATCCTGCTGCTGTTTTCTGCTCTGCTCGTTGGCGTCTGCGACTGCGCAACTCCTGCTGCTGTTTTTTGCTCTGCTCGTCGGTGTCAGCGACTGCGCTGATCCTGCTTTTTTTTCTGCTCTGCTCATCGGCGTCAGCGACTGGGCTGATCCTGCTGCTGTTTTCTGCTCTGCTCATCGGCGTCGGAAACTGCGCTGATCCTGCTGCTGTTTTCTTCTCTGCTTGTTGGCTTCTGCGACTGCGCATCTACTGCTGCTTTTTTCTGCTCTGCTCGTCGGCGTCAGCGACTGCGCTGATCCTGCTGCTGTTTTCTGCTCTGCTCGTCGGCGTCTGCGACAGCGCTGGTCCTGCTGCTGTTTTTTGCTCAGCTAGTTGGCGTCGGCGACTGCGCTGATCCTGCTTCTGTTTTCTGCTCTGCTCGTCGGCGTCGGCGACTGTGCTGATCCTGCTGCTGTTTTCTGCTCTGCTCGTCAGCGTCGGCGACTGCGCTGGTCCTGCTGCTGTTTTCTGCACTGCTCATCGGCGTCGGCGACTGTGCTGATCCTGCTGCTGTTTTCTGCTCTGCTCATCAGCGTCGGCGAATGCGCAGATCCTGCTGCAGTTTTTTACTCTGCTCGTCGGCGACAGCGCTGGTCCTGCTGTTGTTTTCTTCTCCGCTCGTTGGCGTCTGTTCTGCTCGTCTGCGACTGCGCTGGTCCTGCTGCTGTTTTCTGCTCTGCTCGTTGGCGACTGCTCTGGTGCTGCTGCTGTTTTCTGCACTGCTCATCGGCGTTGGCGACTGCGCTGATCCTGCTGCTGTTTTCTGCACTGTTCGTCGGCGTCTGCGACTGCGCTGATCCTGCTACTGTTTTCTGCTCTGCTCGTCGGCAACTGCTCTGGTCCTGCTGCTGTTTTGTGCACTGCTCATCGGCGTCGGCGACTGCGCTGGTCCTGCTGTTGTTTTCGCCTTTGCTCGTCGGCGTCTGCGACTGTGCTGGTCCTGCTGCTGTTTTCTGCTCTGCTCGTCGGTGACTGCGCTGGTCCTGCTGCTGTTTTCTGCACTGCTCATCGGCGTCGGCGACTGCGCTGATCCTGCAGCTGTTTTCTTCTCTGCTCGTTGGCGTCTGCGACTGCGCATCTCCTGCTGCTTTTTTCTGCTCTGCCCGTCGGCGTCAGCGACTGCGCTGATCCTGCTGCTGTTTTCTGCTCTGCTCGTCGGCGTCTGCGACAGCGCTGGTCCTGCTGCAGTTTTTTGCTCTGCCCGTCGGCATCGGCGACTGCGCTGATCCTGCTTCTGTTTTCTGCTCTGCTCGTCGGCGTCGGCGACTGCGCTGATCCTGCTTCTGTTTTCTGCTCTTCTCGTCGGCGTCGGCGACTGCGCTGATCCTGCTGCTGCTTTCGTCTCTGCTCGACGGCGACTGCGCTGGTCCTGCTGCTGTTTTCTGCACTGCTCGTCGGCGTTGGCGACTGTGCTGATCCTGCTACTGTTTTCTGCTCTGCTCGTAGGCGTCGGCGACTGCGCTGGTCCTGCTACTGTTTTCTGCACTGCTCATCGGCGTCGGCGACTGCGCTGGTCCTGCTGCTGTTTTCTGCACTGCTCATTGGCGTCAGCGACAGCGCTGGTCCTGCTGCAGTTTTCTACTCTGCTAGTCGGCGACAGCGCTGGTCCTGGTGCAGTTTTCAGCACTGCTCATCGGCGACTGCGCTGGTCCTGCTGCTGTTTTCTGCACTGCTCATTGGCGTCGGCGAATGCGCTGGTCCTGCTGCTGTTTTCTGCACTGCTCATCGGCGTCAGCGACAGCGCTGGTCCTGCTGCAGTTTTCTACTCTGCTAGTCGGCGACAGCGCTGGTCCTGGTGCAATTTTCAGCACTGCTCATCGGCGACTGCGCTGGTCCTGCTGTTGTTTTCTGCACTGCTCATCGGCGACTGCGCTGGTCCTGCTGTTGTTTTCTTCTCCGCTCTTCGGCGTCTGCACTGCTCATCGGCGTCAGCGACAGCGCTGGTCCTGCTGCAGTTTTCTACTCTGCTAGTCGGCGACAGCGCTGGTCCTGCTGCAGTTTTCTACTCTGCTAGTCGGTGACAGCGCTGGTCCTGGTGCAGTTTTCAGCACTGCTCATCGGCGACTGCGCTGGTCCTGCTGCTGTTTTCTGCACTGCTCATCGGCGTCGGCGACTGCGTTGATCCTGCTGCTGTTTTCTGCTCTGCTCGTTGGCGTCTGCGACTGCGCATCTCCTGCTGCTTTTTTCTGCTCTGCTCGTCGGCGTCAGTGACTGCGCTGATCCTGCTGCTGTTTTCTGCTCTTCTCGTCGGCGTCCGCGACTGCGCATCTCCTGCTGCTGTTTTCTGCTCTGCTCGTTGGCGTCCGCGACTGCGCATTTCCTGCTGCTGTTTTTTGCTCTGCTCGTGGGTGACTGCGCTGGTCCTGCTGCTGTTTTCTGCGCTGCTCGTCGCCGTCGGCGACTGCGCTGGTCCTGCTGTTGTTTTCTGCTCTGATCTTCGGCGTCGGCGACTGCGCTGGTCCTGCCGCTGTTTTCTTCTCTGCTCGTCGGCGTCTGCTCTGCTCGTCGGCGTCTGCGCTGATCCTGCTGCTGTTGTCTGTACTGCTAATCGGTGTCGGCGACTGCACTGATCCTGCTGCTGTTTTCTGCTCTGCTCGTAGGCTTCGGCGACTGCGCTGGTCCTGCTGCTTTTTTCTGCTCTGCTCGTCTTCGTCGGTGACTGCGTTGATCCTGCTGCTGTTTTCTGCTCTGCTCGTCGGCGACTGCGCTGGTCCTGCTGCTGTTTTCTGCACTGCTCATCGGCGTCATCGACTGCATTTGATCCTGCTGCTGTTTTCTGCTCTGCTCGTTGGCGTCTGCGACTGAGTAACTCCTACTGCTTTTTTTTGCTCTACTCGTCGGCGTCAGCGACTGCGCTGATCCTGCTGCTGTTTTCTGCTCTGCTCGTTGGCGTCTGCGACTGCGCAACTCTTACTGCTGTTTTTTGCTCTGCTCGTCGGTGTCGGCGACTGCGCTGATCCTGCTTTTTTTTCTGCTCTGCTCATCGGCGTCAGCGACTGGGCTGATCCTGCTGCTGTTTTCTGCTCTGCTCATCGGCGTCGGAAGCTGCGCTGATCCTGCTGCTGTTTTCTTCTCTGCTTGTTGGCGTCTGCGACTGCGCATCTACTGCTGCTTTTTTCTGCTCTGCTCGTCGGCGTCAGCGACTGCGCTGATCCTGCTGCTGTTTTCTGCTCTGCTCGTCGGCGTCTGCGACAGCGCTGGTCCTGCTGCTGTTTTTTGCTCAGCTCGTCGGCGTCGGCGACTGCGCTGATCCTGCTTCTGTTTTCTGCTCTGCTCGTCGGCGTCGGCGACTGTGCTGATCCTGCTGCTGTTTTCTGCTCTGCTCGTCAGCGTCGGCGAATGCGCAGATCCTGCTGCAGTTTTTTACTCTGCTCGTCGGCGACAGCGCTGGTCCTGCTGTTGTTTTCTTCTCCGCTCATTGGCGTCTGTTCTGCTCGTCGGCGTCTGCGACTGCGCTGGTCCTGCTGCTGTTTTCAGCTCTGCTCGTTGGCGACTGCTCTGGTGCTGCTGCTGATTTCTGCACTGCTCATCGGCGTTGGCGACTGCGCTGATCCTGCTGCTGTTTTCTGCACTGCTAATCAGCGTCGGCGCCTGCGCTGATCCTGCTGCTGTTTTCTTCTCTGCCCGTCGGCGTCTGCTCTGCTCTTCGGCGTCTGCTCTGCTCGTCGGCGTCTGCGACTGCGCTGGTCCTGCTACTGTTTTCTGCTCTGCTCGTCGGCGACTGCGCTGGTCCTGCTGCTGTTTTGTGCACTGCTCATCGGCGTCGGCGACTGCGCTGGTCCTGCTGTTGTTTTCGCCTTTGCTCGTCGGCGTCTGCGACAGCGCTGGTCCTGCTGCTGTTTTCTGCTCTGCTCGGCGGCGACTGCGCTGGTCCTGCTGCTGTTTTCTGCACTGCTCATCGGCGTCGGCTACTGCGCTGATCCTGCTGCTGTTTTCTTCTCTGCTCGTTGGCGTCTGTGACTGCGCATCTCCTGCTGCTTTTTTCTGCTCTGCTCGTCAGCGTCAGCGACTAAGCTGATCCTGCTGCTGTTTTCTGCTCTGCTCGTCGGCGTCTGCGACAGCGCTGGTCCTGCTGCTGTTTTTTGCTCTGCTCGTCGGCATCGGCGACTGCGCTGATCCTGCTTCTGTTTTCTGCTCTGCTCGTCGGCGTCGGCAACTGCGCTGGTCCTGCTACTGTTTTCTGCTCTGCTCTTAGGCGTCAGCGACTGCGCTGGTCCTGCTGCTATTTTCTGCTCTGATCGTCGGCTTTGGTGACTGCGCTGGTCCTGCTGCTGTTTGCTGCTCTTCTCGTCGGCGTCGGCGACTGCGCTGATCCTGCTGCTGCTTTCTGCTCTGCTCGTCGGCGACTGCGCTGGGCCTGCTGCTGTTTTCTGCACTGCTCGTCTGCGTTGGCGACTGTGCTGATCCTGCTGCTGTTTTCTGCTCTGCTCGTAGGCGTCAGCGACTGCGCTGGTCCTGCTGCTGTTTTCTGCACTGCTCATTGGCGTCGGCGACTGCGCTGGTCCTGCTGCTGTTTTCTGCACTGCTCATCGGCGTCAGCGACAGCGCTGGTCCTGCTGCAGTTTTCTACTCTGCTAGTCGGCGACAGCGCTGGTCCTGGTGCAGTTATCAGCACTGCTCATTGGCGACTGCGCTGGTCCTGCTGCTGTTTTCTGCACTGCTCGTCGGCGTTGGCGACTGTGCTGATCCTGCTGCTGTTTTCTGCTCTGCTCGTAGTCGTCGGCGACTGCGCTGGTCCTGCTGCTGTTTTCTGCACTGCTCATCGGCGTCGGCGACTGCGCTGGTCCTGCTGCTGTTTTCTGCACTGCTCATCGGCGTCAGCGACAGCGCTGGTCCTGCTGCAGTTTTCTACTCTGCTAGTCGGCGACTGCGCTGGTCCTGGTGCAGTTTTCAGCACTGCTCATCGGCGACTGCGCTGGTCCTGCTGTTGTTTTCTGCACTGCTCATCGACGACTGCGCTGGTCCTGCTGTTGTTTTCTTCCCCGCTCGTCGGCGTCTGCACTGCTCATCGGCGTCAGCGACAGCGCTGGTCCTGCTGCAGTTTTCTACTCTGCTAGTCGGCGACAGCGCTGGTCCTGCTGCAGTTTTCTACTCTGCTAGTCGGCGACAGCGCTGGTCCTGGTGCAGTTTTCAGCACTGCTCATCGGCGACTGCGCTGGTCCTGCTGCTGTTTTCTGCACTGCTCATCGGCGTCGGCGACTGCGTTGATCCTGCTGCTGTTTTCTGCTCTGCTCGTTGGCGTCTGCGACTGCGCATCTCCTGCTGCTTTTTTCTGCTCTGCTCGTCGGCGTCAGTGACTGCGCTGATCCTGCTGCTGTTTTCTGCTCTGCTTGTTGGCGTCTGCAACTGCGCTGATCCTGCTGCTTTTTTCTGCTCTTCTCGTCGGCGTCCGCGACTGCGCATCTCCTGCTGCTGTTTTCTGCTCTGCTCGTCGGCGTCTGCGACTGCGCATTTCCTGCTGCTGTTTTTTGCTCTGCTCGTCGGTGACTGCGCTGGTCCTGCTGCTGTTTTCTGCGCTGCTCATCGCCGTCGGCGACTGCGCTGGTCCTGCTGTTGTTTTCTGCTCTGATCGTCGGCGTCGGCGACTGCGCTGGTCCTGCCGCTGTTTTCTTCTCTGCTCGTCGGCGTCTGCTCTGCTCGTCGGCGTCTGCGCTGATCCTGCTGCTGTTGTCTGTACTGCTAATCGGAGTCGGCGACTGCACTGATCCTGCTGCTGTTTTCTGCTCTGCGCGTAGGCTTCGGCGACTGCGCTGGTCCTGCTGCTTTTTTCTGCTCTGCTCGTCGGCGTCGGCGACTGCGTTGATCCTGCTGCTGTTTTCTGCTCTGCTCGTTGGCGTCTGCGGCTGCGCATCTCCTGCTGCTTTTTTCTGCTCTGCTCGTCGGCGTCAGTAACTGCGCTGGTCCTGCTGCTGTTTTCTGATCTAATCGTCGGCGTCAGTGAATGCGCTGATCCTGCTGCTGTTTCCTGCTCTGCTCGTCGGCGTCGGCGACTGCGCTGGTCCTGCTGTTGTTTTCTGCTCTGATCATCGGCGTTGGCGACTGCGTTGGTCCTGCTGCTGTTTTCTTCTCTGCTTGTCGGCGTCTGCTCTGCTCGTCAGCGTCTGTGACTGCGCTGGTCCTGCTGCTGTTTTCTGCTCTTCTCGTCGGTGACTGCGCTGGTCCTGCTGCTGTTTTCTGCTCTGCTCGTCGGCGTCGGTGACTGCGCTGGTCCTGCTGTTGTTTTCTGCGCTGCTCATCGCCGTCGGCGACTGCGCTGGTCCTGCTGTTGTTTTCTGCTCTGATCGTCGGCGTTGGTGACTGCGCTGGTCCTGCCGCTGTTTTCTTCTCTGCTCGTCGGCGTCTGCTCTGCTCGTCGGCGTCAGCGACTGTGCTGATCCTGCTGCTGTTTTCTGCTCTACTCGTCGTCATCTGCGACTGCACATCTCCTGCTGCTGTTTTCTGCTCTGCTCGTTGGCGACTGCGCATTTCCTGCTGCTCTTTTTTGCTCGGCTCGTCGGTGACTGCACTGGTCCTGCTGCTGTTTTCTGCACTGCTCATCGGCGTCGGCGACTGCGCTGTTCCTGCTGCTGTTTTCTGCTCTGCTCGTAGGCGTTGGCGACTGCGCTGGTCCTGCTGCTTTTTTCTGCTCTGCTCGTTGGCGTCGGCGATTGCGTTGATCCTGCTGCTGTTTTCTGCTCTGCTCATTGGCGTCTGCACATCTCCTGCTGCTTTTTTCTGCTTTGCTCGTCGGCGTCAGCGACTGCGCTGGTCCTGCTGCTGTTTTCTGCTCTGCTCGTCGGCGTCAGCGACTGGGCTGGTCCTGCTGTTGTTTTCTGCTCTGATTGTCGGCTTCGGCGACTGCGCTGGTCCTGCTGCTGTTTTCTTCTCTGCTCTTCGGCATCTGCTCTGCTCGTCGGCATCTGCGACTGCGCTGGTCCTGCTGCTGTTTTGTGCACTGCTCATCGGCGTCAGCGACTGCGCTGGTCCTGCTGTTGTTTTCACCTTTGCTCGTCGGCGTCTGCGACAGCGCTGGTCCTGCTGCTGTTTTCTGCTCTGCTCGTCGGTGCCTGTGCTGGTCCTTCTGCTGTTTTCTGCACTGCTCATCGGCGTCGGCGACTGCGCTGATCCTGCTGCTGTTTTCTTCTCTGCTCGTTGGCGTCTGCGACTGCGCATCTACTGCTGCTTTTTTCTGTTCTGCTCGTCGGCGTCAGCGACTGCGCTGATCCTGCTGCTGTTTTCTGCTCTGCTCGTCGGCGTCTGCGACACCGCTGGTCCTGCTGCTGTTTTTTGCTCAGCTCGTTGGCGTTGGCGACTGCGCTGATCCTGCTTCTGTTTTCTGCTCTCCTCGTCGGCGGCGGCGGCTGCGCTGGTACTGCTGCTGTTTTCTGCACTGCTCATCGGCGTCGGCGACTGTGCTGATCCTGCTGCTGTTTTCTGCTCTGCTGGTCGGCGTCGGCGAATGCGCAGATCCTGCTGCAGTTTTTTACTCTGCTCGTCGGCGACAGCGCTGGTCTTGCTGTTGTTTTCTTCTCCGCTCGTTGGCGTCTGTTCTGGTCGTCGGCGTCTGCGACTGCGCTGGTCCTGCTGCTGTTTTCTGCTCTGCTCGTCGGCGACTGCGCTGGTCCTGCTGCTGTTTTGTGCACTGCTCATCGGCGTCGGCGACTGCGCTGGTCCTGCTGTTGTTTTCGCCTTTGCTCGTCGGCGTCTGCGACTGCGCTTGTCCTGCTGCTGTTTTCTGCTCTGCTCGTCGGCGTCGGCGACTGCGCTGATCCTGCTGCTGTTTTCTTCTCTGCTCGTTGGCGTCTGCGACTGCGCATCTCCTGCTGTTTTTTTCTGCTCTGCTCCTCAGTGACTGTTCTGATCCTGCTGCTGTTTTCTGCTCTGCTCGTCGGCGTCTGCGACAGCGCTGGTCCTGCTTCTGTTTTCTGCTCTGCTCGTCGGCGTCGACGACTGCGCTGGTCCTGCTGCTGTTTTCTGCTCTGCTCGTAGGCGTCTGCGACTGTGCTGGTCCTGCTGCTGTTTTCTGCTCTGCTCGTCGGCTTTGGCGACTGCGCTGGTCCTGCTGCTGTTTTCTGCTCTGCTCGTCGGCGTCGGCGACTGCACTGAACCTGCTGCTGCTTTCTGCTCTGCTCGTCGGTGACTGCGCTGGTCCTGCTGCTGTTTTCTGCACAGCTCGTCGGCGTTGGCGACTGTGCTGATCCTGCTGCTGTTTTCTGCTTTGCTCGTAGGCGTCGGCGACAGCGCTGGTCCTGCTGCTGTTTTCTGCACTGCTCATCGGCGTCGGCGACTGCGCTGGTCCTGCTGCTGTTTTCTGCACTGCTCATCGGCGTCAGCGACAGCGCTGGTCCTGCTGCAGTTTTCTACTCTGCTAGTCGGCGACAGCGCTGGTCCTGGTGCAGTTTTCAGCACTGCTCATCGGCGACTGCGCTGGTCCTGCTGTTGTTTTTTCCACTGCTCATCGGCGACTGCGCTGGTCCTGCCCTTGTTTTCTTCTCCGCTCGTCTGCGTCTGCTCTGCTCGTCGGCGTGTGTGACTGTGCTGGTCCTGCTGCTGTTTTCTGCTCTGCTCGTCGGCGACTGCTCTGGTCCTGCTGCTGTTTTCTGCACTGCTCATCGGCGTCGGCGACTGCGCTGATCCTGCTGCTATTGTCTGTACTGCTAATCGGCGTCGGCGACTGCGCTGATCCTGCTGCTGTTTTCTGCTCTGCTCGTAGGCTTTGGCGACTGCGCTGGTCCTGCTGCTTTTTTCTGCTCTGCTCGTCGGCGTCGGCGACTGAGTTGATCCTGCTGCTGTTTTCTGCTCTGCTCGTTGGCATCTGATGCTGCGCATCTCCTGCTGCTTTTTTCTGCTCTGCTCGTCGGCGTCAGCGACTGCGCTGGTCCTGCTGCTGTTTTCTGCTCTAATCGTCGGTGTCAGCGAATGCGCTGATCCTGCTGCTGTTTCCTGCTCTGCTCGTCGGCGTCGGCGACTGTGCTGGTCCTGCTGTTGTTTTCTGCTCTGATCGTCGGCGTCGGCGACTGCGCTGGTCCTGCTGCTGTTTTCCTCTCTAATCGTCGGTGTCAGCGAATGCGCTGATCCTGCTGCTGTTTCCTGCTCTGCTAGTCAGCGTCTGCGACTGCGCTGGTCCTGCTGCTGTTTTCTGCTCTTCTCGTCGGCGACTGAGCTGGTCCTGCTGTTGTTTTCTGCTCTGCTCGTCGGCGTCAGCGACTGCGCTGGTCCTGCTGCTGTTTTCTGCTCTAATCGTCGGTGTCAGCGAATGCGCTGATCCTGCTGCTGTTTCCTGCTCTGCTAGTCAGCGTCTGCGACTGCGCTGGTCCTGCTGCTGTTTTCTGCTCTTCTCGTCGGCGACTGCGCTGGTCCTGCTGCTGTTTTCTGCTCTGCTCGTCGGCGTCGGCGACTGCGCTGATCCTTCTGCTGTTTTCTGCTCTGCTCGTAAGTGTCGGCGACTGTGCTGGTCCTGCTGCTGTTTTCTGCAGTGCTCATCGGCGACTGCGCTGGTCCTGCTGTTGTTTTCTTCTCTGCTCGTCTGCGTCTGCTCTGCTCGTCGGCGTCTGCGACCTGCGCTGGTCCTGCTGCTGTTTTCTGCTCTGCTCGTCGGTGACTGCTCTGGTCCTGCTGCTGTTTTCTGCACTGCTCATCGGCGTCGGCGACTGCGCTGATCCTGCTACTGTTTTCTGCACTGCTAATCGGCGTCGGCGACTGCGCTGATCCTGCAGCTGTTTTCGGCTCTGCTCGTCGGCGTCGGCAACTGCGCTGATCCTGCTGCTGTTTTCTGCTCTGCTCGTCGGCGTCTGCGCATCTCCTGCTGCTTTATTCTGCTCTGCTCGTCGGCGACTGCGCTGGTCCTGCTGTTGTTTTCTGCTCTGATCGTCGGCGTCGGCGACTGCGCTGGTCTTGCCGCTGTTTTCTGCTCTGCTCGTTGGCGTCTGCCGCTGCGCATCTCCTGCTGCTTTTTTCTGCTCTGCTCGTCGGCGTCAGCGACTGCGCTTGTCCTGCTGGTGTTTTCTGCACTGCTCGTCGGCGTCTGCTCTGCTCGTCGGCGTCGGCGACTGCGTTGATCCTGCTGCTGTTTTCTGCTCTGCTCGTTGGCGTCTGCCGCTGCACATCTACTGCTGCTTTTTTCTGCTCTGCTCATCGGCGTCAGCGACTGCGCTTGTCCTGCTGGTGTTTTCTGCACTGCTCATCGGCGTCGGCGACTGAGCTGGTCCTGCTGTTGTTTTCGCCTCTGCTCTTCGGCGTCTTCTCTGTTCGTCGGCGTCTGCGACTGCGCTGGTCGTGCTGCTGTTTTCTGCTCTGCTCGTCGGCGACTGCCCTGGTCCTGCTGCTGTTTTCTGCACTGGTCATCGGCATCGGCGACTGCGCTGATCCTGCTGCTGTTTTCTGCTCTGCTCGTAGGCTTCGGCGACTGCGCTGGTCCTGCTGCTGTTTTCTGCTCTTCTCGTCGGTGACTGCTCTGGTCCTGCTGCTGTTTTCTTCACTGCTCATCGGCGTCGGCGACTGCGTTGATCCTGCTGCTGTTTTCTGCTCTGCTCGTTGGTGTCTGCGAATGCGCATCTCCTGCTGCTTTTTTCTGCTCTGCTCAACGGCGTCAGCAACTGCGCTGATCCTGCTTCTGTTTTCTGCTCTGCTCGTCTGCGTCTGCGACTGCGCATCTCCTGCTGCTGTTTTTTGCTCTGCTCGTCGGCATCGGCGACTGCGCTGGTCCTGCTGCTGTTTACTTCACTGCTCATCGGCGTCGGCGACCACGTTGATCCTGCTGCTGTTTTCTGCTCTGCTCGTTGGCGTCTGCGACTGCGCATCTCCTGCTGCTTTTTTCTGCTCTGCTCGTCGGCGTCAGCGACTGCGCTGATCCTGCTGCTGTTTTCTGCTCTGCTCGTCGGCGTCTGCGCATCTCCTGCTGCTGTTTTTTGCTTTGCTCGTTGGCGTCAGCGACTGCGCTGGTCCTGCTGCTGTTTTCTGCTCTGCTTGTTGGCGACTGCGCTGATCCTGCTGCTGTTTTCTGCTCTGCTCGTAGGCGTCGGCGACTGCGCTGGTCCTGCTGCTGTTTTCTGCACTGCTTATCGGCGTCGGCGACTGCGCTGGTCCTGCTGTTGTTTTCGCCTCTGCTCGTCGGCGTCTGCTCTGCTCGTCGGCGTCTGCGCTGGTCCTGCTGCTGTTTTCTGCTCTGCTCGTCGGCGACTGCGTTGGTCCTGCTGCTGTTTTCTGCACTGCTCATCGGCGACTGCGTTGATCCTGCTGCTGTTTTCTGCTCTGCCTGTTGGCGTCTATGACTGCGCATCTCCTTCTGCTGTTTTCTGCTCTGCTCGTCGGCGGCGGCGACTGCGCTGGTCCTGCTGCTGTTTTCTGCACTGCTTGTCGGCGACTGTGTCTGCGCATCTCCTGCTGCTGTTTTTTGCTCTGCTCGTCGGCGACTGCGCTGGTCCTGCTGCTATTTTTTGCTCTGCTCATCGGCGTCAGCGACTGGGCTGATCCTGCTGCTGTTTTCTGCTCTGCTCGTCTCTGTCAGCGAATGCGCTGATCCTGCTGCTGTTTCCTCCTCTGCTCATCGCCGTCTGCGACTGCGCTGGTCCTGCTGTTGTTCTCTGCTCTGATCGTCGGCGTCGGCGACTGCGCTTGTCCTGCTGTTGTTTTCGCCTCTGCTCGTCGGCGTCTGCTCTGCTCGTCGGCGTCTACTCTGCTAGTCAGCGTCTGCGACTGCGCTGGTCCTGCTGCTGTTTTCTGCTCTTCTCGTCGGCGACTGCGCTGGTCCTGCTGCTGTTTTCTGCTCTGCTCGTCGGCGTCGGCGACTGCGCTGATCCTGCTGCTGTTTTCTGCTCTGCTCGTAAGCGTCGGCGACTGTGCTGGTCCTGCTGCTGTTTTCTGCAGTGCTCATCGGCGACTGCGCTGGTCCTGCTGTTGTTTTCTTCTCTGCTCGTCTGCGTCTGCTCTGCTCGTCGGCGTCTGCGACCTGCGCTGGTCCTGCTGATGTTTTCTGCTCTGCTCGTCGGTGACTGCTCTGGTCCTGCTGCTGTTTTCTGCACTGTTCATCGGCGTCGGCGACTGCGCTGATCCTGCTACTGTTTTCTGCACTGCTAATCGGCGTCGGCGACTGCGCTGATCCTGCAGCTGTTTTCGGCTCTGCTCGTCGGCTTCGGCAACTGCGCTGATCCTGCTGCTGTTTTCTGCTCTGCTCGTCGGCGTCTGCGCAGCTCCTGCTGCTTTATTCTGCTCTGCTCGTCGGCGACTGCGCTGGTCCTGCTGCTGTTTTCTGCGCTGTTCGTCGCCGTCGACGACTGCGCTGGTCCTGCTGTTGTTTTCTGCTCTGATCGTCGGCGTCGGCGACTGTGCTGGTCTTGCCGCTGTTTTCTGCTCTGCTCGTTGGCGTCTGCCGCTGCGCATCTCCTGCTGCTTTTTTCTGCTCTGCTCGTCGGCGTCAGCGACTGCGCTTGTCCTGCTGGTGTTTTCTGCACTGCTCATCGGCGTCTGCTCTGCTCGTCGGCGTCGGCGACTGCGTTGATCCTGCTGCTGTTTTCTGCTCTGCTCGTTGGCGTCTGCCGCTGCGCATCTCCTGCTGCTTTTTTCTGCTCTGCTCGTCGGCGTCAGCGACTGCGCTTGTCCTGCTGGTGTTTTCTGCACTGCTCGTCGGCGTCTGCTCTGCTCGTCGGCGTCGGCGACTGCGTTGATCCTGCTGCTGTTTTCTGCTCTGCACGTTGGCGTCTGCCGCTACACATCTCCTGCTGCTTTTTTCTGCTCTGCTTGTCGGCGATTGCGCTGGTCCTGCTGCTGTTTTCTGCACTGCTTAACGGCGTCGGCGTCTGCGCTGGTCCTGCTGCTGTTTTCTGCTCTGCTCGTCGGCGACTGCGTTGGTCCTGCTGCTGTTTTCTGCACTGCTCATCGGCGACTGCGTTGATCCTGCTGCTGTTTTCTGCTCTGCCTGTTGGCGTCTATGACTGCGCATCTCCTTCTGCTGTTTTCTGCTCTGCTCGTCGGCGGCGGCGACTGCGCTGGTCCTGCTGCTGTTTTCTGCACTGCTTGTCGGCGACTGCGTCTGCGCATCTCCTGCTGCTGTTTTTTGCTCTGCTCGTCGGCGACTGCGCTGGTCCTGCTGCTATTTTTTGCTCTGCTCATCGGCATCAGCGAATGCGCTGATCCTGCTGCTGTTTCCTGCTCTGCTCATCGCCGTCTGCGACTGCGCTGGTCCTGCTGTTGTTCTCTGCTCTGATCGTCGGAGTCGGCGACTGCGCTTGTCCTGCTGTTGTTTTCGCCTCTGCTCGTCGGCGTCTGCTCTGCTCGTCGGCGTCTACTCTGCTAGACAGCGTCTGCGACTGCGCTGGTCCTGCTGCTGTTTTCTGCTCTTCTCGTCCGCGACTGCGCTGGTCCTGCTGCTGTTTTCTGCTCTGCTCGTCGGCGTCGGCGACTGCGCTGATCCTGCTGCTGTTTTCTGCTCTGCTCGTAAGCGTCGGCGACTGTGCTGGTCCTGCTGCTGTTTTATGCAGTGCTCATCGGCGACTGCGCTGGTCCTGCTGTTGTTTTCTTCTCTGCTCGTCTGCGTCTGCTCTGCTCGTCGGCGTCTGCGACCTGCGCTGGTCCTGCTGCTGTTTTCTGCTCTGCTCGTCGGTGACTGCTCTGGTCCTGCTGCTGTTTTCTGCACTGCTCATCGGCGTCGGCGACTGCGCTGATCCTGCTACTGTTTTCTGCACTGCTAATCGGCGTCGGCGACTGCGCTGATCCTGCAGCTGTTTTCGACTCTGCTCGTCGGCTTCGGCAACTGCGCTGATCCTGCTGCTGTTTTCTGCTCTGCTCGTCGGCGTCTGCGCATCTCCTGCTGCTTTATTCTGCTCTGCTCGTCGGCGACTGCGCTGGTCCTGCTGCTGTTTTCTGCGCTGCTCGTCGCCGTCGACGACTGCGCTGGTCCTGCTGTTGTTTTCTGCTCTGATCGTCGGCGTCGGCGACTGCGCTGGTCTTGCCGTTGTTTTCTGCTCTGCTCGTTGGCGTCTGCCGCTGCGCATATCCTGCTGCTTTTTTCTGCTCTGCTCGTCGGCGTCAGCGACTGCGCTTGTCCTGCTGGTGTTTTCTGCATTGCTCGTCGGCGTCTGCTCTGCTCGTCGGCGTCGGCGACTGCGTTGATCCTGCTGCTGTTTTCTGCTCTGCTCGTTGCCGTCTGCCGCTGCGCATCTCCTGCTGCTTTTTTCTGCTCTGCTCGTCGGCGTCAGCGACTGCGCTTGTCCTGCTGGTGTTTTCTGCACTGCTCATCGGCGTCGGCGACTGCGCTGGTCCTGCTGTTGTTTTCGCCTCTGCTCTTCGGCGTCTTCTCTGTTCGTCGGCGTCTGCGACTGCGCTGGTCGTGCTGCTGTTTTCTGCTCTGCTCGTCGGCGACTGACCTGGTCCTGCTGCTGTTTTCTGCACTGGTTATCGGCATCGGCGACTGCGCTGATCCTGCTGCTGTTTTCTGCTCTGCTCGTAGGCTTCGGCGACTGCGCTGGTCCTGCTGCTGTTTTCTGCTCTTCTCGTCGGTGACTGCTCTGGTCCTGCTGCTGTTTTCTTCACTGATCATCGGCGTCGGCGACTGCGTTGATCCTGCTGCTGTTTTCTGCTCTGCTCGTTGGTGTCTGCGACTGCGCATCTCCTGCTGCTTTTTTCTGCTCTGCTCGTCGGCGTCAGCAACTGCGCTGATCCTGCTGCTGTTTTCTGCTCTGCTCGTCTGCGTCTGCGACTGCGCATCTCCTGCTGCTGTTTTTTGCTCTGCTCGTCGGCATCGGCGACTGCGCTGGTCCTGCTGCTGTTTTCTTCACTGCTCATCGGCGCCGGCGACCACGTTGATCCTGCTGCTGTTTTCTGCTCTCCTCGTTGGCGTCTGCGACTGCGCATCTCCTGCTGCTTTTTTCTGCTCTGCTCGTCGGCGTCAGCGACTGCGCTGATCCTGCTGCTGTTTTCTGCTCTGCTCGTCGGCGTCTGCGCATCTCCTGCTGCTGTTTTCTGCACTGCTTATCGGCGTCGGCGACTGCGCTGGTCCTGCTGTTGTTTTCGCCTCTGCTCGTCGGCGTCTGCTCTGCTCGTCGGCGTCTGCGCTGGTCCTGCTGCTGTTTTCTGCTCTGCTCGTCGGCGACTGTGTTGGTCCTGCTGCTGTTTTCTGCACTGCTCATCGGCGACTGCGTTGATCCTGCTGCTGTTTTCTGCTCTGCCTGTTGGCGTCTATGACTGCTCATCTCCTTCTGCTGTTTTCTGCTCTGCTCGTCGGCGGCGGCGACTGCGCTGGTCCTGCTGCTGTTTTCTGCACTGCTTGTCGGCGACTGCGTCTGCGCATCTCCTGCTGCTGTTTTTTGCTCTGCTCGTCGGCGACTGCGCTGGTCCTGCTGCTATTTTTTGCTCTGCTCATCGGCGTCAGCGACTGGGCTGATCCTGCTGCTGTTTTCTGCTCTGCTCGTCTCTGTCAGCGAATGCGCTGATCCTGCTGCTGTTTCCTGCTCTGCTCATCGCCGTCTGTGACTGCGCTGGTCCTGCTGTTGTTCTCTGCTCTGATCGTCGGCGTCGGCGACTGCGCTTGTCCTGCTGTTGTTTTCGCCTCTGCTCGTCGGCGTCTGCTCTGTTCGTCGACGTCTGCAACTGCGCTGGTCCTGCTGATGTTTTCTGCTCTGCTCGTCGGCGACTGCGCTTGTCCTGCTGCTGTTTTCTGCACTGCTCATCGGCGTCGGCGACTGATCCTGCTGCTGTTTTCTGCACTGCTCATCTGCGAGTTTGCTGGTCCTGCTGCTGTTTTCTGCACTGCTCATGGGCGTCGGCGACTGCGCTGGTCCTGCTGTTGTTTTCGCCTCTGCTCATCGGCGTCTGCTCTGCTCGTCGGCGTCTGCGACTGTGGTGATCCTGCTGCTGTTTTCTGCACTGCTCGTCGGCGACTGCACTGGTCCTGCTGCTGTTTTCTGCTCTGCTCATCGGCGTCTGCTCTGCTCGTCGGCGTCTGCGACATTGGTGATCCTGCTGTTGTTCTCTGCTCTGCTCGTCGGCGTCGGCGACTACGCTGATCCTGCTGCTTTTTTCTGCACTGCTCGTCTGCGACTGCGCTGGTCCTGCTGCTGTTTTTCGCACTGCTCATGGGCGTCGGCAACTGCGCTGGTCCTGCTGTTGTTTTCGCCTCTGCTCGTCGGCGTCTGCTCTGCTCGTCGGCGTTCGCGCTGATCCTGCTGCTGTTTTCTGCACTGCTCGTCAGCGACTGCACTGGTCCTGCTCCTGTTTTCTGCACTGCTCATCGGCGTCAGCGACTGCGCTGATCTTGCTGCTGTTTTCTGCTCTGCTCGTCGGCGATTGCGCTGGACCTGCTGCTGTTTTCTGCACTGCTCATCAATGTCGCCGACTGCGCTGATCCTGCTGCTGTTTTCTGCTCTGCTCGTCGGCGCTTGCGCTGGACCTGCTGCTGTTTTCTGCACTGCTCATCGGCGTCGCCGACTGCGTTGATCCTGCTGCTGTTTTCTGCTCTGCTCGTCGGCGTCTGCGATTGCACATCTCCTGCTGCTGTTTTTTGCTTTGCTTGTCGGCGACTGCGCTGGTCCTGCTGCGGTTTTCTGCTCTGCTCATCGGTGTCGGCTACTGCGCTGATCCTGCTGCTATTATCTGCTCTGCTCATCGGCGTCAGCGACTGGGCTGATCCTGCTGCTGTTTCCTGCGCTGCTCGTCGCCGTCTGCTACTGCGCTGGTCCTGCTGTTGTTCTCTGCTCTGATCGTCGGCGTCAGTGACTGGGCTGATCCTGCTGCTGTTTTCTGCACTGCTCATCGGCGTGGGCGACTGCGTTGGTCTTGCTGCTGTTTTCTGCTCTGCTCGTTCGGCGTCAGCGACTGCGTTGATCCTGCTGCTGTTTTCTGCTCTGCTCGTCGGCGACTGTGGTGGTCTTGCTGCTGTTTTCTGCTCAGCTCGTCGGCGTCAGCGACTGCACTGATCCTGCTGCTGTTTTCTGCTCTGCTCGTAGGCGTCGGCGACTGCGCTGGTCCTGCAATATTTTCTGCACTATTCATCGGTGTCGGCGACTGCGCTGATCCTGGTGTTGTTTTCGCCTCTGCTCGTCGGCGTCTGCTCTGCTCGTTGGCGTCTGCGATTGTGCTGATCCTGCTGCTGTTTTCTGCACTGCTCGTTGGCAACTGCACTGGTCCTGCTGCTGTTTTCTACACTGCTCATCGGCGTCGGCGACTGCGCTGATCCTGCTGCTATTTTCTGCTCTGCTGGTAGGCGTCGGCGACTGCGCTGGTCCTGCAATATTTTCTGCACTGCTCATCGGCGTCGGCGACTGCGCTGATCCTGCTGCTGTTTTCTGCTCTGCTCGTCGGCGACTGCGCTGGTCCTGCTGCTGTTTGCTCTGCTCGTCGGCATCAGCGACTGCGCTGATGCTGTTTTCTCCTCTGCTCGTCGGCGTCGGCAACTGCGCTGATCCTGCTGCTGTTTTCTGCTCTGCTCGTCGGCGTTGGCGACTGCGCTGATCCTGCTGCTGTTTCCTGCTCTGCTCATCGGCGTCGGCGACTCCGCTGGTCCTGCTGCTGTTTTCTGCTCTGCTCGTCGGCGACTGCGCTGATCCAGCTGCAATTTTCTGCTCTGCTTGTCGGCGTCGGCTACTGCGCTGATCCTGCTGCTTTTTTCTGCTCTGCTCATTGGCAACAGCGACCAGGCTGATCTGGCTGCTGTTTTCTGCTCTGCTCATCTGCGTCAGCGAATGTGCTGATCCTGCTGCTGTTTTCTGCTCTGCTCGTCGCCGTCAGCACAAATCCTGCTGCTGTTTCCTGCTCTGCTCATCGCCGTCGGTGACTATGCTGGTCCTGCTGTTGTTTTCTTTTCTGCACGTCGGCGTCTGCTCTTCTCGTCGGCGTCTGCGCTGGTCCAGCTGCTGTTTTCTGCTCTGATCGTCGGTGACTGCGCTGGTCCTGCTGCTGTTATCTGCACTGCTCATGTGCGACGGTGACTGCGCTGGTCCTGCTGTTGTTTTCGCCTCTGCTCGTCGGTGTCTGCTCTGCTCCTTGGCGTCTGCGACTGTGCTGATCCTGCTGCTGTTTTCTGCTCTGCTCGTCGGCGACTGCGCTGGACCTGCTGCTATTTTCTGCACTGCTCATTGGCGTTGGCGAATGCGCTGATCCTGCTGCTGTTTTCTGCTCTGCTCATTGGCGTCTGCAACTGCGCTGATCCTGCTGCTGTTTCCTGCTTTGCTCATTGTCGTTGACAACTGCGCTGGTCCTGCTGCTGTTTTCTGCTCTGCTCGTCGTCGATGGCGACTGCGCTGATCATGCTGCTGTTTTCTGCTCTAATCGTCGGCGTCAGCGACTGCGCTGATCCTAATGCTGTTTTCTGCTCTGCTCGTCAAGCCTCAGCGACAGCGCTGATCCTGCTGCTGTTTTCTGCTCTGCTCGTCGGCGTCAGCGACAGCGCTGATCCTGCTGCTGTTTTCTGCTCTAATCGTCGGCGTCAGCGACTGCGCTGATCCTGCTGCTGTTTTCTGCTCTGTTCGTCGGCGTTAGCGACCGCGCTGATCCTGCTGCTGTTTTCTGCTCTGCTCGAAGGTGTCAGCGACTGCGCTGGTCCTGCTGCTGTTTTCTGATCTGCTCGTCGGCGACTGCGCTGGTCCTGCTGCTGTTTTCTTCTCTGCTCGTCGGCGTCGGCAACTGCGCTGATCCTGCTGCTGTTTTCTGCTCTGCTCGTCGGCGTCGGCAACTGCGCTGATCCTGCTGCTGTTTTCTCCTCTGCTCGTCGGCGTCGGCAACTGCGCTGATCCTGCTGCAGTTTCCTGCTCTGCTCATCGGCGTCCGTGACTGCGCTGGTCCTGCTGTTGTTTTCTGCTCTGATCGTCAGCGTCGGTGACTGCGCTGGTCCTGCTGCTGTTTTCTGCTCTGCTCGTCGGCGACTGCACTGATCCTGCTGTTGTTTTCTGCACTGATCGTCAACGTCGGCGACTGCGCTGGTCCTGCTGCTGTTTTCTGCTCTGCTCGTCGCCATCAGCGCTGATCCTGCTGCTGTTTCCTGCTCTGCTCGTTGGCGTCTGCGACTGTGCTGATCATGCTGTTGTTTTCTGCACTGCTCTTCGGCGACTGCACTGGTCCTGCTGCTGTTTTCTGCACTGCTCATCGGCGTCGGCGACTGCGCTGATCCTGCTGCTGTTTTCTGCACTGCTCATCGGCGTCGGCGACTGCCTTGATCCTGCTGCTGTTTTCTGCTCTGCTCGTTGGCATCTGCGACTGCACATCTCCTGCCGCTTTTTTCTGCTCTGCTCGTCGGCGTCAGCGACTGCGCTGATCCTGCTGCTGTTTTCTGCTCTGCTCGTCGGCGTTTGCGAATCTCCTGCTGCTGTTTTCTGCTCTGCTCATCGACGTCAGCGACTGGGCTGAACCTGCTGCTGTTTTCTGCTCTGCTCGTCTGCGTCAGCGAATGTGCTGATCCTGCTGCGGTTTCCTGCTCTGCTCGTCTCCGTCGGCGACTTCGCTGGTCCTGCTGTTGTTTTCTTCTCTGCTCGTCGGCATCTGCTCTGCTCGTCGGCGTCTGCGCTGGTCCTGCTCCTGTTTTCTGCTCTGCTCGTCGGCGTCTGCTCTGCTCGTCGGCGTCTGCGCTGGTCCTGCTCCTGTTTTCTGCTCTGCTCGTTGGCGACTGCGCTGGTCCTGCTCTTGTTTTCGCCTCTGCTCGTCGGCGTCTGCTCTGCTCGTCGGCGTCAGCGACTGCGCTGACCCTGCTGCTGTTTTCTGCTCTGATCGTCTGCGACTGTGCATCTCCTGCTGCGTATTTTTGCTCTGCTCGTCGGCGTCAGCGACTGCACTGATCCTGCTGCTGTTTTCTGCACTGCTCCTTGGCGTCGGCGACTGTGCTGATCCTGCTGCTGTTTTCTGCTCTGCTCGTCGGCGACTGCGCTGGACCTGCTGCTGTTTTCTGCACTGCTCATCGGCGTCGGCGACTGCGCTGATCCTGCTGCTTTTTTCTGCTCTGCTCGTCGGCGTCAGCGACTGCACTGATCCTGCTGCTGTTTTCTGCACTGCTCCTTGGCGTCGGCGACTGTACTGATCCTGCTGCTGTTTTCTGCTCTGCTCGTCGGCGACTGCGCTGGACCTGCTGCTGTTTTCTGCACTGCTCATCGGCGTCGGCGACTGAGCTGATCCTGCTGCTGTTTTCTGCTCTGCTCGTCGGCGTCTGCGACTGTGCATCTCTTGCTGCTGTTTCTTGCTCTGCTCATCGGCGTCAGCGACTGGGCTGATCCTGCTGCTGTTTTCTGCCCTGCTCATCTGCGTCAGCGAATGCACTGATCCTGCTGCTGTTTCCTGCTCTGCTCGTCGCCGTCGGCGACTTCGCTGGTCCTGCTGTTGTTTTCTGCTCTGATCGCCGGCGTCGGCGACTGCGCTGGTCCTGTTGCTGTTTTCTTCTCTTCTCGTCGGCGTCTGCTCTGCTCGTCGGCGTCTGCGCTGGTCCTGCTGCTGTTTTCTGCTCTGCTCGTCGGCGACTGCGCTGGTCCTGCTCTTGTTTTCGCCTCTGCTCGTCGCCGTCTGCTCTGCTCATTGGCGTCTGCGACTGCGCTGGTCCTGCTGCTGTTTTCTGCTCTGCTCATTGGCGTCTGCGACTGCGCATCTCCTGCTGCTTTTTTCTGCTCTGCTCGTCGGCGTCAGCGACTGCGCTGACCCTGCTGCTGTTTTCTGCTCTGATCGTCTGCGACTGTGCATCTCCTGCTGCTGTTTTTTGCTCTGCTCGTCGGCGTCAACGACTGCGCTGATCCTGCTGCTGTTTTCTGCTCTGCTCGTCGGCGTCTGTGACTGCGCATCTCCTGCTTCTGTTTTTTGCTCTCCTCGTCGGCGACTGCGCTTGTCCTGCTGCTGTTATCTGCACTGCTCATGTGCGACGGTGACTGCGCTGGTCCTGCTGTTGTTTTCGCCTCTGCTCGTCGGTGTCTGCTCTGCTCATCTGCGTCGGCTACTGCGCTGATCCTGTTGCTGTTTTCTGCTCTGCTCGTTGGCATCTGCGACTGCACATCTCCTGCCGCTTTTTTCTGCTCTGCTCGTCGGCGTCAGCGACTGCGCTGATCCTGCTGCTGTTTTCTGCTCTGCTCGTTGGCATCTGCGACTGCACATCTCCTGCCGCTTTTTTCTGCTCTGCTGGTCGGCGTCAGCGACTGCGCTGATCCTGCTGCTGTTTTCTGCTCTGCTCGTCGCGTCGGCGACTGCGCTGATCCTGCTGCTGTTTTCTGCTCTGCTCATCGACGTCAGCGACTGGGCTGATCCTGCTGCTGTTTTCTGCTCTGCTCGTCTGCGTCAGCGAATGCGCTAATCCTGCTGCGGTTTCCTGCTCTGCTCGTCGCCGTCGGCGACTTCGCTGGTCCTGCTGTTGTTTTCTTCTCTGCTCGTAGGCGTCTGCTCTGCTCGTCGGCGTCTGCGCTGGTCCTGCTCCTGTTTTCTGCTCTGCTCGTCGGCGTCTGCTCTGCTCGTCGGCGTCTGCGCTGGTCCTGCTCCTGTTTTCTGCTCTGCTCGTCGGCGACTGCGCTGGTCCTGCTCTTGTTTTCGCCTCTGCTCGTCGGCGTCTGCTCTGCTCATTGGCGTCTGCGACTGCGCTGGTCCTGCTTCTGTTTTCTGCTCTAGTCATTGGCGCCTGCGACTGCGCATCTCCTGCTGCTTTTTTCTGCTCTGCTCGTCGCCGTCAGCGACTGCGCTGACCCTGCTGCTGTTTTCTGCTCTGATCGTCTGCGACTGTGCATCTCCTGCTGCTGTTTTTTGCTCTGCTCGTCGGCGTCAGCGACTGCGCTGATCCTGATGCTGTTTTCTGCACTGCTCCTTGGCGTCGGCGACGGCGCTGATCCTGCTGCTGTTTTCTGCTCTGCTCGTCGGTGACTGCGCTGGACCTGCTGCTGTTTTCTGCACTGCTCATCGGCGTCGGCGACTGCGTTGATCCTGCTGCTTTTTTCTGCTATGCTCGTTGGCGTCTGCGACTGCGCATCTCCTGCCGCTTTTTTCTGCTCTGCTCGTCGGCATCAGCGACTGAGCTGATCCTGCTGCTGTTTTCTGCTCTGCTCGTCGGCGTCTGCGACTGTGCATCTCTTGCTGCTGTTTTTTGCTCTGCTCGTCGGCGTCGGCAACTGCGCTGATCCTGCTGCTGTTTCTTGCTCTGCTCATCGGCGTCAGCGACTGGGCTGATCCTGCTGCTGTTTTCCGCCCTGCTCGTCTGCGTCAGCGAATGCGCTGATCCTGCTGCTGTTTCCTGCTCTGCTCGTCGCCGTCGGCGACTTCGCTGGTCCTGCTGTTGTTTTCTGCTCTGATCGCCGGCGTCGGCGACTGCGCTGGTCCTGTTGCTGTTTTCTTCTCTTCTCGTCGGCGTCTGCTCTGCTCGTCGGCGTCTGCGCTGGTCCTGCTGCTGTTTTCTGCTCTGCTCGTCGGCGACTGCGCTGGTCCTGCTCTTGTTTTCGCCTCTGCTCGTCACCGTCTGCTCTGCTCATTGGCGTCTGCGACTGCGCTGGTCCTGCTGCTGTTTTCTGCTCTGCTCATTGGCGTCTGCGACTGCGCATCTCCTGCTGCTTTTTTCTGCTCTGCTCGTCGGCGTCAGCGACTGCGCTGACCCTGCTGCTGTTTTCTGCTCTGATCGTCTGCGACTGTGCATCTCCTGCTGCTGTTTTTTGCTCTGCTCGTCGGCGTCAGCGACTGCGCTGATCCTGCTGCTGTTTTCTGCTCTGCTCGTCGGCGTCTGTGACTTCGCATCTCCTGCTGGTTTTTTCTGCTCTGCTCGTCGGCGTCAGCGACTGCGCTGATCCTGCAGCTGTTTTCTGCTCTGCTCGTCGCCGTCTGCGACTGTGCTGGTCCTGTTGCTGTTTTCTGCTCTGCTCGTCGGCGACTGCGCTGGTCCTGCTGCTGTTTTCTGCACTGCTCATTTGCGTCTGCCACTGCGCATCTCCTGCTGCTTTTTTCTGCTCTGCTCGTCGGCGTCAGCGACTGCGCTTACCCTGCTGCTGTTTTCTGCTCTGATCGCCTCCGACTGCTCATCTCCTGCTGCTGTTTTTTGCTCTGCTCGTCGGCGTCAGCGACTGCGCTGGTCCTGCTGCTGTTTTCTGCTCTGCTCATCGGCGTCTGCTACTGCGCTGATCCTTCTGTTGTTTTCTGCTCTGCTTGTCTGCGTCAGCGAATGCGTTGATCCTGCTGCTGTTTCCTGCTCTGCTCATCGGCGTCGGCTACTGCGCTGATCCTGCTGCTGTTTTCTGCTCTGCTCGTTGGCGTCTGCGACTGCGCATCTCCTGCTGCTTTTTTCTGCTCTGATCGTCGGCGTCGGCGACTGCGCTGGTCCTGCTGCTGTTTTCTTCTCTGCTCGTCGGCGTCTGCTCTGCTCGTCGGCGTCTGCGACTGCGCTGGTCCTGCTGCTGTTTTCTGCTCTGCTCATCGGTGACTGCGCTGGTCCTGCTGGTGTTTTCTGCACTGCTCATCGGCGTCAGCGACTGCGCTGGTCCTGCTGTTGTTTTCGCCTCTGCTCGTCGGCGTCTGCAACTGCGCTGGTCCTGCTGCTGTTTTCTGCTCTGCTCGTCGGCGACTGTGCTGGTCCTGCTGCTGTTTTCTGCACTGCTCATTGGCGTCGGCGACTGTGCTGATCCTGCTGCTGTTTTCTGCGCTGCTCGTAGGCGTCGGTGACTGTGCTGGTCCTGCTGCTGTTTTCTGCACTGCTCATCAGCGTCTGCGACTGCACTGGTCCTGCTGCTGTTTTCTGCTCTGCTCGTCGGCGACTGCGCAGGTCCTGCTGCTGTTTTCTGCTCTGCTCGTCGGCGTCTGCGACTGCGCATCTCTTGCTGCTGTTTATTGCTCTGCTCGTCGGCGACTGCGCTGCTCCTGCTGCTGTTTTCTGCTCTGCTCATCGTTGTCGGCTACTGCGCTGATCCTGCTGTTGTTTCCTGCTCTGCTCGTCGCCGTCGGCGACTGCGCTGGTCCTGCTGTTGTTTTCTGCTCTGATCGTTGGCGTCGGCGACTGCGCTGGTCCTGCTGCTGTTTTCTTCTCTGCTCGTCGGCGTCTGCTCTGCTCGTCGGCGTCTGCGACTGCGCTGGTCCTGCTGCTGTTTTCTGCTCTGCTCATCGGCGACTGCGCTATTCCTGCTGGTGTTTTCTGCATTGCTCATCGACGTCGGCGACTGCGCTGGTCCTGCTGTTGTTTTCGCCTCTGCTCGTCGGCGTCTGAGACTGCGCTGGTCCTGCTGCTGTTTTCTGCTCCGCTCGTCGGCGACTGCGCTGGTACTGCTGCTGTTTTCTGCACTGCTCATCGGCGTCAGCGAATGCGCTGATCCTGCTGCTGTTTCCTGCTTTGCTCGTAGGAGTCGGCGACTGCGCTGGCCCTGCTGCTGTTTTCTACACTGCTCATCGGCGTCAGCGAATGCGCTGATCCTGCTGCTGTTTCCTGCTTTGCTCCTCGTCGTCGGCGACTGCGCTGGTCCTGCTGTTGTTTTCTGCTCTGATCGTCGGCGTCGGCGACTGGGCTGGTTCTGCTGCTGTTTTCTTCTCTGCTCATCGGCGTCTGCTCTGCTCGTCGGCGTCTGCGACTGCGCTGGTCCTGCTACTGTTTTCTGCTCTGCTCATCGGCGACTGCGCTGGTCCTGCTGGTGTTTTCTGCACTGCTCATCGGCTTCGGCGACTGCGCTGGTCCTGCTGTTGTTTTCGCCTCTGCTCATCGGCGTCTGCGACTGCGCTGGTCCTGCTGCTGTTTTCTGCTCTGCTCGTCGGCGACTGCGCTGGTCCTGCTGCTGTTTTCTGCACTGCTCATTGGCGTCGGCGACTGTGCTGATCCTGCTGCTGTTTTCTGCTCTGCTCGTAGGTGTCGGCGACTGCGCTGGTCCTGCTGCTGTTTTCTTCACTGCTCATCTGCGACTGCGACTGCGTTGGTCCTGCTGCTGTTTTCTGCTCTGCTCGTCGGCGACTGCGCAGGTCCTGCTGCTGTTTTCTGCACTGCTCATCGGCGTCGGCGACTGCGTTGATCCTGCTGCTGTTTTCTGCTCTGCTCGTCGGTGTCAGCGACTGCACTGACCCTGATGCTGTTTTCAACTCTGATCGTTTGCGACTGCGCATCTCCTGCTTCTGTTTTTTGCTCTGCTCGTCGGCGTCAGCGACTGCGCTGATCCTGCTGCTGTTTTCTGCTCTGCTCGTCGGCGTCTGCGACTGCGCATCTCCTGCTGCTGTTTTCTGCTCTGCTCATCGGCGTCGGCTACTGCGCGGATCCTGCTGCTGTTTTCTGCTCTGCTTGTCTGCGTCTGCGACTGCGCATCTCCTGCAGCTTTTTTCTGCTCTGATCGTCGGCGTCGGCGACTGCGCTGGTCCTGCTGCTGTTTTCTTCTCTGCTCGTCGGCGTCTGCTCTGCTCGTCGGCGTCTGCGACTGCACTGGTCCTGCTGCTGTTTTCTGCTCTGCTCATCGGTGACTGCGCTGGTCCTGCTGGTGTTTTCTGCACTGCTCATCTGCGTCTGCAACTGCGCTGGTCCTGCTGCTGTTTTCTGCTCTGCTCGTCGGCGACTGAGCTGGTCCTGCTGCTGTTTTCTGCACTGCTCATTGGCGTCGGCTACTGCGCTGATCCTGCTGTTGTTTCCTGCTCTGCTCGTCGCCGTCGGCGACTGCGCTGGTCCTGCTGTTGTTTTCTGCTCTGATCGTCGGCGCCGGTGACTGCGCTGGTCCTGCTGCTGTTTTCTTCTCTGCTCGTCGGCGTCTGCGACTGCGCTGATCCTGCTGCTGTTTTCTGCTCTGCTCGTCGGCGTCTGTTACTGCGCATCTCCTGCTGCTGTTTTTTGCTCTGCTCGTCGGCGACTGCGCTTGTCCTGCTGCTGTTTTCTGCTCTGCTCATCGGCGTCGGCTACTGCGCTGATCCTGCTGCTGTTTTCTGCTCTGCTCGTTGGCGTCTGCGACTGCGGATCTCCTGCAGCTTTTTTCTGCTCTGCTCGTCGGCGTCAGCGACTGCGCTGATCCTGCAGCTGTTTTCTGCTCTGTTCGTCACCGTCTGCGACTGTGCTGGTCCTGTTGCTGTTTTCTGCTCTGCTCGTCGGCGACTGCGCTGGTCCTGCTGCTGTTTTCTGCACTGCTCATTGGCGTCGGCGACTGCGTTAATCCTGCTGCTGTTTTCTGCACTGCTCATTTGCGTCTGCGACTGCGCATCTCCTGCTGCTTTTTTCTGCTCTGCTCGTCGGCGTCAGCGACTGCGCTGACCCTGCTGCTGTTTTCTGCTCTGATCGTCTGCGACTGCGCATCTCCTGCTGCTGTTTTTTGCTCTGCTCGTCGGCGTCAGCGACTGCGCTGATCCTGCTGCTGTTTTCTGCTCTGCTCGTGGGAGTCTGCGACTGCGCATCTCCTGCTGCTGTTTTTCGCTCTGAGAGTCGGCGACTGCGCTGGTCCTGGTGCTGTTTTCTGCTCTGCTTGTCTGCGTCAGCGAATGCACTGATCCTGCTGCTGTTTCCTGCTCTGCTCGTCGCCGTCGGCGACTGCGCTGGTCCTGCTGTTGTTTTCTGCTCTGATCGTCAGCGTCGGCGACTGCGCTGGTCCTGCTGCTGTTTTCTTCTCTGCTCGTCGGCGTCTGCTCTGCTCGTCGGCGTCTGCGACTGCGCTGGTCCTGCTGCTGTTTTCTGCTCTGCTCGTCGGCGACTGCGCTGGTCCTGCTGCTGTTTTCTGCACTGCTCATTGGCGTCGGCGACTGTGCTGATCCTGCTGCTGTTTTCTGCTCTGCTCGTAGGCGTCGGCGACTGCGCTGGTCCTGCTGCTGTTTTCTGCACTGCTCATCGGCGTCTGCGACTGCGCTGGTCCTGCTGCTGTTTTCTGCTCTGCTCGTCGGCGTCTGCGACTGCACATCTCTTGCTGCTGTTTTTTGCTCTGCTCGTCGGCGACTGCGCATCTCCTGCTGCTTTTTTCTGCTCTGCTCGTCGGCGTCAGCGACTGCGCTGATCCTGCTGCTGTTTTCTGCTCTGCTCGTCGGCGTCTGCGACTGCACATCTCTTGCTGCTGTTTTTTGCTCTGCTCGTCGGCGACTGCGCTGGTCCTGCTGCTGTTTTCTGCTCTGCTCATCGGTGTCGGCTACTGCGCTGATCCTGCTGTTGTTTCCTGCTCTGCTCGTCGCCGTCGGCGACTGCGCTGGTCCTGCTGTTGTTTTCTGCTCTGATCGTCGGCGTCGGCGACTGCGCTGGTCCTGCTGCTGTTTTCTTCTCTGCTCGTCGGCGTCTGCTTTGCTTGTCGGCGTCTGCGACTGCGCTGGTCCTGCTGCTGTTTTCTGCTCTGCTCATCGGTGACTGCGCTGGTCCTGCTTGTGTTTTCTGCACTGCTCATCTAGGTCGGCGACTGCGCTGGTCCTGCTGTTGTTTTCTGCTCTGATCGTCGGCGTCGGCGACTGCGCTGGTCCTGCTGCTGTTTTCTTCTCTGCTCGTCGGCGTCTGCTCTGCTCGTCGGCGTCTGCGACTGCGCATCTCCTGCTGCTGTTTTCTGCTCTGCTCATCGGCGTCGGCTACTGCGCGGATCCTGCTGCTGTTTTCTGCTCTGCTTGTCTGAGTCAGCGAATGCGCTGATCCTGCAGCTGTTTCCTGCTCTGCTCGTCGCCGTCGGCTACTGCGCTGGTCCTGCTGTTGTTTTCTGCTCTGATCGTTGGCGTCGGCGACTGTGCTGGTCCTGCTGCTGTTTTCTGCTCTGCTCGTAGGCGTCGACGACTGTGCTGGTCCTGCTGCTGTTTTCTTCACTACTCATCGGCGACTGCGACTGCGCTGGTCTTGCTGCTGTTTTCTGCTCTGCTCGTCGGCGACTGCGCAGGTCCTGCTGCTGTTTTCTGCACTGCTCATCGGCGTCGGCGACTGCGTTGATCCTGCTGCTGTTTTCTGCCCTGCTCATTGGCGTTTGCGACTGCGCATCTCCTGCTGCTTTTTTCTGCTCTGCTCGTCGGAGTCAGGGACTGCACTGACCCTGCTGCTGTTTTCTGCTCTGATCGTCTGCGTCAGCGACTGCACATCTCCTGCTTCTGTTTTTTGCTCTGCTTGTCGGCGTCAGCGACTGCGCTGATCCTGCTGCTGTTTGTTGCTCTGCTCGTCGGCGTCTGCGACTGCTGCTTGTCCTGCTGTTGTTTTCTGCTCTGATCGTCGGCGTCGGCAACTGTGCTGATCCTGCTGCTGTTTTCTGCTCTGCTCGTTGGCGTCTGCAACTGCGCATCTCCTGCTGCTTTTTTCTGCTCTGCTCGTCGGCGTCAGCGACTGTGCTGATCCTGCAGCTGTTTTCTGCTCTGCTCGTCACCATCTGCGCTGGTCCTGCTGCTGTTTTCTGCACTGCTCATTGGCGTCGGCGACTGCGTTGATCCTGCTGCAGTTTTCTGCTCTGCTCATTTTCGTCTGCGACTGCGCATCTCCTGCTGCTTTTTTCTGCTCTGCTCGTCGGCGTCAGAAAACTGCGCTGACCTTGCTGCTGTTTTCTGCTCTGATCGTCTGCGACTGTGCATCTCCTGCTGCTGTTTTTTGCTCTACTCGTCGGCGTCAGCGACTTCTCTGATCCTGCTGCTGTTTTCTGCTCTGCTCGTCGGAGTCTGCGACTGCGCATCTCCTGCTGCTGTTTTTTGCTCTGCTCGTCGGCGACTGCGCTGGTCCTGCTGCTGTTTTCTGCTCTGCTCATCGGCGTCGGCTACTGCGCTGATCCTGCTGCTGTTTTCTGCGCTGCTTGTCTGCGTCAGCGAATGCGCTGATCCTGCTGCTGTTTCCTGCTCTGCTCGTCGCCGTTGGCGCCTGCGCTGGTCCTGCTGTTGTTTTCTGCTCTGATCGTCAGGCGTCGGCGACTGCGCTGGTCCTGCTGCTGTTTTCTTCTCTGCTCATCGGCGTCTGCTCTGCTCGTCGGCGTCTGCGCTGGTCCTGCTGCTGTTTTCTGCTCTGCTCATCGGCGACTGCGCTGGTCCTGCTGGTGTTTTCTGCACTGCTCATCGGCGTCGGCGACTGCGCTGATCCTGCTGTTGTTTTCGCCTCTGCTCGTCGGCGTCTGCGACTGCGCTGGTCCTGCTGCTGTTTTCTGCTCTGCTCGTCAGCAAATGCGCTGGTCCTGCTGCTGTTTTCTGCACTGCTCATTGGCGTCGGCGACTGTGCTGATCCTGCTGCTGTTTTCTGCTCTGCTCGTAGGCGTCGGCGACTGCGCTGGTCCTGCTGCTGTTTTCTGCACTGCTCATCGGCGTCTGCGACTGCGCTGGTCCTGCTGCTGTTTTCTGCTCTGCTCGTCGGCGACTGCGCAGGTCCTGCTGCTGTTTTCTGCTTTGCTCGTCGGCGTCAGCAACTGCGCTGACCCTGCTGCTGTTTTCTGCTCTGATCGTCTGCGACTGCGCATCTCCTGCTTCTGTTTTTTGCTCTGCTCGTCGGCGTCAGCGGCTGCGCTGATCCTGCTGCTGTTTTCTGCTCTGCTCGTCGGCGTCTGTGACTGCACATCTCCTGCTGCTGTTTTTTGCTCTGCTCGTCGGCGACTACGCTGGTCCTGCGGCTGTTTTCTGCTCTGCTCATCGGCGTCGGCTACTGCGCTGGTCCTGCTGTTGTTTTCTGCTCTGATCGTCGGCGCCGGCAACTGCGCTGGTCCTGCTGCTGTTTTCTTCTCTGCTCGTCGGCGTCTGCTCTGCTCGTCGGCGTCTGCGACTGCGCTGGTCCTGCTGCTGTTTTCTATTCTGCTCATCGGTGACTGCGCTGGTCCTGCTTTTGTTTTCTGCACTGCTCATCTGCGTTGGCGACTGCACTGGTCCTGCTGTTGTTTTCTGCTCTGATCGTCGGCGTCGGCGACTGCGCTGGTCCTGCTGCTGTTTTCTTCTCTGCTCGTCGGCGTCTGCTCTGCTCGTCGGCGTCTGCGACTGCGCTGGTCCTGCTGGTGTTTTCTGCATTGCTCATCGGCGTCTGCGACTTCGCTGGTCCTGCTGTTGTTTTCGCCTCTGCTCGTCGGCATCTGAGACTGCGCTGGTCCTGCTGCTGTTTTCTGCTCTGCTCGTCGGTGACTGCGCTGGTCCTGCTGCTGTTTTCTGCACTGCTCATCGGCGTCGGCGACTGTGCTGATCCTGCTGCTGTTTTCTGCTCTGCTCGTAGGCGTCGGCGACTGCGCTGGTCCTGCTGCTGTTTTCTGCACTGCTCATCGGCGTCAGCGAATGCGCTGATCCTGCTGCTGTTTCCTGCTCTGCTCATCGCCGTCGGCGACTGCGCTGGTCCTGCTGTTGTTTTCTGCTCTGATCGTCGGCGTCGGCGACTGCGCTGGTTCTGCTGCTGTTTTCTTCTCTGCTCGTCGGCGTCTGCTCTGCTCGTCGGCGTCTGCGACTGCGCTGGTCCTGCTGGTGTTTTCTGCACTGCTCATCGGCGTCGGCGACTGCGCTGGTCCTGCTGTTGTTTTCGCCTCTGCTCATCGGCGTCTGCGACTGCGCTGGTCCTGCTGCTGTTTTCTGATCTGCTCGTCGGCGACTGCGCTGGTCCTGCTGCTGTTTTCTGCACTGCTTATTGTCGTCGGCGACTGTGCTGATCCTGCTGCTGTTTTCTGCTCTGCTCGTAGGCGTCTGTGACTGCGCTGGTCCTGCTGCTTTTTTCTTCACTGCTCATCGGCGACTGCGACTGCGATGGTCCTGCTGCTGTTTTCTGCTCTGCTCGTCGGCGACTGCGCAGGTCCTGCTGCTGTTTTCTGCACTGCTCATCGGCCTCGGCGACTGCGTTGATCCTGCTGCTGTTTTCTGCTCTGATCGTCTGCGAATGCGCATCTCCTGCTTATGTTTTTTCCTCTGCTCGTCGGCGTCAGCGACTGCGCTGATCCTGCTGCTGTTTTCTGCTCTGCTCGTCGGCGTCTGCGACTGCGCATCTCCTGCTGCTGAATTTTGCACTGCTCCTCGGCGAATGCGCTGGTCCTGCTGCTGTTGTCTGCTCTGCTCATCGGCGTCGGCTACTACGCTGATCCTGCTGTTGTTTCCTGCTCTTCTCGTCGCCGTCGGCAACTGCGCTGGTCCTTCTGTTGTTTTCTGCTCTGATCGTCGGCGCCGGCGGCTGCGCTGGTCCTGCTGCTGTTTTCTTCTCTGCTCGTCGGCGTCTGCTCTGCTCGACGGCGTCTGTGACTGCCCTGGTCCTGCTGCTGTTTCCTGCTCTTCTCATCGGCCACTGCGCTGGTCCTGTTGGTGTTTTCTGCTCTGCTCGTCGGCGTCTGCGACTGCGCTGGTCCTGCTGCTGTTTTCTGCTCTGCTCATCGACGTATGCGCTGGTCCTGCTGGTGTTTTCTGCACTGTTCTTCGGCGTCGGCAACTGCGCTGGTCCTGCTGCTGTTTTCTGCTCTGCTCGTCGGCGACTGCGCTGGTCCTGCTGCTGTTTTCTGCACTGCTCATCGGCGTCGGCGACTGTGCTGATCCTGCTGCTGTTTTCTGCTCTGCTCGTAGGCGTCGGCGACTGCGCTGGTCCTGCTGCTGTTTTCTGCACTGCTCATCGGCGTCTGCGACTGCGCTGGTCCTGCTGCTGTTTTCTGCTCTGCTCGTCGGCGACTGCTCTGGTCCTGCTGCTGTTTTCTGCACTGCTCATCTGCGTCGGCGACTGCGTTGATCCTGCTGCTGTTTACTGCTCTGCTCATTGGCGTCTTAGACTGCGCATCTCCTGCTGCTTTTTTCTGCTCTGCTCGTCGGCGTCAGCGACTGCGCTGACCCTGCTGCTGTTTTCTGCTCTGATCGTCTGCGACTGCGCATTTCCTGCCGCTGTTTTTTGCTCTGCTCCTCCGCGTCAGCGACTGCGCTGATCCTGCTGCTGTTTTCTGCTCTGCTCGTCGGCGTCTGCGACTGCGCATCTCCTGCTGCTGTTTTTTGCTCTGCTCGTCGGCGACTACGCTGGTCCTGCTGCTGTTTTCTGCTCTGCTCATCGGCGTCGGCTACTGCACGGATCCTGCTGCTGTTTTCTGCTCTGCTTGTCTGCGTCAGCGAATGCGCTGATCCTGCTGCTGTTTCCTGCTCTGCTCGTCGCCGTCGGCTACTGCGCTGGTCCTGCTGTTGTTTTCTGCTCTGATCGTCGGCATCGATCATTGTGCTGGTCCTGCTGCTGTTTTCTTCTCTGCTCGTCGACGTCTGCTCTGCTCGTCGGCGTCTGCGACTGCGCTGGTCCTGCTGCTGTTTTCTGCTCTGCTCATCGGCGACTGCGCTGGTCCTGCTTGTGTTTTCTGCACTGCTCATCGGCTTCGGCGACTGCGCTGGTCCTGCTGTTGTTTTCGCCTCTGCTCGTCGGCGTCTGCGACTCCGCTGGTCCTGCTGCTGTTTTCTGTTCTGCTCGTCGGCGACTGCGCTGGTCCTGCTGCTGTTTTCTGCACTGCTCATCGGCGTCGGTGACTGTGCTGATCCTGCTTCTGTTTTCTGCTCTGCTCGTAGGCGTCGGTGACTGCGCTGGTCCTGCTGCTGTTTTCTGCAATGCTCATCGGCGTCGGCGACTACGTTGATCCTGCTGCTGTTTTCTGCTCTGCTCATTGGCGTCTGCGACTGCGCATCTCCTGCTGCTTTTTTCTGCTCTGCTCGTCGGCGTCAGCGACTGCTCTGACCCTGCTGCTGTTTTCTGCTCTGATCGTAGGCGTCGACGACTGCGCTGGTCCTACTGCTGTTTTCTGCACTGCTAATCGGCGTCGGCGACTGCGCTGATGCTGCTGCTGTTTCCTGCTCTGCTCATCGGCGACTGCGCTGATCCTGCTGCTGTTTTCTGCTCTGCTCGTCGGCGACTGTGTTGATCCTGCTGCTGTTTTCTGCTCTGCTCGTTGGCGTCTGCAACTGCGCATCTCCTGCCGCTTTTTTCTGCTCTGCTGTCGGCGTCAGCGACTGCGCTGATCCTGCTGCTGTTTTCTGCTCTGCTCGTCGGCGTCTGCGACTGCGCATCTCCTGCTGCTGTTTTTTGCTCTGCTCGTCGGCGTCGGCGACTGCGCTGATCCTGCTGCTGTTTTCTGCTCTGCTCATCGGCGTCAGCGACTGGGCTGATCCTGCTGCTGTTTTCTGCTCTGCTCGTCTGCGTCAGCGAATGCGCTGATCCTGCTGCTGTTTCCTGCTCTGCTCGTCGCCGTCGGCGACTTCGCTGGTCCTGCTGTTGTTTTCTGCTCTGATCGCCGGCGTCGGCGACTGCGTTGGTCCAGTTGCTGTTTTCTGCTCTGCTCGTCGGCGACTGCGCTGGTCCTGCTGCTGTTTTCTGCTCTGCTCGTCGGCGACTGCGCTGGTCCTGCTGTTGTTTTCTGCTCTGCTCGTTGGCGACTGCGCTGGTCCTGATGTTGCTTTAGCCTCTGCTCGTCGGCGTCTGCTCTGCTCATCGGCGTCTGCGACTGCGCTGGTCCTGCTGCTGTTTTCTGCTCTGCTCATTGGCGTCTGCGACTGCGCATCTCCTGCTGCTTTTTTCTGCTCTGCTCGTCGGCGTCAGCGACTGCGCTGACCCTGCTGCTGTTTTCTGCTCTGATCGTCTGCGACTGCGCATCTCCTGCTGCTGTTTTTTGCTCTGCTCGTCAGCGTCAGCGACTGCGCTGATCCTGCTGCTGTTTTCTGCTCCCCTCGTCGGCGTCTGTGACTGCGCATCTCCTGCTGCTGTTTTTTGCTCTGCTCGTCGGCGATTGTGCTTGTCCTGCTGCTGTTTTCTGCTCTGCTCATCGGGGTCGGCTACTGCGCTGATCCTGCTGCTGTTTTCTGCTCTGCTCGTCTGCGTCAGCGAATGCACTGATCCTGCTGCTGTTTTCTGCTCTGCTCGTCTAAGTCAGCGAATGCGCTGATCCTGCTGCTGTTTCCTGCTCTGCTACTCGCCGTCGGCGACTTCGCTGGTCCTGCTGTTGTTTTCTGCTCTGATCGCCGGCGTCGGCGACTGCGCTGGTCCTGTGCTGTTTTCTGCTCTGCTCGTCGGCGACTGCGCTGGTCCTGCTGCTGTTTTCTGCTCTGCTTGTTGGCGACTGCGCTGGTCAAGCTGTTGCTTTTGCCTCTTCTCGTCGGCGTCTGCTCTGCTCATCGGCGTCTACGACTGCGCTGGTCCTGCTGCTGTTTTCTGCTCTGCTCATTGGCGTCTGCGACTGCGCATCTCCTGCTGCTTTTATCTGCTCTGCTCGTCGGCGTCCGCGACTGCGCTGACCCTGCTGCTGTTTTCTGCTCTGATCGTCTGCGACTGCGCATGTCCTGCTGCTGTTTTTTGCTCTGCTCGTCGGCGTCAGCGACTGCGCTGATCCTGCTGCTGTTTTCTACTCTCCTCGTCGGCGTCTGTGACTGCGCATCTTCTGCTGCTGTTTTTTGCTCTGCTCGTCGGCGATTGCGCTTGTCCTGCTGCTGTTTTCTGCTCTGCTCATCGGGGTCGGCTACTGCGCTGATCCTGCTGCTGTTTTCTGCTCTGCTCGTCTGCGTCAGCGAATGCGCTGATCCTGCTGCTGTTTCCTGCTCTGCTCGTCCCCGTTGGCGACTGCACTGGTCCTGCTGTTGTTTTCTGCTCTGATCGTCGGCGTCGGCGACTGCGCTGGTCCTGCTGCTGTTTTCTTCTCTGCTCGTCGGCGTCTGCGCTGGTCCTGCTGCTGTTTTCTGCTCTGCTCATCGGCGACTGCGCTGGTCCTGCTGGTGTTTTCTGCACTGCACATCGGCCTCGGCGACTGCGCTGGTCCTGCTGTTGTTTTCGCCTCTGCTCGTCGGCGTCTGCGACTGCGCTGGTCCTGCTGCTGTTTTCTGCACTGCTCATCGGCGTCGGCGACTGTGCTGATCCTGCTGCTGTTTTCTGCTCTGCTCGTCGGCGACTGCGCTGGACCTGCTGCTGTTTTCTGCACTGCTCATCGGCGTCGGTGACTGCGTTGATCCTGCTGCTGTTTTCTGCTCTGCTCGTTGGCATCTGCGACTGTGCATCTCCTGCTGCTTTTTTCTGCAATGCTCATCGGCGTCGGCGACTACGTTGATCCTGCTGCTGTTTTCTGCTCTGCTCATTGGCGTCAACGACGGCGCTGATCCTGCAGCTGTTTTCTGCTCTGCTCGTCGGCGTCTGCGACTGCGCATCTCCTGCTGCTGTTTTTTGCTCTGCTCGTTGGCGTCGGCGACTGCGCTGATGCTGCTGCTGTTTTCTGCTCTGCTCATCGGCGTCAGCGACTGGGCTGATCCTGCTGCTGTTTTCTGCTCTGCTCGTCTGTGTCAGCGAATGCGCTGATCCTGCTGCTGTTTCCTGCTCTGCTCGTCGCCGCCGGCGACTTTGCTTGTCCTGCTATTGTTTTCTGCTCTGATTGCCGGCGTTGGCGACTGCGCTGGTCCTGCTGCTGTTTTCTTCTCTGCTCGTCGGCGTCTGCTCTGCTCGTCGGCGTCTGCGCTGGTCCTGCTGCTGTTTTCTGCTCTGCTCGTCGGCGACTGCGCTGGTCCTTCTGTTGTTTTCGCCTCTGCTCTGCGGAGTCTGCTCTGCTCATCGGCGTCTGCGACTGCGCTGGTCCTGCTGCTGTTTTCTGCTCTGCTCGTTGGGGACTGCGCTGGTCCTGTTTCTGTTTTCTACACTGCTCATCGGCATCGGCTACTGCGCTGATCCTGCTGCTGTTTCCTGCTCTGCTCGTCCCCGTCGGCGACTGCACTGGTCCTGCTGTTGTTTTCTGCTCTGATCGTCGGCGTCGGCGACTGCGCTGGTCCTGTTGCTGTTTTCTTCACTGCTCGTCGGCGTCTGCTCTGCTCGTCGGCATCTGCGACGGCGCTGGTCCTGCTGCTGTTTTCTGCTCTGCTCGTCTGCGTCAGCGAATGCGCTGATCCTGCTGCTGTTTCCTGCTCTGCTCGTCCCCGTCGGCGACTGCGTTGATCCTGCTGCTGTTTTCTGCTCTGCTCGTCGGCGACTGCGCTGGTCCTGCTGCTGTTCTCTGCTCTGCTCGTCGGAGACTGCGCTGGTCCTGCAGTTGCTTTCGCCTCTGCTCGTCGGCGTCTGCTCTGCTCATCGGCGTCTGCGACTGCGCTGGTCCTGCTGCTGTTTTCTGCTCTGCTCATTGGCGTCTGCGACTGCGCATCTCCTGCTGCTTTTTTCTGCTCTGATCGTCGGCGTCAGCGACTGCGCTGCCCTTGCTGCTGTTTTCTGCTCTGATCGTCTGCGACTGCGCATCTCTTGCTGCTGTTTTTTGCTCTGCTCGGCGGCGTCAGCGACTGCGCTGATCCTGCTGCTGTTTTCTGCTCTCCTCGTCGGCGTCTGTGACTGTGCATCTCCTGCTGCTGTTTTCTGCTCTGCTCATCGGCGTCGGCTACTGCGCTGATCCTGCTGCTGTTTTCTGCTCTGCTCGTCTGCGTCAGCGAATGCGCTGATCCTGCTGCTGTTTCCTGCTCTGCTCGTCGCCGTCGGCGACTGCGCTGGTCCTGCTGCTGTTTTCTTCTCTGCTCATCGGCGTCTGCTCTGCTCGTCGGCGTCTGCGACTGCGCTGGTCCTGCTGCTGTTTTCTGCTCTGCTCGTCGGCGACTGTGCTGGTCCTGCTGGTGTTTTCTGCACTGCACATCAGCGTCGGCGACTGCGCTGGTCCTGCTGTTGTTTTCGCCTCTGCTCGTCGGCGTCTGCGACTGCGCTGGTCCTGCTGCTGTTTTCTGCTCTGCTCGTCGGCGACTACGCTGGTCCTGCTGCTGTTTTCTGCACTGCTCATCGGCGTCGGCGACTGCGTTGATCCTGCTGCTGTTTTCTGCTCTGCTTGTTGGCGTCTGCACATCTCCTGCTGCTTTTTTCTGCTCTGCTCGTCGGCGTCAACGACGGCGCTGATCCTGCAGCTGTTTTGTGCTCTGCTCGTCGGCGTCGGCGACTGCGCTGGTCCTGTTGCTGTTTTCTTCACTGCTCGTCGGCGTCTGCTCTGCTCGTCGGCATCTGCGACGGCGCTGGTCCTGCTGCTGTTTTCTGCTCTGCTCGTCTGCGTCAGCGAATGCGCTGATCCTGCTGCTGTTTCCTGCTCTGCTCGTCCCCGTCGGCGACTGCGTTGATCCTGCTGCTGTTTTCTGCTGTGCTCGTCGGCGACTGCGCTGGTCCTGCTGCTGTTCTCTGCTCTGCTCGTCGGAGACTGCGCTGGTCCTGCAGTTGCTTTCGCCTCTGCTCGTCGGCGTCTGCTCTGCTCATCGGCGTCTGCGACTGCGCTGGTCCTGCTGCTGTTTTCTGCTCTGCTCATTGGCGTCTGCGACTGCGCATCTCCTGCTGCTTTTTTCTGCTCTGATCGTCGGCGTCAGCGACTGCGCTGACCCTGCTGCTGTTTTCTGCTCTGATCGTCTGCGACTGCGCATCTCTTGCTGCTGTTTTTTGCTCTGCTCGGCGGCGTCAGCGACTGCGCTGATCCTGCTGCTGTTTTCTGCTCTCCTCGTCGGCGTCTGTGACTGTGCATCTCCTGCTGCTGTTTTCTGCTCTGCTCATCGGCGTCGGCTACTGCGCTGATCCTGCTGCTGTTTTCTGCTCTGCTTGTTGGCGTCTGCACATCTCCTGCTGCTTTTTTCTGCTCTGCTCGTCGGCGTCAACGACGGCGCTGATCCTGCAGCTGTTTTGTGCTCTGCTCGTCGGCGTCGGCGACTGCGCTGGTCGTGTTGCTGTTTTCTTCACTGCTCGTCGGCGTCTGCTCTGCTCGTCGGCATCTGCGACGGCGCTGGTCCTGCTGCTGTTTTCTGCTCTGCTCGTCTGCGTCAGCGAATGCGCTGATCCTGCTGCTGTTTCCTGCTCTGCTCGTCCCCGTCGGCGACTGCGTTGATCCTGCTGCTGTTTTCTGCTCTGCTCGTCGGCGACTGCGCTGGTCCTGCTGCTGTTCTCTGCTCTGCTCGTCGGAGACTGCGCTGGTCCTGCAGTTGCTTTCGCCTCTGCTCGTCGGCGTCTGCTCTGCTCATCGGCGTCTGCGACTGCGCATCTCCTGCTGCTTTTTTCTGCTCTGATCGTCGGCGTCAGCGACTGCGCTGACCCTGCTGCTGTTTTCTGCTCTGATCGTCTGCGACTGCGCATCTCTTGCTGCTGTTTTTTGCTCTGCTCGGCAGCGTCAGCGACTGCGCTGATCCTGCTGCTGTTTTCTGCTCTCCTCGTCGGCGTCTGTGACTGTGCATCTCCTGCTGCTGTTTTCTGCTCTGCTCATCGGCGTCGGCTACTGCGCTGATCCTGCTGCTGTTTTCTGCTCTGCTCGTCTGCGTCAGCGAATGCGCTGATCCTGCTGCTGTTTTCTTCTCTGCTCATCGGCGTCTGTTCTGCTCGTCGGCGTCTGCGACTGCGCTGGTCCTGCTGCTGTTTTCTGCTCTGCTCGTCGGCGACTGTGCTGGTCCTGCTGGTGTTTTCTGCACTGCACATCAGCGTCGGCGACTGCGCTGGTCCTGCTGTTGTTTTCGCCTCTGCTCGTCGGCGTCTGCGACTGCGCTGGTCCTGCTGCTGTTTTCTGCTCTGCTCGTCGGCGACTACGCTGGTCCTGCTGCTGTTTTCTGCACTGCTCATCGGCGTCGGCGACTGCGTTGATCCTGCTGCTGTTTTCTGCTCTGCTTGTTGGCGTCTGCACATCTCCTGCTGCTTTTTTCTGCTCTGCTCGTCGGCGTCAACGACGGCGCTGATCCTGCAGCTGTTTTGTGCTCTGCTCGTCGGTGTCTGCGACTGCGCATCTCCTGCTGCTGTTTTTTGCTCTGCTCGTCGGCGTCAGCGACTGCGCTGACCGTGCTGCTGTTTTCTGCTCTGATCGTCTGCGACTGTGCATCTCCTGCTGCTGTTTTTTGCTCTGCTCGTCGGCGATTGCGCTTGTCCTGCTGCTGTTTTCTGCACTGCTCATCGGCGTCGGCGACTGCGCTGGTCCTGCTGTTGTTTTCGCCTCTGCTCGTCGGCGTCTGCGACTCCGCTGGTCCTGCTGCTGTTTTCTGTTCTGCTCGTCGGCGACTGCCCTGGTCTTGCTGCTGTTTTCTGCACTGCTCATAAGCGTCGGTGACTGTGCTGATCCTGCTGCTGTTTTCTGCTCTGCTCGTAGGCGTCGGCGACTGCGCTGGTCCTGCTGCTGTTTTCAGCAATGCTCATCGGCGTCGGCGACTACGTTGACCCTGCTGCTGTTTTCTGCTCTGATCGTCTGCGACTGCGGATCTCCTGCTGCTGTTTTCTGCACTGCTCATCGGCGTCAGCGACTGTGCTGATCCTGCTGCTGTTTTCTGCCCTGCTCGTAGGCGTCGACGACTGCGCTGGTCCTGCTTCTGTTTTCTGCACTGCTCATCGGCGTCGGCGACTGCGCTGATCTTGCTGCTGTTTTCTGCTCTGCTCGTCAGCGACTGCACTGATCCTGCTGCTGTTTTCTGCTCTGCTCGTCGGCGACTGCGTTGATCCTGCTGCTGTTTTCTGCTCTGCTCGTTGGCGTCTGCGACTGCGCATCTCCTGCCGCTTTTTTCTGCTCTGCTTATCGGCGTCAGCGACTGCGCTGATCCTGCTGCTGTTTTCTGCTCTGCTCGTAGGCGTCGGCGACTGCACATCTCCTGCTGCTGTTTTTTGCTCTGCTCGTCGGTGTCTGCACTGCACATCGGCGTCGGCGACTGCGGTGGTCCTGGTGTTGTTTTCGCCTCTGCTCGTCGGCGTCTGCGACTGCGCTGGTCCTGCTGCTGTTTTCTGCTCTGCTCGTCGGCGACTACGCTGGTCCTGCTGCTGTTTTCTGCACTGCTCATCGGCGTCGGCGACTGTGCTGATTATGCTGCTGTTTTCTGCTCTGCTCGTAGGCGTCGGCCTCTGTGCATCTCCTGCTGCTGTTTTTTGCTCTGCACGTCGGCGTTGGCGACTGCACTGATCCTGCTGCTTTTTTCTGCTCTGCTCATCGGCGTCAGCGACTTCGCTGGTCCTGCTGTTGTTTTCTGCTCCGATCGCCGGCGTCGGCGACTGCGCTGGTCCTGCTGCTGTTTTCTGCTCTGCTCGTCGGCGAATGCGCTGGTCCTGCTGCTGTTTTCTGCTCTGCTCGTCGGCGACTGCGCTGGTCCTGCTGCTGTTTTCTGCTCTGCTCGGCGGCGACTGTGCTGGTCCTGCAGTTGCTTTCGCCTCTGCTCGTCAGAATCTGCTCTGCTCATCGACGTCTGCGACTGCGCTGGTCCTGCTGCTGTTTTCTGCTCTGCTCATTGGCGTCTGCGACTGCGCATCTCCTGCTGCTTTTTTCTGCTCTGCTTGTCGGTGACTGCGCTGGTCCTGCTGCTGTTTTCTGCTCTGATCATCTGCGACTGTGCATCTCCTGCTGCAGTTTTTTGCTCTGCTCGTCGGCGTCAGCGACTGCGCTGATCCTGCTGCTGTTTCCTGCTCTCCTCGTCGGCATCTGTGACTGCGCATCTCCTGCTGCTTTTTTTTTCTCTGCTCGTCGGCGTCGGCTACTGCGCTGATCCTGCTGCTGTTTTCTGCTCTGCTCATCTGCGTCAGCGAATGCACTGATCCTGCTGCTGTTTTCTTCCCTGCTCGTCGGCGTCTGCTCTGCTCGTCGGCGTCTGCGACTGCGCTGGTCCTGCTGCTGTTTTCTGCTCTGCTCGTCGGCGACTGCGCTGGTCCTGCTGGTGTTTTCTGCACTGCACATCGGCGTCGGCGACTGCGCTGGTCCTGCTGTTGTTTTCGCCTCTGATCGTCGGCTACTGCGCTGATCCTGCTGCTGTTTCCTGCTCTGCTCGTCCCCTATGGCGACTGCACTGGTCCTGCTGTTGTTTTCTGCTCTGATCGTCGGCGTCGGCGACTGCGCTGGTCCTGTTGCTGTTTTCTTCTCTGCTCGTCGGCGTCTGCTCTGCTCGTCGGCATCTGCGACTGCGCTGGTCCTGCTGCTGTTTTCTGCTCTGCTCGTCTGCGTCAGCGAATGCGCTGATCCTGCTGCTGTTTCCTGCTCTGCTCGTCCCCGTCTGCGACTGCGTTGATCCTGCTGCTGTTTTCTGCTCTGCTCGTCGGCGACTGCGCTGGTCCTGCTGCTGTTTTCTGCTCTGCTCGTCGGCGACTGCGCTGGTCCTGCAGTTGCTTTCACCTCTGCTCGTCGGCGTCTGCGACTGCGCTGGTCCTGCTGCTGTTTTCTGCTCTGCTCGTCGGCGTCAGCAACTGCGCTGACCCTGCTGCTGTTTTCTGCTCTGATCGTCTGCGACTGCGCATCTCCTGCTGCTGTTTTTTTCTCTGCTCGTCGGCGTCAGCGACTGCGCTGATCCTGCTGCTGTTTTCTGCTCTCCTCGTCGGCGTCTGTGACTGCGCATCTCCTGCTGCTGTTTTTTGCTCTGCTCGTCGGCGATTGCGCTTGTCCTGCTGCTGTTTTCTGCTCTGCTCATCGGCGTCGGCTACTGCGCTGATCCTGCTGCTGTTTTCTGCTCTGCTCGTCTGCGTCAGCGAATGCGCTGATCCTGCTGCTGTTTCCTGCTCTGCACGTCCCCGTCGGCAACTGTGCTGGTCCTGCTGTTGTTTTCTGCTCTGATCATCGGCGTCGGCGACTGCGCTGGTCCTGCTGCTGTTTTCTTCTCTGCTCGTCGGCGTCTGCTCTGCTCGTCGGCGTCTACGACTGCGCTGGTCCTGCTGCTGTTTTCTGCACTGCACATCGGCGTCGGCGACTGCGCTGGTCCTGCTGGAGTTTTCTGCACTGCACATCGGCGTCGGCGACTGCGCTGGTCCTGCTGTTGTTTTCGCCTCTGCTCGTCGGCGTCTACGACTGCGCTGGTCCTGCTGCTGTTTTCTGCTCTGCTCGTCGGCGAATACGCTGGTCCTGCTGCTGTTTTTTGCACTGCTCATCGGCGTTGGCGACTGCGTTGATCCTGCTGCTGTTTTCTGCTCTGCTCGTTGGCGTCTGCGCATCTCATGCTGCTTTTTTCTGCTCTGCTCGTTAGCGTCGGCGACTGCGCTGATGCTGCTGTTGTTTTCTGCTCTGCTCGTTGGCGACTGCGCTGGTCCTGCTGTTGCTTTAGCCTCTGCTCGTCGGCGTCTGCTCTGCTCATCGGCGTCTGCGACTGCGCTGGTCCTGCTGCTGTTTTCTGCTCTGCTCATTGGCGTCTGCGACTGCGCATCTCCTGCTGCTTTTTTCTGCTCTGCTCGTCGGCGTCAGTGACTGCGCTGACCCTGCTGCTGTTTTCTGCTCTGATCGTCTGCGACTGCGCATCTCCTGCTGCTGTTTTTTGCTCTGCTCGTCAGCGTCAGCGACTGCGCTGATCCTGCTGCTGTTTTCTGCTCCCCTCGTCGGCGTCTGTGACTGCGCATCTCCTGCTGCTGTTTTTTGCTCTGCTCGTCGGCGATTGTGCTTGTCCTGCTGCTGTTTTCTGCTCTGCTCATCGGGGTCGGCTACTGCGCTGATCCTGCTGCTGTTTTCTGCTCTGCTCGTCTGCGTCAGCGAATGCGCTGATCCTGCTGCTGTTTCCTGCTCTGCTACTCGCCGTCGGCGACTTCGCTGGTCCTGCTGTTGTTTTCTGCTCTGATCGCCGGCGTCGGCAACTGCGCTGGTCCTGTGCTGTTTTCTGCTCTGCTCGTCGGCGATTGCGCTGGTCCTGCTGCTGTTTTCTGCTCTGCTCGTCGGTGACTGCGCTGGTCCTGCTGCTGTTTTCTGCTCTGCTTGTTGGCGACTGCGCTGGTCAAGCTGTTGCTTTTGCCTCTTCTCGTCGGCGTCTGCTCTGCTCATCGGCGTCTACGACTGCGCTGGTCCTGCTGCTGTTTTCTGCTCTGCTCATTGGCGTCTGCGACTGCGCATCTCCTGCTGCCTTTATCTGCTCTGCTCGTCGGCGTCAGCGACTGCGCTGACCCTGCTGCTGTTTTCTGCTCTGATCGTCTGCGACTGCGCATGTCCTGCTGCTGTTTTTGCTCTGCTCGTCGGCGTCAGCGACTGCGCTGATCCTGCTGCTGTTTTCTGCTCTCCTCGTCGGCGTCTGTGACTGCGCATCTTCTGCTGCTGTTTTTTGCTCTGCTCGTCGGCGATTGCGCTTGTCCTGCTGCTGTTTTCTGCTCTGCTCATCGGGGTCGGCTACTGCGCTGATCCTGCTGCTGTTTTCTGCTCTGCTCGTCTGCGTCAGCGAATGCGCTGATCCTGCTGCTGTTTCCTGCTCTGCTCGTCCCCGTCGGCGACTGCACTGGTCCTGCTGTTGTTTTCTGCTCTGATCGTCGGCGTCGGCGACTGCGCTGGTCCTGCTGCTGTTTTCTTCTCTGCTCGTCGGCGTCTGCGCTGGTCCTGCTGCTGTTTTCTGCTCTGCTCATCGGCGACTGCGCTGGTCCTGCTGGTGTTTTCTGCACTGCACATCGGCCTCGGCGACTGCGCTGGTCCTGCTGTTGTTTTCGCCTCTGCTCGTCGGCGTCTGCGACTGCGCTGGTCCTGCTGCTGTTTTCTGCACTGCTCATCGGCGTCGGCGACTGTGCTGATCCTGCTGCTGTTTTCTGCTCTGCTCGTCGGCGACTGCGCTGGACCTGCTGCTGTTTTCTGCACTGCTCATCGGCGTCGGCGACTGCATTGATCCTGCTGCTGTTTTCTGCTCTGCTCGTTGGCATCTGCGACTGTGCATCTCCTGCTGCTTTTTTCTGCAATGCTCATCGGCGTCGGCGACTACGTTGATCCTGCTGCTGTTTTCTGCTCTGCTCATTGGCGTCAACGACGGCGCTGATCCTGCAGCTGTTTACTGCTCTGCTCGTCGGCGTCTGCGACTGCGCATCTCCTGCTGCTGTTTTTTGCTCTGCTCGTTGGCGTCGGCGACTGCGCTGATGCTGCTGCTGTTTTCTGCTCTGCTCATCGGCGTCAGCGACTGGGCTGATCCTGCTGCTGTTTTCTGCTCTGCTCGTCTGTGTCAGCGAATGCGCTGATCCTGCTGCTGTTTCCTGCTCTGCTCGTCGCCGCCGGCGACTTTGCTTGTCCTGCTATTGTTTTCTGCTCTGATTGCCGGCGTTGGCGACTGCGCTGGTCCTGCTGCTGTTTTCTTCTCTGCTCGTCGGCGTCTGCTCTGCTCGTCGGCGTCTGCGCTGGTCCTGCTGCTGTTTTCTGCTCTGCTCGTCGGCGACTGCGCTGGTCCTTCTGTTGTTTTCGCCTCTGCTCTGCGGAGTCTGCTCTGCTCATCGGCGTCTGCGACTGCGCTGGTCCTGCTGCGGTTTTCTGCTCTGCTCGTTGGGGACTGCGCTGGTCCTGTTTCTGTTTTCTACACTGCTCATCGGCGTCGGCTACTGCGCTGATCCTGCTGCTGTTTCCTGCTCTGCTCGTCCCCGTCGGCGACTGCACTGGTCCTGCTGTTGTTTTCTGCTCTGATCGTCGGCGTCGGCGACTGCGCTGGTCCTGTTGCTGTTTTCTTCTCTGCTCGTCGGCGTCTGCTCTGCTCGTCGGCATCTGCGACGGCGCTGGTCCTGCTGCTGTTTTCTGCTCTGCTCGTCTGCGTCAGCGAATGTGCTGATCCTGCTGCTGTTTCCTGCTCTGCTCGTCCCCGTCGGCGACTGCGTTGATCCTGCTGCTGTTTTCTGCTCTGCTCGTCGGCGACTGCGCTGGTCCTGCTGCTGTTCTCTGCTCTGCTCGTCGGAGACTGCGCTGGTCCTGCAGTTGCTTTCGCCTCTGCTCGTCGGCGTCTGCTCTGCTCATCGGCGTCTGCGACTGCGCTGGTCCTGCTGCTGTTTTCTGCTCTGCTCATTGGCGTCTGCGACTGCGCATCTCCTGCTGCTTTTTTCTGCTCTGATCGTCGGCGTCAGCGACTGCGCTGACCCTGCTGCTGTTTTCTGCTCTGATCGTCTGCGACTGCGCATCTCCTGCTGCTGTTTTTTGCTCTGCTCGTCGGCGTCAGCGACTGCGCTGATCCTGCTGCTGTTTTCTGCTCTCCTCGTCGGCGTCTGTGACTGTGCATCTCCTGCTGCTGTTTTCTGCTCTGCTCATCGGCGTCGGCTACTGCGCTGATCCTGCTGCTGTTTTCTGCTCTGCTCGTCTGTGTCAGCGAATGCGCTGATCCTGCTGCTGTTTCCTGCTCTGCTCGTCGCCGTCGGCGACTGCGCTGGTCCTGCTGCTGTTTTCTTCTCTGCTCGTCGGCGTCTGCTCTGCTCGTCGGCGTCTGCGACTGCGCTGGTCCTGCTGCTGTTTTCTGCTCTGCTCGTCGGCGACTGTGCTGGTCCTGCTGGTGTTTTCTGCACTGCACATCAGCGTCGGCGACTGCGCTGGTCCTGCTGTTGTTTTCTCCTCTGCTCGTCGGCGTCTGCGACTGCGCTGGTCCTGCTGCTGTTTTCTGCTCTGCTCGTCGGCGACTACGCTGGTCCTGCTGCTGTTTTCTGCACTGCTCATCGGCGTCGGCGACTGCGTTGATCCTGCTGCTGTTTTCTGCTCTGCTTGTTGGCGTATGCACATCTCCTGCTGCTTTTTTCTGCTCTGCTCGTCGGCGTCAACGACGGAGCTGATCCTGCAGCTGTTTTGTGCTCTGCTCGTCGGTGTCTGCGACTGCGCATCTCCTGCTGCTGTTTTTTGCTCTGCTCGTCGGCGATTGTGCTTGTCCTGCTGCTGTTTTCTGCACTGCTCATCGGCGTCGGCGACTGCGCTGGTCCTGCTGTTGTTTTCGCCTCTGCTCGTCGGCGTCTGCGACTCCGCTGGTCCTGCTGCTGTTTTCTGTTCTGCTCGTCGGCGACTGCCCTGGTCTTGCTGCTGTTTTCTGCACTGCTAATAAGCGTCGGTGACTGTGCTGATCCTGCTGCTGTTTTCTGCTCTGCTCGTAGGCGTCGGCGACTGCGCTGGTCCTGCTGCTGTTTTCTGCAATGCTCATCGGCGTCGGCGACTACGTTGACCCTGCTGCTGTTTTCTGCTCTGATCGTCTGCGACTGCGGATCTCCTGCTGCTGTTTTCTGCACTGCTCATCGGCGTCAGCGACTGTGCTGATCCTGCTGCTGTTTTCTGCCCTGCTCGTAGGCGTCGACGACTGCGCTGGTCCTGCTTCTGTTTTCTGCACTGCTCATCGGCGTCGGCGACTGCGCTGATCTTGCTGCTGTTTTCTGCTCTGCTCGTCAGCGACTGCACTGATCCTGCTGCTGTTTTCTGCTCTGCTCGTCGGCGACTGCGTTGATCCTGCTGCTGTTTTCTGCTCTGCTCGTTGGCGTCTGCGACTCCGCATCTCCTGCCGCTTTTTTCTGCTCTGCTTATCGGCGTCAGCGACTGCGCTGATCCTGCTGCTGTTTTCTGCTCTGCTCGTAGGCGTCGGCGACTGCACATCTCCTGCTGCTGTTTTTTGCTCTGCTCGTCGGTGTCTGCACTGCACATCGGCGTCGGCGACTGCGGTGGTCCTGGTGTTGTTTTCGCCTCTGCTCGTCGGCGTCTGCGACTGCGCTGGTCCTGCTGCTGTTTTCTGCTCTGCTCGTCGGCGACTACGCTGGTCCTGCTGCTGTTTTCTGCACTGCTCATCGGCGTCGGCGACTGTGCTGATTATGCTGCTGTTTTCTGCTCTGCTCGTAGGCGTCGGCCTCTGTGCATCTCCTGCTGCTGTTTTTTGCTCTGCACGTCGGCGTTGGCGACTGCACTGATCCTGCTGCTTTTTTCTGCTCTGCTCATCGGCGTCAGCGACTTCGCTGGTCCTGCTGTTGTTTTCTGCTCCGATCGCCGGCGTCGGCGACTGCGCTGGTCCTGCTGCTGTTTTCTGCTCTGCTCGTCGGCGAATGCGCTGGTCCTGCTGCTGTTTTCTGCTCTGCTCGTCGGCGACTGCGCTGGTCCTGCTGCTGTTTTCTGCTCTGCTCGGCGGCGACTGCGCTGGTCCTGCAGTTGCTTTCGCCTCTGCTCGTCAGAATCTGCTCTGCTCATCGACGTCTGCGACTGCGCTGGTCCTGCTGCTGTTTTCTGCTCTGCTCATTGGCGTCTGCGACTGCGCATCTCCTGCTGCTTTTTTCTGCTCTGCTCGTCGGTGACTGCGCTGGTCCTGCTGCTGTTTTCTGCTCTGATCATCTGCGACTGTGCATCTCCTGCTGCAGTTTTTTGCTCTGCTCGTCTGCATCAGCGACTGCGCTGATCCTGCTGCTGTTTTCTGCTCTCCTCGTCGGCATCTGTGACTGCGCATCTCCTGCTGCTGTTTTTTGCTCTGCTCGTCGGCGTCGGCTACTGCGCTGATCCTGCTGCTGTTTTCTGCTCTGCTCATCTGCGTCAGCGAATGCACTGATCCTGCTGCTGTTTTCTTCTCTGCTCGTCGGCGTCTGCTCTGCTCGTCGGCGTCTGCGACTGCGCTGGTCCTGCTGCTGTTTTCTGCTCTGCTCGTCGGCGACTGCGCTGGTCCTGCTGGTGTTTTCTGCACTGCACATCGGCGTCGGCGACTGCGCTGGTCCTGCTGTTGTTTTCGCCTCTGATCGTCGGCTACTGCGCTGATCCTGCTGCTGTTTCCTGCTCTGCTCGTCCCCGTCAGCGACTGCACTGGTCCTGCTGTTGTTTTCTGCTCTGATCGTCGGCGTCGGCGACTGCGCTGGTCCTGTTGCTGTTTTCTTCTCTGCTCGTCGGCGTCTGCTCTGCTCGTCGGCATCTGCGACTGCGCTGGTCCTGCTGCTGTTTTCTGCTCTGCTCGTCTGCGTCAGCGAATGCGCTGATCCTGCTGCTGTTTCCTGCTCTGCTCGTCCCCGTCTGCGACTGCGTTGATCCTGCTGCTGTTTTCTGCTCTGCTCGTCGGCGACTGCGCTGGTCCTGCTGCTGTTTTCTGCTCTGCTCGTCGGCGACTGCGCTGGTCCTGCAGTTGCTTTCGCCTCTGCTCGTCGGCGTCTGCGACTGCGCTGGTCCTGCTGCTGTTTTCTGCTCTGCTCGTCGGCGTCAGCGACTGCGCTGACCCTGCTGCTGTTTTCTGCTCTGATCGTCTGCGACTGCGCATCTCCTGCTGCTGTTTTTTTCTCTGCTCGTCGGCGTCAGCGACTGCGCTGATCCTGCTGCTGTTTTCTGCTCTCCTCGTCGGCGTCTGTGACTGCGCATCTCCTGCTGCTGTTTTTTGCTCTGCTCGTCGGCGATTGCGCTTGTCCTGCTGCTGTTTTCTGCTCTGCTCATCGGCGTCGGCTACTGCGCTGATCCTGCTGCTGTTTTCTGCTCTGCTCGTCTGCGTCAGCGAATGCGCTGATCCTGCTGCTGTTTCCTGCTCTGCTCGTCCCCTCGGCGACTGTGCTGGTCCTGCTGTTGTTTTCTGCTCTGATCATCGGCGTCGGCGACTGCGCTGGTCCTGCTGCTGTTTTCTTCTCTGCTCGTCGGCGTCTGCTCTGCTCGTCGGCGTCTACGACTGTGCTGGTCCTGCTGCTGTTTTCTGCTCTGCTCATCGGCGACTGCGCTGGTCCTGCTGGAGTTTTCTGCACTGCACATCGGCGTCGGCGACTGCGCTGGTCCTGCTGTTGTTTTCGCCTCTGCTCGTCGGCGTCTACGACTGCGCTGGTCCTGCTGCTGTTTTCTGCTCTGCTCGTCGGCGAATACGCTGGTCCTGCTGCTGTTTTTTGCACTGCTCATCGGCGTTGGCGACTGCGTTGATCCTGCTGCTGTTTTCTGCTCTGCTCGTTGGCGTCGGCGACTGCGCTGATGCTGCTGCTGTTTTCTGCTCTGCTCGTCTGTGTCAGCAAATGCGCTGTACTGCTGCTGTTTCCTGCTCTGCTCGTCGCCATCGGCGACTTCGCTGGTCCTGCTGTTGTTTTCTGCTCTGATTGCCGGTGTCGGCGACTGCGCTGGTCCTGCTGCTGTTTTCTTCTCTGCTCGTCGGCGTATGCTCTGCTCGTCGGCGTCTGCGCTGGTCCTGCTGCTGATTTCTGCTCTGCTCGTCGGCGACTGCGCTGGTCCTGCTGTTGTTTTCGCCTTTGCTCGTCGGCGTCTGCTCTGCTCATCGGCGTCTGCGACTGCGCTGGTCCTGCTGCTGTTTTCTGCTCTGCTCGTTGGCGACTGCGCTGGTCCTGCTGCTGTTTTCTGCACTGCTCATCGGCATCGGCTACTGCGCTGATCCTGCTGCTGTTTCCTGCTCTGCTCGTCCCCGTCGGCGACTGCACTGGTCCTGCTGTTGTTTTCTGCTCTGATCGTCGGCGTCGGCGACTGCGCTGGTCCTGTTGCTGTTGTCTTCTCTGCTCGTCGGCGTCTGCTCTGCTCGTCGGCATCTGCGACTGCGCTGGTCCTGCTGCTGTTTTCTGCTCTGCTCGTCGGCGACTGCGCTGGTCCTGCTGATGTTTTCTGCACTGCACATCGGCGTCGGCGACTGCGCTGGTCCTGCTGTTGTTTTCGCCTCTGCTCGTCGGCGTCTACGACTGCGCTGGTCCTGCTGCTGTTTTCTGCTCTGCTCGTCGGCGAATATGCTGGTCCTGCTGCTGTTTTTTGCACTGCTCATCGGCGTTGGCGACTGCGTTGATCCTGCTGCTGTTTTCTGCTCTGCTCGTTGGCGTCGGCGACTGCGCTGATGCTGCTGCTGTTTTCTGCTCTGCTCGTCTGTGTCAGCAAATGCGCTGTACTGCTGCTGTTTCCTGCTCTGCTCGTCGCCGTCGGCGACTTCGCTGGTCCTGCTGTTGTTTTCTGCTCTGATTGCCTGTGTCGGCGACTGCGCTGGTCCTGCTGCTGTTTTCTTCTCTGCTCGTCGGCGTATGCTCTGCTCGTCGGCGTCTGCGCTGGTCCTGCTGCTGATTTCTGCTCTGCTCGTCGGCGACTGCGCTGGTCCTGCTGTTGTTTTCGCCTTTGCTCGTCGGCGTCTGCTCTGCTCATCGGCGTCTGCGACTGCGCTGGTCCTGCTGCTGTTTTCTGCTCTGCTCGTTGGCGACTGCGCTGGTCCTGCTGCTGTTTTCTGCACTGCTCATCGGCATCGGCTACTGCGCTGATCCTGCTGCTGTTTCCTGCTCTGCTCGTCCCCGTCGGCGACTGCACTGGTCCTGCTGTTGTTTTCTGCTCTGATCGTCGGCGTCGGCGACTGCGCTGGTCCTGTTGCTGTTGTCTTCTCTGCTCGTCGGCGTCTGCTCTGCTCGTCGGCATCTGCGACTGCGCTGGTCCTGCTGCTGTTTTCTGCTCTGCTCGTCGGCGACTGCGCTGGTCCTGCTGATGTTTTCTGCACTGCACATCGGCGTCGGCGACTGCGCTGGTCCTGCTGTTGTTTTCGCCTCTGCTCTTTCGGCGTCTGTGACTGCGCTGGTCCTGCTGTTGTTTTCTGCTTTGCTCGTCGGCGACTACGCTGGTCCTTCTGCTGTTTTCTGCACTGCTCATCGGCGTCGGCGACTGTGCTGATCCTGCTGCTGTTTTCTGCTCTGCTCGTAGGCGTCGGCGACTGCGCTGGTCCTGCTGCTGTTTTCTGCACTGCTCATCGGCGTCGGCGACTGCGCTGATCCTGTTGCTGTTTTCTGCTCTGCTTGTCGGCGACTGCGCTGTACCTGCTGCTGTTTTCTGCACTGCTCATCGGCGTCGGCGACTGCGTTGATCCTGCTGCTGTTTTCTGCTCTGCTCGACGGCGACTGCGCTGGTCCTGCTGCTGTTTTCTGCTCTGCTCGTCGGCGACTGCGCTGGTCCTGCAGTTGCTTTTGCCTCTGCTCGTCAGCGTCTGCTCTGCTCATCGGCGTCTGCGACTGCGCTGGTCCTGCTGCTGTTTTCTGCTCTGCTCATTGGCGTCTGCGACTGCGCATCTCCTGCTGCTTTTTTCTGCTCTGCTAGGCGGCGTCAGCGACTGACTGCGCTGACCCTGCTGCTGTTTTCTGCTCTGATCGTCTGCGACTGCGCATCTCCTGCTGCTGTTTTTTGCTCTGCTCGTCGGCGTCAGCGACTGCGGTGATCCTGCTGCTGTTTTCTGCTCTCCTCATCGGCGTCTGTGACTGTGCATATCCTGCTGCTGTTTTTTGCTCTGCTCGTCGGCGATTGCACTTGTCCTGCTGCTGTTTTCTGCTCTGCTCATTGGCGTCGGCTACTGCGCTGATCCTGCTGCTGTTTTCTGCTCTGCTCGTCTGCGTCAGTGAATGCGCTGATCCTGCTGCTGTTTCCTGCTCTGCTCGTCCCCGTCGGCGACTGCACTGGTCCTGCTGTTGTTTTCTGCTCAGATCGTCGGCGACTGCGCTGGTCCTGCTGCTGTTTTCTTCTCTGCTCGTTGGCGTCTGCTCTGCTCGTCGGCGTCTGCGACAGAGCTGGTCCTGCTGCTGTTTTCTGCTCTGCTCATCGGCGACGGCGCTGGTCCTGCTGGTGTTTTCTGCACTGCACATCAGCGTCGGCGACTGCGCTGCTCCTGCTTTTGTTTTCGCCTCTGCTCGTCGGCGTCTGCGACTACGCTGGTCCTGCTGCTGTTTTCTGCTCTGCTCGTCGGCGACTGCGCTGGTCCTGCTGCTGTTTTCTGCTCTGCTTGTCGGCGACTGCGCTGGACCTGCTGCTGTTTTCTGCAATGCGCATCGGCGTCTGCGACTGCGTTGATCCTGCTGCTGTTTTTTGCTCTGCTCGTCGGCGTCAGCGACTGCGGTGATCTTGCTGCTGTTTTCTGCTCTCCTCATCGGCGTCTGTGACTGCGCATATCCTGCTGCTGTTTTTTGCTCTGCTCGTCGGCGTCGGCGACTGCGCTGATCCTGCTGCTGTTTTCTGCTCTGCTCATCGGCGACTGCGCTGGTCTTGCTGCTGTTTTCTGCACTGCTCATCGGCGTTGGCGACTGCGTTGATCCTGCTGCTGTTTTCTGCTCTGCTCATTGGCGTCTGCGACTGCGCATCTCCTGCTGCTTTTTTCTGCTCTGCTCGTCAGCGTCAGCGACTGCGCTGACCCTGCTGCTGTTTTCTGCTCTGATCGTCTGCGACTGCACATCTACTGCTGCTGTTTTTTGCTCTGCTCGTCGGCGTCGGCGACTGCGCTGATCCTGCTGATGTTTTCTGCTCTACTCGTCGGCGACTGCGCTGGTCCTGCTGCTGTTTTCTTCTCTGCTCGTCGGCGTCGGCAACTGCGCTGGTCCTGCTGCTGTTTTCTGCTCTGCTCATCGGCGTCGGCTACTGCGCTGATCCTGCTGCAATTTTCTGCTCTGCTCATCGGTGTCAGCGACTGGGCTGATCCTGCTGCTGTTTTCTGCTCTGCTCGTCGGCGTCGGGGACTGCGCTGGTCCTGCTGCTGTTTTCTGCTCTGCTCGTCGGCGTCAGCGACTGCGCTGGACCTGCTGCTGTTTCCTGCTCTGGTCGTCGGCGTCGGCATCAGCGCAGTCGCCGATGCCGTTTTCTGCTCTGCTCATCGGCGTCAGCAACTGCGCTGATCCTGCTGCTGTTTTTTGCTCTGCTCGTAGGCGTTGCCGACTGCGCTGACCCTGCTGCTGTTTTCTGCTCTGATCGTCTGCGACTGCGCATCTCCTGCTGCTGTTTTTTGCTCTGCTCGTCGGCGTCAGCGACTGCGCTGGTCCTGCTGCTGTTTTCTTCTCTGCTCGTCGGCGTCTGCTCTGCTCATCAGCGTCTGCGACTGCGCTGGTCCTGCTGCTGTTTTCTGCTCTGCTCATCGGCGACTGCACTGGTCCTGCTGGTGTTTTCTGCACTGCTCATCGGCGTCGGCGACTGCACTGGTCCTGCTGTTGTTTTCACCTATGCTCGTCGGCGTCTGCGACTGCGGTTGTCCTGCTGCTGTTTTCTGCTCTGCTCGCCGGCGACTGCGCTGGTCTTGCTGCTGTTTTCTGCACTGCTCATCGGCGTCGGCGACTGTTCTGATCCTGCTGCTGTTTTCTGCTCTGCTCGTTTGCGTCGGCGACTGCGTTGATCCTGCTGCTGTTTTCTGCTCTGCTCATTGGCGTCTGCGACTGCACATCTCCTGCTGCTGTTTTTTGCTCTGCTCGTCGGCGTCAGCGACTGCGCTTATCCTGCTGCTGTTTTCTGCTCTGCTCGTCGGCGTCTGCGACTGCGCATCTCCTGCTGCTGTTTTTTGCTCTGCTCGTCGGCGACTGCGCTGGTCCTGCTGCTGTTTTCTGCTCTGCTCATCGGCGTCGGCTACTGTGCTGATCCTTCTGCTGTTTTCTGCTCTGCTTGTCTGCGTCAGAGAATGCGCTGATCCTGCTGCTGTTTCCTGCTCTGCTCGTCGCCGTTGGCGACTGCGCTGGTCCTGCTGTTGTTTTCTGCTCTGATCGTCGGAGTCGGCGACTGCGCTTGTCCTGCTGCTGTTTTCTTCTCTGCTCGTCGGCGTCTGCTCTGCTCGTCGGCGTCTGCGACTGCGCTGGGCCTGCTGCTGTTTTCTGCTCTGCTCGTCGGCGACTGCGCTGGTCCTGCTGGTGTTTTCTGCACTGCTCATCGGCGTCGGCGACTGCGCTGGTCCTGCTGTTGTTTTCTGCTCTGCTTGTCAGCGACTGCGCTGTACCTGCTGCTGTTTTCTGCACTGCTCATCGGCGTCGGCGACTGCGTTGATCCTGCTGCTGTTTTCTGCTCTGCTCGACGGCGACTGCGCTGGTCCTGCTGCTGTTTTCTGCTCTGCTCGTCGGCGACTGCGCTGGTCCTGCAGTTGCTTTTGCCTCTGCTCGTCAGCGTCTGCTCTGCTCATCGGCGTCTGAGACTGCGCTGGTCCTGCTGCTGTTTTCTGCTCTGCTCATTGGCGTCTGCGACTGCGCATCTCCTGCTGCTTTTTTCTGCTCTGCTAGTCGGCGTCAGCGACTGACTGCGCTGACCCTGCTGCTGTTTTCTGCTCTGATCGTCTGCGACTGCGCATCTCCTGCTGCTGTTTTTTGCTCTGCTCGTCGGCGTCAGCGACTGCGGTGATCCTGCTGTTGTTTTCTGCTCTCCTCATCGGCGTCTGTGACTGCGCATATCCTGCTGCTGTTTTTTGCTCTGCTCGTCGGCGATTGCACTTGTCCTGCTGCTGTTTTCTGCTCTGCTCATTGGCGTCGGCTACTGCGCTGATCCTGCTGCTGTTTTCTGCTCTGCTCGTCTGCGTCAGTGAATGCGCTGATCCTGCTGCTGTTTCCTGCTCTGCTCGTCCCCGTCGGCGACTGCACTGGTCCTGCTGTTGTTTTCTGCTCAGATCGTCGGCGACTGCGCTGGTCCTGCTGCTGTTTTCTTCTCTGCTCGTTGGCGTCTGCTCTGCTCGTCCCCTCGGCGACTGTGCTGGTCCTGCTGTTGTTTTCTGCTCTGATCATCGGCGTCGGCGACTGCGCTGGTCCTGCTGCTGTTTTCTTCTCTGCTCGTCGGCGTCTGCTCTGCTCGTCGGCGTCTACGACTGTGCTGGTCCTGCTGCTGTTTTCTGCTCTGCTCATCGGCGACTGCGCTGGTCCTGCTGGAGTTTTCTGCACTGCACATCGGCGTCGGCGACTGCGCTGGTCCTGCTGTTGTTTTCGCCTCTGCTCGTCGGCGTCTACGACTGCGCTGGTCCTGCTGCTGTTTTCTGCTCTGCTCGTCGGCGAATACGCTGGTCCTGCTGCTGTTTTTTGCACTGCTCATCGGCGTTGGCGACTGCGTTGATCCTGCTGCTGTTTTCTGCTCTGCTCGTTGGCGTCGGCGACTGCGCTGATGCTGCTGCTGTTTTCTGCTCTGCTCGTCTGTGTCAGCAAATGCGCTGTACTGCTGCTGTTTCCTGCTCTGCTCGTCGCCGTCGGCGACTTCGCTGGTCCTGCTGTTGTTTTCTGCTCTGATTGCCGGTGTCGGCGACTGCGCTGGTCCTGCTGCTGTTTTCTTCTCTGCTCGTCGGCGTATGCTCTGCTCGTCGGCGTCTGCGCTGGTCCTGCTGCTGATTTCTGCTCTGCTCGTCGGCGACTGCGCTGGTCCTGCTGTTGTTTTCGCCTTTGCTCGTCGGCGTCTGCTCTGCTCATCGGCGTCTGCGACTGCGCTGGTCCTGCTGCTGTTTTCTGCTCTGCTCGTTGGCGACTGCGCTGGTCCTGCTGCTGTTTTCTGCACTGCTCATCGGCATCGGCTACTGCGCTGATCCTGCTGCTGTTTCCTGCTCTGCTCGTCCCCGTCGGCGACTGCACTGGTCCAGCTGTTGTTTTCTGCTCTGATCGTCGGCGTCGGCGACTGCGCTGGTCCTGTTGCTGTTGTCTTCTCTGCTCGTCGGCGTCTGCTCTGCTCGTCGGCATCTGCGACTGCGCTGGTCCTGCTGCTGTTTTCTGCTCTGCTCGTCGGCGACTGCGCTGGTCCTGCTGATGTTTTCTGCACTGCACATCGGCGTCGGCGACTGCGCTGGTCCTGCTGTTGTTTTCGCCTCTGCTCTTTCGGCGTCTGCGACTGCGCTGGTCCTGCTGTTGTTTTCTGCTTTGCTCGTCGGCGACTACGCTGGTCCTTCTGCTGTTTTCTGCACTGCTCATTGGCGTCGGCGACTGTGCTGATCCTGCTGCTGTTTTCTGCTCTGCTCGTAGGCGTCGGCGACTGCGCTGGTCCTGCTGCTGTTTTCTGCACTGCTCATCGGCGTCGGCGACTGCGCTGATCCTGTTGCTGTTTTCTGCTCTGCTTGTCGGCGACTGCGCTGTACCTGCTGCTGTTTTCTGCACTGCTCATCTGCGTTGGCGACTGCGTTGATCCTGCTGCTGTTTTCTGCTCTGCTCGACGGCGACTGCGCTGGTCCTGCTGCTGTTTTCTGCTCTGCTCGTCGGCGACTGCGCTGGTCCTGCAGTTGCTTTTGCCTCTGCTCGTCAGCGTCTGCTCTGCTCATCGGCGTCTGCGACTGCGCTGGTCCTGCTGCTGTTTTCTGCTCTGCTCATTGGCGTCTGCGACTGCGCATCTCCTGCTGCTTTTTTCTGCTCTGCTAGGCGGCGTCAGCGACTGACTGCGCTGACCCTGCTGCTGTTTTCTGCTCTGATCGTCTGCGACTGCGCATCTCCTGCTGCTGTTTTTTGCTCTGCTCGTCGGCGTCAGCGACTGCGGTGATCCTGCTGCTGTTTTCTGCTCTCTTCATCGGCGTCTGTGACTGCGCATATCCTGCTGCTGTTTTTTGCTCTGCTCGTCGGCGATTGCACTTGTCCTGCTGCTGTTTTCTGCTCTGCTCATTGGCGTCGGCTACTGCGCTGATCCTGCTGCTGTTTTCTGCTCTGCTCGTCTGCGTCAGTGAATGCGCTGATCCTGCTGCTGTTTCCTGCTCTGCTCGTCCCCGTCGGCGACTGCACTGGTCCTGCTGTTGTTTTCTGCTCAGATCGTCGGCGACTGCGCTGGTCCTGCTGCTGTTTTCTTCTCTGCTCGTTGGCGTCTGCTCTGCTCGTCGGCGTCTGCGACAGAGCTGGTCCTGCTGCTGTTTTCTGCTCTGCTCATCGGCGACGGCGCTGGTCCTGCTGGTGTTTTCTGCACTGCACATCAGCGTCGGCGACTGCGCTGCTCCTGCTTTTGTTTTCGCCTCTGCTCGTCGGCGTCTGCGACTACGCTGGTCCTGCTGCTGTTTTCTGCTCTGCTCGTCGGCGACTGCGCTGGTCCTGCTGCTGTTTTCTGCTCTGCTTGTCGGCGACTGCGCTGGACCTGCTGCTGTTTTCTGCAATGCGCATCGGCGTCTGCGACTGCGTTGATCCTGCGGCTGTTTTCTGCTCTGCTCGTCGGCGACTGCGCTGGTCCTGCTGCTGTTTTCTGCTCCGCTCGTCGGCGACTGCGCTGGTCCTGCTGCTGTTTTCTGCTCTGCTCGTCGGCGACTGCGCTGGTCCTGCAGTTGCTTTCGCCTCTGCTCGTCAGCGTCTGCTCTGCTCATCGGCGTCTGCGACTGCGCTGGTTCTGCTGCTTTTTTCTGCTCTGCTCATTGGCGTCTGCGACTGCGCATCTCCTGCTGCTTTTTTCTGCTCTGCTCGTCGGCGTCAGCGACTGACTGCGCTTACCCTGCTGCTGTTTTCTTCTCTGATCGTCTGCGACTGTGCATCTCCTGCTGCTGTTTTTTGCTCTGCTCGTCGGCGTCAGCGACTGCGGTGATCTTGCTGCTGTTTTCTGCTCTCCTCATCGGCGTCTGTGACTGCGCATATCCTGCTGCTGTTTTTTGCTCTGCTCGTCGGCGTCGGCGACTGCGCTGATCCTGCTGCTGTTTTCTGCTCTGCTCATCGGCGACTGCGCTGGTCTTGCTGCTGTTTTCTGCACTGCTCATCGGCGTTGGCGACTGCGTTGATCCTGCTGCTGTTTTCTGCTCTGCTCATTGGCGTCTGCGACTGCGCATCTCCTGCTGCTTTTTTCTGCTCTGCTCGTCAGCGTCAGCGACTGCGCTGACCCTGCTGCTGTTTTCTGCTCTGATCGTCTGCGACTGCAAATCTACTGCTGCTGTTTTTTGCTCTGCTCGTCGGCGTCGGCGACTGCGCTGATCCTGCTGATGTTTTCTGCTCTACTCGTCGGCGACTGCGCTGGTCCTGCTGCTGTTTTCTTCTCTGCTCGTCGGCGTCGGCAACTGCGCTGGTCCTGCTGCTGTTTTCTGCTCTGCTCATCGGCGTCGGCTACTGCGCTGATCCTGCTGCAATTTTCTGCTCTGCTCATCGGTGTCAGCGACTGGGCTGATCCTGCTGCTGTTTTCTGCTCTGCTCGTCGGCGTCGGGGACTGCGCTGGTCCTGCTGCTGTTTTCTGCTCTGCTCGTCGGCGTCAGCGACTGCGCTGGACCTGCTGCTGTTTCCTGCTCTGGTCGTCGGCGTCGGCATCAGCGCAGTCGCCGATGCCGTTTTCTGCTCTGCTCATCGGCGTCAGCAACTGCGCTGATCCTGCTGCTGTTTTTTGCTCTGCTCGTAGGCGTTGCCGACTGCGCTGACCCTGCTGCTGTTTTCTGCTCTGATCGTCTGCGACTGCGCATCTCCTGCTGCTGTTTTTTGCTCTGCTCGTCGGCGTCAGCGACTGCGCTGGTCCTGCTGCTGTTTTCTTCTCTGCTCGTCGGCGTCTGCTCTGCTCATCAGCGTCTGCGACTGCGCTGGTCCTGCTGCTGTTTTCTGCTCTGCTCATCGGCGACTGCACTGGTCCTGCTGGTGTTTTCTGCACTGCTCATCGGCGTCGGCGACTGCACTGGTCCTGCTGTTGTTTTCACCTATGCTCGTCGGCGTCTGCGACTGCGGTTGTCCTGCTGCTGTTTTCTGCTCTGCTCGCCGGCGACTGCGCTGGTCTTGCTGCTGTTTTCTGCACTGCTCATCGGCGTCGGCGACTGTTCTGATCCTGCTGCTGTTTTCTGCTCTGCTCGTTTGCGTCGGCGACTGCGTTGATCCTGCTGCTGTTTTCTGCTCTGCTCATTGGCGTCTGCGACTGCACATCTCCTGCTGCTGTTTTTTGCTCTGCTCGTCGGCGTCAGCGACTGCGCTTATCCTGCTGCTGTTTTCTGCTCTGCTCGTCGGCGTCTGCGACTGCGCATCTCCTGCTGCTGTTTTTTGCTCTGCTCGTCGGCGACTGCGCTGGTCCTGCTGCTGTTTTCTGCTCTGCTCATCGGCGTCGGCTACTGTGCTGATCCTTCTGCTGTTTTCTGCTCTGCTTGTCTGCGTCAGAGAATGCGCTGATCCTGCTGCTGTTTCCTGCTCTGCTCGTCGCCGTTGGCGACTGCGCTGGTCCTGCTGTTGTTTTCTGCTCTGATCGTCGGAGTCGGCGACTGCGCTTGTCCTGCTGCTGTTTTCTTCTCTGCTCGTCGGCGTCTGCTCTGCTCGTCGGCGTCTGCGACTGCGCTGGGCCTGCTGCTGTTTTCTGCTCTGCTCGTCGGCGACTGCGCTGGTCCTGCTGGTGTTTTCTGCACTGCTCATCGGCGTCGGCGACTGCGCTGGTCCTGCTGTTGTTTTCTGCTCTGCTTTTCGGCGACTGCGCTGTACCTGCTGCTGTTTTCTGCACTGCTCATCGGCGTCGGCGACTGCGTTGATCCTGCTGCTGTTTTCTGCTCTGCTCGACGGCGACTGCGCTGGTCCTGCTGCTGTTTTCTGCTCTGCTCGTCGGCGACTGCGCTGGTCCTGCAGTTGCTTTTGCCTCTGCTCGTCAGCGTCTGCTCTGCTCATCGGCGTCTGAGACTGCGCTGGTCCTGCTGCTGTTTTCTGCTCTGCTCATTGGCGTCTGCGACTGCGCATCTCCTGCTGCTTTTTTCTGCTCTGCTAGTCGGCGTCAGCGACTGACTGCGCTGACCCTGCTGCTGTTTTCTGCTCTGATCGTCTGCGTCTGCGCATCTCCTGCTGCTGTTTTTTGCTCTGCTCGTCGGCGTCAGCGACTGCGGTGATCCTGCTGTTGTTTTCTGCTCTCCTCATCGGCGTCTGTGACTGCGCATATCCTGCTGCTGTTTTTTGCTCTGCTCGTCGGCGATTGCACTTGTCCTGCTGCTGTTTTCTGCTCTGCTCATTGGCGTCGGCTACTGCGCTGATCCTGCTGCTGTTTTCTGCTCTGCTCGTCTGCGTCAGTGAATGCGCTGATCCTGCTGCTGTTTCCTGCTCTGCTCGTCCCCGTCGGCGACTGCACTGGTCCTGCTGTTGTTTTCTGCTCAGATCGTCGGCGACTGCGCTGGTCCTGCTGCTGTTTTCTTCTCTGCTCGTTGGCGTCTGCTCTGCTCGTCGGCGTCTGCGACAGAGCTGGTCCTGCTGCTGTTTTCTGCTCTGCTCATCGGCGACTGCGCTGGTCCTGCTGGTGTTTTCTGCACTGCACATCAGCGTGGGCGACTGCGCTGCTCCTGCTTTTGTTTTCGCCTCTGCTCGTCGGCGTCTGCGACTACGCTGGTCCTGCTGCTGTTTTCTGCTCTGCTCGTCGGCGACTGCGCTGGTCCTGCTGCTGTTTTCTGCTCTGCTTGTCGGCGACTGCGCTGGACCTGCTGCTGTTTTCTGCAATGCGCATCGGCGTCTGCGACTGCGTTGATCCTGCTGCTGTTTTCTGCTCTGCTCGTCGGCGACTGCGCTGGTCCTGCTGCTGTTTTCTGCTCCGCTCGTCGGCGACTGCGCTGGTCCTGCTGCTGTTTTCTGCTCTGCTCGTCGGCGACTGCGCTGGTCCTGCAGTTGCTTTCGCCTCTGCTCGTCAGCGTCTGCTCTGCTCATCGGCGTCTGCGACTGCGCTGGTTCTGCTGCTTTTTTCTGCTCTGCTCATTGGCGTCTGCGACTGCGCATCTCCTGCTGCTTTTTTCTGCTCTGCTCGTCGGCGTCAGCGACTGACTGCGCTTACCCTGCTGCTGTTTTCTGCTCTGATCGTCTGCGACTGCGCATCTCCTGCTGCTGTTTTTTGCTCTGCTCGTCGGCGTCAGCGACTGCGGTGATCTTGCTGCTGTTTTCTGCTCTCCTCATCGGCGTCTGTGACTGCGCATATCCTGCTGCTGTTTTTTGCTCTGCTCGTCGGCGTCGGCGACTGCGCTGATCCTGCTGCTGTTTTCTGCTCTGCTCATCGGCGACTGCGCTGGTCTTGCTGCTGTTTTCTGCACTGCTCATCGGCGTTGGCGACTGCGTTGATCCTGCTGCTGTTTTCTGCTCTGCTCATTGGCGTCTGCGACTGCGCATCTCCTGCTGCTTTTTTCTGCTCTGCTCGTCAGCGTCAGCGACTGCGCTGACCCTGCTGCTGTTTTCTGCTCTGATCGTCTGCGACTGCACATCTACTGCTGCTGTTTTTTGCTCTGCTCGTCGGCGTCGGCGACTGCGCTGATCCTGCTGCTGTTTTCTGCTCTGCTCGTCGGCGACTGCGATGGTCCTGCTGCTGTTTTCTTCTCTGCTCGTCGGCGTCGGCAACTGCGCTGGTCCTGCTGCTGTTTTCTGCTCTGCTCATCGGCGTCGGCTACTGCGCTGATCCTGCTGCAATTTTCTGCTCTGCTCATCGGTGTCAGCGACTGGGCTGATCCTGCTGCTGTTTTCTGCTCTGCTCGTCGGCGTCGGGGACTGCGCTGGTCCTGCTGCTGTTTTCTGCTCTGCTCGTCGGCGTCAGCGACTGCGCTGGACCTGCTGCTGTTTCCTGCTCTGGTCGTCGGCGTCGGCATCAGCGCAGTCGCCGATGCCATTTTCTGCTCTGCTCATCGGCGTCAGCAACTGCGCTGATCCTGCTGATGTTTTTTGCTCTGCTCGTAGGCGTTGCCGACTGCGCTGACCCTGCTGCTGTTTTCTGCTCTGATCGTCTGCGACTGCGCATCTCCTGCTGCTGTTTTTTGCTCTGCTCGTCGGCGTCAGCGACTGCGCTGGTCCTGCTGCTGTTATCTTCTCTGCTCGTCGGCGTCTGCTCTGCTCGTCAGCGTCTGCGACTGCGCTGGTCCTGCTGCTGTTTTCTGCTCTGCTCATCGGCGACTGCACTGGTCCTGCTGGTGTTTTCTGCACTGCTCATCGGCGTCGGCGACTGCACTGGTCCTGCTGTTGTTTTCACCTATGCTCGTCGGCGTCTGCGACTGCGCTTGTCCTGCTGCTGTTTTCTGCTCTGCTTGCCGGCGACTGCGCTGGTCTTGCTGCTGTTTTCTGCACTGCTCATTGGCGTCGGCGACTGTGCTGATCCTGCTGCTGTTTTCTGCTCTGCTCGTTTGCGTCGGCGACTGCGTTGATCCTGCTGCTGTTTTCTGCTCTGCTCATTGGCGTCTGCGACTGCACATCTCCTGCTGCTGTTTTTTGCTCTGCTCGTCGGCGTCAGCGACTGCGCTTATCCTGCTGCTGTTTTCTGCTCTGCTCGTCGGCGTCTGCGACTGCGCATCTCCTGCTGCTGTTTTTTGCTCTGCTCGTCGGCGACTGCGCTGGTCCTGCTGCTGTTTTCTGCTCTGCTCATCGGCGTCGGCTACTGTGCTGATCCTTCTGCGGTTTTCTGCTCTGCTTGTCTGCGTCAGAGAATGCGCTGATCCTGCTGCTGTTTCCTGCTCTGCTCGTCGCCGTCGGCGACTTTGCTGGTCCTGCTGTTGTTTTCTGCTCTGATCGTCGGAGTCGGCGACTGCGCTTGTCCTGCTGCTGTTTTCTTCTCTGCTCGTCAGCGTCTGCTCTGCTCGTCGGCGTCTGCGACTGCGCTGGGCCTGCTGCTGTTTTCTGCTCTGCTCGTCGGCGACTGCGCTGGTCCTGCTGGTGTTTTCTGCACTGCTCATCGGCGTCGGCGACTGCGCTGGTCCTGCTGTTGTTTTCGCCTCTGCTCGTCGGCGCCTGCGACTGCGCATCTCCTGCTGATGTTTTTTGCTCTGCTCGTCGGCGTTGGCGACTGCGCTGATCCTGCTGCTGTTTTCTGCTCTGCTTATTGGCGTCAGCGACTGGGCTGATCCAGCTGCTGTTTTCTGCTCTGCTTGTCTGCGTCAGCGAATCCGCTGATCCTGCTGCTGTTTTCTGCACTGCTCATCGGCGTCGGCGACTAAGTTGATCCTGTTGCTGTTTTCTGCTCTGCTCGTTGGCGTCTGCGACTGGGCTGGTCCTGCTGTTGTTTTCTGCTCTGATCGCCGGGGTCGGCGACTGCGCTGGTCCTGCTGCTGTTTTCTTCTCTGCTCGTTGGCGTCTGCTCTGCTCGTCGGCGTCTGCGCTGGTCCTGCTGCTGTTTTCTGCTCTGCTCGTCGGCGTCTGCTCTGCCAATCGGCGTCTGCGACTGCGCTGTTCATGCTGCTGTTTTCTGCTCTGCTCATTGGCGTCTGCGACGGCGCATCTCCTGCTGCTTTTTTCTGCTCTGCTCGTTGGCGTCAGCAACTGCGCTGACCCTAATGCTGTTTTCTGCTCTGATCGTCTGCGACTGCGCATCTCCTGCTGCTGTTTTTTGCTCTGCTCGTCTGCGTCAGCGACTGCACTGATCCTGCTGCTGTTTTCTGCTCTGCTCGTCGGCGTCTGCAACTGCGCTGAACGTGCTGCTGATTTCTGCTCTGATCGTCTGCGACTGCGCATCTTCTGCTGCTGTTTTTTGCTCTGCTCGTCGGTGTCAGCGACTGCGCTGATCCTGCTGCTGTTTTCTGCTCTGCTCGTCGGCGTCTGCGCTGGTCCTGCTGCTGTTTTCTGCTCTGCTCGTCGGCGACTGCGCTGATCCTGCTGCTGTTTTCTGCTCTGCTCGTCGGCGACTGCGCTGATCCTGCTGCTGTTTTCTGCTCTGCTCGTAGGCGTCGGCGACTGCGCTGGTCCTGCTGCTGTTTTCTGCACTGCTCCTCGGCGACTGCGCTGTTCCTGCTGCTGTTTTCTGCTTTGCTCGTAGGCGTCGCCGACTGCGCTGGTCCTGCTGCTGTTTTCTGCTCTGCTCGTCGGCGACTGCGCTGGTCCTGCTGCTGTTTTCTGCACTGCTCATCGGCGTCAGCGACTGCGTTGATCCTGCTGCTGTTTTCTGCTCTGCTTGTTGGCGTCTGCGACTGCGCATCTCCTGCTGCTGTTTTTTGCTCTGCTCGTCGGCGTCAGCGACTGCGCTGGTCCTGCTGCTGTTTTCTTCTCTGCTCGTCGGCGTCTGCTCTGCTTGTCGGCGTCTGCGACTGCGCTGGTCCTGCTGCTGTTTTCTGCTCTGCTCATCGGCGACTGCGCTGGTCCTGCTGGTGTTTTCTGCACTGCTCATCGACGTCGGCGACTGCACTGGTCCTGCTGTTGTTTTCGCCTCTGCTCGTCGGCCTCTGCGACTGCGCTTGTCCTGCTTCTGTTTTCTGCTCTGCTCGCCGGCGACTGCGCTGGTCTTGCTGCTGTTTTCTGCACAGCTCATCGGCGTCGGCGACTGTGCTGATCCTGCTGCTGTTTTCTGCTATGCTCGTATGCGTCGGCGACTGCGTTGATCCTGCTGCTGTTTTCTGCTCTGCTGATTGGCGTCTGCGACTGCACATCTCCTGCTGCTGTTTTTTGCTCTGCTCGTCGGCGTCAGCGACTGCGCTTATCCTGCTGCTGTTTTCTGCTCTGCTCGTCGGCGTCTGCGACTGCGCATCTCCTGCTGCAGTTTTTTGCTCTGCTCGTCGGCGACTGCGCTGGTCCTGCTGCTGTTTTTTGCTCTGCTCATCGGCGTCGGCTACTGTGCTGATCCTTCTGCTGTTTTCTGCTCTGCTTGTCTGCGTCAGCGAATGCGCTGATCCTTCTGCTGTTTCCCGCTCTGCTCGTCGCCGTCGGCTACTGCGCTGGTCCTGCTGTTGTTTTCTGCTCTGATCGTCGGAGTCGGCGACTGCACTGGTCCTGCTGCTGTTTTGTTCTCTGCTCGTCGGCGTCTGCTCTGCTCGTCGGCGTCTGCCACTGCGCTGGGCCTGCTGCTGTTTTGTTCTCTGCTCGTCGGCGTCTGCTCTGCTCGTCGGCGTCTGCGACTGCGCTGGGCCTGCTGCTGTTTTCTGCTCTGCTCGTCGGCGACTGCGCTGGTCCTGCTGGTGTTTTCTGCACAGCTCATCGGCGTCGGCGACTGCGCTGGTCCTGCTGTTGTTTTCGCCTCTGCTCGTCGACGTCTGCGACTGCGCATCTCCTGCTGCTGTTTTTTGCTCTGCTCGTCGGCGTTGGCGACTGCGCTGATCCTGCTGCTGTTTTCTGCTCTGCTTATTGGCGTCAGCGACTGGGCTGATCCTGCTGCTGTTTTCTGCTCTGCTCGTCTGCGTCAGCGAATGCGTTGATCCTGTTGCTGTTTTCTGCTCTGCTCGTTGGCGTCTGCGACTGCGCTGGTCCTGCTGCTGTTTTCTTCTCTGCTCGTTGGCGTATGCTCTGCTCGTCGGCGTCTGCGCTGGTCCTGCTGCTGTTTTCTGCTCTGCTCGTCGGCGACTGCTCTGGTCCTGCAGTTGATTTCGCCTCTGCTCGTCGGCGTCTGCTCTGCCCATCGGCGTCTGCGACTGCGCTGGTCATGCTGCTGTTTTCTGCTCTGCTCATTGGCGTCTGCGACTGCGCATCTCCTGCTGCTTTTTTCTGCTCTGCTCGTTGGCGTCAGCGACTACGCTGACCCTAATGCTGTTTTCTGCTCTGATCGTCTGCGACTGCGCATCTCCTGCTGCTGTTTTTTGCTCTGCTCGTCTGCGTCAGCGACTGCACTGATCCTGCTGCTGTTTTCTGCTCTGCTCGTCGGCGTCTGCGACTGCGCTGACCCTGCTGCTGATTTCTGCTCTGATCGTCTGCGACTGCGCATCTCCTGCTGCTGTTTTTTGCTCTGCTCGTCGTGTCAGCGACTGCACAGATCCTGCTGCTGTTTTCTGCTCTGCTCGTCGGCGTCTGCGACTGCGCTGGTCCTGCTGCTGTTTTCTGCTCTGCTCGTCGGCGACTGCGCTGATCCTGCTGCTGATTTCTGCTCTGCTCGTCGGTGACTGTGCTGATCCTGCTGCTGTTTTCTGCTCTGCTCGTAGGCGTCGGCGACTGCGCTGGTCCTGCTGCTGTTTTCTGCACTGCTCCTCGGCGACTGCGCTGTTCCTGCTGCTGTTTTCTGCTTTGCGCGTAGGCGTCGCCAATTGCGCTGGTCCTGCTGCTGTTTTCTGCTCTGCTCGTCGGGGCCTGCGCTGGTCCTGCTGCTGTTTTCTGCACTGCTCATCGGCGTCGGCGACTGCGTTGATCCTGCTGCTGTTTTCTACTCTGCTTGTTGGCGTCTGCGACTGCGCATCTCCTGCTGCTTTTTTCTGCTCTGCTCGTCGGCGTCAGCGACTGCGCTGATCCTGCTGCTGTTTTCTGCTCTGCTCGTCGGTGTCAGCGACTACGCTGATCCTGCTGCTGTTTTCTGCTCTGCTCATCGGCGTCTGCGACTGCGCTGGTCCTGCTGCTGTTTTTTGCTCTGCTCGTTGGCGTCGGCGACTGCGCTGATCCTGCTGCTGCTTTCTGCTCTGCTCGTCGGAGTCTGTGACTGCGCTGGTCCTGCTGCTATTTTCTGCTCTGCTCATCGGCGTCAGCGACTGGGCTGATCCTGCTGCTGTTTTCTGCTCTGCTCGTCTGCGTCAGCGAATGCGCTGATCCTGCTCCTGTTTTCTGCTCTGCTCGTCGCCGTCAGCGCTGATCCTGCTGCTGTTTCCTGCTCTGCTCGTCGCCGTCGGCGACTGCGCTGGTCCTGCTGTTGTTTTCTTCTCTGCTCGTCGACGTCTGCTCTGCTCGTCGGCGTCAGCGACTGCGCTGGTCCTGCTGCTGTTTTCTGCTCTGCTCGTCGGTGACTGCGCTGGTCCTGCTGCTGTTTTTTGCTCTGCTCGTCGGCGTCTGCGACTGCGCTGATCTTGCTGCTGCTTTGTGCTCTGCTCGTCGGAGTCTGCGACTGCGCTGGTCCTGCTGTTGTTTTCGCCTCTGCTCGTCGACGTCTGCGACTGCGCATCTCCTGCTGCTGTTTTTTGCTCTGCTCGTCGGCGTTGGCGACTGCGCTGATCCTGCTGCTGTTTTCTGCTCTGCTTATTGGCGTCAGCGACTGGGCTGATCCTGCTGCTGTTTTCTGCTCTGCTCGTCTGCGTCAGCGAATGCGTTGATCCTGTTGCTGTTTTCTGCTCTGCTCGTTGGCGTCTGCGACTGGGCTGGTCCTGCTGTTGTTTTCTGCTCTGATCGCCGGCGTCGGCGACTGCGCTGGTCCTGCTGCTGTTTTCTTCTCTGCTCGTTGGCGTATGCTCTGCTCGTCGGCGTCTGCGCTGGTCCTGCTGCTGTTTTCTGCTCTGCTCGTCGGCGACTGCTCTGGTCCTGCAGTTGTTTTCGCCTCTGCTCGTCGGCGTCTGCTCTGCCCATCGGCGTCTGCGACTGCGCTGGTCATGCTGCTGTTTTCTGCTCTGCTCATTGGCGTCTGCGACTGCGCATCTCCTGCTGCTTTTTTCTGCTCTGCTCGTTGGCGTCAGCGACTGCGCTGACCCTAATGCTGTTTTCTGCTCTGATCGTCTGCGACTGCGCATCTCCTGCTGCTGTTTTTTGCTCTGCTCGTCTGCGTCAGCGACTGCACTGATCCTGCTGCTGTTTTCTGCTCTGCTCGTCGGCGACTGTGCTGGTCCTGCTGCTGTTTTCTGCACTGCTCATCGGCGTCGGCGACTGCGTTGATCCTGCTGCTGTTTTCTACTCTGCTTGTTGGCGTCTGCGACTGCGCATCTCCTGCTGCTTTTTTCTGCTCTGCTCGTCGGCGTCAGCGACTGCGCTGATCCTGCTGCTGTTTTCTGCTCTGCTCGTCGGTGTCAGCGACTACGCTGATCCTGCTGCTGTTTTCTGCTCTGCTCATCGGCGTCTGCGACTGTGCTGATCCTGCTGCTGTTTTTTGCTCTGCTCGTCGGCGTCGGCGACTGCGCTGATCCTGCTTCTGCTTTCTGCTCTGCTCGTCGGAGTCTGTGACTGCGCTGGTCCTGCTGCTATTTTCTGCTCTGCTCATCGGCGTCAGCGACTGGGCTGATCCTGCTGCTGTTTTCTGCTCTGCTCGTCTGCGTCAGCGAATGCGCTGATCCTGCTCCTGTTTTCTGCTCTGCTCGTCGCCGTCAGCGCTGATCCTGCTGCTGTTTCCTGCTCTGCTCGTCGCCGTCGGCGACTGCGCTGGTCCTGCTGTTGTTTTCTTCTCTGCTCGTCGGCGTCTGCTCTGCTCGTCGGCGTCAGCGACTGCGCTGGTCCTGCTGCTGTTTTCTGCTCTGCTCGTCGGTGACTGCGCATCTCCTGCTGCTGTTTTTTGCTCTGCTCGTCGGCGTTGGCGACTGCGCTGATCCTGCTGCTGTTTTCTGCTCTGCTTATTGGCGTCAGCGACTGGGCTGATCCTGCTGCTGTTTTCTGCTCTGCTCGTCTGCGTCAGCGAATGCGTTGATCCTGTTGCTGTTTTCTGCTCTGCTCGTTGGCGTCTGCGACTGCGCTGGTCCTGCTGCTGTTTTCTTCTCTGCTCGTTGGCGTATGCTCTGCTCGTCGGCGTCTGCGCTGGTCCTGCTGCTGTTTTCTGCTCTGCTCGTCGGCGACTGCTCTGGTCCTGCAGTTGATTTCGCCTCTGCTCGTCGGCGTCTGCTCTGCCCATCGGCGTCTGCGACTGCGCTGGTCATGCTGCTGTTTTCTGCTCTGCTCATTGGCGTCTGCGACTGCGCATCTCCTGCTGCTTTTTTCTGCTCTGCTCGTTGGCGTCAGCGACTACGCTGACCCTAATGCTGTTTTCTGCTCTGATCGTCTGCGACTGCGCATCTCCTGCTGCTGTTTTTTGCTCTGCTCGTCTGCGTCAGCGACTGCACTGATCCTGCTGCTGTTTTCTGCTCTGCTCGTCGGCGTCTGCGACTGCGCTGACCCTGCTGCTGATTTCTGCTCTGATCGTCTGCAACTGCGCATCTCCTGCTGCTGTTTTTTGCTCTGCTCGTCGTGTCAGCGACTGCACAGATCCTGCTGCTGTTTTCTGCTCTGCTCGTCGGCGTCTGCGACTGCGCTGGTCCTGCTGCTGTTTTCTGCTCTGCTCGTCGGCGACTGCGCTGATCCTGCTGCTGATTTCTGCTCTGCTCGTCGGCGTCTGCGACTGCGCTGACCCTGCTGCTGATTTCTGCTCTGATCGTCTGCAACTGCGCATCTCCTGCTGCTGTTTTTTGCTCTGCTCGTCGTGTCAGCGACTGCACAGATCCTGCTGCTGTTTTCTGCTCTGCTCGTCGGCGTCTGCGACTGCGCTGGTCCTGCTGCTGTTTTCTGCTCTGCTCGTCGGCGACTGCGCTGATCCTGCTGCTGTTTTCTGCTCTGCTCGTAGGCGTCGGCGACTGCGCTGGTCCTGCTGCTGTTTTCTGCACTGCTCCTCGGCGACTGCGCTGTTCCTGCTGCTGTTTTCTGCTTTGCGCGTAGGCGTCGCCAATTGCGCTGGTCCTGCTGCTGTTTTCTGCTCTGCTCGTCGGGGCCTGCGCTGGTCCTGCTGCTGTTTTCTGCACTGCTCATCGGCGTCGGCAGCTGCGTTGATCCTGCTGCTGTTTTCTAATCTGCTTGTTGGCGTCTGCGACTGCGCATCTCCTGCTGCTTTTTTCTGCTCTGCTCGTCGGCGTCAGCGACTGCGCTGATCCTGCTGCTGTTTTCTGCTCTGCTCGTCGGTGTCAGCGACTACGCTGATCCTGCTGCTGTTTTCTGCTCTGCTCATCGGCGTCTGCGACTGCGCTGGTCCTGCTGCTGTTTTTTGCTCTGCTCGTTGGCGTCGGCGACTGCGCTGATCCTGCTGCTGCTTTCTGCTCTGCTCGTCGGAGTCTGTGACTGCGCTGGTCCTGCTGCTATTTTCTGCTCTGCTCATCGGCGTCAGCGACTGGGCTGATCCTGCTGCTGTTTTCTGCTCTGCTCGTCTGCGTCAGCGAATGCGCTGATCCTGCTACTGTTTTCTGCTCTGCTCGTCGCCGTCAGCGCTGATCCTGCTGCTGTTTCCTGCTCTGCTCGTCGCCGTCGGCGACTGCGCTGGTCCTGCTGTTGTTTTCTTCTCTGCTCGTCGACGTCTGCTCTGCTCGTCGACGTCAGCGACTGCGCTGGTCCTGCTGCTGTTTTCTGCTCTGCTCGTCGGTGACTGCGCTGGTCCTGCTGCTGTTTTTTGCTCTGCTCGTCGGCGTCTGCGACTGCGCTGATCTTGCTGCTGCTTTGTGGTCTGCTCGTCGGAGTCTGCGACTGCGCTGGTCCTGCTGTTGTTTTCGCCTCTGCTCGTCGACGTCTGCGACTGCGCATCTCCTGCTGCTGTTTTTTGCTCTGCTCGTCGGCGTTGGCGACTGCGCTGATCCTGCTGCTGTTTTCTGCTCTGCTTATTGGCGTCAGCGACTGGGCTGATCCTGCTGCTGTTTTCTGCTCTGCTCGTCTGCGTCAGCGAATGCGTTGATCCTGTTGCTGTTTTCTGCTCTGCTCGTTGGCGTCTGCGACTGGGCTGGTCCTGCTGTTGTTTTCTGCTCTGATCGCCGGCGTCGGCGACTGCGCTGGTCCTGCTGCTGTTTTCTTCTCTGCTCGTTGGCGTATGCTCTGCTCGTTGGCGTCTGCGCTGGTCCTGCTGCTGTTTTCTGCTCTGCTCGTCGGCGACTGCTCTGGTCCTGCAGTTGTTTTCGCCTCTGCTCGTCGGCGTCTGCTCTGCCCATCGGCGTCTGCGACTGCGCTGGTCATGCTGCTGTTTTCTGCTCTGCTCATTGGCGTCTGCGACTGCGCATCTCCTGCTGCTTTTTTCTGCTCTGCTCGTTGGCGTCAGCGACTGCGCTGACCCTAATGCTGTTTTCTGCTCTGATCGTCTGCGACTGCGCATCTCCTGCTGCTGTTTTTTGCTCTGCTCGTCTGCGTCAGCGACTGCACTGATCCTGCTGCTGTTTTCTGCTCTGCTCGTCGGCGACTGTGCTGGTCCTGCTGCTGTTTTCTGCACTGCTCATCGGCGTCGGCGACTGCGTTGATCCTGCTGCTGTTTTCTACTCTGCTTGTTGGCGTCTGCGACTGCGCATCTCCTGCTGCTTTTTTCTGCTCTGCTCGTCGGCGTCAGCGACTGCGCTGATCCTGCTGCTGTTTTCTGCTCTGCTCGTCGGTGTCAGCGACTACGCTGATCCTGCTGCTGTTTTCTGCTCTGCTCATCGGCGTCTGCGACTGTGCTGATCCTGCTGCTGTTTTTTGCTCTGCTCGTTGGCGTCGGCGACTGCGCTGATCCTGCTTCTGCTTTCTGCTCTGCTCGTCGGAGTCTGTGACTGCGCTGGTCCTGCTGCTATTTTCTGCTCTGCTCATCGGCGTCAGCGACTGGGCTGATCCTGCTGCTGTTTTCTGCTCTGCTCGTCTGCGTCAGCGAATGCGCTGATCCTGCTCCTGTTTTCTGCTCTGCTCGTCGCCGTCAGCGCTGATCCTGCTGCTGTTTCCTGCTCTGCTCGTCGCCGTCGGCGACTGCGCTGGTCCTGCTGTTGTTTTCTTCTCTGCTCGTCGGCGTCTGCTCTGCTCGTCGGCGTCAGCGACTGCGCTGGTCCTGCTGCTGTTTTCTGCTCTGCTCGTCGGTGACTGCGCTGGTCCTGCTGCTGTTTTTTGCTCTGCTCGTCGGCGTCGGCGACTGCGCTGATCTTGCTGCTGCTTTCTGCTCTGCTCGTCGGAGTCTGCGACTGCACTGGTCCTGCTGCTGTTTTCTGCTCTGCTCGTCGGCATCTGCGACTGCGCTGATGCTGTTTTCTGCTCTGCTCGTCGAAGTCAGCAACTGCGCTGATCCTGCTGCTGTTTTCTGCTCTTCTCATCGCCGTCGGCGACTGCGCTCGTCCTGCTGGTGTTTTCTGCTCTGATCGTCGGCGTCGGCGACTGCGTTGGTCCTGCTGCTGTTTTCTGCTCTGCTCATCGGCGTCTGCTACTGCGCTGAACCTGCTGCTGTTTTCTGCTCTGCTCGTCGGCGACTGCGCTGGACCTGCTGCTGTTTTCTGCTCTGCTCATCGGCGTCAGCGAATGCGCTGATCCTGTTGCTGTTTTCTGCTCTGCTCGTCGCCGTCAGCGCTGATCCTGCTGCTGTTTCCTGCTCTGCTCGTCGCCGTCGGCGACTGCGCTGGTCCTGCTGTTGTTTTCTTCTCTGCTCGTCGACGTCAGCGACTGCGCTGGTCCTGCTGCTGTTTTCTGCTCTGCTCGTCGGTGACTGCACTGATCCTGCTGCAGTTTTCTGCACTGCTAATTGGCGTCGGCGACTGCGCTGATCCTGCTGCTGTTTTCTGCTCTGCTCGTCTGAGTCAGCGAATGCGCTGATCCTGCTGCTGTTTCCTGCTCTGCTCGTCGCCGTCGGCGACTGCGCTGGTCCTGCTGTTGTTTTCGGCTCTGATCGTCAGCATCGGCGACTGCGCTGGTCCTGCTGCTGTTTTCTTCTCTGCTCGTCGGCGTCTGCTCTGCTCGTCGGCGTCTGCATTTGCGCTTGGCCTGCTGCTGTTTTCTGCTCTGCTCGTCGGCGACTACGCTGGTACTGCTGGTGTTTTCTGCACTGCTCATCGGCGTCGGCGACTGCGCTGGTCCTGCTGTTGTTTTCGCCTCTGCTCTGCTCGTCGGTGACTGCGCTGGTCCTGCTGCTTTTTTATGCACTGCTCATCGGCGTCGGCGACTGTGCTGATCCTGCTGCTGTTTTCTGCCCTGCTCGTAGGCGTCTGCGTCTGCGCATCTCCTGCCGCTTTTTTCTGCTCTGCTCGTCGGCGTCAGCGACTGCGCTGATCCTGCTGCTGTTTTCTGCTCTGCTCATCGGCGACTGCGCTGGTCCTTCTGCTGTTTTCTGCACTGCTCATCGGCGTTGGCGACTGCGTTGATCCTGCTGCTGTTTTCTGCTCTGCTCATTGGCGTCTGCGACTGCGCATCTCCTGCTGCTTTTTTCTGCTCTGCTCGTCAGCGTCAGCGACTGCGCTGACCCTGCTGCTGTTTTCTGCTCTGATCGTCTGCGACTGCGCATCTCCTGCTGCTGTTTTTTGCTCTGCTCGTCGGCGACAGCGACTGCGCAGATCCTGCTGCTGTTTTCTGCTCTGCACGTCGGCGTCTGCGACTGCACATCTCCTGCTGCTGTTTTTTGCTCTGCTCGTCGGCGACTGCGCTGGCCCTGCTGCTGTTTTCTGCACTGCTCATCGGCGTCGGCTACTGCGCTGATCCTGCTGCTGTTTTCTGCTCTGCTTGTCTGCGTCAGCGAATGTGCTGATCCTGCTGCTGTTTCCTGCTCTGCTCGTCGGCGTCTGCGACTGCGCTGGTCCTGCTGCTGTATTCTGCTCTGCTCATCGGCGACTGCGCTGGTCCTGCTGGTGTTTTCTGCACTGCTCATCGGCGTCGGCGACTGCACTGGTCCTGCTGTTGTTTTCGCCTCTGCTCGTCGGCGTCTGCGACTGCGCTTGTCCTGCTGCTGTTTTCTGCTCTGCTCGACGGCGACTGCGCTGGTCTTGCTGCTGTTTTCTGCACTGCTCATCGGCGTCGGCGACTGTGCTGATCCTGCTGCCGTTTTCTGCTCTGCTCGTAGGCGTCGGCGACTGCGCTGGTCATGCTGCTGTTTTCTGCACTGCTCATCGGCGTCTGTGACTGCGCTGGTCCTGCTGCTGTTTTCTGCTCTGCTTGTCCGCGACTGCACTGGTCCTGCTGCTGTTTTCTGCACTGCTCATGTGCGTCGGCGACTGCGTTGATCCTGCTGCTGTTTTTTGATCTGCTCGTCGGCGTCAGCGACTGCGCTTATCCTGCTGCTGTTTTCTGCTCTGCTCGTCGGCGTCTGCGACTGCGCATCTCCTGCTGCTGTTTTTTGCTCTGCTCGGCGGCGACTGCGCTGGTCCTGCTGCTGTTTTCTGCTCTGCTCATTGGCGTCGGCTACTGCGCTGATCCTTCTGCTGTTTTCTGCTCTGCTTGTCTGCGTCAGTTAATGCGCTGATCCTGCTGCTGTTTCCTGCTCTGCTCGTCGCCGTCGGCGACTGCGCTGGTCCTGCTGTTGTTTTCTGCTCTGATCGTCGGCGTCGGCGACTGCGCTGGTCCTGCTGCTGTTTTCTTCTCTGCTCGTCGGCGTCTGATCTGCTCGTCGGCGTCTGTGACTGCGCTGGTCCTGCTGGTGTTTTTGCCTCTGCTCGTTGGATTCTGCGACTGCGCATCTCCTGCTGCTGTTTTTTGCTCTGCTCGTCGGCGACTGCACTGGACCTGCTGCTGTTTTCTGCACTGCTCATCGGCGTCGGCGACTGCGTTGATTCTGCTGCTGTTTTCTGCTCTGCTCATTGGCGTCTGCGACTGCGCATCTCCTGCCGCTTTTTTCTGCTCTGCTCGTCGGCGTCAGAAACAGCGCTGATCCTGCTGCTGTTTTCTGCTCTGCTTGTCTGCGTCAGCGAATGTGCTGATCCTGCTGCTGTTTCCTGCTCTGCTCGTCGGCGTCTGCGACTGCGCTGGTCCTGCTGCTGTATTCTGCTCTGCTCATCGGCGACTGCGCTGGTCCTGCTGGTGTTTTCTGCACTGCTAATCGGCGTCGGAGACTGCACTGGTCCTGCTGTTGTTTTCGCCTCTGCTCGTCGGCGTCTGCGACTGCGCTTGTCCTGCTGCTGTTTTCTGCTCTGCTCGACGGCGACTGCGCTGGTCTTGCTGCTGTTTTCTGCACTGCTCATCGGCGTCGGCGACTGTGCTTATCCTGCTGCTGTTTTCTGCTCTGCTCGTAGGCGTCGGCGACTGCGCTGGTCATGCTGCTGTTTTCTGCACTGCTCATCGGCGTCTGTGACTGCGCTGGTCCTGCTGCTGTTTTCTGCTCTGCTCGTCCGCGACTGCACTGGTCCTGCTGCTGTTTTCTGCACTGCTCATGTGCGTCGGCGACTGCGTTGATCCTGCTGCTGTTTTTTGATCTGCTCGTCGGCGTCAGCGACTGCGCTTATCCTGCTGCTGTTTTCTGCTCTGCTCGTCGGCGTCTGCGACTGCGCATCTCCTGCTGCTGTTTTTTGCTCTGCTCGGCGGCGACTGCGCTGGTCCTGCTGCTGTTTTCTGCTCTGCTCATCGGCGTCGGCTACTGCGCTGATCCTTCTGCTGTTTTCTGCTCTGCTTGTCTGCGTCAGTGAATGCGGTGATCCTGCTGCTGTTTCCTGCTCTGCTCGTCGCCGTCGGCGACTGCGCTGGTCCTGCTGTTGTTTTCTGCTCTGATCGTCGGCGTCAGCGACTGCGCTGGTCCTGCTGCTGTTTTCTTCTCTGCTCGTCGGCGTCTGATCTGCTCGTCGGCGTCTGCGACTGCGCTGGTCCTGCTGGTGTTTTTGCCTCTGCTCGTCGGAGTCTGCGACTGCGCATCTCCTGCTGCTGTTTTTTGCTCTGCTCGTCGGCGTTGGCGACTGCGCTGATCCTGCTGCTGTTTTCTGCTCTGCTCGTTGGCGACTGCACTGGACCTGCTGCTGTTTTCTGCACTGCTCATCGGCGTCGGCGACTGCGTTGATCCTGCTGCTGTTTTCTGCTCTGCTCATTGGCGTCTGCGACTGCGCATCTCCTGCCGCTTTTTTCTGCTCTGCTCGTCGGCGTCAGAAACAGCGCTGATCCTGCTGCTGTTTTCTGCTCTTCTCGTCGGCGTCTGCGACTGCCCATCTCCTGCTGCTGTTTTTTGCTCTGCTCGTGGGCGTCGGCGACTGCGCTGATCCTGCTGCTGTTTTCTGCTCTGCTCATCGGCGACTGCGCTGGTCTTGCTGCTGTTTTCTGCACTGCTCATCGGCGTTGGCGACTGCGTTGATCCTGCTGCTGTTTTCTGCTCTGCTCATTGGCGTCTGGGACTGGGCATCTCCTGCTGCTTTTTTCTGCTCTGCTCGTCAGCGTCAGCGACTGCGCTGACCCTGCTGCTGTTTTCTGCTCTTATCGTCTGCGACTGCGCATCTCCTGCTGCTGTTTTCTGCTCTGCTCGTCGGCGACTGCGCTGGTCCTGCTGCTGTTTTCTGCTCTGCTCGTCGGCGTCGGCAACTGCGCTGGTCCTGCTGCTATTTTCTGCTCTGCTCATCGGTGTCAGCGACTGGGCTAATCCTTCTGCTGTTTTCTACTCTGCTCGTCGGCGTCGGGGACTGCGCTGGCCCTGCAGCTGTTTTCTGCTCTGCTCGTCGGCGTTGGCGACTGCGCTGATCCTGCTGCTGTTTTCTGCTCTGCTCGTCGGCGACTGCACTGGACCTGCTGCTGTTTTCTGCACTGCTCATCGGTGTCGGTGACTGCGTTGATCCTGCTGCTGTTTTCTGCTCTGCTCATTGGCGTCTGCGACTGCGCATCTCCTGCTGCTTTTTTCTGCTCTGCTCGTCGGCGTCAGCGACAGCGCTGATCCTGCTGCTGTTTTCTGCTCTGCTCGTCGGCGTCTGCGACTGCGCATGTCCTGCTGCTGTTTTTTGCTCTGCTCGTCGGAGTCGGCGACTGCGCTGATCCTGCTGCTGTTTTCTGCTCTGCTCATCGTCGACTGCGCTGGTGTTGCTGCTGTTTTCTGCACTGCTCATCGGCGTTGGCGACTGCGTTGATCCTGCTGCTTTTTTCTGCTCTGCTTCTCAGTTTCAGCGACTGCGCTGACCCTGCTGCTGTTTTCTGCTCTGATCGTCTGCGACCTCGCATCAACTGCTGCTGTTTTTTGCTCTGCTCGTCGGCGTCGGCGACTGCGCTGGTCCTGCTGCTGTTTTCTGCACTGCTCATCGGCGTCGGCGACTGTGCTGATCCTGCTGCTGTTTTCTGCTCTGCTCGTAGGAGATGCCGACTGCGCTGACCCTGCTGCTGTTTTCTGCTCTGATCGTCTGCGACTGCGCTTCTCCTGCTGCTGTTTTTTGCTCTGCTCGTCGGCGTCAGTGACTACGCTGGTCCTGCTGCTGTTTTCTTCTCTGCTCGTCGGCGTCTGCTCTGCTCGTCGGCGTCTGCGACTGCGCTGGTCCTGCCGCTGTTTTCTGCTCTGCTCATCGGCGACTGCGCTGGTCCTGCTGGTGTTTTCTGCACTGCTCATCGGCGTTGGCGACTGCACTGGTCCTGCTGATGTTTTCGCCTCTGCTCGTCGGCGTCTGCGACTGCGCTTGTCCTGCTGCTGTTTTCTGCTCTGCTCGCCGGCGACTGCGCTGGTCTTGCTGCTGTTTTCTGCACTGCTCATCGGCGTCAGCGACTGTGCTGATCCTGCTGCTGTTTTCTGCTCTGCTCGTAGGCGTCGGCGACTGCGCTGGTCATGCTGCTGTTTTCTGCACTGCTCATCGACGTCTGTGACTGCGCTGGTCCTGCTGCTGTTTTCTGCTCTGCTCATCCGCAACTGCGCTGGTCCTGCTGCTGATTTCTGCACTGCTCATCGGCGTCTGCGACTGCATTGATCTTGCTGCTGTTTTCTGCTCTGCTCATTGGCGTCTGCGACTGCACATCTCCTGCTGCTATTTTTTGCTCTGCTCGTCGGCGTCAGCGACTGCACTTATCCTGCTGCTGTTTTTTGCTCTGCTCGTCGGCGACTGCGCTCGTCCTGCTGCTGTTTTCTGCTCTGCTCATCGGCGACGGCTACTGTGCTGATCCTTCTGCTGTTTTCTGCTCTGCTTGTCTGCGTCAGCGAATGCGCTGATCCTGCTGCTGTTTCCTGCTCTGCTCGTAGCCGTCGGCGACTGCGCTGGTCCTGCTGTTGTTTTCTGCTCTGATCGTCGGAGTCGGCAACTGCGCTGGTCCTGCTGCTGTTTTCTTCTCTGCTCTTCGGCGTCTGCGACTGCGCTGGGCCTGCTGCTGTTTTCTGCTCTGCTCATCGGCGACTGCGCTGGTCCTGCTGGTGTTTTCTGCACTGCTCACCGGCGTCGGCGACTGCGCTGGTCCTGCTGTTGTTTTCGCCTCTGCTCGTCGGCGTCTGCGACTGCACATCTCCTGCTGCTGTTTTTTGCTCTGCTCGTCGGCGTTGGCGACTGCGCTGATCCTGCTGCTGTTTTCTGCTCTGCTTATTGGCGTCAGCGACTGGGCTGATCCTGCTGCTGTTTTCAGCTCTGCTCGTCTGCGTCAGCGAATGCGCTGATCCTGCTGCTGTTTTCTGCACTGCTCATCGGCGTCGGCGACTGCGTTGATCCTGCTGCTGTTTTCTGCTCTGCTCGTCGGCGACTGCTCTGGTCCTGCAGTTGTTTTCGCCTCTGCTCGTCGGCGTCTGCTCTGCCCATCGGCGTCTGCGACTGCGCTGGTCATGCTGCTGTTTTCTGCTCTGCTCATTGGCGTCTGCAACTGCGCATCTCCTGCTGCTTTTTTCTGCACTGCTCATCGGCGTCTGCGACTGCATTGATCCTGCTGCTGTTTTCTGCTCTGCTCATTGGCGTCTGCGACTGCACATCTCCTGCTGCTATTTTTTGCTCTGCTCGTCGGCATCAGCGACTGCACTTATCCTGCTGCTGTTTTTTGCTCTGCTCGTCGGCGACTGCGCTCGTCCTGCTGCTGTTTTCTGCTCTGCTCATCGGCGACGGCTACTGTGCTGATCCTTCTGCTGTTTTCTGCTCTGCTTGTCTGCGTCAGCGAATGCGCTGATCCTGCTGCTGTTTCCTGCTCTGCTCGTAGCCGTCGGCGACTGCGCTGGTCCTGCTGTTGTTTTCTGCTCTGATCGTCGGAGTCGGCAACTGCGCTGGTCCTGCTGCTGTTTTCTTCTCTGCTCTTCGGCGTCTGCTCTGCTCGTCGGCGTCTGCGACTGCGCTGGGCCTGCTGCTGTTTTCTGCTCTGCTCATCGGCGACTGCGCTGGTCCTGCTGGTGTTTTCTGCACTGCTCACCGGCGTCGGCGACTGCGCTGGTCCTGCTGTTGTTTTCGCCTCTGCTCGTCGGCGTCTGCGACTGCACATCTCCTGCTGCTGTTTTTTGCTCTGCTCGTCGGCGTTGGCGACTGCGCTGATCCTGCTGCTATTTTCTGCTCTGCTTATTGGCGTCAGCGACTGGGCTGATCCTGCTGCTGTTTTCTGCTCTGCTCGTCTGCGTCAGCGAATGCGCTGATCCTGCTGCTGTTTTCTGCACTGCTCATCGGCGTCGGCGACTGTGTTGATCCTGCTGCTGTTTTCTGTTCTGCTCGTTGGCGTCTGCGACTGGGCTGGTCCTGCTGTTGTTTTCTGCTCTGATCGCCGGCGTCGGCGACTGCGCTGGTCCTGCTGCTGTTTTCTTCTCTGCTCGTCGGCGTCTGCTCTGCTTGTCGGCGTCTGCGCTGGTCCTGCTGCTGTTTTCTGCTCTGCTCGTCGGCGACTGCTCTGGTCCTGCAGTTGTTTTCGCCTCTGCTCGTCGGCGTCTGCTCTGCCCATCGGCGTCTGCGACTGCGCTGGTCATGCTGCTGTTTTCTGCTCTGCTCATTGGCGTCTGCGACTCCGCATCTCCTACTGCTTTTTTTCTGCTCTGCTCGTTGGCGTCAGCGACTGCGCTGACCCTAATGCTGTTTTCTGCTCTGATCGTCTGCGACTGCGCATCTCCTGCTGCTGTTTTATGCTCTGCTCTTCTGCGTCAGCGACTGCGCTGATCCTGCTGCTGTTTTCTGCTCTGCTCGTAGGCGTCTGCGACTGCACAGGTCCTGCTGCTGTTTTCTGCTCTGCTCGTCGGCGACTGCGCTGATCCTGCTGCTGTTTTCTGCTCTGCTCGTAGGCGTCGGCGACTGCGCTGGTCCTGCTGCTGTTTTCTGCACTGCTCATCGGCGTCGGCGACTGCGCTGATCCTGCTGCTGTTTTCTGCTTTGCTCGTAGGCGTCGCCGACTGCGCTGGTCCTGCTGCTGTTTTCTGCTCTGCTCGTCGGCGACTGCGCTGGTCCTGCTGCTGTTTTCTGCACTGCTTGTTGGCGTCTGCGACTGCGCATCTCCTGCTGCTTTTTTCTGCTCTGCTCGTCGGCGTCAGCGACTGCGCTGATCCTGCTGCTGTTTTCTGCTCTGCTCGTCGGTGTCAGCGACTACGCTGATCCTGCTGCTGTTTTCTGCTCTGCTCGTCGGCGTCTGCGACTGCGATGTTCCTGCTGCTGTTTTATGCTCTGCTCGTCGGCGTCGGCGACTGCGCTGATCCTGCTGCTTTCTGCTCTGTTCGTCGGCGTCTGCGACTGCGCTGATCCTGCTGCTGTTTTATGCTCTGCTCGTCGGCGTCGGCGACTGCTCTGGTCCTGCTGCTGTTTTCTTCTCTGCTCGTCGGCGTCGGCGACTGCGCTGGTCCTGCTGCTGTTTTCTGCTCTGCTCGTCGGCATCAGCGACTGCGCTGATGCTGTTTTCTGCTCTGCTCGTCGAGGTCAGCAACTGCGCTGATCCTGCTGCTGTTTTCTGCTCTGCTCGTCGCCGTCGGCGACTGCGCTCGTCCTGCTGCTGTTTTCTGCTCTGCTCGTCGGCGTCTGTGACTGCGCATCTCCTGCTGCTGTTTTTTGCTCTGCTCGTCGGCGTCGGCGACTGCGCTGATCCTGCTGCTGTTTTCTGCTCTGCTCATTGGCGTCAGCGACTGGGCTGATCCTACTGCTGTTTTCTGCTCTGCTCGTCTGCGTCAGCAGATGCGCTGATCCTGCTGCTGTTTCCTGCTCTGCTCGTCGCCGTCGGCGACTACGCTGGTCCTGCTGCATTTTTCTGCTCTGCTCGTCGGCGACTGCGCTGTTCCTGCTGCTGTTTTCTGCACTGCTCATCGGCGTTGGCGACTGCGTTGATCCTGCTGCTGTTTTCTGCTCTGCTCGTTGGCGTCTGCGACTGCGCATCTGCTGCTGCTTTTTTCTGCTCTGCTCTTCGGCGTCAGCGACTGCGCTGATCCTGTGTCTGTTTTCTGCTCTTCTCGTCGGCGTCTGAGACTGCGCATCTCCTGCTGCTGTTTTCTGCTCTGCTCATTGGCGTCAGCGACTGGGCTGATCCTGCTGCTGTTTTCTGCTCTGCTCGTCTGCGTCAGCGAATGCGCTGATCCTGCTGCTGTTTCCTGCTCTGCTCGTCGCCGTCGGCGACTTCGCTGGTCCTGCTGCATTTTTCTGCTCTGCTCGTCGGCGACTGCGCTGGTCCTGCTGCTGTTTTCTGCACTGCTCATCGGCGTCGGCGACTGCGTTGATCCTGCTGCTGTTTTCTGCTCTGCTCGTTGGCGTCTGCGACTGCGCATCTGCTGCTGCTTTTTTCTGCTCTGCTCTTCGGCGTCAGCGACTGCGCTGATCCGGTGTATGTTTTCTGCTCTTCTCGTCGGCGTCTGAGACTGCGCATCTCCTGCCGCTGTTTTTTGCTCTGTGCGTCGGCGACTGCGCTTATGCTGATGCTGTTTTCTGCTCTGCTCGTCAGTGTCGGCGACTGCGCTGGTCCTGCTGTTGTTTTCTGCTCTGATTGACGGCGTCGGCGACTGCGCTGGTCCTGCTGCTGTTTTCTGCTCTGCTCGTCGGCGTCGGCGACTGCACTGACCCTGCAGCTGTTTTCTGCTCTGCTCGTCGCCGTCGGCACCTGCGCTGGTCCTGCTGTTGTTTTCTTCTCTGCTCGTCAGCGTCTGCTCTGCTCGTCGGCGTTTGCGACTGCGCTGGTCCTGCTGCTGTTTTCTGCTCTGCTCGTCGGTGACTGCACTGGTCCTGCTAGTGTTTTCTGCACTGCTCATCGGCGTCGGCGACTGCGCTGATCCTGCGGCTGTTTTCTGCACTGCTCGTCGGCGACTGCGCAGGTCCTGCTGCTGTTTTCTGCTCTGCTCGTCGGCGACTGCGCTGGTCCTGCTGCTGTTTTCTGCTCTGCTCGTCGGCGACTGCGCTGGTCCTGCTGCTGTTTTCTGCTCTGCTCGTCGGCGACTTTGCTGGTCCTGCTGCCGTTTTTCTGCACTGCTCATCAGCGTCGGCGACTGCGCTGGTCCTGCTGCTGTTTTCTGCTCTGCTCGTTGGCGTCTGCGACTGCTCATCTCCTGCTGCTTTTTTTCTGCTCTGCTCGTCGGCGTCAGCGACTGCGCTGATCCTGCTGCTGTTTCTGCTCTGCTCATCGGTGTCAGCGACTACGCTGATCCTGCTGCTGTTTTTTGCTCTGCTCGTCGGCGACTGCGCTGGTCCTGCTGCTGTTTTCTGCACTGCTCATCGGCGTTGGCGACTGCGCTGATCCTGCTGCTGTTTTCTGCTCTGCTCGTAGGCGTCGGCGACTGCGCTGGTCCTGCTGCTGTTTTCTGCACTGCTCATCGGCGTCGGCGACTGCGCTGATCCTGCTGCTGTTTTCTGCTCTGCTCGTAGGCGTCGCCGACTGCGCTGGTCCTGCTGTTGTTTTCGCCTCTGCTCGTATGCGTCTGCTCTGCTCGTCGGCGTCAGCGAATGCGCTGATCCTGCTGCTGTTTGCTGTTCTGCTCATCGCCGTCGGCGACTGCGCTGGTCCTGCTGTTGTTTTCTGCTCTGATCGTCGGCGACTGTGCTGGTCATGCTGCTGTTTTCTTCTCTGCTTGTCGGCGTCTGCTCTGCTCGTCGGAGTCTGCGACTGCGCTGGTCCTGCTGCTGTTTTCTGCTTTGCTCATCGGCGACTGCACTGGTCCTGCTGGTGTTTTCTGCACTGCTCATCGGCGTCGGCGACTGCGCTGGCCCTGCTATTGTTTTCGCCTCTGCTCATCAGCGTCTGCGACTGCGCTGGTCCTGCTGCTGTTTTCTGCTCTGCTCGTCGGCGACTGCGCTGGTCCTGCTGCTTTTTTCTGCACTGCTCATCGGCGTCGGCGACTGTGCTGTTTCTTCTGCTGTTTTCTGCTCTGAACGTGGGCGTCGGCGACTGCGCTGGTCCTGCTGTTGTTTTCTGCTCTGATTGTCGGCGACTGCGCTGGTCATGCTGCTGTTTTCTTCTCTGCTTGTCGGCGTCTGCTCTGCTCGTCGTCGTCTGCGACTGCACTGGTCCTGCTGCTGTTTTCTGCTCTCCTCATCGGCGACTGCCCTGGTCCTGCTGGTGTTTTCTGCATTGCTCATCGGCGTCGGCGACTGCGCTGGTCCTGCTGTTGTTTTCGCCTCTGCTCGTCGGCGTCTGCGACTGCGCTGGTCCTGCTGCTGTTTTCTGCTCTGCTCGTCGGCGACTGCGCTGGTCCTGCTGCTTTTTTCTGCACTGCTCATCGGCATCAGCGACTGCGTTGATCCTGCTGCTGTTTTCTGCTCTGTTCGTTGGCGTCTGCGACTGCGCATCTCCTGCCGCTTTTTTCTGCTCTGCTCGTCGGCGTCAGCGACTGCGCTGATCCTGCTGCTGTTTTCTGCTCTGCTCGTAGGCGTCTGCGAATGCGCTGATCCTGCTGCTGTTTCCTACTCTGCTTGTCGCCGTCGGCGACTGCGCTTTTCCTGCTGCTGTTTTCTGCTCTGCTTGTCTGCGTCAGCGAATGCGCTGATCCTGCTGCTGTTTCCTGCTCTGCTCGTCGCCGTCGGGGTCTGCGCTGGTCCTGCTGTTGTTTTCTGCTCTGATCGTCGGCGACTGCGCTGGTCATGTAGCTGTTTTCTGCTCTGCTTGTAGGCGTCGGCGACTGCGCTGGTCCTGCTGCTGTTTTCTGCACTGCTCATCGGCGTCGGCGACTGCGCTGATCCTGCTGCTTTTTTCTGCTCTGCTCGTCGGCGTCAGCGACTGCGCTGATCCTGCTGCTGTTTTCTGCGCTGCTCGTCGCAACTGCGCTGGTCCTGCTGTTGTTTTCGCATCTGCTCGTCGGCGTCTGCTCTGCTCATTGGCGTCTGCGACTGCGCATCTCCTGCTGCTGTTTTTTGCTCTGCTAGTCGGCATCAGCGACTGCACTGATCCTGCTGCTGTTTTCTGCTCTGCTCGTCGGCGTCTGTGACTGCGCATCTCCTGCTGCTGTTTTCTGCTCTGCTCGTCTGCGTCAGCAAATGTGCTGATCTTGCTGCTGTTTCCTGCTCTGCTCGTCGGCGTCTGCTCTGCTCGTCGGCGTCTGCGCTGGTCCTGCTGGTGTTTTCTGCACTGCTCATCGGCATCGTCGACTGTGCTGATCCTGCTGCTGTTTTCTGCTCTACTCGTAGGCGTCGGCGACTGCGCTGGTCCTGCTGCTGTTTTCTGCACTGCTCATCGGCGTCGGCGACTGCGCTGATCCTGCTGCTGTTTTCTGCTCTGCTCGTCGACAGCTGTGCTGGACCTGCTGCTGTTTTCTGCACTGCTCGTTGGCGTCTGCGACTGCACATCTCCTGCTGCTTTTTTCTGCTCTGCTCGTCGGTGTCAGCGACCGCGCTGATCCTGCAGCTGTTTTCTGCTCTGCTCGTCGGCGTCTGTGACTGCACATCTCCTGCTGCTGTTTTTTGCTCTGCTCGTCGGCGTCGGCGACTGTGCTGATCCTGCTGCTGTTTTCTGCTCTGCTCGTCTGCGTCAGCGAATGCGCTGATCCTGCTGCTGTTTTCTTCTCTGCTCGTCAGCGTCTGATCTGGTCCTGCTGTTGTTTTTGCCTCTGCTAGTCGGCGTCTGCTCTGCTCATCGGCGTCTGCGACTGCGCTGGTCCTGCTGCTGTTTTCTGCTCTGCTCGTTGGCGACTGCGCTGGTCCTGCTGCTGTTTTCTGCACTGCTCATCGGCGTCGAAGACTGCGCTGATCCTGCTGCTGTTTTCTGCTCTGCTCATAGGCGTCGGCGACTGCGCTGGTCCTGCTGTTGTTTTCTGCACTGCTCATCGGCGTCGGCGACTGCGTTGATCCTGCTGCTGTTTTCTGCTCTGCTCGTAGGCGTCGGCGACTGCGCTGGTCCTGCTGCTGATTTCTGCACTGCTCATCGGCGTCGGCGACTGCGTTGATCCTGCTGCTGTTTTCTGCTCTGCTCGTTGGCGTCCGCGACTGCGCAACTCCTACTGTTTTTTTTTGCTCTACTCCTCGGCGTCAGCGACTGCGCTGATCCTGCTGCTGTTTTCTGCTCTGCTCGTCAGCGTCTGAGACTGCGCATCTCCTGCTGCTGTTTTCTGCACTGCTCATCGGCGTCGGCGACTTTGCTGATCCTGCTGCTGTTTTCTGCTCTGCTCGTCGGCGTCTGTGACTGCGCATCTCCTGCTGCTGTTTTTTTCTATGCTCGTCGGTGACTGCGCATGTCCTGCTGCTGTTTTCTGCACTGCTCATCGGCGTCGGCGACTGCGCTGATCCTGCTGCTGTTTTCTGCTCTGCTCATAGGCGTTGGCGACTGCGCTGGTCCTGCTGTTGTTTTCTGCACTGGTCATCGGCGTCGGCGACTGCGCTTGTCCTGCTGCTGTTTTCTGCACTGCGCGTTGGCGTCTGCAACTACACATCTGCTGCTTTTTTCTGCTCTGCTCGTCGGCGTCAGCGACCACGCTGATCCTGCAGCTGTTTTTCCTGCTCTGCTCGTCGGCGTCTGTGACTGCACATCTCCTGCTGCTGTTTTTTGCTCTGCTCGTCGGCGTCGGCGACTGTGCTGATCCTGCTGCTGTTTTCTGCTCTGCTCGTCTGCGTCAGCGAATGCGCTGATCCTGCTGCTGTTTTCTTCTCTGCTCGTCGGCGTCTGATCTGGTCCTGCTGTTGTTTTCGCCTCTGCTCGTCGGCGTCTGCTCTGCTCATCGGCGTCTGCGACTGCGCTGGTCCTGCTGCTGTTTTCTGCTCTGCTCGTTGGCGACTGCGCTGGTCCTGCTGCTGTTTTCTGCTCTGCTCATAGGCGTCGGCGACTGCGCTGGTCCTGCTGTTGTTTTCTGCACTGCTCATCGGCGTCGGCGACTGCGTTGATCCTGCTGCTGTTTTCTGCTCTGCTCGTAGGCGTCGGCGACTGCGCTGGTCCTGCTGCTGATTTCTGCACTGCTCATCGGCGTCGGCGACTGCGTTGATCCTGCTGCTGTTTTCTGCTCTCCTCGTTGGCGTCCGCGACTGCGCAACTCCTACTGCTTTTTTTTGCTCTACTCCTCGGCGTCGGCGACTGTGCTGATCCTGCTGCTGTTTTCTGCTCTGCTCGTCGGCGTCTGTGACTGCGCATCTCCTGCTGCTGTTTTTTGCTCTGCTCGTCGGTGACTGAGCTTGTCCTGCTGCTGTTTTCTGCTCTGCTCATCGGCGTCGGCCACTGCGCTGATCCTGCTGCTGTTTTCTGCTCTGCTCGTCTGCGTCAGCGAATGCGCTGATCTTGCTGCTGTTTCCTGCTCTGCTCGTCGCCGTCGGCGACTGCGCTGGTGCTGCTGTTGTTTTCTGCTCTGACCGTGCGCGTCAGCGACTGCGCTGGTCCTGCTGCTGTTTTCTTCTCTGCTCGTCGGCGTCTGCTCTGCTCGTCGGCGTCTGCCCTGGTCCTGCTGGTGTTTTGTGCACTGCTCATCGGCGTCGGCAACTGCGCTGGTCCTGCTGCTGTTTTCTGCACTGCTCATCGGCGTCGGCGACTGCGCTGATCCTGCTGCTTTTTTCTGCTCTGCTTGTCGGCGTCAGCAATTGCGCTGATCCTGCTGCTGTTTTCTGCGCTGCTCGTCGGCTTCTGTGACTGCGCATCTCCTGCTGCTGTTTTCTTCTCTGCTCGTAGGCGTCTGCTCTGCTCGTTGGCGTCTGCGCTGGTCCTGCTGCTGTTTTCTGCTCTGCTCGTCGCAACTGCGCTGGTCCTGCTGTTGTTTTCGCATCTGCTCATCGGCGTCTGCTCTGCTCATTGGCGTCTGCGACTGCGCATCTCATGCTGCTGTTTTTTGCTCTGCTAGTCGGCGTCAGCGACTGCACTGATCCTGCTGCTGTTTTCTGCTCTGCTCGTCGGCGTCTGTGACTGCGCATCTCCTGCTGCTGTTTTCTGCTCTGCTCGTCTGCGTCAGCAAATGTGCTGATCTTGCTGCTGTTTCCTGCTCTGCTCGTCGCCGTTGGCGACAGCGCTGGTCCTGCTGCTGTTATCTTCTCTGCTCGTCGGCGTCTGCTCTGCTCGTCGGCGTCTGCGCTGGTTCTGCTGGTGTTTTCTGCACTGCTCATCGGCATCGTCGACTGTGCTGATCCTGCCCTGCTCGTAGGCGTCGGCGACTGCGCTGGTCCTGCTGCTGTTTTCTGCACTGCTCATCGGCGTCGGCGACTGCGCTGATCCTGCTGCTGTTTTCAGCTCTGCTCGTCGACGACTGTGCTGGACCTGCTGCTGTTTTCTGCACTGCTCGTTGGCGTCTGCGACTGCACATCTCCTGCTGCTTTTTTCTGCTCTGCTCGTCGGCGTCAGTGACCGCGCTGATCCTGCAGCTGTTTTCTGCTCTGCTCGTCGGCGTCTGTGACTGCACATCTCCTGCTGCTGTTTTTTGCTCTGCTCGTCGGCGTCGGCGACTGTGCTGATCCTGCTGCTGTTTTCTGCTCTGCTCGTCTGCGTCAGCGAATGCGCTCATCCTGCTGCTGTTTTCTTCTCTGCTCGTCGGCGTCTGATCTGGTCCTGCTGTTGTTTTTGCCTCTGCTCGTCGGCGTCTGCTCTGCTCATCGGCGTCTGCGACTGCGCTGGTCCTGCTGCTGTTTTCTGCTCTGCTCGTTGGCGACTGCGCTGGTCCTGCTGCTGTTTTCTGCACTGCTCATCGGCGTCGGCGACTGCGCTGATCCTGCTGCTGTTTTCTGCTCTGCTCATAGGCGTCGGCGACTGCGCTGGTCCTGCTGTTGTTTTCTGCACTGCTCATCGGCGTCGGCGACTGCGTTGATCCTGCTGCTGTTTTCTGCTCTGCTCGTAGGCGTCGGCGACTGCGCTGGTCCTGCTGCTGATTTCTGCACTGCTCATCGGCGTCGGCGACTGCGTTGATCCTGCTGCTGTTTTCTGCTCTGCTCGTTGGCGTCCGCGACTGCGCAACTCCTACTGTTTTTTTTTTGCTCTACTCCTCGGCGTCAGCGACTGCGCTGATCCTGCTGCTGTTTTCTGCTCTGCTCGTCAGCGTCTGAGACTGCGCATCTCCTGCTGCTGTTTTCTGCACTGCTCATCGGCGTCGGCGACTGTGCTGATCCTGTTGCTGTTTTCTGCTCTGCTCGTCGGCGTCTGTGACTGCGCATCTCCTGCTGCTGTTTTTTGCTCTGCTCGTCGGTGACTGCGCTTGTCCTGCTGCTGTTTTCTGCACTGCTCATCGGCGTCGGCGACTGCGCTGATCCTGCTGCTGTTTTCTGCTCTGCTCATAGGCGTCAGCGACTGCGCTGGTCCTGCTGTTGTTTTCTGCACTGCTCATCGGCGTCGGCGACTGCGTTGATCCTGCTGCTGTTTTCTGCTCTTCTCGTAGGCGTCGGCGACTGCGCTGGTCCTGCTGCTGATTTCTGCACTGCTCATCGGCGTCGGCGACTGCGCTGATCCTGCTGCTGTTTTCTGCTCTGCTCGTCAGCGTCTGTGACTGCGCATCTCCTGCTGCTGTTTTTTGCTCTGCTCGTCGGTGACTGCGCTTGTCCTGCTGCTGTTTTCTGCACTGCTCGTTGGCGTCTGCAACTACACATCTCCTGCTGCTTTTTTCTGCTCTGCTCGTCGGCGTCAGCGACCGCGCTGATCCTGCAGCTGTTTTCTGCTCTGCTCGTCGGCGTCTGTGACTGCACATCTCCTGCTGCTGTTTTCTGCACTGCTCATCGGCGTCGGCGACTGTGCTGATCCTGCTGCTGTTTTCTGCTCTGCTCGTCGGCGTCTGTGACTGCGCATCTCCTGCTGCTGTTTTTTGCTCTGCTCGTCGGTGACTGCGCTTGTCCTGCTGCTGTTTTCTGCACTGCTCGTTGGCGTCTGCAACTACACATCTCCTGCTGCTTTTTTCTGCTCTGCTCGTCGGCGTCAGCGACCGCGCTGATCCTGCTGCTGTTTTCTGCTCTGCTCGTCTGCGTCAGCGAATGCGCTGATCCTGCTGCTGTTTTCTTCTCTGCTCGTCGGCGTCTGATCTGGTCCTGCTGTTGTTTTCGCCTCTGCTCGTCGGCGTCTGCTCTGCTCATCGGCGTCTGTGACTGCGCTGGTCCTGCTGCTGTTTTCTGCTCTGCTCGTTGGTGACTGCGCTGGTCCTGCTGCTGTTTTCTGCACTGCTCATCGGCGTCGGCGACTGCACTGATCCTGATGCTGTTTTCTGCTCTGCTTGTCGGCGTCTGAGACTGCGCATCTCCTGCTGCTGTTTTCTGCACTGCTCATCGGCGTCGTTGACTGTGCTGATCCTGCTGCTGTTTTCTGCTCTGCTCGTCGGCGTCTGTGACTGCGCATCTCCTGCTGCAGTTTTTTGCTCTGCTCGTCGGTGACTGCGCTTGTCCTGCTGCTGTTTTCTGCTCTGCTCATCGGCGTCGGCCACTGCGCTGATCCTGCTGCTGTTTTCTGCTCTGCTCGTCTGCGTCAGCGAATGCGCTGATCTTGCTGCTGTTTCCTGCTCTGCTCATCGGCGTCGGCTACTGCGCTGATCCTGCTGTTGTTTTCTGCTCTGATCGTCGGCGTCAGCGACTGCGCTGGTCCTGCTGCTGTTTTCTTCTCTGCTCGTCGGCGTCTGCTCTGCTCGTCGGCGTCTGCGCTGGTCCTGCTGCTGTTTTCTGCACTGCTCATCGGCATCGGCGACTGTGCTGATCCTGCTGCTGTTTTCTGCTCTGCTCGTAGGTGTCGGCTACTGCGCTGGTCCTGCTTCTGTTTTCTGCACTGCTCATCGGCGTCGGCGACTGCGCTGATCCTGCTGCTGTTTTCTGCTCTGCTCGTCGACGACTGTGCTGGACCTGCTGCTGTTTTCTGCACTGCTCGTTGGTGTCTGCGACTGCACATCTCCTACTGCTTTTTTCTGCTCTCCTCGTCGGCGTCAGCGACTGCGCTGATCCTGCAGCTGTTTTCTGCTCTGCTCGTCGGCGTCTGTGACTGCGCATCTCCTGCTGCTTTTTTTTGCTCTGCTCGTCGTCGTCGGCGACTGTGCTTATCCTGCTGCTGTTTTCTTCTCTGCTTGTCTGCGTCAGCGAATGCGCTGATCCTGCTGCTGTCTTCTTCTCTGCTCGTCGGCGTCTGATCTGGTCCTGCTGTTGTTTTCGCCTCTGCTCGTCGGCGTCTGCTCTGCTCATCGGCGTCTGCGACTGCGCTGGTCCTGCTGCTGTTTTCTGCTCTGCTCGTTGGCGACTGAGCTGGTCCTGCTGCTGTTTTCTGCACTGCTCATCGGCGTCGGCGACTGCGCTGATCCTGCTGCTGTTTTCTGCTCTGCTCGTAGGCGTCGGCGACTGCGCTGGTCCTGCTGTTGTTTTCTGCACAGCTCATCGGCGTCGGCGACTGCGTTGATCCTGCTGCTGTTTTCTGCTCTGCTCGTTGGCGTCCGCGACTGCGCTGGTCCTGCTGCTGATTTCTGCACTGCTCGTAGGCGTCGGCGAATGCGCTGGTCCTGCTGCTGATTTCTGCTCTGCTCATCGGCGTCGGCGACTGCGTTGATCCTGCTGCTGTTTTCTGCTCTGCTCGTTGGCGTCCGCGACTGCGCAACTCCTACTGCTTTTTTTTGCTCTACTCGTCGGCGTCAGCGACTGCGCTGATCCTGCTGCTGTTTTCTGCTCTGCTCGTCGGCGTCTGAGACTGCGCATCTCCTGCTGCTGTTTTCTGCACTGCTCATCGGCGTCGGCGACTGTGCTGATCCTGCTGCTATTTTCTGCTCTGCTCGTAGGCGTCGGCGACTGCGCTGGTCCTGCTGCTGTTTTCTGCACTGCTCATCGGCGTCGGCGACTGTGCTGATCCTGCTGCTGTTGACTGCTCTGCTCGTCGGCGTCTGTGACTGCGCATCTCCTGCTGCTGTTTTTTGCTCTACTCCTAGGCGTCAGCGACTGCGCTGATCCTGCTGCTGTTTTCTGCTCTGCTCGTCAGCGTCTGAGACTGCGCATCTCCTGCTGCTGTTTTCTGCACTGCTCATCGGCGTCGGCGACTGTGCTGATCCTGCTGCTGTTTTCTGCTCTGCTCGTCGGCGTCTGTGACTGCGCATCTCCTGCTGCTGTTTTTTGCTCTGCTCGTCGGTGACTGCGCTTGTCCTGCTGCTGTTTTCTGCACTGCTCATCGGCGTCGGCGACTGCGTTGATCCTGCTGCTGTTTTCTGCTCTGCTCGTTGGCGTCCGCGACTGCGCAACTCCTACTGTTTTTTTTTTTTTGCTCTACTCCTCGGCGTCAGCGACTGCACTGATCCTGCTGCTGTTTTCTGCTCTGCTCATCAGCGTCTGAGACTGCGCATCTCCTGCTGCTGTTTTCTGCACTGCTCATCGGCGTCGGCGACTGTGCTGATCCTGCTGCTGTTTTCTGCTCTGCTCGTTGGCGTCTGTGACTGCGCATCTTCTGCTGCTGTTTTTTGCTCGTCTCGTCGGTGACTGCGCTTGTCCTGCTGCTGTTTTCTGCACTGCTCATCGGTGTCGGCGACTGCGCTGATCCTGCTGCTGTTTTCTGCTCTGCTCATAGGCGTCGGCGACTGCGCTGGTCCTGCTGTTGTTTTCTGCACTGCTCATCGGCGTCGGCGACTGCGTTGATCCTGCTGCTGTTTTCTGCTCTGCTCGTAGGCGTCGGCGACTGCGCTGGTCCTGCTGCTGATTTCTGCACTGCTCATCGGTGTCGGCGACTGCGTTGATCCTGCTGCTGTTTTCTGCTCTGCTCGTTGGCGTCCGCGACTGCGCAACTCCTACTGTTTTTTTTTGCTCTACTCCTCGGCGTCAGCGACTGCGCTGATCCTGCTGCTGTTTTCTGCTCTGCTCGTCAGCGTCTGAGACTGCGCATCTCCTGCTGCTGTTTTCTGCACTGCTCATCGGCGTCGGCGACTGTGCTGATCCTGCTGCTGTTTTCTGCTCTGCTCGTCGGTGACTGCGCTTGTCCTGCTGCTGTTTTAAGCACTGCTCGTTGGCGTCTGCAACTACACATCTCCTGCTGCTTTTTTCTGCTCTGCTCGTCGGCGTCAGCGACCACGCTGATCCTGCAGCTGTTTTCTGCTCTGCTCGTCGGCGTCTGTGACTGCACATCTCCTGCTGCTGTTTTTTGCTCTGCTCGTCGGCGTCGGCGACTGTGCTGATCCTGCTGCTGTTTTCTGCTCTGCTCGTCTGCGTCAGCGAATGCGCTGATCCTGCTGCTGTTTTCTTCTCTGCTCGTCGGCGTCTGATCTGGTCCTGCTGTTGTTTTCGCCTCTGCTCGTCGGCGTCTGCTCTGCTCATCGGCGTCTGCGACTGCGCTGGTCCTGCTGCTGTTTTCTGCTCTGCTCGTTGGCGACTGCGCTGGTCCTGCTGTTGTTTTCTGCACTGCTCATCGGCGTCGGCGACTGCTTTGATCCTGCTGCTGTTTTCTGCTCTGCTCGTAGGCGTCGGTGACTGCGCTGGTCCTGCTGCTGATTTCTGCACTGCTCATCGGCGTCGGCGACTGCGTTGATCCTGCTGCTGTTTTCTGCTCTGCTCGTTGGCGTCCGCGACTGCGCAACTCCTACTGCTTTTTTTTGCTCTACTCCTCGGCGTCAGCGACTGCGCTGATCCTGCTGCTGTTTTCTGCTCTGCTCGTCGGCGTCTGAGACTGCGCATCTCCTGCTGCTGTTTTCTGCACTGCTCATCGCCGTCGGCGACTGTGCTGATCCTGCTGCTGTTTTCTGCTCTGCTCGTCGGCGTCTGTGACTGCGCATCTCCTGCTGCTGTTTTTTGCTCTGCTCGTCGGTGACTGCACTTGTCCTGCTGCTGTTTTCTGCTCTGCTCATCGGCGTCGGCCACTGCGCTGATCCTGCTGCTGTTTTCTGCTCTGCTCGTCTGCGTCAGCGAATGCGCTGATCTTGCTGCTGTTTCCTGCTCTGCTCGTCGCCGTCGGAGACTGCGCTGGTCCTGCTGTTGTTTTCTGCTCTGATCGTCGGCGTCAGCGACTGCGCTGGTCCTGCTGCTGTTTTCTTCTCTGCTCCTCGGCGTCTGCTCTGCTCATCGGCGTCTGCGCTGGTCCTGCTGGTGTTTTCTGCACTGCTCATCGGCGTCGGCAACTGCGCTGGTCCTGCTGCTGTTTTCTGCACTGCTCATCGGCGTCGGCGACTGCGCTGATCCTGCTGCTTTTTTCTGCTCTGCTCGTCGGCGTCAGCGATTGCGCTGATCCTGCTGCTGTTTTCTGCGCTGCTCGTCGGCGTCTGTGACTGCGCATCTCCTGCTGCTGTTTTCTTCTCTGCTCATAGGCGTCTGCTCTGCTCATCGGCGTCTGCGCTGGTCCTGCTGCTGTTTTCTGCTCTGCTCGTCGCAACTGCGCTGGTCCTGCTGTTGTTTTCGCATCTGCTCATCGGCGTCTGCTCTGCTCATTGGCGTCTGCGACTGCGCATCTCCTGCTGCTGTTTTCTGCTCTGCTCGTCGGCGTCTGTGACTGCGCATCTCCTGCTGCTGTTTTCTGCTCTGCTCGTCTGCGTCAGCAAATGTGCTGATCTTGCTGCTGTTTCCTGCTCTGCTCGTCGCCGTTGGCGACTGCGCTGGTCCTGCTGCTGTTATCTTCTCTGCTCGTCGGCGTCTGCTCTGCTCGTCGGCGTCTGCGCTGGTCCTGCTGGTGTTTTCTGCACTGCTCATCGGCATCGTCGACTGTGCTTATCCTGCTGCTGTTTTCTGCTCTGCTCGTAGGCGTCGGCGACTGCGCTGGTCCTGCTGCTGTTTTCTGCACTGCTCATCGGTGTCGGCGACTGCGCTGATCCTGCTGCTGTTTTCTGCTCTGCTCGTCGACGACTGTGCTGGACCTGCTGCTGTTTTCTGCACTGCTCGTTGGCGTCTGCGACTGTGCTGATCCTGCTGCTGTTTTCTGCTCTGCTCGTCGGCGTCTGTGACTGCACATCTCCTGCTGCTGTTTTTTGCTCTGCTCGTCGGTGACTGCGCTGATCCTGCTGCTGTTTTCTGCTCTGCTCGTCGACGACTGCGCTGGTCCTGCTGCTGTTTTCTGCACTGCTCATCGGCGTCGGCGACTGTGCTGATCCTGCTGCTGTTGACTGCTCTGCTCGTCGGCGTCTGTGACTGCGCATCTCCTGCTGCTGTTTTTTGCTCTACTCCTAGGCGTCAGCGACTGCGCTGATCCTGCTGCTGTTTTCTGCTCTGCTCGTCAGCGTCTGAGACTGCGCATCTCCTGCTGCTGTTTTCTGCACTGCTCATCGGCGTCGGCGACTGTGCTGATCCTGCTGCTGTTTTCTGCTCTGCTCGTCGGCGTCTGTGACTGCGCATCTCCTGCTGCTGTTTTTTGCTCTGCTCGTCGGTGACTGCGCTTGTCCTGCTGCTGTTTTCTGCACTGCTCATCGGCGTCGGCGACTGCGTTGATCCTGCTGCTGTTTTCTGCTCTGCTCGTTGGCGTCCGCGACTGCGCAACTCCTACTGTTTTTTTTTTTTTGCTCTACTCCTCGGCGTCAGCGACTGCGCTGATCCTGCTGCTGTTTTCTGCTCTGCTCATCAGCGTCTGAGACTGCGCATCTCCTGCTGCTGTTTTCTGCACTGCTCATCGGCGTCGGCGACTGTGCTGATCCTGCTGCTGTTTTCTGCTCTGCTCGTTGGCGTCTGTGACTGCGCATCTTCTGCTGCTGTTTTTTGCTCTGCTCGTCGGTGACTGCGCTTGTCCTGCTGCTGTTTTCTACACTGCTCATCGGCGTCGGCGACTGCGCTGATCCTGCTGCTGTTTTCTGCTCTGCTCATAGGCGTCGGCGACTGCGCTGGTCCTGCTGTTGTTTTCTGCACTGCTCATCGGCGTCGACGACTGCGTTGATCCTGCTGCTGTTTTCTGCTCTGCTCGTAGGCGTCGGCGACTGCGCTGGTCCTGCTGCTGATTTCTGCACTGCTCATCGGCGTCGGCGACTGCGTTGATCCTGCTGCTGTTTTCTGCTCTGCTCGTTGGCGTCCGCGACTGCGCAACTCCTACTGTTTTTTTTTTGCTCTACTCCTCGGCGTCAGCGACTGCGCTGATCCTGCTGCTGTTTTCTGCTCTGCTCGTCAGCGTCTGAGACTGCGCATCTCCTGCTGCTGTTTTCTGCACTGCTCATCGGCGTCGGCGACTGTGCTGATCCTGCTGCTGTTTTCTGCTCTGCTCGTCGGTGACTGCGCTTGTCCTGCTGCTGTTTTAAGCACTGCTCGTTGGCGTCTGCAACTACACATCTCCTGCTGCTTTTTTCTGCTCTGCTCGTCGGCGTCAGCGACCACGCTGATCCTGCAGCTGTTTTCTGCTCTGCTCGTCGGCGTCTGTGACTGCACATCTCCTGCTGCTGTTTTTTGCTCTGCTCGTCGGCGTCGGCGACTGTGCTGATCCTGCTGCTGTTTTCTGCTCTGCTCGTCTGCGTCAGCGAATGCGCTGATCCTGCTGCTGTTTTCTTCTCTGCTCGTCGGCGTCTGATCTGGTCCTGCTGTTGTTTTCGCCTCTGCTCGTCGGCGTCTGCTCTGCTCATCGGCGTCTGCGACTGCGCTGGTCCTGCTGCTGTTTTCTGCTCTGCTCGTTGGCGACTGCGCTGGTCCTGCTGCTGTTTTCTGCTCTGCTCATAGGCGTCGGCGACTGCGCTGGTCCTGCTGTTGTTTTCTGCACTGCTCATCGGCGTCGGCGACTGCTTTGATCCTGCTGCTGTTTTCTGCTCTGCTCGTAGGCGTCTGCGACTGCGCTGGTCCTGCTGCTGATTTCTGCACTGCTCATCGGCGTCGGCGACTGCGTTGATCCTGCTGCTGTTTTCTGCTCTGCTCGTTGGCGTCCGCGACTGCGCAACTCCTACTGCTTTTTTTTGCTCTACTCCTCCGCGTCAGCGACTGCGCTGATCCTGCTGCTGTTTTCTGCTCTGCTCGTCGGCGTCTGAGACTGCGCATCTCCTGCTGCTGTTTTCTGCACTGCTCATCGCCGTCGGCGACTGTGCTGATCCTGCTGCTGTTTTCTGCTCTGCTCGTCGGCGTCTGTGACTGCGCATCTCCTGCTCCTGTTTTTTGCTCTGCTCGTCGGTGACTGCACTTGTCCTGCTGCTGTTTTCTGCTCTGCTCATCGGCGTCGGCCACTGCGCTGATCCTGCTGCTGTTTTCTGCTCTGCTCGTCTGCGTCAGCGAATGCGCTGATCTTGCTGCTGTTTCCTGCTCTGCTCGTCGCCGTCGGAGACTGCGCTGGTCCTGCTGTTGTTTTCTGCTCTGATCGTCGGCGTCAGCGACTGCGCTGGTCCTGCTGCTGTTTTCTTCTCTGCTCCTCGGCGTCTGCTCTGCTCATCGGCGTCTGCGCTGGTCCTGCTGGTGTTTTCTGCACTGCTCATCGGCGTCGGCAACTGCGCTGGTCCTGCTGCTGTTTTCTGCACTGCTCATCGGCGTCGGCGACTGCGCTGATCCTGCTGCTTTTTTCTGCTCTGCTCGTCGGCGTCAGCGATTGCGCTGATCCTGCTGCTGTTTTCTGCGCTGCTCGTCGGCGTCTGTGACTGCGCATCTCCTGCTGCTGTTTTCTTCTCTGCTCATAGGCGTCTGCTCTGCTCATCGGCGTCTGCGCTGGTCCTGCTGCTGTTTTCTGCTCTGCTCGTCGCAACTGCGCTGGTCCTGCTGTTGTTTTCGCATCTGCTCATCGGCATCTGCTCTGCTCATTGGCGTCTGCGACTGCGCATCTCCTGCTGCTGTTTTCTGCTCTGCTCGTCGGCGTCTGTGACTGCGCATCTCCTGCTGCTGTTTTCTGCTCTGCTCGTCTGCGTCAGCAAATGTGCTGATCTTGCTGCTGTTTCCTGCTCTGCTCGTCGCCGTTGGCGACTGCGCTGGTCCTGCTGCTGTTATCTTCTCTGCTCGTCGGCGTCTGCTCTGCTCGTCGGCGTCTGCGCTGGTCCTGCTGGTGTTTTCTGCACTGCTCATCGGCATCGTCGACTGTGCTTATCCTGCTGCTGTTTTCTGCTCTGCTCGTAGGCGTCGGCGACTGCGCTGGTCCTGCTGCTGTTTTCTGCACTGCTCATCGGTGTCGGCGACTGCGCTGATCCTGCTGCTGTTTTCTGCTCTGCTCGTCGACGACTGTGCTGGACCTGCTGCTGTTTTCTGCACTGCTCGTTGGCGTCTGCGACTGTGCTGATCCTGCTGCTGTTTTCTGCTCTGCTCGTCGGCGTCTGTGACTGCGCATCTCCTGCTGCTGTTTTTTGCTCTGCTCGTCGGTGACTGCGCTGATCCTGCTGCTGTTTTCTGCTCTGCTCGTCGATGACTGCTCTGGTCCTGCTGCTGTTTTCTGCACTGCTCATCGGCGTCGGCGACTGTGCTGATCCTGCTGCTGTTTTCTGCTCTGCTCGTCGGCGTCTGTGACTGCGCATCTCCTGCTGCTGTTTTTTGCTCTGCTCGTCGGTGACTGCGCTTGTCCTGCTGCTGTTTTCTGCACTGCTCATCGGCGTCGGCGACTGCGTTGATCCTGCTGCTGTTTTCTGCTCTGCTCGTTGGCGTCCGCGACTGCGCAACTCCTACTGTTTTTTTTTTTGCTCTACTCCTCGGCGTCAGCGACTGCGCTGATCCTGCTGCTGTTTTCTGCTCTGCTCGTCAGCGTCTGAGACTGCGCATCTCCTGCTGCTGTTTTCTGCACTGCTCATCGGCGTCGGCGACTGTGCTGATCCTGCTGCTGTTTTCTGCTCTGCTCGTCGGCGTCTGTGACTGCGCATCTTCTGCTGCTGTTTTTTGCTCTGCTCGTCGGTGACTGCGCTTGTCCTGCTGCTGTTTTCTGCACTGCTCATCGGCGTCGGCGACTGCGCTGATCCTGCTGCTGTTTTCTGCTCTGCTCATAGGCGTCGGCGACTGCGCTGGTCCTGCTGTTGTTTTCTGCACTGCTCATCGGCGTCGGCGACTGCGTTGATCCTGCTGCTGTTTTCTGCTCTGCTCGTAGGCGTCGGCGACTGCGCTGGTCCTGCTGCTGATTTCTGCACTGCTCATCGGCGTCGGCGACTGCGTTGATCCTGCTGCTGTTTTCTGCTCTGCTCGTTGGCGTCCGCGACTGCGCAACTCCTACTGTTTTTTTTTTGCTCTACTCCTCGGCGTCAGCGACTGCGCTGATCCTGCTGCTGTTTTCTGCTCTGCTCGTCAGCGTCTGAGACTGCGCATCTCCTGCTGCTGTTTTCTGCACTGCTCATCGGCGTCGGCGACTGTGCTGATCCTGCTGCTGTTTTCTGCTCTGCTCGTCGGTGACTGCGCTTGTCCTGCTGCTGTTTTATGCACTGCTCGTTGGCGTCTGCAACTACACATCTCCTGCTGCTTTTTTCTGCTCTGCTCGTCGGCGTCAGCGACCACGCTGATCCTGCAGCTGTTTTCTGCTCTGCTCGTCGGCGTCTGTGACTGCACATCTCCTGCTGCTGTTTTTTGCTCTGCTCGTCGGCGTCGGCGACTGTGCTGATCCTGCTGCTGTTTTCTGCTCTGCTCGTCTGCGTCAGCGAATGCGCTGATCCTGCTGCTGTTTTCTTCTCTGCTCGTCGGCGTCTGATCTGGTCCTGCTGTTGTTTTCGCCTCTGCTCGTCGGCGTCTGCTCTGCTCATCGGCGTCTGCGACTGCGCTGGTCCTGCTGCTGTTTTATGCTCTGCTCGTTGGCGACTGCGCTGGTCCTGCTGCTGTTTTCTGCTCTGCTCATAGGCGTCGGCGACTGCGCTGGTCCTGCTGTTGTTTTCTGCACTGCTCATCGGCGTCGGCGACTGCTTTGATCCTGCTGCTGTTTTCTGCTCTGCTCGTAGGCGTCGGCGACTGCGCTGGTCCTGCTGCTGATTTCTGCACTGCTCATCGGCGTCGGCCACTGCGTTGATCCTGCTGCTGTTTTCTGCTCTGCTCGTTGGCGTCCGCGACTGCGCAACTCCTACTGCTTTTTTTTGCTCTACTCCTCGGCGTCAGCGACTGCGCTGATCCTGCTGCTGTTTTCTGCTCTGCTCGTCGGCGTCTGAGACTGCACATCTCCTGCTGCTGTTTTCTGCACTGCTCATCGCCGTCGGCGACTGTGCTGATCCTGCTGCTGTTTTCTGCTCTGCTCGTCGGCATCTGTGACTGCGCATCTCCTGCTGCTGTTTTTTGCTCTGCTCGTCGGTGACTGCACTTGTCCTGCTGCTGTTTTCTGCTCTGCTCATCGGCGTCGGCCACTGCGCTGATCCTGCTGCTGTTTTCTGCTCTGCTCGTCTGCGTCAGCGAATGCGCTGATCTTTCTGCTGTTTCCTGCTCTGCTCGTCGCCGTCGGAGACTGCGCTGGTCCTGCTGCTGTTTTCTTCTCTGCTCGTCGGCGTCTGCTCTGCTCATCGGCGTCTGCGCTGGTCCTGCTGGTGTTTTCTGCACTGCTCATCGGCTTCGGCAACTGCGCTGGTCCTGCTGGTGTTTTCTGCACTGCTCATCGGCGTCGGCGACTGCGCTGATCCTGCTGCTTTTTTCTGCTCTGCTCGTCGGCGTCAGCGATTGCGCTGATCCTGCTGCTGTTTTCTGCGCTGCTCGTCGGCGTCTGTGACTGCGCATCTCCTGCTGCTGTTTTCTTCTCTGCTCATAGGCGTCTGCTCTGCTCATCGGCGTCTGCGCTGGTCCTGCTGCTGTTTTCTGCTCTGCTCGTCGCAACTGCGCTGGTCCTGCTGTTGTTTTCGCATCTGCTCATCGGCGTCTGCTCTGCTCATTGGCGTCTGCGACTGCGCATCTCCTGCTGCTGTTTTCTGCTCTGCTCGTCGGCGTCTGTGACTGCGCATCTCCTGCTGCTGTTTTCTGCTCTGCTCGTCTGCGTCAGCAAATGTGCTGATCTTGCTGCTGTTTCCTGCTCTGCTCGTCGCCGTTGGCGACTGCGCTGGTCCTGCTGCTGTTATCTTCTCTGCTCGTCGGCGTCTGCTCTGCTCGTCGGCGTCTGCGCTGGTCCTGCTGGTGTTTCCTGCACTGCTCATCGGCATCGTCGACTGTGCTTATCCTGCTGCTGTTTTCTGCTCTGCTCGTAGACGTCGGCGACTGCGCTGGTCCTGCTGCTGTTTTCTGCACTGCTCATCGGTGTCGGCGACTGCGCTGATCCTGCTGCTGTTTTCTGCTCTGCTCATCGACGACTGTGCTGGACCTGCTGCTGTTTTCTGCACTGCTCGTTGGCGTCTGCGACTGCACATCTCCTGCTGCTTTTTTCTGCTCTGCTCGTCGGCGTCAGCGACCACGCTGATCCTGCAGCTGTTTTCTGCTCTGCTCGTCGGCGTCTGTGACTGCACATCTCCTGCTGCTGTTTTTTGCTCTGCTCGTCGGCGTCGGCGACTGTGCTGATCCTGCTGCTGTTTTCTGCTCTGCTCGTCTGCGTCAGTGAATGCGCTGATCCTGCTGCTGTTTTCTTCTCTGCTCGTCGGCGTCTGATCTGGTCCTGCTTTTGTTTTTGCCTCTGCTCGTCGGCGTCTGCTCTGCTCATCGGCGTCTGCGACTGCGCTGGTCCTGCTGCTGTTTTCTGCTCTGCTCGTTGGCGACTCCGCTGGTCCTGCTGCTGTTTTCTGCTCTGCTCATAGGCGTCGGCGACTGCGCTGGTCCTGCTGTTGTTTTCTGCACTGCTCATCGGCGTCGGCGACTGCGTTGATCCTGCTGCTGTTTTATGCTCTGCTCGTAGGCGTCGGCGACTGCGCTGGTCCTGCTGCTGATTTCTGCACTGCTCATAGGCGTCGGCGACTGCGTTGATCCTGCTGCTGTTTTCTGCTCTGCTCGTTGGCGTCCGCGACTGCGCAACTCCTACTGTTTTTTTTTTTTGCTCTACTCCTCGGCGTCAGCGACTGCGCTGATCCTGCTGCTGTTTTCTGCTCTGCTCGTCAGCGTCTGAGACTGCGCATCTCCTGCTGCTGTTTTCTGCACTGCTCATCGGCGTCGGCGACTGTGCTGATCCTGCTGCTGTTTTCTGCTCTGCTCGTCGGCGTCTGTGACTGCGCATCTCCTGCTGCTGTTTTTTGCTCTGCTCGTCGGTGACTGCGCTTGTCCTGCTGCTGTTTTCTGCACTGCTCATCGGCGTCGGCGACTGCGATGATCCTGCTGCTGTTTTCTGCTCTGCTCATAGGCGTCGGCGACTGCGCTGGTCCTGCTGTTGTTTTCTGCACTGCTCATCGGCGTCGGCGACTGCGTTGATCCTGCTGCTGTTTTCTGCTCTGCTCGTAGCCGTCGGCGACTGCGCTGGTCCTGCTGCTGATTTCTGCACTGCTCATCGGCGTCGGCGACTGCGTTGATCCTGCTGCTGTTTTCTGCTCTGCTCGTTGGCGTCCGCGACTGCGCAACTCCTACTGTTTTTTTTTGCTCTACTCATCGGCGTCAGCGACTGCGCTGATCCTGCTGCTGTTTTCTGCTCTGCTCGTCAGCGTCTGAGACTGCGCATCTCCTGCTGCTGTTTTCTGCACTGCTCATCGGCGTCGGCGACTGTGCTGATCCTGCTGCTGTTTTCTGCTCTGCTTGTCGGCGTCTGAGACTGCGCATCTCCTGCTGCTGTTTTCTGCACTGCTCATCGGCGTCGTTGACTGTGCTGATCCTGCTGCTGTTTTCTGCTCTGCTCGTCGGCGTCTGTGACTGCGCATCTCCTGCTGCTGTTTTTTGCTCTGCTCGTCGGTGACTGCTCTTGTCCTGCTGCTGTTTTCTGCTCTGCTCATCGGCGTCGGCCACTGCGCTGATCCTGCTGCTGTTTTCTGCTCTGCTCGTCTGCGTCAGCGAATGCGCTGATCTTGCTGCTGTTTCCTGCTCTGCTCGTCGCCGTCGGCGACTGCGCTGGTCCTGCTGTTGTTTTCTGCTCTGATCGTCGGCGTCAGTGACTGCGCTGGTCCTGCTGCTGTTTTCTTCTCTGCTCGTCGGCGTCTGCTCTTCTCGTCGGCGTCTGCGCTGGTCCTGCTGGTGTTTTCTGCACTGCTCATCGGCGTCGGCAACTGTGCTGATCCTGCTGCTGTTTTCTGCTCTGCTAGTCGGCGTCTGCGACTGCGCTGGTCCTGCTGCTGTTTTCTGCTCTGCTCGTCGGCGACTGCGCTGGTCCTGCTGCTGTTTTCTGCACTGCTCATCGGCATCGGCGACTGTGCTGATCCTGCTGCTGTTTTCTGCTCTGCTCGTAGGTGTCGGCGACTGCGCTGGTCCTGCTGCTGTTTTCTGCACTGCTCATCGGCGTCGGCGACTGCGCTGATCCTGCTGCTGTTTTCTGCTCTGCTCGTCGACGACTGTGCTGGACCTGCTGCTGTTTTCTGCACTGCTCGTTGGTGTCTGCGACTGCACATCTCCTACTGCTTTTTTCTGCTCTGCTCGTCGGCGTCAGCGACTGCGCTGATCCTGCAGCTTTTTTCTGCTCTGCTCGTCGGCGTCTGTGACTGCGCATCTCCTGCTGCTTTTTTTTGCTCTGCTCGTCGGCGTCGGCGACTGTGCTGATCCTGCTGCTGTTTTCTGCTCTGCTCGTCTGCGTCAGCGAATGCGCTGATCCTGCAGCTGTTTTCTTCTCTGCTCGTCGGCGTCTGATCTGGTCCTGCTGTTGTTTTCGCCTCTGCTCGTCGGCGTCTGCTCTGCTCATCGGCGTCTGCGACTGCGCTGGTCCTGCTGCTGTTTTCTGCTCTGCTCGTTGGCGACTGCGCTGGTCCTGCTGCTGTTTTCTGCACTGCTCATCGGCGTCGGCGACTGCGCTGATCCTGCTGCTGTTTTCTGCTCTGCTCGTAGGCGTCGGCGACTGCGCTGGTCCTGCTGTTGTTTTCTGCACAGCTCATCGGCGTCGGCGACTGCGTTGATCCTGCTGCTGTTTTCTGCTCTGCTTGTTGGCGTCCGCGACTGCGCTGGTCCTGCTGCTGATTTCTGCACTGCTCGTAGGCGTCGGCGAATGCGCTGGTCCTGCTGCTGATTTCTGCTCTGCTCATCGGCGTCGGCGACTGCGTTGATCCTGCTGCTGTTTTCTGCTCTGCTCGTTGGCGTCCGCGACTGCGCAACTCCTACTGCTTTTTTTTGCTCTACTCGTCGGCGTCAGCGACTGCGCTGATCCTGCTGCTGTTTTCTGCTCTGCTCGTCGGCGTCTGAGACTGCGCATCTCCTGCTGCTGTTTTCTGCACTGCTCATCGGCGTCGGCGACTGTGCTGATCCTGCTGCTATTTTCTGCTCTGCTCGTAGGCGTCGGCGACTGCGCTGGTCCTGCTGCTGTTTTCTGCACTGCTCATCGGCGTCGGCGACTGTTCTGATCCTGCTGCTGTTGACTGCTCTGCTCGACGGCGTCTGTGACTGCGCATCTCCTGCTGCTGTTTTTTGCTCTACTCCTCGGCGTCAGCGACTGCGCTGATCCTGCGGATGTTTTCTGCTCTGCTCGTCAGCGTCTGAGACTGCGCATCTCCTGCTGCTGTTTTCTGCACTGCTCATCGGCGTCGGCGACTGTGCTGATCCTGCTGCTGTTTTCTGCTCTGCTCGTCGGCGTCTGTGACTGCGCATCTCCTGCTGCTGTTTTTTGCTCTGCTCGTCGGTGACTGCGCTTGTCCTGCTGCTGTTTTCTGCACTGCTCATCGGCGTCGGCGACTGCGTTGATCCTGCTGTTGTTTTCTGCACTGCTCATCGGCGTCGGCGACTGCGTTGATCCTGCTGCTGTTTTCTGCTCTGCTCGTAGGCGTCGGCGACTGCGCTGGTCCTGCTGCTGATTTCTGCACTGCTCATAGGCGTCGGCGACTGCGTTGATCCTGCTGCTGTTTTCTGCTCTGCTCGTTGGCGTCCGCGACTGCGCAACTCCTACTGTTTTTTTTTTTTTGCTCTACTCCTCGGCGTCAGCGACTGCGCTGATCCTGCTGCTGTTTTCTGCTCTGCTCGTCAGCGTCTGAGACTGCGCATCTCCTGCTGCTGTTTTCTGCACTGCTCATCGGCGTCGGCGACTGTGCTGATCCTGCTGCAGGTTTCTGCTCTGCTCGTCGGCGTCTGTGACTGCGCATCTCCTGCTGCTGTTTTTTGCTCTGCTCGTCGGTGACTGCGCTTGTCCTGCTGCTGTTTTCTGCACTGCTCATCGGCGTCGGCGACTGCGCTGATCCTGCTGCTGTTTTCTGCTCTGCTCATAGGCGTCGGCGACTGCGCTGGTCCTGCTGTTGTTTTCTGCACTGCTCATCGGCGTCGGCGACTGCGTTGATCCTGCTGCTGTTTTCTGCCCTTCTCGTAGGCGTCGGCGACTGCGCTGGTCCTGCTGCTGATTTCTGCACTGCTCATCGGCGTCGGCGACTGCGTTGATCCTGCTGCTGTTTTCTGCTCTGCTCGTTGGCGTCCGCGACTGCGCAACTCCTACTGTTTTTTTTTTTGCTCTACTCATCGGCGTCAACGACTGAGCTGATCCTGCTGCTGTTTTCTGCTCTGCTCGTCAGCGTCTGAGACTGCGCATCTCCTGCTGCTGTTTTCTGCACTGCTCATCGGCGTCGGCGACTGTGCTGATCCTGCTGCTGTTTTCTGCTCTGCTTGTCGGCGTCTGAGACTGCGCATCTCCTGCTGCTGTTTTCTGCACTGCTCATCGGCGTCGTTGACTGTGCTGATCCTGCTGCTGTTTTCTGCTCTGTTCGTCGGCGTCTGTGACTGCGCATCTCCTGCTGCTGTTTTTTGCTCTGCTCGTCGGTGACTGCGCTTGTCCTGCTGCTGTTTTCTGCTCTGCTCATCGGCGTCGGCCACTGCGCTGATCCTGCTGCTGTTTTCTGCTCTGCTCGTCTGCGTCAGCGAATGCGCTGATCTTGCTGCTGTTTCCTGCTCTGCTCGTCGCCGTCGGCGACTGCGCTGGTCCTGCTGTTGTTTTCTGCTCTGATCGTCGGCGTCAGTGACTGCGCTGGTCCTGCTGCTGTTTTCTTCTCTGCTCGTCGGCGTCTGCTCTTCTCGTCGGCGTCTGCGCTGGTCCTGCTGGTGTTTTCTGCACTGCTCATCGGCGTAGGCAACTGTGCTGATCCTGCTGCTGTTTTCTGCTCTGCTAGTCGGCGTCTGCGACTGCGCTGGTCCTGCTGCTGTTTTCTGCTCTGCTCGTCGGCGACTGCGCTGGTCCTGCTGCTGTTTTCTGCACTGCTCATCGGCATCGGCGACTGTGCTGATCCTGCTGCTGTTTTCTGCTCTGCTCGTCGACGACTGTGCTGGACCTGCTGCTGTTTTCTGCACTGCTCGTTGGTGTCTGCGACTGCACATCTCCTACTGCTTTTTTCTGCTCTGCTCGTCGGCGTCAGCGACTGCGCTGATCCTGCAGCTTTTTTCTGCTCTGCTCGTCGGCGTCTGTGACTGCGCATCTCCTGCTGCTTTTTTTTGCTCTGCTCGTCGGCGTCGGCGACTGTGCTGATCCTGCTGCTGTTTTCTGCTCTGCTCGTCTGCGTCAGCGAATGCGCTGATCCTGCTGCTGTTTTCTTCTCTGCTCGTCGGCGTCTGATCTGGTCCTGCTGTTGTTTTCGCCTCTGCTCGTCGGCGTCTGCTCTGCTCATCGGCGTCTGCGACTGCGCTGGTCCTGCTGCTGTTTTCTGCTCTGCTCGTTGGCGACTGCGCTGGTCCTGCTGCTGTTTTCTGCACTGCTCATCGGCGTCGGCGACTGCGCTGATCCTGCTGCTGTTTTCTGCTCTGCTCGTAGGCGTCGGCGACTGCGCTGGTCCTGCTGTTGTTTTCTGCACAGCTCATCGGCGTCGGCGACTGCGTTGATCCTGCTGCTGTTTTCTGCTCTGCTTGTTGGCGTCCGCGACTGCGCTGGTCCTGCTGCTGATTTCTGCACTGCTCGTAGGCGTCGGCGAATGCGCTGGTCCTGCTGCTGATTTCTGCTCTGCTCATCGGCGTCGGCGACTGCGTTGATCCTGCTGCTGTTTTCTGCTCTGCTCGTTGGCGTCTGAGACTGCGCATCTCCTGCTGCTGTTTTCTGCACTGCTCATCGGCGTCGGCGACTGTGCTGATCCTGCTGCTATTTTCTGCTCTGCTCGTAGGCGTCGGCGACTGCGCTGGTCCTGCTGCTGTTTTCTGCACTGCTCATCGGCGTCGGCGACTGTTCTGATCCTGCTGCTGTTGACTGCTCTGCTCGACGGCGTCTGTGACTGCGCATCTCCTGCTGCTGTTTTTTGCTCTACTCCTCGGCGTCAGCGACTGCGCTGATCCTGCTGATGTTTTCTGCTCTGCTCGTCAGCGTCTGAGACTGCGCATCTCCTGCTGCTGTTTTCTGCACTGCTCATCGGCGTCGGCGACTGTGCTGATCCTGCTGCTGTTTTCTGCTCTGCTCGTCGGCGTCTGTGACTGCGCATCTCCTGCTGCTGTTTTTTGCTCTGCTCGTCGGTGACTGCGCTTGTCCTGCTGCTGTTTTCTGCACTGCTCATCGGCATCGGCGACTGCGTTGATCCTGCTGCTGTTTTCTGCTCTGCTCGTTGGCGTCCGCGACTGCGCAACTCCTACTGTTTTTTTTTGCTCTACTCCTCGGCGTCAGCGACTGCGCTGATCCTGCTGCTGTTTTCTGCTCTGCTCGTCAGCGTCTGAGACTGCGCATCTCCTGCTGCTGTTTTCTGCACTGCTCATCGGCGTCGGCGACTGTGCTGATCCTGCTGCTGTTTTCTGCTCTGCTCGTCGGCGTCTGTGACTGCGCATCTCCTGCTGCTGTTTTTTGCTCTGCTCGTCGGTGACTGCGCTTGTCCTGCTGCTGTTTTCTGCACTGCTCATCGGCGTCGGCGACTGCGCTGATCCTGCTGCTGTTTTCTGCTCTGCTCATAGGCGTCGGCGACTGCGCTGGTCCTGCTGTTGTTTTCTGCACTGCTCATCGGCGTCGGCGACTGCGTTGATCCTGCTGCTGTTTTCTGCTCTGCTCGTAGGCGTCGGCGACTGCGCTGGTCCTGCTGCTGATTTCTGCACTGCTCATCGGCGTCGGCGACTGCGTTGATCCTGCTGCTGTTTTCTGCTCTGCTCGTTGGCGTCCGCGACTGCGCAACTCCTACTGTTTTTTTTTTGCTCTACTCCTCGGCGTCAGCGACTGCGCTGATCCTGCTGCTGTTATCTGCTCTGCTCGTCAGCGTCTGAGACTGCGCATCTCCTGCTGCTGTTTTCTGCACTGCTCATCGGCGTAGGCGACTGTGCTGATCCTGCTGCTGTTTTCTGCTCTGCTCGTCGGTGACTGCGCTTGTCCTGCTGCTGTTTTCTGCACTGCTCATTGGCGTCTGCAACTACACATCTCCTGCTGTTTTTTTCTGCTCTGCTCGTCGGCGTCAGCGACCACGCTGATCCTGCAGCTGTTTTCTGCTCTGCTCGTCGGCGTCTGTGACTGCACATCTCCTGCTGCTGTTTTTTGCTCTGCTCGTCGGCGTCGGCGACTGTGCTGATCCTGCTGCTGTTTTCTTCTCTGCTCGTCGGCGTCTGATCTGGTCCTGCTGTTGTTTTCGCCTCTGCTCGTCGGCGTCTGCTCTGCTCATCGGCTTCTGCGACTGCGCTGGTCCTGCTGCTGTTTTCTGCTCTGCTCGTTGGCGACTGCGCTGGTCCTGCTGCTGTTTTCTGCTCTGCTCATAGGCGTCGGCGACTGCGCTGGTCCTGCTGTTGTTTTCTGCACTGCTCATCGGCGTCGGCGACTGCGTTGATCCTGCTGCTGTTTTCTGGTCTGCTCGTAGGCGTCGGCGACTGCGCTGGTCCTGCTGCTGATTTCTGCACTGCTCATCGGCGTCGGCGACTGCGTTGATCCTGCTGCTGTTTTCTGCTCTGCTCGTTGGCGTCCGCGACTGCGCAACTCCTACTGCTTTTTTTTGCTCTACTCCTCGGCGTCAGCGACTGCGCTGATCCTGCTGCTGTTTTCTGCTCTGCTCGTCGGCGTCTGAGACTGCGCATCTCCTGCTGCTGTTTTCTGCACTGCTCATCGGCGTCGGCGACTGTGCTGATCCTGCTGCTGTTTTCTGCTCTGCTCGTCGGCGTCTGTGACTGCGCATCTCCTGCTGCTGTTTTTTGCTCTGCTCGTCGGTGACTGCGCTTGTCCTGCTGCTGTTTTCTGCTCTGCTCATCGGCGTCGGCCACTGCGATGATCCTGCTGCTGTTTTCTGCTCTGCTCGTCTGCGTCAGCGAATGCGCTGATCTTGCTGCTTTTTCCTGCTCTGCTCGTCGCCGTCGGCGACTGCGCTGGTCCTGCTGTTGTTTTCTGCTCTGATCGTCGGCGTCAGCGACTGCGCTGGTCCTGCTGCTGTTTTCTTCTCTGCTCGTCGGCATCTGCTCTGCTCGTCGGCGTCTGCGCTGGTCCTGCTGGTGTTTTCTGCACTGCTCATCGGCGTCGGCAACTGCGCTGGTCCTGCTGCTGTTTTCTGCACTGCTCATCGGCGTCGGCGACTGCGCTGATCCTGCTGCTGTTTTCTGCGCTGCTCGTCTGCGTCTGTGACTGCGCATCTCCTGCTGCTGTTTTCTTCTCTGCTCGTAGGCGTCTGCTCTGCTCGTCGGCGTCTGCGCTGGTCCTGCTGCTGTTTTCTGCTCTGCTCGTCGCAACTGCGCTGGTCCTGCTGTTGTTTTCGCATCTGCTCATCGGCGTCTGCTCTGCTCATTGGCGTCTGCGACTGCGCATCTCCTGCTGCTGTTTTTTGCTCTGCTAGTCGGCGTCAGCGACTGCACTGATCCTGCTTCTGTTTTCTGCTCTGCTCGTCGGCGTCTGTGACTGCGCATCTCCTGCTGCTGTTTTCTGCTCTTCTCGTCTGCGTCAGCAAATGTGCTGATCTTGCTGCTGTTTCCTGCTCTGCTCGTCGGCGTCTGCTCTGCTCGTCGGCGTCTGCGCTGGTCCTGCTGGTGTTTTCTGAACTGCTCATCGGCATCGTCGACTGTGCTTATCCTGCTGCTGTTTTCTGCTCTGCTCATCGGCGTCGGCGACTGTGCTGATCCTGCTGCTGTTTTCTGCTCTGCTCGTCGGCGTCTGTGACTGCGCATCTCCTGCTGCTGTTTTTTGCTCTGCTCGTCGGTGACTGCGCTTGTCCTGCTGCTGTTTTCTGCACTGCTCATCGGCGTCGGCGACTGCGCTGATCCTGCTGCTGTTTTCTGCTCTGCTCATAGGCGTCGGCGACTGCGCTGGTCCTGCTGTTGTTTTCTGCACTGCTCATCGGCGTCGGCGACTGCGTTGATCCTGCTGCTGTTTTCTGCTCTGCTCGTTGGCGTCCGCGACTGCGCAACTCCTACTGCTTTTTTTTGCTCTACTCCTCGGCGTCAGCGACTGCGCTGATCCTGCTGCTGTTTTCTGCTCTGCTCGTCGGCGTCTGAGACTGCGCATCTCCTGCTGCTGTTTTCTGCACTGCTCATCGGCGTCGGCGACTGTGCTGATCCTGCTGCTGTTTTCTGCTCTGCTCGTCGGCGTCTGTGACTGCGCATCTCCTGCTGCTGTTTTTTGCTCTGCTCGTCGGTGACTGCGCTTGTCCTGCTGCTGTTTTCTGCTCTGCTCATCGGCGTCGGCCACTGCGATGATCCTGCTGCTGTTTTCTGCTCTGCTCGTCTGCGTCAGCGAATGCGCTGATCTTGCTGCTGTTTCCTGCTCTGCTCGTCGCCGTCGGCGACTGCGCTGGTCCTGCTGTTGTTTTCTGCTCTGATCGTCGGCGTCAGCGACTGCGCTGGTCCTGCTGCTGTTTTCTTCTCTGCTCGTCGGCGTCTGCTCTGCTCGTCGGCGTCTGCGCTGGTGCTGCTGGTGTTTTCTGCACTGCTCATCGGCGTCGGCAACTGCGCTGGTCCTGCTGCTGTTTTCTGCACTGCTCATCGGCGTCGGCGACTGCGCTGATCCTGCTGCTTTTTTCTGCTCTGCTCGTCGGCGTCAGCGATTGCGCTGATCCTGCTGCTGTTTTCTGCGCTGCTCGTCGGCGTCTGTGACTGCGCATCTCCTGCTGCTGTTTTCTTCTCTGCTCGTAGGCGTCTGCTCTGCTCGTCGGCGTCTGCGCTGGTCCTGCTGCTGTTTTCTGCTCTGCTCGTCGCAACTGCGCTGGTCCTGCTGTTGTTTTCGCATCTGCTCATCGGCGTCTGCTCTGCTCATTGGCGTCTGCGACTGCGCATCTCCTGCTGCTGTTTTTTGCTCTGCTAGTCGGCGTCAGCGACTGCACTGATCCTGCTGCTGTTTTCTGCTCTGCTCGTCGGCGTCTGTGACTGCGCATCTCCTGCTGCTGTTTTCTGCTCTTCTCGTCTGCGTCAGCTAATGTGCTGATCTTGCTGCTGTTTCCTGCTCTGCTCGTCGCCGTTGGCGTCTGCGCTGGTCCTGCTGCTGTTATCTTCTCTGCTCGTCGGCGTCTGCTCTGCTCGTCGGCGTCTGCGCTGGTCCTGCTGGTGTTTTCTGAACTGCTCATCGGCATCGTCGACTGTGCTTATCCTGCTGCTGTTTTCTGCTCTGCTCGTAGGCGTCGGCGACTGCGCTGGTCCTGCTGCTGTTTTCTGCACTGCTGATCGGTGTCGGCGACTGCGCTGATCCTGCTGCTGTTTTCTGCTCTGCTCGTCGACGACTGTGCTGGACCTGCTGCTGTTTTCTGCACTGCTCGTTGGCGTCTGCGACTGCACATCTCCTGCTGCTTTTTTCTGCTCTGCTCGTCGGCGTCAGCGACCGCGCTGATCCTGCAGCTGTTTTCTGCTCTGCTCATCGGCGTCTGTGACTGCACATCTCCTGCTGCTGTTTTTTGCTCTGCTCGTCGGCGTCGGCGACTGTGCTGATCCTGCTGCTGTTTTCTGCTCTGCTCGTCTGCGTCAGCGAATGCGCTGATCCTGCTGCTGTTTTCTTCTCTGCTCGTCGGCGTCTGATCTGGTCCTGCTGTTGTTTTTGCCTCTGCTCGTCGGCGTCTGCTCTGCTCATCGGCGTCTGCGACTGCGCTGGTCCTGCTGCTGTTTTCTGCTCTGCTCGTTGGCGACTGCGTTGATCCTGCTGCTGTTTTCTGCTCTGCTCGTCAGCGTCTGAGACTGCGCATCTCCTGCTGCTGTTTTCTGCACTGCTCATCGGCATCGGCGACTGTGCTGATCCTGCTGCTGTTTTCTGCTCTGCTCGTCGGCGTCTGTGACTGCGCATCTCCTGCTGCTGTTTTTTGCTCTGCTCGTCGGTGACTGCGCTTGTCCTGCTGCTGTTTTCTGCACTGCTCATCGGCGTCGGCGACTGCGCTGATCCTGCTGCTGTTTTCTGCTCTGCTCATAGGCGTTGGCAACTGCGCTGGTCCTGCTGTTGTTTTCTGCACTGCTCATCGGCGTCGGCGACTGCGTTGATCCTGCTGCTGTTTTCTGCTCTGCTCGTAGGCGTCGGCGACTGCGCTGGTCCTGCTGCTGTTTTCTGCTCTGCTCGTTGGCGTCCGCGACTGCGCAACTCCTACTGTTTTTTTTTTTGCTCTACTCCTAGGCGTCAGCGACTGCGCTGATCCTGCTGCTGTTTTCTGCTCTGCTCGTCAGCGTCTGAGACTGCGCATCTCCTGCTGCTGTTTTCTGCTCTGCTCGTCGGCGTCTGTGACTGCGCATCTCCTGCTGCTGTTTTTTGCTCTGCTCGTCGGTGACTGTGCTGGACCTGCTGCTGTTTTCTGCACTGCTCGTTGGCGTCTGCGACTGCACATCTCCTGCTGCTTTTTTCTGCTCTGCTCGTCGGCGTCAGCGACCACGCTGATCCTGCAGCTGTTTCCTGCTCTGCTCGTCGCCGTCGGCGACTGCGCTGGTCCTGCTGTTGTTTTCTGCTCTGATCGTCGGCGTCAGTGACTGCGCTGGTCCTGCTGCTGTTTTCTTCTCTGCTCGTCGGCGTCTGCTCTTCTCGTCGGCGTCTGCGCTGGTCCTGCTGGTGTTTTCTGCACTGCTCATCGGCGTCGGCAACTGTGCTGATCCTGCTGCTGTTTTCTGCTCTGCTAGTCGGCGTCTGCGACTGCGCTGGTCCTGCTGCTGTTTTCTGCTCTGCTCGGCGGCGACTGCGCTGGTCCTGCTGCTGTTTTCTGCACTGCTCATCGGCATCGGCGACTGTGCTGATCCTGCTGCTGTTTTCTGCTCTGCTCGTAGGTGTCGGCGACTGCGCTGGTCCTGCTGCTGTTTTCTGCACTGCTCATCGGCGTCGGCGACTGCGCTGATCCTGCTGCTGTTTTCTGCTCTGCTCGTCGACGACTGTGCTGGACCTGCTGCTGTTTTCTGCACTGCTCGTTGGTGTCTGCGACTGCACATCTCCTACTGCTTTTTTCTGCTCTGCTCGTCGGCGTCAGCGACTGCGCTGATCCTGCAGCTTTTTTCTGCTCTGCTCGTCGGCGTCTGTGACTGCGCATCTCCTGCTGCTTTTTTTTGCTCTGCTCGTCGGCGTCGGCGACTGTGCTGATCCTGCTGCTGTTTTCTGCTCTGCTCGTCTGCGTCAGCGAATGCGCTGATCCTGCTGCTGTTTTCTTCTCTGCTCGTCGGCGTCTGATCTGGTCCTGCTGTTGTTTTCGCCTCTGCTCGTCGGCGTCTGCTCTGCTCATCGGCGTCTGCGACTGCGCTGGTCCTGCTGCTGTTTTCTGCTCTGCTCGTTGGCGACTGCGCTGGTCCTGCTGCTGTTTTCTGCACTGCTCATCGGCGTCGGCGACTGCGCTGATCCTGCTGCTGTTTTCTGCTCTGCTCATAGGCGTCGGCGACTGCGCTGGTCCTGCTGTTGTTTTCTGCACTGCTCATCGGCGTCGGCGACTGCGTTGATCCTGCTGCTGTTTTCTGCTCTGCTCGTAGGCGTCGGCGACCGCGCTGGTCCTGCTGCTGATTTCTGCACTGCTCATCGGCGTCGGCGACTGCGTTGATCCTGCTGCTGTTTTCTGCTCTGCTCGTTGGCGTCCGCGACTGCGCAACTCCTACTGTTTTTTTTTTGCTCTACTCCTAGGCGTCAGCGACTGCGCTGATCCTGCTGCTGTTTTCTGCTCTGCTCGTCAGCGTCTGAGACTGCGCATCTCCTGCTGCTGTTTTCTGCTCTGCTCGTTGGCGTCCGCGACTGCGCAACTCCTACTGCTTTTTTTTGCTCTACTCGTCGGCGTCAGCGACTGCGCTGATCCTGCTGCTTTTTTCTGCTCTGCTCGTCGGCGTCTGAGACTGCGCATCTCCTGCTGCTTTTTTCTGCACTGCTCATCGGCGTCGGCGACTGTGCTGATCCTGCTGCTATTTTCTGCTCTGCTTGTAGGCGTCGGCGACTGCGCTGGTCCTGCTGCTGTTTTCTGCACTGCTCATCAGCGTCGACGACTGTGCTGATCCTGCTGCTGTTGACTGCTCTGCTCGTCGGCGACTGCGCTGGTCCTGCTGCTGTTTTCTGCACTGCTCATCGGCGTTGGCGACTGCGTTGATCCTGCTGCTGTTTTCTGCTCTGCTCGTTGGCGTCTGGGACTGCTTATCTCCTGCTGCTTTTTTCTGCTCTGCTCGTCGGCGTCAGCGACTGCGCTGATCCTGCTGCTGTTTTCTGCTCTGCTCGACGGCGTCCGCGACTGCGCATCTCCTGCTGCTGTTTTTTGCTCTGCTCGTCGGCGTAGGCGACTGCGCTGATCCTGCTATTTTTTCTGCTCTGCTCATCGGCGTCAGCGACTGGGCTGATCCTGCTGCTGTTTTCTGCTCTGCTCATCTGCGTCAGCAAATGCACTGATCCTGCTGCTGTTTCCTACTCTGCTCGTCGCGGTCGGCGGCTGCGCTGGTCCTGCTGTTGTTTTCTTCTCTGCTCGTCGGCGTCTGCTCTGCTGATTGGCGTCTGCGCTGGTCCTGCTGGTGTTTTCTGCACTGTTTATCGGCGTCTGCGACTGCGCTGGTGCTGCTGCTGTTTTCTGCTCTGCTCGTCGGCGACTGCGCTGGTCCTGCTGCTGTTTTCTGCACTGCTCATCGGCGTCGGCGACTGCGTTGGTCCTGCTGTTGTTTTCGCCTCTGCTCGTCGGCGTCTGCTCTGCTCATCGTCGTCTGCGACTGTGCTGGTCCTGCTGCTGTTTTCTGCTCTGCTCGTCGGCGACTGTGCTGATCCTGCTGCTGTTTTCTGCTCTGCTCGTCGGCGTCTGTGACTGCGCATCTCCTGCTGCTGTTTTTTGCTCTGCTCGTCGGTGACTGCGCTTGTCCTGCTGCTGTTTTCTGCACTGCTCATCGGCGTCGGCGACTGCGCTGATCCTGCTGCTGTTTTCTGCTCTGCTCATAGGCGTCGGCGACTGCGCTGGTCCTGCTGTTGTTTTCTGCACTGCTCATCGGCGTCGGCGACTGCGTTGATCCTGCTGCTGTTTTCTGCTCTGCTCGTAGGCGTCGGCGACTGCGCTGGTCCTGCTGCTGATTTCTGCACTGCTCATCGGCGTCGGCGACTGCGTTGATCCTGCTGCTGTTTTCTGCTCTGCTCGTTGGCGTCCGCGACTGCGCAACTCCTACTGTTTTTTTTTTTGCTCTACTCCTAGGCGTCAGCGACTGCGCTAATCCTGCTGCTGTTTTCTGCTCTGCTCGTCAGCGTCTGAGACTGCGCATCTCCTGCTGCTTTTTTCTGCACTGCTCATCGGCGTCGGCGACTGTGCTGATCCTGCTGCTGTTTTCTGCTCTGCTCGTCGGCGTCTGTGACTGCGCATCTCCTGCTGCTGTTTTTTGCTCTGCTCGTCGGTGACTGCGCTTGTCCTGCTGCTGTTTTCTGCACTGCTCGTTGGCGTCTGCAACTACACATCTCCTGCTGCTTTTTTCTGCTCTGCTCGTCGACGTCAGCGACCGCGCTGATCCTGCAGCTGTTTTCTGCTCTGCTCGTCGGCGTCTGTGACTGCACATCTCCTGCTGCTGTTTTTTGCTCTGCTCGTCGGCGTCGGCGACTGTGCTGGTCCTGCTGCTGTTTTCTGCTCTGCTCGTCTGCGTCAGCGAATGCGCTGATCCTGCTGTTGTTTTCGCCTCTGCTCGTCGGCGTCTGCTCTGCTCATCGGCGTCTGCGACTGCGCTGGTCCTGCTGCTGTTTTCTGCTCTGCTCGTTGGCGACTGCGCTGGTCCTGCTGCTGTTTTCTGCACTGCTCATCGGCGTCGGCGACTGCACTGATCCTGCTGCTGTTTTCTGCTCTGCTCATAGGCGTCGGCGACTGCGCTGGTCCTGCTGTTGTTTTCTGCACTGCTCATCGGCGTCGGCGACTGCGTTGATCCTGCTGCTGTTTTCTGCTCTGCTCGTAGGCGTCGGCGACTGCGCTGGTCCTTCTGCTGATTTCTGCACTGCTCATCGGTGTCGTCCACTGCGTTGATCCTGCTGCTGTTTTCTGCTCTGCTCGTTGGCGTCCGCGACTGTGCAACTCCTACTGCTTTTTTTTGCTCTACTCCTCGGCGTCAGCGACTGCGCTGATCCTGCTGATGTTTTCTGCTCTGCTTGTCGGCGTCTGAGACTGCGCATCTCCTGCTGCTGTTTTCTGCACTGCTCATCGGCGTCGTTGACTGTGCTGATCCTGCTGCTGTTTTCTGCTCTGCTCGTCGGCGTCTGTGACTGCGCATCTCCTACTGCTTTTTTTGCTCTGCTCGTCGGCGTCAGCGACTGCGCTGATCCTGCAGCTGTTTTCTGCTCTGCTCGTCGGCGTCTGTGACTGCGCATCTCCTGCTGCTTTTTTTTGCTCTGCTCGTCGGCGTCGGCGACTGTGCTGATCCTGCTGCTGTTTTCTGCTCTGCTCGTCTGCGTCAGCGAATGCGCTGATCCTGCTGCTGTTTTCTTCTCTGCTCGTCGGCGTCTGATCTGGTCCTGCTGTTGTTTTCGCCTCTGCTCGTCGGCGTCTGCTCTGCTCATCGGCGTCTGCGATTGCGCTGGTCCTGCTGCTGTTTTCTGCTCTGCTCGTTGGCGACTGCGCTGGTCCTGCTGCTGTTTTCTGCACTGCTCATCGGCGTCGGCGACTGCGCTGATCCTGCTGCTGTTTTCTGCTCTGCTCGTAGGCGTCGGCGACTGCGCTGGTCCTGCTGTTGTTTTCTGCACAGCTCATCGGCGTCGGCGACTGCGTTGATCCTGCTGCTGTTTTCTGCTCTGCTCGTTGGCGTCCGCGACTGCGCTGGTCCTGCTGCTGATTTCTGCACTGCTCGTAGGCGTCGGCGACTGCGCTGGTCCTGCTGCTGATTTCTGCTCTGCTCATCGGCGTCGGCGACTGCGTTGATCCTGCTGCTGTTTTCTGCTCTGCTCGTTGGCGTCCGCGACTGCGCATCTCCTGCTGCTGTTTTCTGCACTGCTCATCGGCGTCGGCGACTGTGCTGATCCTGCTGCTATTTTCTGCTCTGCTCGTCGGCGTCTGAGACTGCGCATCTCCTGCTGCTGTTTTCTGCACTGCTCATCGGCGTCGGCGACTGTGCTGATCCTGCTGCTATTTTCTGCTCTGCTCGTAGGCGTCGGCGACTGCGCTGGTCCTGCTGCTGTTTTCTGCACTGCTCATCAGCGTCGACGACTGTGCTGATCCTGCTGCTGTTGACTGCTCTGCTCGTCGGCGACTGCGCTGGTCCTGCTGCTGTTTTCTGCACTGCTCATCGGCGTTGGCGACTGCGCTGATCCTGCTGCTGTTTTCTGCTCTGCTCGTCGGCGTCCGCGACTGCGCATCTCCTGCTGCTGTTTTTTGCTCTGCTCGTCGGCGTAGGCGACTGCGCTGATCCTGCTATTTTTTCTGCTCTGCTCATCGGCGTCAGCGACTGGGCTGATCCTGCTGCTGTTTTCTGCTCTGCTCATCTGCGTCAGCAAATGCGCTGATCCTGCTGCTGTTTCCTACTCTGCTCGTCGCGGTCGGCGGCTGCGCTGGTCCTGCTGTTGTTTTCTTCTCTGCTCGTCGGCGTCTGCTCTGCTGATTGGCGTCTGCGCTGGTCCTGCTGGTGTTTTCTGCACTGTTTATCGGCGTCTGCGACTGCGCTGGTCCTGCTGCTGTTTTCTGCTCTGCTCGTCGGCGACTGCGCTGGTCCTGCTGCTGTTTTCTGCACTGCTCATCGGCGTCGGCGACTGCGTTGGTCCTGCTGTTGTTTTCGCCTCTGCTCGTCGGCGTCTGCTCTGCTCATCGTCGTCTGCGACTGTGCTGGTCCTGCTGCTGTTTTCTGCTCTGCTCGTCGGCGACTGCGCTGGTCCTGCTGCTGTTTTCTGCACTGCTCATCAGCGTCGGCGACTGCACTGATCCTGCTGCTGTTTTCTGCTCTGCTCGTCGGTGACTGCGCTGGTCCTACTGGTGTTTTCAGCACTGCTCATCGGCGTCGGCGACTGCGCTGGTCCTGCTGTTGTTTTCGCCTCTGATCGTCGGCGTCTGCTCTGCTCATCGTCGTCTGCGACTGCGCTGGTCTTGCTGCTGTTTTCTGCTCTGCTCGTCGGCGACTGCGCTGATCCTGCAGCTGTTTTCTGCTCTGCTCGTCGGCGTCTGCGACTGCGCATCTCCTGCTGCTGTTTTTTGCTCTGCTCGTCGGCGTCAGCGACTGTGCTGATCCTGCTGCTGTTTTCTGCTCTGCTCGTCTGCATCAGCGAATGCGCTGATCCTGCTGCTGTTTTCTTCTCTTCTCGTCGGCGTCTGCTCTGGTCCTGCTGTTGTTTTCGCCTCTGCTCGTCGGCGTCTGCTCTGCTCATCGGTGTCTGAGACTGCGCTGGTCCTGCTGCTGTTTTCTGCTCTGCTCATTGGCGACTGCGCTGGTCCTGCTGCTGTTTTGTGCTCTGCTCGTAGGCGTCGGCGACTGCGCTGGTCCTGCTGTTGTTTTCTGCACTGCTCATCGGCGTCGGCGACTGCGTTGAACCTGCTGCTGTTTTCTGCTCTGCTCGTAGGCGTCGGCGACTGTGCTGGTCCTGCTGCTGATTTCTGCACTGCTCATCGGCGTCGGCGACTGCGTTGATCCTGCTGCTGTTTTCTGCTCTGCTCGTTGGCGTCCGCGACTGCGCAACTCCTACTGCTTTTTTTTGCTCTACTCGTCGGCGTCAGCGACTGCGCTGATCCTGCTGCTGTTTTCTGCTCTGCTCGTCGGCGTCTGAGACTGCGCATCTCCTGCTGCTGTTTTCTGCACAGCTCATCGGCGTCGGCGACTGCGCTGGTCCTGCTGCTGTTTTCTGCACTGCTCATCGGCGTCGGCGACTGCGCTGATCCTGCTGCTGTTTTCTGCTCTGCTCGTAGGCGTCGGCGACTGCGCTGGTCCTGCTGTTGTTTTCTGCACAGCTCATCGGCGTCGGCGACTGCGTTGATCCTGCTGCTGTTTTCTGCTCTGCTCGTTGGCGTCCGCGACTGCGCTGGTCCTGCTGCTGATTTCTGCACTGCTCGTAGGCGTCGGCGACTGCGCTGGTCCTGCTGCTGATTTCTGCTCTGCTCATCGGCGTCGGGGACTGCGTTGATCCTGCTGCTGTTTTCTGCTCTGCTCGTTGGCATCCGCGACTGCGCAACTCCTACTGCTTTTTTTTGCTCTACTCGTCGGCGTCAGCGACTGCGCTGATCCTTCTGCTGTTTTCTGCTCTGCTCGTCGGCGTCTGAGACTGCGCATCTCCTGCTGCTGTTTTCTGCACTGCTCATCGGCGTCGGCGACTGTGCTGATCCTGCTGCTATTTTCTGCTCTGCTCGTAGGCGTCGGCGACTGCGCTGGTCCTGCTGCTGTTTTCTGCACTGCTCATCGGCGTCGGCGACTGCACTGATCCTGCTGCTGTTTTCTGCTCTGCTCATCGGCGTCGGCGACTGTGCTGATCCTGCTGCTGTTGACTGCTCTGCTCGTCGGCGACTGCGCTGGTCCTGCTGCTGATTTCTGCACTGCTCATCGGCGTTGGCGACTGCGTTGATCCTGCTGCTGTTTTCTGCTCTGCTCGTTGGCGTCTGGGACTGCGCATCTCCTGCTGCTTTTTTCTGCTCTGCTCGTCGGCGTCAGCGACTGCGCTGATCCTGCTGCTGTTTTCTGCTCTGCTCGTCGGCGTTTGCGACTGCGCATCTCCTGCTGCTGTTTTTTGCTCTGCTCGTCGGCGTCGGCGACTGCGCTGATCCTGCTTTTTTTTCTGCTCTGCTCATCGGCGTCAGCGACTGGGCTGATCCTGCTGCTGTTTTCTGCTCTGCTCATCTGCGTCAGCAAATGAGCTGATCCTGCTGCTGTTTCCTGCTCTGCTCGTCGCGGTCGGCGGCTGCGCTGGTCCTGCTGTTGTTTTCTTCTCTGCTCGTCGGCGTCTGCTCTGCTGATTGGCGTCTGCGCTGGTCCTGCTGGTGTTTTCTGCACTGTTTATCGGCGTCTGCGACTGCGCTGGTCCTGCTGCTGTTTTCTGCTCTGCTCGTCGGTGACTGCGCTGGTCCTACTGGTGTTTTCAGCACTGCTCATCGGCGTCGGCGACTGCGCTGGTCCTGCTGTTGTTTTCGCCTCTGATCGTCGGCGTCTGCTCTGCTCATCGTCGTCTGCGACTGCGCTGGTCTTGCTGCTGTTTTCTGCTCTGCTCGTCGGCGACTGCGCTGATCCTGCAGCTGTTTTCTGCTCTGCTCGTCGGCGTCTGCGACTGCGCATCTCCTGCTGCTGTTTTTTGCTCTGCTCGTCGGCGTCAGCGACTGTGCTGATCCTGCTGCTGTTTTCTGCTCTGCTCGTCTGCATCAGCGAATGCACTGATCCTGCTGCTGTTTTCTTCTCTTCTCGTCGGCGTCTGCTCTGGTCCTGCTGTTGTTTTCGCCTCTGCTCGTCGGCGTCTGCTCTGCTCATCGTCGTCTGCGACTGTGCTGGTCCTGCTGCTGTTTTCTGCTCTGCTCGTCGGCGACTGCGCTGGTCCTGCTGCTGTTTTCTGCACTGCTCATCAGCGTCGGCGACTGCGCTGATCCTGCTGCTGTTTTCTGCTCTGCTCGTCGGTGACTGCGCTGGTCCTACTGGTGTTTTCAGCACTGCTCATCGGCGTCGGCGACTGCGCTGGTCCTGCTGTTGTTTTCGCCTCTGATCGTCGGCGTCTGCTCTGCTCATCGTCGTCTGCGACTGCGCTGGTCTTGCTGCTGTTTTCTGCTCTGCTCGTCGGCGACTGCGCTGATCCTGCAGCTGTTTTCTGCTCTGCTCGTCGGCGTCTGCGACTGCGCATCTCCTGCTGCTGTTTTTTGCTCTGCTCGTCGGCGTCAGCGACTGTGCTGATCCTGCAGCTGTTTTCTGCTCTGCTCGTCTGCATCAGCGAATGCGCTGATCCTGCTGCTGTTTTCTTCTCTTCTCGTCGGCGTCTGCTCTGGTCCTGCTGTTGTTTTTGCCTCTGCTCGTCGGCGTCTGCTCTGCTCATCGGTGTCTGAGACTGCGCTGGTCCTGCTGCTGTTTTCTGCTCTGCTCATTGGCGACTGCGCTGGTCCTGCTGCTGTTTTGTGCTCTGCTCGTAGGCGTCGGCGACTGCGCTGGTCCTGCTGTTGTTTTCTGCACTGCTCATCGGCGTCGGCGACTGCGTTGAACCTGCTGCTGTTTTCTGCTCTGCTCGTAGGCGTCGGCGACTGTGCTGGTCCTGCTGCTGATTTCTGCACTGCTCATCGGCGTCGGCGACTGCGTTGATCCTGCTGCTGTTTTCTGCTCTGCTCGTTGGCGTCCGCGACTGCGCAACTCCTACTGCTTTTTTTTGCTCTACTCGTCGGCGTCAGCGACTGCGCTGATCCTGCTGCTGTTTTCTGCTCTGCTCGTCGGCGTCTGAGACTGCGCATCTCCTGCTGCTGTTTTCTGCACTGCTCATCGGCGTCGGCGACTGTGCTGATCCTGCTGCTATTTTCTGCTCTGCTCGTAGGCATCGGCGACTGCGCTGGTCCTGCTGCTGTTTTCTGCTCTGCTCGTTGGCGACTGCGCTGGTCCTGCTGCTGTTTTCTGCACTGCTCATCGGCGTCGGCGACTGCGCTGATCCTGCTGCTGTTTTCTGCTCTGCTCGTAGGCGTCGGCGACTGCGCTGGTCCTGCTGTTGTTTTCTGCACAGCTCATCGGCGTCGGCGACTGCGTTGACCCTGCTGCTGTTTTCTGCTCTGCTCGTTGGCGTCCGCGACTGCGCTGGTCCTGCTGCTGATTTCTGCACTGCTCGTAGGCGTCGGCGACTGCGCTGGTCCTGCTGCTGATTTCTGCTCTGCTCATCGGCGTCGGGGACTGCGTTGATCCTGCTGCTGTTTTCTGCTCTGCTCGTTGGCATCCGCGACTGCGCAACTCCTACTGCTTTTTTTTGCTCTACTCGTCGGCGTCAGCGACTGCGCTGATCCTTCTGCTGTTTTCTGCTCTGCTCGTCGGCGTCTGAGACTGCACATCTCCTGCTGCTGTTTTCTGCACTGCTCATCGGCGTCGGCGACTGTGCTGATCCTGCTGCTATTTTCTGCTCTGCTCGTAGGCGTCGGCGACTGCGCTGGTCCTGCTGCTGTTTTCTGCACTGCTCATCGGCGTCGGCGACTGCACTGATCCTGCTGCTGTTTTCTGCTCTGCTCATCGGCGTCGGCGACTGTGCTGATCCTGCTGCTGTTGACTGCTCTGCTCGTCGGCGACTGCGCTGGTCCTGCTGCTGATTTCTGCACTGCTCATCGGCGTTGGCGACTGCGTTGATCCTGCTGCTGTTTTCTGCTCTGCTCGTTGGCGTCTGGGACTGCGCATCTCCTGCTGCTTTTTTCTGCTCTGCTCGTCGGCGTCAGCGACTGCGCTGATCCTGCTGCTGTTTTCTGCTCTGCTCGTCGGCGTTTGCGACTGCGCATCTCCTGCTGCTGTTTTTTGCTCTGCTCGTCGGCGTCGGCGACTGCGCTGATCCTGCTTTTTTTTCTGCTCTGCTCATCGGCGTCAGCGACTGGGCTGATCCTGCTGCTGTTTTCTGCTCTGCTCATCTGCGTCAGCAAATGAGCTGATCCTGCTGCTGTTTCCTGCTCTGCTCGTCGCGGTCGGCGGCTGCGCTGGTCCTGCTGTTGTTTTCTTCTCTGCTCGTCGGCGTCTGCTCTGCTTATTGGCGTCTGCGCTGGTCCTGCTGGTGTTTTCTGCACTGTTTATCGGCGTCTGCGACTACGCTGGTCCTGCTGCTGTTTTCTGCTCTGCTCGTCGGTGACTGCGCTGGTCCTACTGGTGTTTTCAGCACTGCTCATCGGCGTCGGTGACTGCGCTGGTCCTGCTGTTGTTTTCGCCTCTGATCGTCGGCGTCTGCTCTGCTCATCGTCGTCTGCGACTGCGCTGGTCTTGCTGCTGTTTTCTGCTCTGCTCGTCGGCGACTGCGCTGATCCTGCAGCTGTTTTCTGCTCTGCTCGTCGGCGTCTGCGACTGCGCATCTCCTGCTGCTGTTTTTTGCTCTGCTCGTCGGCGTCAGCGACTGTGCTGATCCTGCTGCTGTTTTCTGCTCTGCTCGTCTGCATCAGCGAATGCACTGATCCTGCTGCTGTTTTCTTCTCTTCTCGTCGGCGTCTGCTCTGGTCCTGCTGTTGTTTTCGCCTCTGCTCGTCGGCGTCTGCTCTGCTCATCGGTTTCTGAGACTGCGCTGGTCCTGCTGCTGTTTTCTGCTCTGCTCGTTGGCGACTGCGCTGGTCCTGCTGCTGTTTTCTGCACTGCTCATCGGCGTCGGCGACTGCGCTGATCCTGCTGCTGTTTTGTGCTCTGCTCATAGGCGTCGGCGACTGCGCTGGTCCTGCTGTTGTTTTCTGCACTGCTCATCGGCGTCGGCGACTGCGTTGATCCTGCTGCTGTTTTCTGCTCTGCTCGTAGGCGTCGGCGACTGTGCTGGTCCTGCTGCTGATTTCTGCACTGCTCATCGGCGTCGGCGACTGCGTTGATCCTGCTGCTGTTTTCTGCTCTGCTCGTTGGCGTCCGCGACTGCGCAACTCCTACTGCTTTTTTTTGCTCTACTCGTCGGCGTCAGCGACTGCGCTGATCCTGCTGCTGTTTTCTGCTCTGCTCGTCGTCGTCTGAGACTGCGCATCTCCTGCTGCGGTTTTCTGCACTGCTCATCGGCGTCGGCGACTGTGCTGATCCTGCTGCTATTTTCTGCTCTGCTCGTAGGCATCGGCGACTGCGCTGGTCCTGCTGCTGTTTTCTGCACTGCTCATCGGCGTCGGCGACTGTGCTGATCCTGCTGCTGTTTTCTGCTCTGCTCGTCGGCGACTGTGCTAGTCCTGCTGCTGTTTTCTGCACTGCCCATCGGCGTCGGCGACTGCGTTGATCCTGCTACTGTTTTCTGCTCTGCTCGTTGGCGTCTGCGACTGCGCATCTCTTGCTGCTTTTTTCTGCTCTGCTTGTCGGCGTCAGCGACTGCGCTGATCCTGCTGCTTTTTTCTGCTCTGCTCGTCGGCGTCTGCGACTGCGCATCTCCTGCTGCTGTTTTTTGCTCTGCTCGTCGGCGTCGGCGACTGCGCTGATCCTGCTTTTTTTTCTGCTCTGCTCATCGGCGTCAGCGACTGGGCTGATCCTGCTGCTGTTTTCTGCTCTGCTCATCTGCGTCAGCAAATGCGCTGATCCTGCTGCTGTTTCCTGCTCTGCTCGTCGCGGTCGGCGGCTGCGCTGGTCCTGCTGTTGTTTTCTGCTCTGATCGCCGGCGTCGGCAACTACGCTGGTCCTGCTGCTGTTTTCTTCTCTGCTCGTCGGCGTCTGCTCTGCTCGTCGGCGTCTGCGCTGGTCCTGCTGCTGATTTCTGCACTGCTCATCGGCGTCGGCGACTGCGTTGATCCTGCTGCTGTTTTCTGCTCTGCTCGTTGGCGTCCGCGACTGCGCAACTCCTACTGCTTTTTTTTGCTCTACTCGTCGGCGTCAGCGACTGCGCTGATCCTGCTGCTGTTTTCTGCTCTGCTCGTCGGCGTCTGAGACTGCGCATCTCCTGCTGCAGTTTTCTGCACTGCTCATCGGCGTCGGCGACTGTGCTGATCCTGCTGCTATTTTCTGCTCTGCTCGTAGGCATCGGCGACTGCGCTGGTCCTGCTGCTGTTTTCTGCACTGCTCATCGGCGTCGGCGACTGTGCTGATCCTGCTGCTGTTTTCTGCTCTGCTCGTCGGCGACTGTGCTAGTCCTGCAGCTGTTTTCTGCACTGCCCATCGGCGTCGGCGACTGCGTTGATCCTGCTACTGTTTTCTGCTCTGCTCGTTGGCGTCTGCGACTGCGCATCTCTTGCTGCTTTTTTCTGCTCTGCTTGTCGGCGTCAGCAACTGCGCTGATCCTGCTGCTTTTTTCTGCTCTGCTCGTCGGCGTCTGCGACTGCGTATCTCCTGCTGCTGTTTTTTTCTCTGCTCGTCGGCGTCGGCGACTGCGCTGATCCTGCTTTTTTTTCTGCTCTGCTCATCGGCGTCAGCGACTGGGCTGATCCTGCTACTGTTTTCTGCTCTGCTCATCTGCGTCAGCAAATGCGCTGATCCTGCTGCTGTTTCCTGCTCTGCTCGTCGCGGTCGGCGGCTGCGCTGGTCCTGCTGTTGTTTTCTGCTCTGATCGCCGGCGTCGGCAACTACGCTGGTCCTGCTGCTGTTTTCTTCTCTGCTCGTCGGCGTCTGCTCTGCTCGTCGGCGTCTGCGCTGGTCCTGCTGGTGTTTTCTGCAACTGTTTATCGGCGTCTGCGACTGCGCTGGTCCTGCTGCTGTTTTCTGCTCTGCTCGTCGGCGACTGCGCTGGTCCTGCTGCTGTTTTCTGCACTGCTCATCGGCGTCGGCGACTGCGCTGGTCCTGCTGTTGTTTTCGCCTCTGCTCGTCGGCATCTGCTCTGCTCATCGTCGTCTGCGACTGCGCTGGTCCTGCTGCTGTTTTCTGCTCTGCTCGTCAGCGACTGCGCTGGTCCTGCTGCTGTTTTCTGCAATGCTCATCAGCGTCGGCGACTGCGCTGATCCTGCTGCTGTTTTCTGCTCTGCTCGTCGGCGACTGCGCTGGTCCTACTGGTGTTTTCTGCACTGCTCATCGGCGTCGGCGACTGCGCTGGTCCTGCTGTTGTTTTCGCCTCTGATCGTCGGCGTCTGCTCTGCTCATCGTCGTCTGCGACTGCGCTGGTCCTCCTGCTGTTTTCTGCTCTGCTCGTCGGCGTCGGCGACTGAGCTGGTCCTGCTGCTGTTTTCTGCTCTGCTCGTCGGCGACTGCGCTGGTCCTGCTGCTGTTTTCTGCACTGCTCATCAGCATCGGCGACTGCGCTGATCCTGCTGCTGTTTTCTGCTCTGCTCGTAGGCGTCGCCGACTGCGCTGGTTCTGCTGCTGTTTTCTGCTCTGCTCGTCTGCGACTGCGTATCTCCTGCTGCTGTTTTTTTCTCTGCTCGTCGGCGTCGGCGACTGCGCTGATCCTGCTTTTTTTTCTGCTCTGCTCATCGGCGTCAGCGACTGGGCTGATCCTGCTACTGTTTTCTGCTCTGCTCATCTGCGTCAGCAAATGCGCTGATCCTGCTGCTGTTTCCTGCTCTGCTCGTCGCGGTCGGCGGCTGCGCTGGTCCTGCTGTTGTTTTCTGCTCTGATCGCCGGCGTCGGCAACTACGCTGGTCCTGCTGCTGTTTTCTTCTCTGCTCGTCGGCGTCTGCTCTGCTCGTCGGCGTCTGCGCTGGTCCTGCTGGTGTTTTCTGCAACTGTTTATCGGCGTCTGCGACTGCGCTGGTCCTGCTGCTGTTTTCTGCTCTGCTCGTCGGCGACTGCGCTGGTCCTGCTGCTGTTTTCTGCACTGCTCATCGGCGTCGGCGACTGCGCTGGTCCTGCTGTTGTTTTCGCCTCTGCTCGTCGGCATCTGCTCTGCTCATCGTCGTCTGCGACTGCGCTGGTCCTGCTGCTGTTTTCTGCTCTGCTCGTCAGCGACTGCGCTGGTCCTGCTGCTGTTTTCTGCAATGCTCATCAGCGTCGGCGACTGCGCTGATCCTGCTGCTGTTTTCTGCTCTGCTCGTCGGCGACTGCGCTGGTCCTACTGGTGTTTTCTGCACTGCTCATCGGCGTCGGCGACTGCGCTGGTCCTGCTGTTGTTTTCGCCTCTGATCGTCGGCGTCTGCTCTGCTCATCGTCGTCTGCGACTGCGCTGGTCCTCCTGCTGTTTTCTGCTCTGCTCGTCGGCGTCGGCGACTGAGCTGGTCCTGCTGCTGTTTTCTGCTCTGCTCGTCGGCGACTGCGCTGGTCCTGCTGCTGTTTTCTGCACTGCTCATCAGCATCGGCGACTGCGCTGATCCTGCTGCTGTTTTCTGCTCTGCTCGTAGGCGTCGCCGACTGCGCTGGTTCTGCTGCTGTTTTCTGCACTGCTCATCGGCGTCTGCGTCTGCGTTGATCCTGCTGCTGTTTTCTGCTCTGCTCGTAGGCGTAGGCGTCGGCGACTGCGCTGATCCTGCTGCTGTTTTATGTTCTGCTCGTAGGCGTCGCCGACTGCGCTGGTCCTGCTGCTGTTTTCTGCTCTGCTCGTCGGCGACTGCGTTGATCCTGCTGCTGTTTTCTGCTCTGCTCGTCGGCGACTGCGCTGGTCCTGCTGCTGTTTTCTGCACTGCTCATCGGCGTCGGTGACTGCGTTGATCCTGCTGCTGTTTTCTGCTCTGCTCATAGGCGTCGGCGACTGCGCTAGTCCTGCTGCTGTTTTCTGCACTGCTCATCGGCGTTGGCGGCTGCGCTGGTCCTGCTGCTTTTTTCTGCTCTGCTCGTCGGCGACTGTGCTGGTCCTGCTGCTGTTTTCTGCACTGCTCGTAGGCGTCGTCGACTGCGCTGGTCCTGCTGCTGTTTTCTGCACTGCTCATCGACGTCGGCGACTGTGCTGATCCTGCTGCTGTTTTCTGCTCTGCTCGTAGGCGTCGGCGACTGCGCTGGACCTGCTGCTGTATTCTGCACTGCTCATCGGCGTTGGCAACAGCGTTGATCCTGCTGCTGTTTTCGGCTCTGCTCGTTGGCGTCTTCGACTGCGCATCTCCTGCCGCTTTTTTCTGCTCTGCTCGTCGGCGTCAGCGACTGCGCTGATCCTGCTGCTGTTTTCTGCTCTGCTCGTCGGCGTCTGCTCTGCTCATCGGCGTCTGTGACTGCGCTGGTCCTGCTGCTGTTTTCTGCTCTGCTCCTTGGCGACTGCGCTGGCCCTGCTGCTGTTTTCTGCACTGCTCATTGGCGTCGGCGACTGCGCTGATCCTGCTGCTGTTTTCTGCTATGCTCATCGTCGTCTGCGACTGCACTGGTCCTGCTGCTGTTTTCTGCTCTGCTCGTCGGCGACTGCGCTGGTCCTGCTGCTGTTTTCTGCACTGCTCATCAGCATCGGCGACTGCGTTGATCCTGCTGCTGTTTTCTGCTCTGCTCGTAGGCGTAGGCGTCGGCGACTGCGCTGATCCTGCTGCTGTTTTATGTTCTGCTCGTAGGCGTCGCCGACTGCGCTGGTCCTGCTGCTGTTTTCTGCTCTGCTCGTCGGCGACTGCGTTGATCCTGCTGCTGTTTTCTGCTCTGCTCGTCGGCGACTGCGCTGGTCCTGCTGCTGTTTTCTGCACTGCTCATCGGCGTCGGTGACTGCGTTGATCCTGCTGCTGTTTTCTGCTCTGCTCATAGGCGTCGGCGACTGCGCTAGTCCTGCTGCTGTTTTCTGCACTGCTCATCGGCGTTGGCGGCTGCGCTGGTCCTGCTGCTTTTTTCTGCTCTGCTCGTCGGCGACTGTGCTGGTCCTGCTGCTGTTTTCTGCACTGCTCGTAGGCGTCGTCGACTGCGCTGGTCCTGCTGCTGTTTTCTGCACTGCTCATCGACGTCGGCGACTGTGCTGATCCTGCTGCTGTTTTCTGCTCTGCTCGTAGACGTCGGCGACTGCGCTGGACCTGCTGCTGTATTCTGCACTGCTCATCGGCGTTGGCAACAGCGTTGATCCTGCTGCTGTTTTCGGCTCTGCTCGATGGCGTCTTCGACTGCGCATCTCCTGCCGCTTTTTTCTGCTCTGCTCGTCGGCGTCAGCGACTGCGCTGATCCTGCTGCTGTTTTCTGCTCTGCTCGTCGGCGTCTGCTCTGCTCATCGGCGTCTGTGACTGCGCTGGTCCTGCTGCTGTTTTCTGCTCTGCTCCTTGGCGACTGCGCTGGCCCTGCTGCTGTTTTCTGCACTGCTCATTGGCGTCGGCGACTGCGCTGATCCTGCTGCTGTTTTCTGCTATGCTCATCGTCGTCTGCGACTGCACTGGTCCTGCTGCTGTTTTCTGCTCTGCTCGTCGGCGACTGTGCTGGTCCTGCTGCTGTTTTCTGCACTGCTCATCGGCGTCGGCGACTGTGTTGATACTGCTGCTGTTTTCTGCTCTGCTCGTTGGCGTCTGCGACTGCGCATCTCCTGCTGCTTTTTTCTGCTCTGCTCGTCGGCGTCAGCGACTGCGCTGATCCTGCTGCTTTTTTCTGCTCTGCTCGTCGACGTCTGCGACTGCGCTGATCCTGCTGCAGTTTTTTGCTCTGCTCGTCGGCGTCGGCGACTGCGCTGATCCTGCTTTTTTTTCTGCTCTGCTCATTGGCGTCAGCGACTGGGCTGATCCTGCTGCTGTTTTCTGCTCTGCTCATCTGCGTCAGCAAATGCGCTAATCCTGCTGCTGTTTCCTGCTCTGCTCGTCGCGGTCGGCGGCTGCGCTGGTCCTGCTGTTGTTTTCTGCTCTGATCGCCGGCGTCGGCAACTACGCTGGTCCTGCTGCTGTTTTCTTCTCTGTTCGTCGGCGTCTGCTCTGCTCGTCGGCGTCTGCGCTGGTCCTGCTGGTGTTTTCTGCACTGTTTATCGGCGTCTGCGACTGCGCTGGTCCTGCTGCTGTTTTCTGCTCTGCTCGTCGGCGACTGCGCTGGTCCTGCTGCTGTTTTCTGCACTGCTCATCGGCGTCGGCGACTGCGCTGGTCCTGCTGTTTTTTTCGCCTCTGCTCGTCGGCGTCTGCTCTGCTCATCGTCGTCTGCGACTGCGCTGGTCCTGCTGCTGTTTTCTGCTCTGCTCGTCAGCGACTGCGCTGGTCCTGCTGCTGTTTTCTGCACTGCTCATCAGCGTCGGCGACTGCGCTGATCCTGCTGCTGTTTTCTGCTCTGCTCGTCGGCGAATGCGCTGGTCTTACTGGTGTTTTCTGCACTGCTCATCGGCGTCGGCGACTGCGCTGGTCCTGCTGTTGTTTTCGCCTCTGATCGTCGGCGTCTGCTCTGCTCATCGTCGTCTGCGACTGCGCTGGTCCTCCTGCTGTTTTCTGCTCTGCTCGTCGGCGTCGGCGACTGCGCTGGTCCTGCTGCTGTTTTCTGCTCTGCTCGTCGGCGACTGCGCTGGTCCTGCTGCTGTTTTCTGCACTGCTCATCAGCGTCGGCGACTGCGCTGGTCCTGCTGCTGTTTTCTGCACTGCTCATCAGCGTCTGCGTCTGCGTTGATCCTGCTGCTGTTTTCTGCTCTGCTCGTAGGCGTAGGCGTCGGCGACTGCGCTGGTCCTGCTGCTGTTTTCTGCACTGCTCATCGTCGTCTGCGACTGCGCTGGTCCTCCTGCTGTTTTCTGCTCTGCTCGTCGGCGTCGGCGACTGCGCTGGTCCTGCTGCTGTTTTCTGCTCTGCTCGTCGGCGACTGCGCTGGTCCTGCTGCTGTTTTCTGCACTGCTCATCAGCGTCGGCGACTGCGCTGGTCCTGCTGCTGTTTTCTGCACTGCTCATCAGCGTCGGCGACTGCGCTGATCCTGCTGCTGTTTTCTGCTCTGCTCGTAGGTGTCGCCGACTGCGCTGGTTCTGCTGCTGTTTTCTGCACTGCTCATCGGCGTCTGCGTCTGCGTTGATCCTGCTGCTGTTTTCTGCTCTGCTCGTAGGCGTAGGCGTCGGCGACTGCGCTGGTCCTGCTGCTGTTTTCTGTTCTGCTCGTAGGCATCGCCGACTGCGCTGGTCCTGCTGCTGTTTTCTGCTCTGCTCGTCGGCGACTGCGTTGATCCTGCTGCTTTTTTCTGCTCTGCTCGTCGGCGACTGCGCTGGTCCTGCTGCTGTTTTCTGCACTGCTCATCGGCGTCGGTGACTGTGTTGATCCTGCTGCTGTTTTCTGCTCTTCTCGTAGGCGTCGGCGACTGTGCTGGTCCTGCTGCTGTTTTCTGCACTGCTCATCGGCGTCGGCGGCTATGCTGGTCCTGCTGCTTTTTTCTGCTCTGCTCGTCGGCGACTGTGCTGGTCCTGCTGCTGTTTTCTGCACTGCTCGTAGGCGTCATCGACTGCGCTGGTCCTGCTGCTGTTTTCTGCACTGCTCATCGGCGTCGGCGACTGTGCTGATCCTGCTGCTGTTTTCTGCTCTGCTCGTAGGCGTAGGAGACTGCGCTGGTCCTGCTGCTGTTTTCTGCACTGCTCATCGGCGTCGGCGACTGCGCTGATCCTGCTTCTGTTTTCTGCACTGCTCATCGGCATTGACGACAGCGTTGATCCTGCTGCTGTTTTCTGCTCTGCTCGTTGGCGTCTTCGACTGCGCATCTCCTGCCGCTTTTTTCTGCTCTGCTCGTCGGCGTCAGCGACTGCGCTGATCCTGCTGCTGTTTTCTGCTCTGCTCGTCGGCGTCTGCTCTGCTCATCGGCGTCTGTGACTGCGCTGGTCCTGCTGCTGTTTTCTGCTCTACTCCTTGGCGACTGCGCTGGCCCTGCTGCTGTTTTCTGCACTGCTCATTTGCGTCGGCGACTGCGCTGATCCTGCTGCTGTTTTCTGCTCTGCTCATCGTCGTCTGCGACTGCACTGGTCCTGCTGCTGTTTTCTGCTCTGCTCGTCGGGGACTGTGCTGGTCCTGCTGCTGTTTTCTGCACTGCTCATCGGCGTCGGCGACTGCGTTGATCCTGCTGCTGTTTTCTGCTCTGCTCGTTGGCGTCTGCGACTGCGCATCTCCTGCTGCTTTTTTCTGCTCTGCTGGTCGGCGTCGGCGACTGCGCTGATCCTGCTTTTTTTTCTGCTCTGCTCATCGGCGTCAGCGACTTGGCTGATCCTGCTGCTGTTTTCTGCTCTGCTCATCTGCGTCAGCAAATGCGCTGATCCTGCTGCTGTTTCCTGCTCTGCTCGTCGCGGTCGGCGGCTGCGCTGGTCCTGCTGTTGTTTTCTGCTCTGATCGCCGGCGTCGGCAACTACGCTGGTCCTGCTGCTGTTTTCTTCTCTGCTCGTCGGCGTCTGCTCTGCTCGTCGGCGTCTGCGCTGGTCCTGCTGGTGTTTTCTGCACTGTTTATCGGCGTTTGCGACTGCGCTGGTCCTGCTGCTGTTTTCTGCTCTGCTCGTCGGCGACTGCGCTGGTCCTGCTGCTGTTTTCTGCACTGCTCATCGGCGTCGGCGACTGTGCTGGTCCTGCTGTTGTTTCCGCCTCTGCTCGTCGGCGTCTGCTCTGCTCATCGTCGTCTGCGACTGCGCTGGTCCTGCTGCTGTTTTCTGCTCTGCTCGTCAGCGACTGCTCTGGTCCTGCTGCTGTTTTCTGCACTGCTCATCAGCGTCGGCGACTGCGCTGATCCTGCTGCTGTTTTCTGCTCTGCTCGTCGGCGACTGCGCTGGTCCTGCTGTTGTTTTCGCCTCTGATCGTCGGCGTCTGCTCTGCTCATCGTCGTCTGCGCCTGCGCTGGTCTTGCTGCTGTTTTCTGCTCTGCTCGTCGGCGACTGCGCTGATCCTGCAGCTGTTTTCTGCTCTGCTCGTCGGCGTCTGCGACTGCGCATCTCCTGCTGCTGTTTTTTGCTCTGCCCGTCGGCGTCAGCGACTGTGCTGATCCTGCTGCTGTTTTCTGCTCTGCTCGTCTGCATCAGCGAATGCACTGATCCTGCTGCTGTTTTCTTCTCTTCTCGTCGGCGTCTGCTCTGGTCCTGCTGTTGTTTTCACCTCTGCTCGTCGGCGTCTGCTCTGCTCATCGGTTTCTGAGACTGCGCTGGTCCTGCTGCTGTTTTCTGCTCTGCTCGTTGGCGACTGCGCTGGTCCTGCTGCTGTTTTCTGCACTGCTCATCGGCGTCGGCGACTGCGCTGATCCTGCTGCTGTTTTGTGCTCTGCTCATAGGCGTCGGCGACTGCGCTGGTCCTGCTGTTGTTTTCTGCACTGCTCATCGGCGTCGGCGACTGCGTTGATCCTGCTGCTGTTTTCTGCTCTGCTCGTAGGCGTCGGCGACTGTGCTGGTCCTGCTGCTGATTTCTGCACTGCTCATCGGCGTCGGCGACTGCGTTGATCCTGCTGCTGTTTTCTGCTCTGCTCGTTGGCGTCCGCGACTGCGCAACTCCTACTGCTTTTTTTTGCTCTACTCGTCGGCGTCAGCGACTGCGCTGATCCTGCTGCTGTTTTCTGCTCTGCTCGTCGTCGTCTGAGACTGCGCATCTCCTGCTGCGGTTTTCTGCACTGCTCATCGGCGTCGGCGACTGTGCTGATCCTGCTGCTATTTTCTGCTCTGCTCGTAGGCATCGGCGACTGCGCTGGTCCTGCTGCTGTTTTCTGCACTGCTCATCGGCGTCGGCGACTGTGCTGATCCTGCTGCTGTTTTCTGCTCTGCTCGTCGGCGACTGTGCTAGTCCTGCTGCTGTTTTCTGCACTGCCCATCGGCGTCGGCGACTGCGTTGATCCTGCTACTGTTTTCTGCTCTGCTCGTTGGCGTCTGCGACTGCGCATCTCTTGCTGCTTTTTTCTGCTCTGCTTGTCGGCGTCAGCGACTGCGCTGATCCTGCTGCTTTTTTCTGCTCTGCTCGTCGGCGTCTGCGACTGCGCATCTCCTGCTGCTGTTTTTTGCTCTGCTCGTCGGCGTCGGCGACTGCGCTGATCCTGCTTTTTTTTCTGCTCTGCTCATCGGCGTCAGCGACTGGGCTGATCCTGCTGCTGTTTTCTGCTCTGCTCATCTGCGTCAGCAAATGCGCTGATCCTGCTGCTGTTTCCTGCTCTGCTCGTCGCGGTCGGCGGCTGCGCTGGTCCTGCTGTTGTTTTCTGCTCTGATCGCCGGCGTCGGCAACTACGCTGGTCCTGCTGCTGTTTTCTTCTCTGCTCGTCGGCGTCTGCTCTGCTCGTCGGCGTCTGCGCTGGTCCTGCTGCTGATTTCTGCACTGCTCATCGGCGTCGGCGACTGCGTTGATCCTGCTGCTGTTTTCTGCTCTGCTCGTTGGCGTCCGCGACTGCGCAACTCCTACTGCTTTTTTTTGCTCTACTCGTCGGCGTCAGCGACTGCGCTGATCCTGCTGCTGTTTTCTGCTCTGCTCGTCGGCGTCTGAGACTGCGCATCTCCTGCTGCAGTTTTCTGCACTGCTCATCGGCGTCGGCGACTGTGCTGATCCTGCTGCTATTTTCTGCTCTGCTCGTAGGCATCGGCGACTGCGCTGGTCCTGCTGCTGTTTTCTGCACTGCTCATCGGCGTCGGCGACTGTGCTGATCCTGCTGCTGTTTTCTGCTCTGCTCGTCGGCGACTGTGCTAGTCCTGCAGCTGTTTTCTGCACTGCCCATCGGCGTCGGCGACTGCGTTGATCCTGCTACTGTTTTCTGCTCTGCTCGTTGGCGTCTGCGACTGTGCATCTCTTGCTGCTTTTTTCTGCTCTGCTTGTCGGCGTCAGCAACTGCTCTGATCCTGCTGCTTTTTTTCTGCTCTGCTCGTCGGCGTCTGCGACTGCGTATCTCCTGCTGCTGTTTTTTGCTCTGCTCGTCGGCGTCGGCGACTGCGCTGATCCTGCTTTTTTTTCTGCTCTGCTCATCGGCGTCAGCGACTGGGCTGATCCTGCTACTGTTTTCTGCTCTGCTCATCTGCGTCAGCAAATGCGCTGATCCTGCTGCTGTTTCCTGCTCTGCTCGTCGCGGTCGGCGGCTGCGCTGGTCCTGCTGTTGTTTTCTGCTCTGATCGCCGGCGTCGGCAACTACGCTGGTCCTGCTGCTGTTTTCTTCTCTGCTCGTCGGCGTCTGCTCTGCTCGTCGGCGTCTGCGCTGGTCCTGCTGGTGTTTTCTGCAACTGTTTATCGGCGTCTGCGACTGCGCTGGTCCTGCTGCTGTTTTCTGCTCTGCTCGTCGGCGACTGCGCTGGTCCTGCTGCTGTTTTCTGCACTGCTCATCGGCGTCGGCGACTGCGCTGGTCCTGCTGTTGTTTTCGCCTCTGCTCGTCGGCATCTGCTCTGCTCATCGTCGTCTGCGACTGCGCTGGTCCTGCTGCTGTTTTCTGCTCTGCTCGTCAGCGACTGCGCTGGTCCTGCTGCTGTTTTCTGCAATGCTCATCAGCGTCGGCGACTGCGCTGATCCTGCTGCTGTTTTCTGCTCTGCTCGTCGGCGACTGCGCTGGTCCTACTGGTGTTTTCTGCACTGCTCATCGGCGTCGGCGACTGCGCTGGTCCTGCTGTTGTTTTCGCCTCTGATCGTCGGCGTCTGCTCTGCTCATCGTCGTTTGCGACTGCGCTGGTCCTCCTGCTGTTTTCTGCTCTGCTCGTCGGCGTCGGCGACTGAGCTGGTCCTGCTGCTGTTTTCTGCTCTGCTCGTCGGCGACTGCGCTGGTCCTGCTGCTGTTTTCTGCACTGCTCATCAGCATCGGCGACTGCGCTGATCCTGCTGCTGTTTTCTGCTCTGCTCGTAGGCGTCGCCGACTGCGCTGGTTCTGCTGCTGTTTTCTGCACTGCTCATCGGCGTCTGCGTCTGCGTTGATCCTGCTGCTGTTTTCTGCTCTGCTCGTAGGCGTAGGCGTCGGCGACTGCGCTGATCCTGCTGCTGTTTTATGTTCTGCTCGTAGGCGTCGCCGACTGCGCTGGTCCTGCTGCTGTTTTCTGCTCTGCTCGTCGGCGACTGCGTTGATCCTGCTGCTGTTTTCTGCTCTGCTCGTCGGCGACTGCGCTGGTCCTGCTGCTGTTTTCTGCACTGCTCATCGGCGTCGGTGACTGCGTTGATCCTGCTGCTGTTTTCTGCTCTGCTCATAGGCGTCGGCGACTGCGCTAGTCCTGCTGCTGTTTTCTGCACTGCTCATCGGCGTTGGCGGCTGCGCTGGTCCTGCTGCTTTTTTCTGCTCTGCTCGTTGGCGACTGTGCTGGTCCTGCTGCTGTTTTCTGCACTGCTCGTAGGCGTCGTCGACTGCGCTGGTCCTGCTGCTGTTTTCTGCACTGCTCATCGACGTCGGCGACTGTGCTGATCCTGCTGCTGTTTTCTGCTCTGCTCGTAGGCGTCGGCGACTGCGCTGGACCTGCTGCTGTATTCTGCACTGCTCATCGGCGTTGGCAACAGCGTTGATCCTGCTGCTGTTTTCGGCTCTGCTCGTTGGCGTCTTCGACTGCGCATCTCCTGCCGCTTTTTTCTGCTCTGCTCGTCGGCGTCAGCGACTGCGCTGATCCTGCTGCTGTTTTCTGCTCTGCTCGTCGGCGTCTGCTCTGCTCATCGGCGTCTGTGACTGCGCTGGTCCTGCTGCTGTTTTCTGCTCTGCTCCTTGGCGACTGCGCTGGCCCTGCTGCTGTTTTCTGCACTGCTCATTGGCGTCGGCGACTGCGCTGATCCTGCTGCTGTTTTCTGCTATGCTCATCGTCGTCTGCGACTGCACTGGTCCTGCTGCTGTTTTCTGCTCTGCTCGTCGGCGACTGCGCTGGTCCTGCTGCTGTTTTCTGCACTGCTCATCAGCATCGGCGACTGCGCTGATCCTGCTGCTGTTTTCTGCTCTGCTCGTAGGCGTCGCCGACTGCGCTGGTTCTGCTGCTGTTTTCTGCACTGCTCATCGGCGTCTGCGTCTGCGTTGATCCTGCTGCTGTTTTCTGCTCTGCTCGTAGGCGTAGGCGTCGGCGACTGCGCTGATCCTGCTGCTGTTTTATGTTCTGCTCGTAGGCGTCGCCGACTGCGCTGGTCCTGCTGCTGTTTTCTGCTCTGCTCGTCGGCGACTGCGTTGATCCTGCTGCTGTTTTCTGCTCTGCTCGTCGGCGACTGCGCTGGTCCTGCTGCTGTTTTCTGCACTGCTCATCGGCGTCGGTGACTGCGTTGATCCTGCTGCTGTTTTCTGCTCTGCTCATAGGCGTCGGCGACTGAGCTAGTCCTGCTGCTGTTTTCTGCACTGCTCATCGGCGTTGGCGGCTGCGCTGGTCCTGCTGCTTTTTTCTGCTCTGCTCGTCGGCGACTGTGCTGGTCCTGCTGCTGTTTTCTGCACTGCTCGTAGGCGTCGTCGACTGCGCTGGTCCTGCTGCTGTTTTCTGCACTGCTCATCGACGTCGGCGACTGTGCTGATCCTGCTGCTGTTTTCTGCTCTGCTCGTAGGCGTCGGCGACTGCGCTGGACCTGCTGCTGTATTCTGCACTGCTCATCGGCGTTGGCAACAGCGTTGATCCTGCTGCTGTTTTCGGCTCTGCTCGTTGGCGTCTTCGACTGCGCATCTCCTGCCGCTTTTTTCTGCTCTGCTCGTCGGCGTCAGCGACTGCGCTGATCCTGCTGCTGTTTTCTGCTCTGCTCGTCGGCGTCTGCTCTGCTCATCGGCGTCTGTGACTGCGCTGGTCCTGCTGCTGTTTTCTGCTCTGCTCCTTGGCGACTGCGCTGGCCCTGCTGCTGTTTTCTGCACTGCTCATTGGCGTCGGCGACTGCGCTGATCCTGCTGCTGTTTTCTGCTATGCTCATCGTCGTCTGCGACTGCACTGGTCCTGCTGCTGTTTTCTGCTCTGCTCGTCGGCGACTGTGCTGGTCCTGCTGCTGTTTTCTGCACTGCTCATCGGCGTCGGCGACTGTGTTGATACTGCTGCTGTTTTCTGCTCTGCTCGTTGGCGTCTGCGACTGCGCATCTCCTGCTGCTTTTTTCTGCTCTGCTCGTCGGCGTCAGCGACTGCGCTGATCCTGCTGCTTTTTTCTGCTCTGCTCGTCGACGTCTGCGACTGCGCTGATCCTGCTGCAGTTTTTTGCTCTGCTCGTCGGCGTCGGCGACTGCGCTGATCCTGCTTTTTTTTCTGCTCTGCTCATTGGCGTCAGCGACTGGGCTGATCCTGCTGCTGTTTTCTGCTCTGCTCATCTGCGTCAGCAAATGCGCTAATCCTGCTGCTGTTTCCTGCTCTGCTCGTCGCGGTCGGCGGCTGCGCTGGTCCTGCTGTTGTTTTCTGCTCTGATCGCCGGCGTTGGCAACTACGCTGGTCCTGCTGCTGTTTTCTTCTCTGTTCGTCGGCGTCTGCTCTGCTCGTCGGCGTCTGCGCTGGTCCTGCTGGTGTTTTCTGCACTGTTTATCGGCGTCTGCGACTGCGCTGGTCCTGCTGCTGTTTTCTGCTCTGCTCGTCGGCGACTGCGCTGGTCCTGCTGCTGTTTTCTGCACTGCTCATCGGCGTCGGCGACTGCGCTGGTCCTGCTGTTTTTTTCGCCTCTGCTCGTCGGCGTCTGCTCTGCTCATCGTCGTCTGCGACTGCGCTGGTCCTGCTGCTGTTTTCTGCTCTGCTCGTCAGCGACTGCGCTGGTCCTGCTGCTGTTTTCTGCACTGCTCATCAGCGTCGGCGACTGCGCTGATCCTGCTGCTGTTTTCTGCTCTGCTCGTCGGCGAATGCGCTGGTCTTACTGGTGTTTTCTGCACTGCTCATCGGCGTCGGCGACTGCGCTGGTCCTGCTGTTGTTTTCGACTCTGATCGTCGGCGTCTGCTCTGCTCATCGTCGTCTGCGACTGCGCTGGTCCTCCTGCTGTTTTCTGCTCTGCTCGTCGGCGTCGGCGACTGCGCTGGTCCTGCTGCTGTTTTCTGCTCTGCTCGTCGGCGACTGCGCTGGTCCTGCTGCTGTTTTCTGCACTGCTCATCAGCGTCGGCGACTGCGCTGGTCCTGCTGCTGTTTTCTGCACTGCTCATCAGCGTCTGCGTCTGCGTTGATCCTGCTGCTGTTTTCTGCTCTGCTCGTAGGCGTAGGCGTCGGCGACTGCGCTGGTCCTGCTGCTGTTTTCTGCACTGCTCATCGTCGTCTGCGACTGCGCTGGTCCTCCTGCTGTTTTCTGCTCTGCTCGTCGGCGTCGGCGACTGCGCTGGTCCTGCTGCTGTTTTCTGCTCTGCTCGTCGGCGACTGCGCTGGTCCTGCTGCTGTTTTCTGCACTGCTCATCAGCGTCGGCGACTGCGCTGGTCCTGCTGCTGTTTTCTGCACTGCTCATCAGCGTCGGCGACTGCGCTGATCCTGCTGCTGTTTTCTGCTCTGCTCGTAGGTGTCGCCGACTGCGCTGGTTCTGCTGCTGTTTTCTGCACTGCTCATCGGCGTCTGCGTCTGCGTTGATCCTGCTGCTGTTTTCTGCTCTGCTCGTAGGCGTAGGCGTCGGCGACTGCGCTGGTCCTGCTGCTGTTTTCTGTTCTGCTCGTAGGCGTCGCCGACTGCGCTGGTCCTGCTGCTGTTTTCTGCTCTGCTCGTCGGCGACTGCGTTGATCCTGCTGCTTTTTTCTGCTCTGCTCGTCGGCGACTGCGCTGGTCCTGCTGCTGTTTTCTGCACTGCTCATCGGCGTCGGTGACTGTGTTGATCCTGCTGCTGTTTTCTGCTCTTCTCGTAGGCGTCGGCGACTGTGCTGGTCCTGCTGCTGTTTTCTGCACTGCTCATCGGCGTCGGCGGCTGCGCTGGTCCTGCTGCTTTTTTCTGCTCTGCTCGTCGGCGACTGTGCTGGTCCTGCTGCTGTTTTCTGCACTGCTCGTAGGCGTCGTCGACTGCGCTGGTCCTGCTGCTGTTTTCTGCACTGCTCATCGGCGTCGGCGACTGTGCTGATCCTGCTGCTGTTTTCTGCTCTGCTCGTAGGCGTAGGAGACTGCGCTGGTCCTGCTGCTGTTTTCTGCACTGCTCATCGGCGTCGGCGACTGCGCTGATCCTGCTTCTGTTTTCTGCACTGCTCATCGGCATTGACGACAGCGTTGATCCTGCTGCTGTTTTCTGCTCTGCTCGTTGGCGTCTTCGACTGCGCATCTCCTGCCGCTTTTTTCTGCTCTGCTCGTCGGCGTCAGCGACTGCGCTGATCCTGCTGCTGTTTTCTGCTCTGCTCGTCAGCGTCTGCTCTGCTCATCGGCGTCTGTGACTGCGCTGGTCCTGCTGCTGTTTTCTGCTCTACTCCTTGGCGACTGCGCTGGCCCTGCTGCTGTTTTCTGCACTGCTCATTTGCGTCGGCGACTGCGCTGATCCTGCTGCTGTTTTCTGCTCTGCTCATCGTCGTCTGCGACTGCACTGGTCCTGCTGCTGTTTTCTGCTCTGCTCATCGTCGTCTGCGACTGCACTGGTCCTGCTGCTGTTTTCTGCTCTGCTCGTCGGGGACTGTGCTGGTCCTGCTGCTGTTTTCTGCACTGCTCATCGGCGTCGGCGACTGCGTTGATCCTGCTGCTGTTTTCTGCTCTGCTCGTTGGCGTCTGCGACTGCGCATCTCCTGCTGCTTTTTTCTGCTCTGCTGGTCGGCGTCGGCGACTGCGCTGATCCTGCTTTTTTTTCTGCTCTGCTCATCGGCGTCAGCGACTTGGCTGATCCTGCTGCTGTTTTCTGCTCTGCTCATCTGCGTCAGCAAATGCGCTGATCCTGCTGCTGTTTCCTGCTCTGCTCGTCGCGGTCGGCGGCTGCGCTGGTCCTGCTGTTGTTTTCTGCTCTGATCGCCGGCGTCGGCAACTACGCTGGTCCTGCTGCTGTTTTCTTCTCTGCTCGTCGGCGTCTGCTCTGCTCGTCGGCGTCTGCGCTGGTCCTGCTGGTGTTTTCTGCACTGTTTATCGGCGTTTGCGACTGCGCTGGTCCTGCTGCTGTTTTCTGCTCTGCTCGTCGGCGACTGCGCTGGTCCTGCTGCTGTTTTCTGCACTGCTCATCGGCGTCGGCGACTGTGCTGGTCCTGCTGTTGTTTCCGCCTCTGCTCGTCGGCGTCTGCTCTGCTCATCGTCGTCTGCGACTGCGCTGGTCCTGCTGCTGTTTTCTGCTCTGCGCGTCAGCGACTGCTCTGGTCCTGCTGCTGTTTTCTGCACTGCTCATCAGCGTCGGCGACTGCGCTGATCCTGCTGCTGTTTTCTGCTCTGCTCGTCGGCGACTGCGCTGGTCCTGCTTTTGTTTTCGCCTCTGATCGTCGGCGTCTGCTCTGCTCATCGTCGTCTGCGCCTGCGCTGGTCCTCCTGCTGTTTTCTGCTCTGCTCGTCGGCGTCGGCGACTGCGCTGGTCCTGCTGCTGTTTTCTGCTCTGCTCGTCGGCGACTGCGCTGGTCCTGCTGCTGTTTTCTGCACTGCTCATCAGCGTCGGCGACTGCGCTGGTCCTGCTGCTGTTTTCTGCACTGCTCATCAGCGTCTGCGACTGCGCTGATCCTGCTGCTGTTTTCTGCTCTGCTCGTAGGCGTCGCCGACTGCGCTGGTTCTGCTGCTGTTTTCTGCACTGCTCATCGGCGTCTGCGTCTGCGTTGATCCTGCTTCTGTTTTCTGCTCTGCTCGTAGGCGTAGGCGTCGGCGACTGCGCTGGTCCTGCTGCTGTTTTCTGCACTGCTCATCGGCGTCTGCGACTGCGCTGATCCTGCTGCTGTTTTCTGTTCTGCTCGTAGGCGTCGCCGACTCCGCTGGTCCTGCTGCTGTTTTCTGCTCTGCTCGTCGGCGACTGCGTTGATCCTGCTGCTGTTTTCTGCTCTGCTCGTCGGCGACTGCGCTGGTCCTGCTGCTGTTTTCTGCACTGCTCATCGGCGTCGGTGACTGCGTTGATCCTGCTGCTGTTTTCTGCTCTGCTCGTAGGCGTCGGCGACTGCGCTGGTCCTGCTGCTGTTTTCTGCACTGCTCATCGGCGTCGACGGCTGCGCTGGTCCTGCTGCTTTTTTCTGCTCTGCTCGTCGGCGACTGTGCTGGTCCTGCTGCTGTTTTCTGCACTGCTCGTAGGCGTCGTCGACTGCGCTGGTCCTGCTGCTGTTTTCTGCACTGCTCATCGGCGTCGGCGACTGCGCTGGACCTGCTGCTGTTTTCTGCACTGCTCATCGGCGTTGGCGCCAGCGTTGATCCTGCTGCTGTTTTCTGGTCTGCTCGTTGGCGTCTTCGACTGCGCATCTCCTGCCGCTTTTTTCTGCTCTGCTCGTCGGCGTCAGCGACTGCGCTGATTTTGCTGCTGTTTTCTGCTCTGCTCGTCGGCGTCTGCTCTGCTCATCGGCGTCTGTGACTGCGCTGGTCCTGCTGCTGTTTTCTGCTCTGCTCCTTGGCGACTGCGCTGGCCCTGCTGCTGTTTTCTGCACTGCTCATTGGCGTCGGCGACTGTGCTGATCCTGCTGCTGTTTTCTGCTCTGCTCATCGTCGTCTGCGACTGCACTGGTCCTGCTGCTGTTTTCTGCTCTGCTCGTCGGGAACTGCGCTGGTCCTGCTGCTGTTTTCTGCACTGCTCATCAGCATCGGCGACTGCGCTGATCCTGCTGCTGTTTTCTGCTCTGCTTGTAGGCGTCGCCGACTGCGCTGGTCCTGCTGCTGTTTTCTTCACTGCTCATCGGCGTCTGCGACTGCGTTGATCCTGCTGCTGTTTTCTGCTCTGCTCGTAGGCGTCGGTGACTGCGCTGATCCTGCTGCTGTTTTCTGCTCTGCTCGTAGGCGTCGCCGACTGCGCTGGTCCTGCTGCTGTTTTCTGCTCTGCTCGTCGGCGACTGCGTTGATCCTACTGCTGTTTTCTGCTCTGCTCGTCGGCGACTGCACTGGTCCTGCTGCTGTTTTCTGCACTGCTCATCGGCGTCGGTGACTGCGTTGATCCTGCTGCTGTTTTCTGCTCTGCTCGTAGGCGTCGGCGACTGCGCTGGTCCTGCTGCTGTTTTCTGCACTGCTCATCGGCGTCGGCGGCTGCGCTGGTCCTGCTGCTTTTTTCTGCTCTGCTCGTCGGCGACTGTGCTGGTCCTGCTGCTGTTTTCTGCACTGCTCGTAGGCATCGGCGACTGCGCTGGTCCTGCTGCTGTTTTCTGCACTGCTCGTCGCGGTCGGTGGCTGCGCTGGTCAGCTGTTGTTTTCTGCTCTGATCGCTGGCGTCGGCGACTGCGCTGGTCCTGCTGCTGTTTTCTTCTCTGCTCGTCGTCGTCTGCTCTGCTCGTCGGCATCTGTGCTGGTACTGCTGGTGTTTTCTGCAGTGTTTATCGGCGTCTGCGACTGCGCTGGTCCTGCTGCTGTTTTCTGCTATGCTCGTCGGCGACTGCGCTGGTCCTGCTGGTGTTTTCTGCACTGCTCATCGGCGTCGGCGACTGCGCTGGTCCTGCTGTTGTTTTCGCCTCTGCTCGTCGGCGTCTGCTCTGCTCATCGTCGTCTGCGACTGCGCTGGTCCTGCTGCTGTTTTCTGCTCTGCTCGTCGGCGACTGCGCTGTTCCTGCTGCTGTTTTCTGCACTGCTCATCAGCGTCTGCGACTGCGCTGATCCTGCTGCTGTTTTCTGCTCTGCTCGTAGGCGTCGCCGACTGCGCTGGTCCTGCTGCTGTTTTCTTCACTGCTCATTGGCGTCTGCGACTGCGTTGATCCTGCTGCTGTTTTCTGCTCTGCTCGTAGGCGTAGGCGTCGGCGACTGCGCTGGTCCTGCTGCTGTTTTCTGCACTGCTCATCGGCGTCGGCGACTGCGCTGATCCTGCTGCGGTTTTCTGCTCTGCTCGTAGGCGTCGCCGACTGCGCTGGTCCTGCTGCTGTTTCTGCTCTGCTCGTCGGCGACTGCGTTGATCCTGCTGCTGTTTTCTGCTCTGCTCGTCGGCGACTGCGCTGGTCCTGCTGCTGTTTTCTGCACTGCTCATCGGCGTCGGTGACTGCGTTGATCCTGCTGCTGTTTTCTGCTCTGCTCGTAGGCGTCGGCGACTGCGCTGGTCCTTCTGCTGTTTTCTGCACTGCTCATCGGCGTCGGCGGCTGCGCTGGTCCTGCTGCTTTTTCTGCTCTGCTCGTCGGCGACTGTGCTGGTCCTGCTGCTGTTTTCTGCACTGCTCGTAGGCGTAGGCGACTGCGCTGGTCCTGCTGCTTTTTTCTGCACTGCTCATCGGCGTCGGCGAATGTGCTGATCCTGCTGCTGTTTTCTGCTCTGCTTATCGGCGACTGTGCTGGTCCTGCTGCTGTTTTCTGCACTGCTCATCGGCGTCGGCGACTGTGCTGATCCTGATGCTGTTTTCTGCTCTGCTCGTAGGCGTCAGCGACTGCGCTGGTCCTGCTGCTGTTTTCTGCTCTGCTTATCGGCGACTGTGCTGGTCCTGCTGCTGTTTTCTGCACTGCTCATCGGCGTCGGTGACTGTGCTGATCCTGATGCTGTTTTCTGCTCTGCTCGTAGGCGTCAGCGACTGCGCTGGTCCTGCTGCTGTTTTCTGCACTGCTCATCGGCGTCTGCGACTGCGCTGGTCCTGCTGCTGTTTTCTGCTCTGCTCGTCGGCGACTGCGCTGGTTCTGCTGCTGTTTTCTGCACTGCTCATCGGCGTCGGCGACTCCGTTGATCCTGCTGCTGTTTTCTGCTCTGCTCATTGGCGTCTGCGACTGCGCATCTCCTGCTGCTCTCTTCTGCTCTGCTCGTCGGCGTCAGCGACTGCGCTGACACTGCTGCTGTTTTCTACTCTGATCGTCTGCGACTGCGCATCTCCTGCTGCCGGTTTTTTGCTCTGCTCGTCGGCGACTGCGCTGGTCCTGCTGCTGTTTTCTGCTCGGCTCATCGGCATCGGCTACTGCGCTGATCCTGCTGCTGTTTTCTGCTCTGCTTGTCTGCGTCAGCGAATGCGCTGATCCTGCTGCTGTTTCCTGCTCTGCTCGTCGCCGTCGGCGACTGCACTGGTCCTGCTGTTGTTTTCTGCTCTGATCGTCGGCGACTGCGCTGGTCATGCTGCTGTTTTCTTCTCTGCTTGTCGGCGTCTGCTCTGCTTGTCGGAGTCTGCGACTGCGCTGGTCCTACTGCTGTTTTCTGCTCTGCTCATCGGCGACTGCGCTGGTCCTGCTGGTGTTTTCTGCACTGCTCATCGGCGTCGGCGACTGCACTGGCCCTGCTGTTGTTTTCACCTCTGCTCGTCGGCGTCTGCGACTGCGCTGGTCCTGCTGCTGTTTTCTGCTCTGCTCGTCGGCGACTGCACTGGTCCTGCTGCTTTTTTCTGCACTGCTTATCGGCGTCGGCGACTGTGCTGATCCTGCTGCTGTTTTCTGCTCTGCTCATAGGCGTCGGCGACTACGCTGGTCCTGCTGCTGTTTTCTGCACTGCTCATCTGCGTCGGCGACTGTGCTGATCCTGCTGCTGTTTTCTGCTCTGCTCGTTGGCGACTGCGCTGGACCTGCTGCTGTTTTCTTCACTGCTCATCGGCGTCGGCGACTGCGTTGATTCTGCTGCTGTTTTCTGCTCTGCTCGTTGGCGTCTGCGACTGCGCATCTCCTGCCGCTTTTTTTTGCTCTGCTCGTCGGCGTCAGCGACAGCGCTGATCCTGCTGCTGTTTTCTGCTCTGCTCGTCGGCGTCTGCGAATGCACTGATCCTGCTTCTGTTTCCTGTTCTGCTCGTCGCCGTCGGCGACTGCGCTGTTCCTGCTGCTGTATTCTGCTCTGCTTCTCTGCGTCAGTGAATGCGCTGATCCTGCTGCTTTTTCCTGCTCTGCTCTTCGCCGTCTTCAACTGCGCTGGTCATGCTGCTGTTTTTTTCTCTGCTTGTCGGCGTCTGCTCTGCTCGTCGGCGTCTGCGACTGCGCTGGTCCTGCTGCTGTTTTCTGCTCTGCTCATCGGCGACTGCGCTAGTCCTGCTGGTGTTTTCTGCACTGCTCATCGGCGTCGGCGACTGCGTTGATCCTGCTGCTGTTTTCTGCTCTGCTCGTTGGTGTCTGCGACTGCGCATCTCCTGCTGCTTTTTTCTGCTCTTCTCGTCGGCGACTGCGCTGGTCCTGCTGCTGTTTTCTGCTCTGCTCATCGGCGTCGGCTACTGCGCTGATCCTGCTGTTGTTTCCTGCTCTGCTCGTCGCTGTCGGCGACTGCGCTGGTCTTGCTGTTGTTTTCTGCTCTGATCGTCGGCGCCGGCGACTGTGCTTGTCCTGCTGCTGTTTTCTTCTCTGCTCGTCGGCGTCTGCTCTGCTCGTCGGCGTCTGCGACTGCGCTGATCCTGCTGCTGTTTTCTGCTCTGCTCGTCGGCGTCTGTGACTGCGCATCTCCTGCTAAAGTTTTTTGCTCTGCTCGTCGGCGACTGCGCTTGTCCTGCTGCTGTTTCCTGCTCTGCCCTTCGCCGTCGGCGACTGCGCTGGTCATGCTGTTGTATTCTGTTCTGATCGTCTTCAACTGCGCTGGTCATGCTGCTGTTTTTTTCTCTGCTTGTCGGCGTCTGCTCTGCTCGTCGGCGTCTGCGACTGCGCTGGTCCTGCTGCTGTTTTCTGCTCTGCTCATCGGCGACTGCGCTGGTCCTGCTGGTGTTTTCTGCACTGCTCATCGGCGTCGGCGACTGCGTTGATCCTGCTGCTGTTTTCTGCTCTGCTCGTTGGCGTCTGCGACTGCGCATCTCCTGCTGCTTTTTTTCTGCTCTGCTCGTCGGCGTCAGCGACTGCGCTGATCCTGCAGCTGTTTTCTGCTCTGCTCGTCGCCGTCTGCGACTGTGCTGGTCCTGTTGCTGTTTTCTGCTCTGCTCGTCGGCGACTGCGCTGATCCTGCTGCTGTTTTCTGCACTGCTCATCGGCGTCGGCGACTGCGCTGATCCTGCTGCTGTTTTCTGCTTTGCTCGTAGGCGTTGCCGACAGCGCTGGTCCTGCTGCTGTTTTCTGCTCTGCTCGTCGGCGACTGCGCTGGTCCTGCTGCTGTTTTCTGCACTGCTCATCGGCGTCGGCGACTGCGTTGATCCTGCTGCTGTTTTCTGCTCTGCTCGTTGGCGTCTGCGACTGCGCATCTCCTGCTGCTTTTTTCTGCTCTGCTCGTCGGTGTCAGCAACTGCGCTGATCCTGCTCCTGTTTTCTGCTCTGCTCGTTGGTGTCAGCTACTACGCTGATCCTGCTGCTGTTTTCTGCTCTGCTCGTCGGCGTCTGCGACTGCGCATCTCCTGCTGCTGTTTTTTGCTCTGCTCGTCGGCGACTGCGCTGGTCCTGCTGCTGTTTTCTGCTCTGCTCATCAGCGTCGGCTACTTCGCTGATCCTGCTGTTGTTTCCAGCTCTGCTCGTCGCCGTCGGCGACTGCGCTGGTCCTGCTGTTGTTTTCTGCTCTGATCGTCGGCACCGGCGACTGCGCTGGTCCTGCTGCTGTTTTCTTCTGGGCTCGTCGGCGTCTGCTCTGCTCGTCGGAATCTGCGACTGCGCTAATCCTGCTGCTGTTTTCTGCTCTGCTCGTCGGCGTCTGTGACTGCGCATCTCCTGCTGCTGTTTTTTGCTCTGCTCGTCGTCGACTGCGCTTGTCCTGCTGCTGTTTTCTGCTATGATCATCGGCGTCGGCTACTGCGCTGATCCTGCTGCTGTTTTCTGCTCTGCTCGTTGGCGTCTGCGACTGCGCATCTCCTGCTGCTTTTTTCTGCTCTGCTCATTGGCGTCTGCGACTGCGCATCTCCTGCTGCTATTTTCTGCTCTGCTCATCTGCGTCAGCGACAGGGATTATCCTGCTGCTGTTTTCTGCTCTGCTCATCGGCGTCAGCGACTGCGCTGATCCTGCGGCTGTTTTCTGTACTGCTCGTCGGCGACTGCGCAGGTCCTGCTGCTGTTTTCTGCTCTGCTCGTCGTCGACTGCGCTGGTCCTGCTGCTATTTTCTGCTCTGCTCGTCGGCGACTGCGCTGGTCCTGCTGTTGTTTTCGCCTCTGCTCGTCGGCGTCTGCTCTGCTCGTCGGCGTCTGCGACTGCGCTGGTCCTGCTGCTGTTTACTGCTCTGCTCGTTGGCGTCGGCAACTGCGTTGATCCTGCTGCTGTTTTCTGCACTGCTCATCGGCATCGGCGACTGCGTCTGATCCTGCTGCTGTTTTCTGCTCTGCTCCTAGGCGTTGCCGACTGCGCTGGTCCTGCTGTTGTTTTCGCCTCTGCTCGTGTGCGTCTGCTTTGCTCGTCACCGTCTGCGACTGCGCTGGTCCTGCTGTTGTTTTCGCCTCTGCTCGTCTGCGTCTGCTCTGCTCAACGGCGTCTGCGACTGCGCTGGTCCTGCTGCTGTTTTCTGCTCTGCTCGTCGGCGACTGCGCTGGTCCTGCTGCTGTTTTCTGCACTGCTCATCGGTGTCGCCGACTGCGTTGATCTTGCTGCTGTTTTCTGCTCTGCTCATTGGCGTCTGCGACTGCGCATCTCCTGCTGCTTTTTCTGCTCTGCTCGTCGGCGTCAGCGACTGCGCTGACCCTGCTGCTGTTTTCTGCTCTGATGATCTGCGACTGCGCATCTCCTGCTGCTGTTTTTTGCTCTGCTCGTCGGCGTCAGCGACTGCGCTGATCCTGCTGCTGTTTTCTGCTCTGCTCGTCTCCGTCTGCGACTGCGCATCTCCTGCTGCTGTTTTTTGCTCTGCTCGTCGGCGACTGCGCTGGTCCTGCTGCTGTTTTCTGCTCTGCTCGTCGGCGTCTAAGTCTGCGCTGGTCCTGCTGCTGTTTTCTGCTCTGCTCGTCGACGACTGTGCTGATCCTGCTGCTGTTTTCTGCTCTGCTCGTAGGCGTCGGCGACTGCGCTGGTCCTGCTGCTGTTTTCTGCACTGCTCATCGGCGTCGGCGACTGCGCTGATCCTGCTGCTGTTTTCTGCTTTGCTCGTAGGAGTCGCCGACTGCTCTGGTCCTGCTGCTGTATTCTGCTCTGCTCGTCGGCGACTGCGCTGGTCCTGCTGCTGTTTTCTGCACTGCTCATCGGCGTCGGCGACTGAGTTGATCCTGCTGCTGTTTTCTGCTCTGCTCGTTGGCGTCTGCGACTGCGCATCTCCTGCTGCTTTTTTCTGCTCTGCTCGTCGGCGTCAGTGACTGCGCTGATCCTGCTGCTGTTTTCTGCTCTGCTCGTTGGTGTCAGCGACTACGCTGATCCTGCTGCTGTTTTCTGCTCTGCTCTTCGGCGTCTGCGACTGCGCTGATCCTGCTGCTGTTTTTTGTTCTGCTCGTCGGCGTAGGCGACTGCGCTGATCCTGCTGCTGTTTTCTGCTCTGCTCGTCGGCGTCTGCGACTGCGCTGATCCTGCTGCTGTTTTCTGCTCTGCTCGTCGGCGTCACCAACTGCGCTGATCCTGCTGCTGTTTTCTGTTCTGCTCGTCGGCGTCAGCAACTGCGCTGATCCTGCTGCTGTTTTCTGCTCTGCTCGTCGCCATCGGCGACTGCGCTCGTCCTGCTGTTGTTTTCTGCTCTGATCGTCGGCGTCGGCGACTGCGCTGCTCCTGCTGCTGTTTTCTGCTCTGTTCATCGGCTTCGGCTACTGCGCTGATCCTGCTGCTATTTTCTGCTCTGCTCATCGGCGTCAGCGACTGGGCTGATCCTGCTGCTGTTTTCTGTGCTGCTCGTCTGCATCAGCGAATGCGCTGATCCTGCTGCTGTTTTCTGCTCTGCTCGTCGCCGTCAGCGCTGATCCTGCTGCTGTTTCCTGCTCTGCTCGTCGCCGTCGGCGACTGCGCTGGTCCTGCTGTTGTTTTCTTCTTTGCTCGTCTGCGTCTGCTCTGCTCGTCGGCGTTTGCTCTGCTCGTCAGTGTCTACGACTGTGCTGGTCCTGCTGCTGTTTTGGGCTCTGCTAGTTGGTGACTGATCTGGTCCTGCTGCTGTTTTCTGCACTGCTCATCGGCTTTGGCGACTGCGCTGATCCTGCTGCTGTTTTCTGCACTGCTAATTGGCGTCGGCGACTGCGCTGATCCTGCTGCTGTTTTCTGCTCTGCTCGTAGGCTTCGGCGACTGCGCTGGTCCTGCTGCTGTTTTCTGCTCTGCTCATCAGCGTCAGCGACTGGGCTGATCCTGCTGCTGTTTTCTGCGCTGCTCGTCTGCATCAGCGAATGCGCTGATCCTGCTGCTGTTTTCTGCTCTGCTCGTCGCCGTCAGCGCTGATCCTGCTGCTGTTTCCTGCTCTGCTCGTCGCCGTCGGCGACTGCGCTGGTCCTGCTGTTGTTTTCTTCTCTGCTCGTCGGCGTCTGCTCTGCTCGTCGGCGTCTGCTCTGCTCGTCGGCGTCTGCTCTGCTCGTCAGTGTCTGCGACTGTGCTGGTCCTGCTGCTGTTTTCTGCTCTGCTAGTTGGTGACTGCGCTGGTCCTGCTGCTGTTTTCTGCACTGCTCATCGGCTTTGGCGACTGCGCTGATCCTGCTGCTGTTTTCTGCACTGCTAATTGGCGTCGGCGACTGCGCTGATCCTGCTGCTGTTTTCTGCTCTGCTCGTAGGCTTCGGCGACTGCGCTGGTCCTGCTGCTGTTTTCTGCTCTGCTCATCGGCGTCGGCGACTGCGGTGGTCCTGCTGTTGTTTTCGCCTCTGCTCGTCGGCGTCTGCGACTGCGTTGTTCCTGCTGCTGATTTCTTCTCTGCTCGTCTGCGACTGCGCTGGTCCTGCTGCTGTTTTCTGCACTGCTCATCGGCGTCGGCGACTGCGCAGGTCCTGCTGCTGTTTTCTGCTCTGCTCGTCGGCGACTGCGCTGGTCCTGCTGCTGTTTTCTGCACTGCTCATCGGTGTCGCCGACTGCGTTGATCTTGCTGCTGTTTTCTGCTCTGCTCATTGGCGTCTGCGACTGCGCATCTCCTGCTGCTTTTTCTGCTCTGCTCGTCGGCGTCAGCGACTGCGCTGACCCTGCTGCTGTTTTCTGCTCTGATCATCTGCGACTGCGCATCTCCTGCTGCTGTTTTTTGCTCTGCTCGTCGGCGACTGCGCTGATCCTGCTGCTGTTTTCTGCTCTGCTCGTCTCCGTCTGCGACTGCGCATCTCCTGCTGCTGTTTTTTGCTCTGCTCGTCGGCGACTGCGCTGGTCCTGCTGCTGTTTTCTGCTCTGCTCGTCGGCGTCTAAGTCTGCGCTGGTCCTGCTGCTGTTTTCTGCTCTGCTCGTCGACGACTGTGCTGATCCTGCTGCTGTTTTCTGCTCTGCTCGTAGGCGTCGGCGACTGCGCTGGTCCTGCTGCTGTTTTCTGCACTGCTCATCGGCGTCGGCGACTGCGCTGATCCTGCTGCTGGTTTCTGCTTTGCTCGTAGGAGTCGCCGACTGCTCTGGTCCTGCTGCTGTATTCTGCTCTGCTCGTCGGCGACTGCGCTGGTCCTGCTGCTGTTTTCTGCACTGCTCATCGGCGTCGGCGACTGAGTTGATCCTGCTGCTGTTTTCTGCTCTGCTCGTTGGCGTCTGCGACTGCGCATCTCCTGCTGCTTTTTTCTGCTCTGCTCGTCGGCGTCAGTGACTGCGCTGATCCTGCTGCTGTTTTCTGCTCTGCTCGTTGGTGTCAGCGACTACGCTGATCCTGCTGCTGTTTTCTGCTCTGCTCTTCGGCGTCTGCGACTGCGCTGATCCTGCTGCTGTTTTTTGTTCTGCTCGTCGGCGTAGGCGACTGCGCTGATCCTGCTGCTGTTTTCTGCTCTGCTCGTCGGCGTCTGCGACTGCGCTGATCCTGCTGCTGTTTTCTGCTCTGCTCGTCGGCGTCAGCAACTGCGCTGATCCTGCTGCTGTTTTCTGTTCTGCTCGTCGGCGTCAGCAACTGCGCTGATCCTGCTGCTGTTTTCTGCTCTGCTCGTCGCCATCGGCGACTGCGCTCGTCCTGCTGTTGTTTTCTGCTCTGATCGTCGGCGTCGGCGACTGCACTGCTCCTGCTGCTGTTTTCTGCTCTGTTCATCGGCTTCGGCTACTGCGCTGATCCTGCTGCTATTTTCTGCTCTGCTCATCGGCGTCAGCGACTGGGCTGATCCTGCTGCTGTTTTCTGTGCTGCTCGTCTGCATCAGCGAATGCGCTGATCCTGCTGCTGTTTTCTGCTCTGCTCGTCGCCGTCAGCGCTGATCCTGCTGCTGTTTCCTGCTCTGCTCGTCGCCGTCTGCGACTGCGCTGGTCCTGCTGTTGTTTTCTTCTTTGCTCGTCTGCGTCTGCTCTGCTCGTCGGCGTTTGCTCTGCTCGTCAGTGTCTACGACTGTGCTGGTCCTGCTGCTGTTTTGGGCTCTGCTAGTTGGTGACTGATCTGGTCCTGCTGCTGTTTTCTGCACTGCTCATCGGCTTTGGCGACTGCGCTGATCCTGCTGCTGTTTTCTGCACTGCTAATTGGCGTCGGCGACTGCGCTGATCCTGCTGCTGTTTTCTGCTCTGCTCGTAGGCTTCGGCGACTGCGCTGGTCCTGCTGCTGTTTTCTGCTCTGCTCATCAGCGTCAGCGACTGGGCTGATCCTGCTGCTGTTTTCTGCGCTGCTCGTCTGCATCAGCGAATGCGCTGATCCTGCTGCTGTTTTCTGCTCTGCTCGTCGCCGTCAGCGCTGATCCTGCTGCTGTTTCCTGCTCTGCTCGTCGCCGTCGGCGACTGCGCTGGTCCTGCTGTTGTTTTCTTCTCTGCTCGTCGGCGTCTGCTCTGCTCGTCGGCGTCTGCTCTGCTCGTCGGCGTCTGCTCTGCTCGTCAGTGTCTGCGACTGTGCTGGTCCTGCTGCTGTTTTCTGCTCTGCTAGTTGGTGACTGCGCTGGTCCTGCTGCTGTTTTCTGCACTGCTCATCGGCTTTGGCGACTGCGCTGATCCTGCTGCTGTTTTCTGCACTGCTAATTGGCGTCGGCGACTGCGCTGATCCTGCTGCTGTTTTCTGCTCTGCTCGTAGGCTTCGGCGACTGCGCTGGTCCTGCTGCTGTTTTCTGCTCTGCTCATCGGCGTCGGCGACTGCGGTGGTCCTGCTGTTGTTTTCGCCTCTGCTCGTCGGCGTCTGCGACTGCGTTGTTCCTGCTGCTGATTTCTTCTCTGCTCGTCTGCGACTGCGCTGGTCCTGCTACTGTTTTCTGCACTGCTCATCGGCGTCGGCGACTGCGCAGGTCCTGCTGCTGTTTTCTGCTCTGCTCATCGGCGTCGGCGACTGCGGTGGTCCTGCTGTTGTTTTCGCCTCTGCGCGTCGGCGTCTGCGACTGCGTTGGTCCTGCTGCTGTTTTCTGCTCTGCTCGTCTGCGACTGTGCTGGTCCTGCTGCTGTTTTCTGCACTGCTCGTCGGCGTCTGCGACTGCGCTGATCCTGCTGCTGTTTTCTGCGCTGCTCGTCTGCGTCAGCGAATGCGCTGATCCTGCTGCTGTTTTCTGCTCTGCTCGTCGCCGTCAGTGCTGATCCTGCTGCTGTTTCCTGCTCTGCTCGTCGCCGTCGGCGACTGCGCTGGTCCTGCTGTTGTTTTCTCCTCTGCTCGTCGGCGTCTGCTCTGCTCGTCGGCGTCTGCTCTGCTCGTCGGCGTCTGCTCTGCTCGTCAGTGTCTGCGACTGCGCTGGTCCTGCTGCTGTTTTCTGCACTGCTCATCGGCTTTGGCGACTGCGCTGATCCTGCTGCTGTTTTCTGCACTGCTAATTGGCGTCGGCGACTGCACTGATCCTGCTTCTGTTTTCTGCTCTGCTCGTAGGCGTCGGCGACTGCGCTGGTCCTGCTGCTGTTTTCTGCTCTGCTCATCGGCGTCGGCGACTGCGCTGGTCCTGCTGCTGTTTTCTGCACTGCTCATCGGCGTTGGCAACCGCGTTGATCCTGCTGCTGTTTTCTGCTCTGCTCGTTGGCGTCTGCGACTGCGCATCTCCTGCTGCTTTTTTCTGCTCTGCTCGTCGGCGTCAGCGACTGCGCTGATCCTGCTGCTGTTTTCTGCTCTTCTCGCCGGCGTCTGAGACTGCGCATCTCCTGCCGCTGTTTTTTGCTCTGTACGTCGGTGACTGCGCTTATCCTGCTGCTGTTTTCTGCTCTGCTCGTCTGCGTCGGCGACTGCGCTGGTCCTGCTGCTGTTTTCTGCTCTGCTCGTCGGTGTCTGCGCTGATCCTGCTCTGTTCCCTGCTCTGCTCATCGCCGTCGGCAACTGCGTTGGTCCTGCTGTTGTTTTCTGCTCTGATTGTCGGCCTCGGCGACTGCGCTGGTCCTGCTGCTGTTTTCTGCTCTGCTTGTCGGCGTCGGCGACTGCACTGGCCCTGCTGCTGTTTTATGCTCTGCTTGTCGGCGTCGGCTACTGCGCTGATCCTGCTGCTATTTTCTGCTCTGCTCATCGGCGTCAGCGACTGGGATGATCCTGCGGCTGTTTTCTGCTCTGCTCGTCTGCGTCAGCGAATGCGCTGATCCTGCTGCTGTTTTCTGCTCTGCTCATCGCCGTCGGCGCCTGAGCTGGTCCTGCTGTTGTTTTCTTCTCTGTTCGTCAGCGTCTGCTCTGCTCGTCGGCGTCTGCGACTGCGCTGGTCCTGCTGCTGTTTTCTGCTCTGCTCGTCGGTGACTGGGCTGGTCCTGCTAGTGTTTTCTGCACTGCTCATCGGCGTCGGTGACTTCGCTGATCCTGCGGCTGTTTTCTGCACTGCTCGTCGGTGACTGCGCAGGTCCTGCTGCTGTTTTCTGCTCTGCTCGTTGGCGACTGCGCTGGTCCTGCTGCTGTTTTCTACTCTGCTCGTCGGCGACTGCGCTGGTCCTGCTGCTGTTTTCTGCTCTGCTCGTTGGCGACTGCGCTGGTCCTGCTGCTGTTTTCTGCACTGCTCATCGGCGTCGGCGACTGCGCTGGTCCTGCTGTTGTTTTCGCCTCTGCTCGTCGGCGTCTGCTCTGCTCGTCGGCGTCTGCGCTGGTCCTGCTGCTGTTTTCTGCTCTGCTCGTCGGCGTCGGCGACTGCGTTGATCCTACTGCTGTTTTCTGCTCTGCTCGTTGGCGTCTGCGACTGCTCATCTCCTGCTGCTTTTTTCAGCTCTGCTCGTCGGCGTCATCGACTGCGCTGATCCTGCTGCTGTTTTCTGCTCTGCTCGTCGGTGTCAGCGGCTACGCCGATCCTGCTGCTGTTTTTTGCTCTGCTCGTGGGCGACTGCGCTGGTCCTGCTGCTGTTTTCTGCACTGCTCATCGGCGTCGGTGACTGCGCTGATCCTGCTGCTGTTTTCTGCTCTGCTCGTAGGCGTCTGCGACTGCGCTGGTCCTGCTGCTGTTTTCAGCACTGCTCATCGGCGTCGGCGACTGCGCTGATCCAGCTGCTGTTTTCTGCTCTGCTCGTAGGCGTCGCCGACTGCACTGGTCCTGCTGTTGTTTTCGCCTCTGCTCGTCTGCGTCTGCTCTGCTCGTCGGCGTCTGCGACTGCGCTGGTTCTGCTGTTGTTTTCGCCTCTGCTCGTCTGCGTCTGCTCTGCTCGTCGGCGTCTGCGACTGCGCTGGTCCTGCTGCTGTTTTCTGCTCTGCTCGTCGGCTACTGCGCTGGTCCTGCTGCTGTTTTCTGCACTGCTCATCGGCGTTGGTTGACTGCATTGATCCTGCTGCTGTTTTCTGCTCTGCTCATTGGCGTCTGGGTCTGCGCATCTCCTTCTGCTTTTTTCTGCTCTGCTCGTCGGCGTCAGCGACTGCGCTGACCCTGCTGCTGTTTTTTGCTCTGATCGTCTGCGACTGCGGATTTCCTGCTGCTGTTTTTTGCTCTGCTCGTCGGCGTCAGCGACTGCGCTGATCCTGCTGCTGTTTTCTGCTCTGCTCGTCGGCGTCTGCGACTGCACATCTCCTGCTGCTGTTTTTTGCTCTGCTCGTTGGCGACTGCGCTGGTCCTGCTGCTGTTTTCTGCTCTGCTTGTCTGCGTCAGCGAATGCGCTGATCCTGCTGCTGTTTCCTGCTCTGCTCGTCGCCGTCGGCGACTGCACTTGTCCTGCTGTTCTTTTCTGCTCTGATCGTCGGCGACTGCGCTGGTCATGCTGCTGTTTTCTTCTCTGTTTGTCGGCGTCTGCTCTGCTCGTCGGAGTCTGCGACTGCGCTGGTCCTGCTGCTGTATTATGCTCTGCTCATCGGCGACTGCGCTGGTCCTGCTGCTTTTTTCTGCACTGCTCATCGGCGTCTGCGACTGTGCTGATCCTGCTGCTGTTTTCTGCTCTGCTCGTAGGCGTCAGCGACTGCGCTGGTCCTGCAGCTGTTTTCTGCACTGCTCGTTGGCGTCTGCGACTGCGCATCTCCTGCTGCTTTTTTCTGCTCTGCTCGTCGGCGTCAGCAACTGCGCTGATCCTGCTGCTGTTTTCTGCTCTGCTCGTTGGTGTCAGCGACTACGCTGATCCTGCTGCTGTTTTCTGCACTGCTCATTGGCGTCGGCGACTGCGTTGATCCTGCTGCTGTTTTCTGCTCTGCTTGTCGGCGTCTGCGAATGCGCATCTCCTGCTGCTGTTTTTTGCTCTGCTCGTCGGCGACTGCGCTGGTCCTGCTGCTGTTTTCTGCTCTGCTCATCAGCGTCAACTACTGCGCTGATCCTGCTGTTGTTTCCTGCTCTGCTCGTCGCCGTCGGCGACTGCGCTGGTCCTGCTGTTGTTTTCTGCTATGATCGTCGGCGCCCGCGACTGTGCTGGTCCTGTTGCTGTTTTCTTCTCTGCTCGTCGGCGTCTGCTCTGCTAGTCGGCGTTGCGACTGCGCTGATCCTGCTGCTGTTTTTTGCTCTGCTCGTCAGCGACTGCGCTTGTCCTGCTGCTGTTTTCTGCTATGATCATCGGCGTCGGCTACTGCGCTGATCCTGCTAGTGTTTTCTGCACTGCTCGTTGGCGTCTGCGACTGCGCTTCTCCTGCTGCTTTTTTCTCCTCTGCTCGTCGGCGTCAGCGACTGCGCTGATCCTGCAGCTGTTTTCTGCTCTGCTCGTCCCCGTCTGCGACTGTGCAGGTCCTGTTGATGTTTTCTGCTCCGCTCGTTGGCGACTGCGCTGATCCTGCTGCTGTTTTCTGCTCTGCTCGTAGGCGTCGCCGACTGTGCTGGTCCTGCTGTTGTTTTCGCCTCTGCTCTGTCTGCGTCTGCTCTGCTCGTCGGCGTCTGCGACTGCGCTGGTCCTGCTGTTGTTTTCGCCTCTGCTCGTCTGCGTCTGCTCTGCTCGTCGGCGTCTGCGACTGCGCTGGTCCTGCTGCTGTTTTCTGCTCTGCTTGTCGGCGACTGTGCTGGTCCTGCTGCTGTTTTCTGCACTGCTCATCGGCGTCGGCGACTGTGCTGATCCTGATGCTGTTTTCTGCTCTGCTCGTAGGCGTCGGCGACTGCGCTGGTCCTGCTGCTGTTTTATGCACTGCTCATCGGCGTCTGCGACTGCGCTGGTCCTGCTGCTGTTTTCTGCTCTGCTCGTCGGCGACTGCGCTGGTTCTGCTGCTGTTTTCTGCACTGCTCATCGGCGTCGGCGACTCCGTTGATCCTGCTGCTGTTTTCTGCTCTGCTCATTGGCGTCTGCGACTGCGCATCTCCTGCTGCTTTTTTCTTCTCTGTACGTCGGCGTCAGCGACTGCGCTGACACTGCTGCTGTTTTCTACTCTGATCCTCTGCGACTGCGCATCTCCTGCTGCCGGTTTTTTGCTCTGCTCGTCGGCGACTGCGCTGGTCCTGCTGCTGTTTTCTGCTCGGCTCATCGGCGTCGGCTACTGCGCTGATCCTGCTGCTGTTTTCTGCTCTGCTTGTCTGCGTCAGCGAATGCGCTGATCCTGCTGCTGTTTCCTGCTCTGCTCGTCGCCGTCGGCGACTGCACTGGTCCTGCTGTTGTTTTCTGCTCTGATCGTCGGCGACTGCGCTGGTCATGCTGCTGTTTTCTTCTCTGCTTGTAGGCGTCTGCTCTGCTCGTCGGAGTCTGCGACTGCGCTGGTCCTGCTGCTGTTTTCTGCTCTGCTCATCGGCGACTGCGCTGGTCCTGCTGGTGTTTTCTGCACTGCTCATCGGCGTCGGCGACTGCACTGGCCCTGCTGTTGTTTTCGCCTCTGCTCGTCGGCGTCTGCGACTGCGCTGGTCCTGCTGCTGTTTTCTGCTCTGCTCGTCGGCGACTGCACTGGTCCTGCTGCTTTTTTCTGCACTGCTCATCGGCGTCGGCGACTGTGCTGATCCTGCTGCTGTTTTCTGCTCTGCTCATAGGCGTCGGCGACTGCGCTGGTCCTGCTGCTGTTTTCTGCACTGCTCATCTGCGTCGGCGACTGTGCTGATCCTGCTGCTGTTTTCTGCTCTGCTCGTCGGCGACTGCGCTGGACCTGCTGCTGTTTTCTGCACTGCTCATCGGCGTCGGCGACTGCGTTGATCCTGCTGCTGTTTTCTGCTCTGCTCGTTGGCGTCTGCGACTGCGCATCTCCTGCCGCTTTTTTCTGCTCTGCTCGTCGGCGGCAGCGACTGCGCTGATCCTGCTGCTGTTTTCTGCTCTGCTCGTCGGCGTCTGCGAATGCACTGATCCTGCTGCTGTTTCCTGCTCTGCTCGTCGCCGTCGGCGACTGCGCTGTTCCTGCTGCTGTATTCTGCTCTGCTTGTCTGCGTCAGTGAATGCGCTGATCCTGCTGCTGTTTCCTGCTCTGCTCTTCGCCGTCGGCGACTGCGCTGGTCCTGCTGTTGTTTTCTGCTCTGATCGTCTTCAACTGCGCTGGTCATGCTGCTGTTTTTTTCTCTGCTTGTCGGCGTCTGCTCTGCTCGTCTGCGTCTGCGACTGCGTTGATCCTGCTGCTGTTTTCTGCTCTGCTCGTTGGCGTCTGCGACAGCGCATCTCCTGCTGCTTTTTTCTGCTCTGCTCGTTGGCGACTGCGCTGGTCCTGCTGCTGTTTTCTGCTCTGCTCATCGGCGTCGGCTACTGCGCTGATCCTGCTGTTGTTTCCTGCTCTGCTCGTCGCTGTCGGTGACTGCGCTGGTCCTGCTGTTGTTTTCTGCTCTGATCGTCGGCGCCGGCGACTGTGCTGGTCCTGCTGCTGTTTTCTTCTCTGCTCGTCGGCGTCTGCTCTGCTCGTCGGCGTCAGCGACTGCGCTGATCCTGCTGCTGTTTTCTGCTCTGCTCGTCGGCGTCTGTGACTGCGCATCTCCTGCTAAAGTTTTTTGCTCTGCTCGTTGGCGACTGCGCTTGTCCTGCTGCTGTTTTCTGCTCTGCTCATCGGCGTCGGCTACTGCGCTGATCCTGCTGCTGTTTTCTGCTCTGCTCGTTGGCGTCTGCGACTGCGCATCTCCTGCTGCTTTTTTTCTGCTCTGCTCGTCGGCGTCAGCGACTGCGCTGATCCTGCAGCTGTTTTCTGCTCTGCTCGTCGCCTTCTGCGACTGTGCTGGTCCTGTTGCTGATTTCTGCTCTGCTCGTCGGCGACTGCACTGATCCTGCTGCTGTTTTCTGCTCTGCTCGTAGGCGTCGCCGACTGCGCTGGTCCTGCTGTTGTTTTCGCCTCTGCTCGTCTGCGTCTGCTCTGCTCGTCGGCGTCTGCGACTGCACTGGTCCTGCTGTTGTTTTCGCCTCTGCCCGTCTGCGTCTGCTCTGCTCGTCGGCGTCTGCGACTGCGCTGGTCCTGATGCTGTTTTCTGCTCTGCTCGTCGGCGACTGCGCTGGTCCTGCTGCTGTTTTCTGCACTGCTCATCGGCGTCGGCGACTGCGCTGATCCTGCTGCTGTTTTCTGCTTTGCTCGTAGGCGTTGCCGACAGCGCTGATCCTGCAGCTGTTTTCTGCTCTGCTCGTCGCCGTCTGCGACTGTGCTGGTCCTGTTGCTGTTTTCTGCTCTGCTAGTCGGCGACTGCACTGATCCTGCTGCTGTTTTCTGCACTTCTCGTTGGCGTCTGCGACTGCGCATCTCCTGCTGCTTTTTTCTGCTCTGCTCGTCGGTGTCAGCAACTGCGCTGATCCTGCTGCTGTTTTCTGCTCTGCTCGTCGGTGTCAGCGACTACGCTGATCCTGCTGCTGTTTTCTGCTCTGCTCGTCGGCGTCTGCGACTGCGCATCTCCTGCTGCTGTTTTTTGCTCTGCTCGTCGGCGACTGCGCTGGTCCTGCTTCTGTTTTCTTCTCTGCTCATCAGCGTCGGCTACTGCGCTGATCCTGCTGTTGTTTCCTGCTCTGCTCGTCGCCGTCGGCGACTGCGCTGGTCCTGCTGTTGTTTTCTGCTCTGATCGTCGGCACCGGCGACTGCGCTGGTCCTGCTGCTGTTTTCTTCTGGGCTCGTCGGCGTCTGCTCTGCTCGTCGGCGTCTGCGACTGCGCTGATCCTGCTGCTGTTTTCTGCTCTGCTCGTCGGCGTCTGTGACTGCGCATCTCCTGCTGCTGTTTTTTGCTCTGCTCGTCGGCGACTGCGCTTGTCCTGCTGCTGTTTTCTGCTATGATCATCGGCGTCGGCTACTGCGCTGATCCTGCTGCTGTTTTCTGCTCTGCTCGTTGGCGTCTGCGACTGCGCATCTCCTGCTGCTTTTTTCTGCTCTGCTCGTCGGCGTCAGCGACTGCGCTGATCCTGCAGTTGTTTTCTGCTCTGCTCGTTGCCGTCTGCGACTGTGCTGGTCCTGTTGCTGTTTTCTGCTCTGCTCGTTGGCGACTGCGCTGATCCTGCTGCTGTTTTCTGCTCTGCTCGTAGGCGTCGCCGACTGCGCTGGTCCTGCTGTTGTTTTCGCCTCTGCTCGTCTGCGTCTGCTCTGCTCGTCGGCGTCTGCGACTGCGCTGGTCCTGCTGTTTTTTTCGCCTCTGCTCGTCTGCGTCTGCTCTGCTCGTTGGCGTCTGCGACTGTGCTGGTCCTGCTGCTATTTTCTGCTCTGCTCGTCAGCGACTGTGCTGGTCCTGCTGCTGTTTTCTGCACTGCTCATCGGCGTCGGCGACTGTGCTGATCCTGATGCTGTTTTCTGCTCTGCTCGTAGGCGTCGGCGACAGCGCTGGTCCTGCTGCTGTTTTCTGACTGCTCATCGGCGTCTGCAACTGCGCTGGTCCTGCTGCTGTTTTCTGCTCTGCTTGTCGGCGACTGTGCTGGTTCTGCTGCTGTTTTCTGCACTGCTCATCGGCGTCGGCGACTGCGTTGATCCTGCTGCTGTTTTCTGCTCTGCTCATCGGCGTCTGCGACTGCGCATCTCCTGCTGCTTTTTTCTGCTCTGCTCGTCGGCGTCAGCGACTGCGCTGACCCTGCTGCTGTTTTCTACTCTGATCGTCTGCAACTGCGCATCTCCTGCTGCTGTTTTTTGCTCTGCTGGTCGGCGACTGCGCTGGTCCTGCTGCTGTTTTCTGCTCTGCTCATCGGCGTCGGCTACTGCGCTGATCCTGCTGCTGTTTTATGCCCTGCTTGTCTGCGTCAGCGAATGCGCTGATCCTGCTGCTGTTTTCTGCTCTGCTCGTCACCTTCGGCGACTGCACTGGTCCTGCTGTTGTTTTCTGCTCTGATCGTCGGCGACTGCGCTGGTCATGCTGCTGTTTTCTTCTCTGCTTGTCGGCGTCTGCTCTGCTCGTCGGAGTCTGCGACTGCGCTGGTCCTGCTGCTGTTTTCTGCTCTGCTCATCGGCGACTGCGCTGGTCCTGCTGGTGTTTTCTGCACTGCTCATCGGCGTCGGCGACTGCACTGGCCCTGCTGTTGTTTTCGCCTCTGCTCGTCGGCGTCTGCGACTGCACTGGTCCTGCTGCTGTTTTCTGCTCTGCTCGTCGGTGACTGCACTGGTCCTGCTGCTTTTTTCTGCACTGCTCATCGGCGTCGGCGACTGTGCTGATCCTGCTGCTGTTTTCTGCTCTGCTCGTAGGCGTCGGCAACTGCGCTGGTCCTGCTGCTGTTTTCTGCACTGCTCATCGGCGTCGGCGACTGTGCTGATCCTGCTGCTTTTTTCTGCTCTGCTCGTCGGCGTCAGCATCTGCGCTGATCCTGCTCCTGTTTTCTGCTCTGCTCATCGGTGTCAGCGACTATGCTGATCCTGCTGCTGTTTTCTGCACTGCTCATTGGCGTCGGCGACTGCGTTGATCCTGCTGATGTTTTCTGCTCTGCTCGTCGGCGTCTGCGACTGCGCATCTCCTGCTGCTGTTTTTTGCTCTGCTCGTCGGCGACTGCGCTGGTCCTGCTGCTGTTTTCTGCTCTGCTCATCGGCATCGGCTACTGCGCTGATCCTGCTGTTGATTCCTGCTCTGCTCGTCGCCGTCGGCGACTGCGCTGGTTCTGCTGTTGTTTTCTGCTCTGATCGTCGGCGCCGGCGACTGCGCTGGTCCTGCTGCTGTTTTCTTCTCTGCTCGTCGGCGTCTGCTCTGCTCGTCGGCGTCTGCGACTGCGCTGATCCTGCTGCTGTTTTCTGCTCTGCTCGTCGGCGTCTGTGACTGCGCATCTCCTGCTAAAGTTTTTTGCTCTACTCGTCGGCGACTGCGCTTGTCCTGCTGCTGTTTTCTGCTCTGCTCATCGGCGTCAGCTACTGTGCTGATCCTGCTGCTGTTTTCTGCTCTGCTCGTTGGCATCTGCGACTGCGCATCTCCTGCTGCTTTTTTTCTGCTCTGCTCGTCGGCGTCAGCAACTGAGCTGATCCTGCAGCTGTTTTCTGCTCTGCTCGTCGCCGTCTGCGACTGTGCTGGTCCTGTTGCTGTTTTCTGCTCTGTTCGTCGGCGACTGCGCTGATCCTGCTGCTGATTTCTGCTCTGCTCGTTGGCGTCGCCGACTGCGCTGGTCCTGCTGTTGTTTTCGCCTCTGCTCGTCTGTGTCTGCTCTGCTCGTCGGCGTCTGCGACTGCGCTGGTCCTGCTGTTGTTTTCACCTCTGCTCGTCTGCGTCTGCTCTGCTCGTCGGCGTCTGCGACTGCGCTGGTCCTGCTGCTGTTTTCTGCACTGCTCATCGGCGTCGGCGACTGCGTTGATCCTGCTGCTGTTTTCTGCTTTGCTCGTAGGCGTCGCCGACTGCGCTGGTCCTGCTGCTGTTTTCTGCTCTGCTCGTCGGCGACTGCGCTGGTCCTGCTGCTGTTTTAAGCACTGCTCATCGGCGTCGGCGACTGCGTTGATCCTGCTGCTGTTTCTGCTCTGCTCGTTGGCGTCTGCGACTGCGCATCTCCTGCTGCTTTTTTCTGCTCTGCTCGTCGGCGTCAGCAACTGCGCTGATCCTGCTGCTGTTTTCTGCTCTGCTCGTCGGTGTCAGCGACTACGCTGATCCTGCTGCTGTTTTCTGCACTGCTCATTGGCGTCGGCGACTGCGTTGATCCTGCTGCTGTTTTCTGCTCTGCTCGTCGGCGTCTGCGACTGCGCATCTCCTGCTGCTGTTTTTTGCTCTGCTCGTCGGCGACTGCGCTGGTCCTGCTGCTGTTTTCTGCTCTGCTCATCAGCGTCGGCTACTGCGCTGATCCTGCTTTTGTTTCCTGCTCTGCTCGTCGCCGTCGGCGACTGCGCTGGTCCTGCTGTTGTTTTCTGCGCTGATCGTCGGCGCCGGCGACCGCGCTGGTCCTGCTGCTGTTTTCTGCACTGCTCGTTGGCGTCTGCGACTGCGCTGATCCTGCTGCTGTTTTCTGCGCTGCTCGTCTGTGTCAGCGAATGCGCTGATCCTGCTGCTGTTTTCTGCTCTGCTCATCGCCGTCAGTGCTGATCCTGCTGCTGTTTCCTGCTCTGCTCGTCGCCGTCGGCGACTGCGCTGGTCCTGCTGTTGTTTTCTCCTCTGCTCGTCGGCGTCTGCTCTGCTCGTCGGCGTCTGCTCTGCTCGTCGGCGTCTGCTCTGCTCGTCAGTGTCTGCGACTGCGCTGGTCCTGCTGCTGTTTTCTGCACTGCTCATCGGCTTTGGCGACTGCGCTGATCCTGCTGCTGTTTTCTGCACTGCTAATTGGCGTCGGCGACTGCACTGATCCTGCTGCTGTTTTCTGCTCTGCTCGTAGGCATCGGCGACTGCGCTGGTCCTGCTGCTGTTTTCTGCTCTGCTCATCGGCGTCGGCGACTGCGGTGGTCCTGCTGTTGTTTTCGCCTCTGCTCGTCGGCGTCTGCGACTGCGCTGGTCCTGCTGCTGTTTTCTGCTCTGCTCGTCTGCGACTGCGCTGGTCCTGCTGCTGTTTTCTGCACTGCTCATCGGCGTTGGCAACCGCGTTGATCCTGCTGCTGTTTTCTGCTCTGCTCGTTGGCGTCTGCGACTTCGCATCTCCTGCAGCTTTTTTCTGCTCTGCTCGTCGGCGTCAGCGACTGCGCTGATCCTGCTGCTGTTTTCTGCTCTTCTCGCCGGCGTCTGAGACTGCGAATCTCCTGCCGCTGTTTTTTGCTCTGTACGTCGGTGACTGCGCTTATCCTGCTGCTGTTTTCTGCTCTGCTCGTCGGCGTCGGCGACTGCACTGGTCCTGCTGCTGTTTTCTGCTCTGTTCGTCGGTGTCGGCGCTGATCCTGCTGCTGTTCCCTGCTCTGCTCATCGCCGTCGGCAACTGCGCTGGTCCTGCTGTTGTTTTCTGCTCTGATTGTCGGCGTCGGCGACTGCGCTGGTCCTGCTGCTGTTTTCTGCTCTGCTCGTCGGCGTCGGCGACTGCACTGACCCTGCTGCTGTTTTCTGCTCTGCTTGTCGGCGTCGGCTACTGCGCTGATCCTGCTGCTATTTTCTGCTCTGCTCATCGGCGTCAGCGACTGGGATGATCCTGCTGCTGTTTTCTGCTCTGCTCGTCTGCGTCAGCAAATGCGCTGATCCTGCTGCTGTTTTCTGCTCTGCTCATCGCCGTCGGCGCCTGCGCTGGTCCTGCTGTTGTTTTCTTCTCTGTTCGTCAGCGTCTGCTCTGCTCGTCGGCGTCTGCTACTGCGCTGGTCCTGCTGCTGTTTTCTGCTCTGCTCGTCGGTGACTGGGCTGGTCCTGCTAGTGTTTTCTGCACTGCTCAGCGGCGTCGGTGACTTCGCTGATCCTGCGGCTGTTTTCTGCACTGCTCGTCGGTGACTGCGCAGGTCCTGCTGCTGTTTTCTGCTCTGCTCGTCGGCGACTGCGCTGGTCCTGCTGCTGTTTTCTGCTCTGCTCGTCGGCGACTGCGCTGGTCCTGCTGCTGTTTTCTGCTCTGCTCGTCGGCGACTGCGCTGGTCCTGCTGCTGTTTTCTGCACTGCTCATCGGCGTCGGCGACTGCGCTGATCCTGCTGCTGTTTTCTGCTTTGCTCGTAGGCGTTGCCGACAGCGCTGATCCTGCAGCTGTTTTCTGCTCTGCTCGTCGCCGTCTGCGACTGTGCTGGTCCTGTTGCTGTTTTCTGCTCTGCTAGTCGGCGACTGCACTGATCCTGCTGCTGTTTTCTGCTTTGCTCGTAGGCGTCGCCGACAGCGCTGGTCCTGCTGCTGTTTTCTGCTCTGCTCCTCGGCGACTGCGCTGGTCCTGCTGCTGTTTTCTGCACTGCTCGTTGGCGTCTGCGACTGCGCATCTCCTGCTGCTTTTTTCTGCTCTGCTCGTCGGTGTCAGCAACTGCGCTGATCCTGCTGCTGTTTTCTGCTCTGCTCGTCGGTGTCAGCGACTACGCTGATCCTGCTGCTGTTTTCTGCTCTGCTCGTCGGCGTCTGCGACTGCGCATCTCCTGCTGCTGTTTTTTGCTCTGCTCGTCGGCGACTGCGCTGGTCCTGCTTCTGTTTTCTGCTCTGCTCATCAGCGTCGGCTACTGCGCTGATCCTGCTGTTGTTTCCTGCTCTGCTCGTCGCCGTCGGCGACTGCGCTGGTCCTGCTGTTGTTTTCTGCTCTGATCGTCGGCACCGGCGACTGCGCTGGTCCTGCTGCTGTTTTCTTCTGGGCTCGTCGGCGTCTGCTCTGCTCGTCGGCGTCTGCGACTGCGCTGATCCTGCTGCTGTTTTCTGCTCTGCTCGTCGGCGTCTGTGACTGCGCATCTCCTGCTGCTGTTTTTTGCTCTGCTCGTCGGCGACTGCGCTTGTCCTGCTGCTGTTTTCTGCTATGATCATCGGCGTCGGCTACTGCGCTGATCCTGCTGCTGTTTTCTGCTCTGCTCGTTGGCGTCTGCAACTGCGCATCTCCTGCTGCTTTTTTCTGCTCTGCTCGTCGGCGTCAGCGACTGCGCTGATCCTGCAGTTGTTTTCTGCTCTGCTCGTTGCCGTCTGCGACTGTGCTGGTCCTGTTGCTGTTTTCTGCTCTGCTCGTTGGCGACTGCGCTGATCCTGCTGCTGTTTTCTGCTCTGCTCGTAGGCGTCGCCGACTGCGCTGGTCCTGCTGTTGTTTTCGCCTCTGCTCGTCTGCGTCTGCTCTGCTCGTCGGCGTCTGCGACTGCGCTGGTCCTGCTGTTTTTTTCGCCTCTGCTCGTCTGCGTCTGCTCTGCTCGTTGGCGTCTGCGACTGTGCTGGTCCTGCTGCTGTTTTCTGCTCTGCTCGTCAGCGACTGTGCTGGTCCTGCTGCTGTTTTCTGCACTGCTCATCGGCGTCGGCGACTGTGCTGATCCTGATGCTGTTTTCTGCTCTGCTCGTAGGCGTCGGCGACAGCGCTGGTCCTGCTGCTGTTTTCTGACTGCTCATAGGCGTCTGCAACTGCGCTGGTCCTGCTGCTGTTTTCTGCTCTGCTTGTCGGCGACTGTGCTGGTTCTGCTGCTGTTTTCTGCACTGCTCATCGGCGTCGGCGACTGCGTTGATCCTGCTGCTGTTTTCTGCTCTGCTCATCGGCGTCTGCGACTGCGCATCTCCTGCTGCTTTTTTCTGCTCTGCTCGTCGGCGTCAGCGACTGCGCTGACCCTGCTGCTGTTTTCTACTCTGATCGTCTGCGACTGCGCATCTCCTGCTGCTGTTTTTTGCTCTGCTGGTCGGCGACTGTGCTGGTCCTGCTGCTGTTTTCTGCTCTGCTCATCGGCGTCGGCTACTGCGCTGATCCTGCTGCTGTTTTATGCCCTGCTTGTCTGCGTCAGCGAATGCGCTGATCCTGCTGCTGTTTTCTGCTCTGCTCGTCACCTTCGGCGACTGCACTGGTCCTGCTGTTGTTTTCTGCTCTGATCGTCGGCGACTGCGCTGGTCATGCTGCTGTTTTCTTCTCTGCTTGTCGGCGTCTGCTCTGCTCGTCGGAGTCTGCGACTGCGCTGGTCCTGCTGCTGTTTTCTGCTCTGCTCATCGGCGACTGCGCTGGTCCTGCTGGTGTTTTCTACACTGCTCATCGGCGTCGGCGACTGCACTGGCCCTGCTGTTCTTTTCGCCTCTGCTCGTCGGCGTCTGCGACTGCACTGGTCCTGCTGCTGTTTTCTGCTCTGCTCGTCGGTGACTGCACTGGTCCTGCTGCTTTTTTCTGCACTGCTCATCGGCGTCGGCGACTGTGCTGATCCTGCTGCTGTTTTCTGCTCTGCTCGTAGGCGTCGGCAACTGTGCTGGTCCTGCTGCTGTTTTCTGCACTGCTCATCGGCGTCGGCGACTGTGCTGATCCTGCTGCTTTTTTCTGCTCTGCTCGTCGGCGTCAGCAACTGCGCTGATCCTGCTCCTGTTTTCTGCTCTGCTCGTCGGTGTCAGCGACTATGCTGATCCTGCTGCTGTTTTCTGCACTGCTCATTGGCATCGGCGACTGCATTGATCCTGCTGCTGTTTTCTGCTCTGCTCGTCGGCGTCTGCGACTGCGCATCCCCTGCTGCTGTTTTTTGCTCTGCTCGTCGGCAACTGCGCTGGTCCTGCTGTTGTTTCCTGCTCTGCTCGTCGCCGTCGGCGACTGCGCTGGTCCTGCTGTTGTTTTCTGCTCTGCTCGTCGGCGTCGGCGACTGCGCTGGTCCTGCTGCTGTTTTCGTCTCTGCTCGTCGGCGTCTGCTCTGCTCGTCGGCGTTGCGACTGCGCTGATCCTGCTGCTCTTTTCTGCTCTGCTCGTCGGCGTCTGTGACTGCGCATCTCCTGCTGCTGTTTTTTGCTCTGCTCGTCGGCGACTGCGCTTGTCCTGCTGCTGTTTTCTGCTATGATCATCGGCGTCGGCTACTGCGCTGATCCTGCTGCTGTTTTCTGCTCTGCTCGTCGGCGTCAGCGACTGCGCTGATCCTGCAGCTGTTTTCTGCTCTGCTCGTCCTCGTCTGCGACTGTGCAGGTCCTGTTGCTGTTTTCTGCTCTGCTCGTTGGCGACTGCGCTGATCCTGCTGCTGTTTTCTGCTCTGCTCGTAGGCGTCGCCGACTGCGCTGGTCCTGCTGTTGTTTTCGCCTCTGCTCTGTCTGCGTCTGCTCTGCTCGTCGGTGTCTGCGACTGCACTGGTCCTGCTGTTGTTTTCGCCTCTGCTCGTCTGCGTCTGCTCTGCTCGTCGGCGTCTGCGACTGCGCTGGTCCTGCTGCTGTTTTCTGCTCTGCTTGTCGGCGACTGTGCTGGTCCTGCTGCTGTTTTCTGCACTGCTCATCGGCGTCGGCGACTGTGCTGATCCTGATGCTGTTTTCTGCTATGCTCGTAGGCGTCGGCGACTGCGCTGGTCCTGCTGCTGTTTTCTGCACTGCTCATCGGCGTCTGCGACTGCGCTGGTCCTGCTGCTGTTTTCTGCTCTGATCGTTTGCGACTGCGCTGGTTCTGCTGCTGTTTTCTGCACTGCTCATCGGTGTCGGCGACTCCGTTGATCCTGCTGCTGTTTTCTGCTCTGCTCATTGGCGTCTGCGACTGCGCATCTCCTGCTGCTTTTTTCTGCTCTGCTCGTCGGCGTCAGCGACTGCGCTGACCCTGCTGCTGTTTTCTACTCTGATCGTCTGCGACTGCGCATCTCCTGCTGCCGGTTTTTTGCTCTGCTCGTCGGCGACTGCACTGGTCCTGCTGCTTTTTTCTGCACTGCTCATCGGCGTCGGCGACTGTGCTGATCCTGCTGCTGTTTTCTGCTCTGCTCATAGGCGTCGGCGACTGCGCTGGTCCTGCTGCTGTTTTCTGCACTGCTCATCTGCGTCGGCGACTGTGCTGATCCTTCTGCTGTTTTCTGCTCTGCTCGTCGGCGACTGCGCTGGACCTGCTGCTGTTTTCTGCGCTGCTCATCGGCGTTGGCGACTGCGTTGATCCTGCTGCTGTTTTCTGCTCTGCTCGTTGGCGTCTTCGACTGCGCATCTCCTGCCGCTTTTTCTGCTCTGCTCGTCGGCGTCAGCGACTGCGCTGATCCTGCTGCTGTTTTCTGCTCTGCTCGTCGGCGTCTGCGAATGCACTGATCCTGCTGCTGTTTCCTGCTCTGCTCGTCGCCGTCGGCGACTGCGCTGTTCCTGCTGCTGTATTCTGCTCTGCTTGTCTGCGTCAGTGAATGCGCTGATCCTGCTGCTGTTTCCTGCTCTGCTCTTCGCCGTCGGCGACTGCGCTGGTCCTGCTGTTGTTTTCTGCTCTGATCGTCTTCAACTGCGCTGGTCATGCTGCTGTTTTTTTCTCTGCTTGTCGGCGTCTGCTCTGCTCATCGGCGTCTGCGACTGCGCTGGTCCTGCTGCTGTTTTCTGCTCTGCTCATCGGCGACTGCGCTGGTCCTGCTGTTGTTTTCTGCTCTGATCGTCGGCGCCGGCCACTGTGCTGGTCCTGCTGCTGTTTTCTTCTCTGCTCGTCGGCGTCTGCTCTGCTCGTCGGCGTCTGCGACTGCGCTGATCCTGCTGCTGTTTTTTGCTCTGCTCGTCGGCGACTGTGCTTGTCCTGCTGCTGTTTTCTGCTCTGCTCATCGGCGTCGGCTACTGCGCTGATCCTGCTGCTGTTTTCTGCTCTGCTCGTTGGCGTCTGCGACTGCGCATCTCCTGCTGCTTTTTTTCTGCTCTGCTCGTCGGCGTCAGCGACTGCGCTGATCCTGCAGCTGTTTTCTGCTCTGCTCGTCGCCGTCTGCGACTGTGCTGGTCCTGTTGCTGTTTTCTGCTCTGCTCGTCGGCGACTGCACTGATCCTGCTGCTGTTTTCTGCTCTGCTCATTGGCGACTGCGCTGGTCCTGCTGTTGTTTTCTGCTCTGATCGTCGGCGCCGGCCACTGTGCTGGTCCTGCTGCTGTTTTCTTCTCTGCTCGTCGGCGTCTGCTCTGCTCGTCGGCGTCTGCGACTGCGCTGATCCTGCTGCTGTTTTCTGCTCTGCTCGTCGGCGTCTGTGACTGCGCATCTCCTGCTAAAGTTTTTTGCTCTGCTCGTCGGCGACTGTGCTTGTCCTGCTGCTGTTTTCTGCTCTGCTCATCGGCGTCGGCTACTGCGCTGATCCTGCTGCTGTTTTCTGCTCTGCTCGTTGGCGTCTGCGACTGCGCATCTCCTGCTGCTTTTTTTCTGCTCTGCTCGTCGGCGTCAGCGACTGCGCTGATCCTGCAGCTGTTTTCTGCTCTGCTCGTCGCCGTCTGCGACTGTGCTGGTCCTGTTGCTGTTTTCTGCTCTGCTCGTCGGCGACTGCACTGATCCTGCTGCTGTTTTCTGCTCTGCTCGTAGGCGTCGCCGACTGCGCTGGTCCTGCTGTTGTTTTCGCCTCTGCTCGTCTGCCTCTGCTCTGCTCGTCGGCGTCTGCGACTGCACTGGTCGTGCTGTTGTTTTCGCCTCTGCTCGTCTGCGTCTGCTCTGCTCGTCGGCGTCTGCGACTGCGCTGGTCCTGATGCTGTTTTCTGCTCTGCTCGTCGGCGACTGCGCTGGTCCTGCTGCTGTTTTCTGCACTGCTCATCGGCGTCGGCGACTGCGCTGATCCTGCTGCTGTTTTCTGCTTTGCTCGTAGGTGTCGCCGACAGCGCTGGTCCTGCTGCTGTTTTCTGCTCTGCTCGTCGGTGACTGCGCTGGTCCTGCTGCTGTTTTCTGCACTGCTCGTCGGCGTCGGCGACTGCGTTGATCCTGCTGCTGTTTTCTGCTCTGCTCGTTGGTGTCTGCGACTGTGCATCTCCTGCTGCTTTTTTCTGCTCTGCTCGTCGGTGTCAGCAACTGCGCTGATCCTGCTGCTGTTTTCTGCTCTGCTCTTCGGTGTCAGCGACTACGCTGATCCTGCTGCTGTTTTCTGCTCTGCTCGTCGGCGTCTGCGACTGCGCATCTCCTGCTGCTGTTTTTTGCTCTTCTCGTCGGCGACTGCGCTGGTCCTGCTGCTGTTTCCTGCTCTGCTCTTCGCCGTCGGCGACTGCGCTGGTCCTGCTGTTGTTTTCTGCTCTGATCGTCGGCACCGGCGACTGCACTGGTCCCGCTGCTGTTTTCTTCTGGGCTCGTCGGCGTCTGCTCTGCTCGTCGGCGTCTGCGACTGCGCTGATCCTGCTGCTGTTTTCTGCTCTGCTCGTCGGCGTCTGTGACTGCGCATCTCCTGCTGCTGTTTTTGCTCTGCTCGTCGGCGACTGCGCTTGTCCTGCTGCTGTTTTCTGCTATGATCATCGGCGTCGGCTACTGCACTGATCCTGCTGCTGTTTTCTGCTCTGCTCGTTGGCGTCTGCGACTGCGCATTTCCTGCTGCTTTTTTCTGCTCTGCTCGTCGGCGTCAGCGACTGCGCTGATCCTGCAGCTGTTTTCTGCTCTGCTTGTTGCCGTCTGCGACTGTGCTGGTCCTGTTGCTGTTTTCTGCTCTGCTCGTTGGCGACTGTGCTGATCCTGCTGCTGTTTTCTGCTCTGCTCGTAGGCGTCGCCGACTGCGCTGGTCCTGCTGTTGTTTTCGCCTCTGCTCGTCTGCGTCTGCTCTGCTCGTCGGCGTCTGCGACTGCGCTGGTCCTGCTGTTGTTTTCGCCTCTGCTCGTCTGCGTCTGCTCTGCTCGTCGGCGTCTGCAACTGCGCTGGTCCTGCTGCTGTTTTCTGCTCTGCTCGTCAGCGACTGTGCTGGTCCTGCTGCTGTTTTCTGCACTGCTCATCGGCGTCGGCGACTGTGCTGATCCTGATGCTGTTTTCTGCTCTGCTCGTAGGCGTCGGCGACAGCGCTGGTCCTGCTGCTGTTTTCTGACTGCTCATCGGCGTCTGCAACTGCGCTGGTCCTGCTGCTGTTTTCTGCTCTGCTTGTCAGCGACTGCGCTGGTTCTGCTGCTGTTTTCTGCACTGCTCATCGGCGTCGGCGACTGCGTTGATCCTGCTGCTGTTTTCTGCTCTGCTCATTGGCGTCTGCGACTGCGCATCTCCTGCTGCTTTTTTCTGCTCTGCTCGTCGGCGTCAGCGACTGCGCTGACCCTGCTGCTGTTTTCTACTCTGATCGTCTGCGACTGCGCATCTCCTGCTGCTGTTTTCTGCTCTGCTCATCGGCGACTGCGCTGGTCCTGCTGGTGTTTTCTGCACTACTCATCGGCGTCGGCGACTGCACTGGCCCTGCTGTTGTTTTCGCCTCTGCTCGTCGGCGTCTGCGACTGCACTGGTCCTGCTGCCGTTTTCTGCTCTGCTCGTCGGCGACTGCACTGGTCCTGCTGCTTTTTTCTGCACTGCTCATCGGCGTCGGCGACTGTGCTGATCCTGCTGCTGTTTTCTGCTCTGCTCGTAGGCGTCGGCGACTTCGCTGGTCCTGCTGCTGTTTTCTGCACTGCTCATCGGCGTCGGCGACTGTGCTGATCCTGCTGCTGTTTTCTGCTCTGCTCGTCTGCGTCAGCGAATGCGCTGATTCTGCTGCTTTTTCCTGCTCTGCTCTTCGCCGTCGGCGACTGCGCTGGTCCTGCTGTTGTCTTCTGCTCTGATCGTCGTCAACTGCGCTGGTCATGCTGCTGTTTTTTTCTCTGCTTGTCGGCGTCTGCCCTGCTCGTCGGTGTCTGCAACTGCGCTGGTCCTGCTGCTGTTTTCTGCTCTGCTCATCGGCGACTGCGCTGGTCCTGCTGGTGTTTTCTGCACTGCTCATCGGCGTCGGCGACTGCGTTGATCCTGCTGCTGTTTTCTGCTCTGCTCGTTGGCGTATGCGACTGCGCATCTCCTGCTGCTTTTTTCTGCTCTGCTCATCGGCGTCAGCAACTGCGCTGATCCTGCTGCTGTTTTCTGCACTGCTCATTGGCGTCGGCGACTGCGTTGATCCTGCTGATGTTTTCTGCTCTGCTCGTCGGCGTCTGCGACTGCGCATCTCCTGCTGCTGTTTTTTGCTCTGCTCGTCGGCGACTGCACTGGTCCTGCTGCTGTTTTCTGCTCTGCTCATCGGCATCGGCTACTGCGCTGATCCTGCTGTTGATTCCTGCTCTGCTCGTCGCCGTCGGCGACTGCGGTGGTCCTGCTGTTGTTTTCTGCTCTGATCGTCGGCGCCGGCGACTGCGCTGGTCCTGCTGCTGTTTTCTTCTCTGCTCGTCGGCGTCTGCTCTGCTCGTCGGCGTCTGCGACTGCGCTGATCCTGCTGCTGTTTTCTGCTCTGCTCGTCGGCGTCTGTGACTGCGCATCTCCTGCTAAAGTTTTTTGCTCTGCTCGGCGGCGACTGCGCTTGTCCTGCTGCTGTTTTCTGCTATGATCATCGGCGTCGGCTACTGCGCTGATCCTGCTGCTGTTTTCTGCTCTGCTCGTTGGCGTCTGCAACTGCGCATCTCCTGCTGCTTTTTTTCTCCTCTGCTCGTCGGCGTCTGTGACTGCGCATCTCCTGCTAAAGTTTTCTGCTCTGCTCGTCGGCGACTGCGCTAGTCCTGCTGCTGGTTTTTTGCTCTGCTCGTCGGCGACTGCGCTGATCCTGCTGCTGTTTTCTGCTCTGCTCGTCAGCGTCAGCGAATGCACAGATCCTGCTGCTGTTTTCCTCTCTGCTCGTCGGCGTCTGCTCTGCTCGTCGGCGTCTCCGACTGCGCTGGTCCTGCTGCTGTTTTCCGCTCTGCTCGTAGGCGTCGGCGACTGCGCTGGTCCTGCTGCTGTTTTCTGCTCTGCTCATCGGCGACTGCGCTGGTCCTGCTGCTGTTTTGTGCACTGCTCATCGGCGTCGGCGAATGCTTCGATCCTTCTGCTGTTTTCTTCTCTGCTTGTTGGCGTCTGCGACTGCGCATCTCCTGCTGCTTGTTTCTGCTCTGCTCGTCGGCGTCTGCGACTGTGCTGGTCCTGCTGTTGTTTTCTTCTCTGCTCATCGGCGTCTGCTCTGCTCGTCGGCGTCTGCGACTGCGCTGGTCCCACTGCTGTTTTCTGCTCTGCTCGTCGGCGACTGCACTGATCCTGCTGCTGTTTTCTGCTCTGCTCGTAGGCGTCGCCGACTGCGCTGGTCCTGCTGTTGTTTTTGCCTCTGCTCGTCGGCGTCTGCTCTGCTCGTCGGCGTCTGCGACTGCGCTGGTCCCACTGCTGTTTTCTTCACTGCTCATCGGCGTCGGCGACTGCGCTGATCCTGCTACTGTTTTCTGCACTGCTAATCGGCGTCGGCGACTGCGCAGATCCTGCAGCTGTTTTCGGCTCTGCTCGTTGGCGTCCGCGACTGCGCTTCTCCTGCTGATTTTTAATGCTCTGATCGTTGGCGTCTGCGACTGCGCTGGCCCTGCTGTTGTTTTCTTCTCTGCTCGTCGGCGTCTGCTCTGCTCGTCGGCGTCTGCGACTGCTCTGGTCCTGCTGCTGTTTTCTGCACTGCTCATCGGCGTCGGCGACTGCGCTGATCCTGCTACTGTTTTCTGCACTGCTAATCGGCGTCGGCGACTGCGCAGATCCTGCAGCTGTTTTCGGCTCTGCTCGTCGGCGTCTGCGACTGCGCAGATCCTGCAGCTGTTTTCTGCTCTGCTCGTCGGCATCTGCGACTGCGCATTTCCTGCTGCTGTTTTTTGCTCTGCTCGTCAGTGACTGCGCTGGTCCTGCTGCTGTTTTCTGCGCTGCTCTTCGCCATTGGCGACTGCGCTGGTCCTGCTGTTGTTTTCTGCTCTGATCGTCGGCGTCGGTGACTGCGCTGGTCCTGCTGTTGTTTTCTTCTCTGCTCGTCGGCGTCTGCTCTGCTCGTCGGCGTCTGAGCTGGTCGTGCTGCTGTTTTCTGCACTGCTCATCGGCGACTGCGCTGATCCTGCTGCTGTTTTCTGCTCTGCTCGTAGGCGTCGGCGACTGCGCTGATCCTGCTGCTGTTGTCTGCACTGCTAATCGGCGTCGGTGACTGCGCTGATCCTGCTGCTGTTTTCTGCTCTGCTCGTAGGTTTCGGCGACTGCGCTGGTCCTGCTGCTTTTTTCTGCTCTGCTCGTCGGCGTCGGCGACTGCGTTGATCCTGCTGCTGTTTTCTGCTCTGCTCGTTGGCGTCTGCGGCTGCGCATCTCCTGCTGCTTTTTTCTGCCCTGCTCGTCGGCGTCAGCGACTGCGCTGGTCCTGCTGCTGTTTTCTGCTCTGCACGTCGGCGTCAGCGAATGCGCTGATCCTGCTGCTGTTTCCTGCTCTGCTCGTCGGCGTCGGCGACTGCACTGTTCCTGCTGTTGTTTTCTGCTCTGATCGTCGGCGTCGTCGACTGCGCTGGTCCTGCTGCTCGTTTTCTTCTCTGCTCGTCGGTGTCTGCTCTGCTCGTCGGAGTCTGCGACTGTGCTGGTCCTGCTGCTGTTTTCTGCTCTGCTCGTCGGCGTCTGCGCTGATCCTGCTACTGTTTTCTGCACTGCTAATCGGCGACTGCGATGATCCTGCAGCTGTTTTCGGCTCTGCTCGTCGGCGTCGGCAACTGCGCTGATCCTGCTGCTGTTTTCTGCTCTGCTCGTCGGCGACTGCGCTGGTCCTGCTGCTGTTTTCTGCACTGCTCATCGGCGTCGGCGACTGCGTTGATCCTGCTGCTGTTTTCTGCTCTGCTCGTCGGTGACTGCTCTGGTCCTTCTGCTGTTTTCTGCACTGCTCATCGGCGTCGGCGACTGCGCTGATCCTGCTACTGTTTTCTGCACTGCTAATCGGCGTCGGCGACTGCGATGATCCTGCAGCTGTTTTCGGCTCTGCTCGTCGGCGTCGGCAACTACGCTTATCCTGCTGCTGTTTTCTGCTCTGCTCGTCGGCGACTGCGCTGGTCCTGCTGCTGTTTTCTGCACTGCTCATCGGCGTCTGCGACTGCGTTGATTCTGCTGCTGTTTTCTGCTCTGCTCGTTGGCGTCTGCGACTGCGCATCTCCTGCTGCTTTTTTCTGCTCTGCTCTTCGGCGTCAGCGACTGCGCTGATCCTGCTGCTGTTTTCTGCTCTGCTCGTCGGCGTCTGCGACTGCGCATTGCCTGCTGCTGTTTTTTGCTCTGCTCGTCGGCGACTGCGCTGGTCCTGCTGCTGTTTTCTGCTCTTCTCGTTGGCGTCTGCGACTGCGCATCTCCTGCTGCTTTTTTCTCCTCTGCTAGTCGGCGTCAGCGACTTCGCTGATCCTGCTGCTGTTTTCTGCTCTGCTCGTCAGCGTCTGCAACTGCGCTGATCCTGCTGCTGTTTCCTGCTCTGCTCGTCGGCGACTGTGACTGCGCTGGTCCTGCTGCTGTTTTCCGCACTGCTCATCGGCATCTGCCACTGCGCATCTCCTGCTGCTGTTTTTTGATCTGCTCGTCGGCGACTGCGCTGATCCTGCTGCTGTTTTCTGCTTTGCTCGTCTGCGTCAGCGAATGCACAGATCCTGCTGCTGTTTTCCTCTCTGCTCGTCGGCGTCTGCTCTGCTCGTCGGCGTCTGCGACTGCGCTGGTCCTGCTGCTGTTTTCCGCTCTGCTCGTAGGCGTCGGCGACTGCGCTGGTCCTGCTGCTGTTTTCTGCTCTGCTCATCGGCGACTGCGCTGGTCCTGCTGCTGTTTTCTGCACTGCTCATCGGCGTCGGCGAATGCTTCGATCCTGCTGCTGTTTTCTTCTCTGCTCGTTGGCGTCTGCGACTGCGCATCTCCTGCTGCTTTTTTCTGCTCTGCTCGTCGCGTTCTGCGACTGCGCTGGTCCTGCTGTTGTTTTCTTCTCTGCTCATCGGCGTCTGCTCTGCTCGTCGGCGTCTGTGACTGCGCTGGTCCCGCTGCTGTTTTCTGCTCTGCTCGTCGTTGACTACTTTGGTCCTGCTGCTGTTTTCTTCACTGCTCATCGGCGTCGGCGACTGCGCAGATCCTGCAGCTGTTTTCGGCTCTGCTCGTCGGCGTCGGCAACTGTGCTGATCCTGTTGCTGTTTTCTGCTCTGCTCGTCGGCGACTGCGCTGGTCCTGCTGCTGTTTTCTGCACTGCTCATCGGCGTCGGTGACTGCGTTGATCCTGCTGCTGTTTTCTGCTCTGCTCGTTGGCGTCCGCGACTGCGCTTCTCCTGCTGATTTTTAATGCTCTGCTCGTCGGCGTCTGCGACTTCGCTGGCCCTGCTGTTGTTTTCTTCTCTGCTCGTCGGCGTCTGCTCTGCTCGTCGGCGTCTGCGACTGCTCTGGTCCTGCTGCTGTTTTCTGCACTGCTAATCGGTGTCGGCGACTGCGCAGATCCTGCTGCTGTTTGCTGCTCTGCTCGTTGACGTCTGCGGCTGCGCATGTCCTGCTGCTTTTTTCTGCTCTGCTCATCGGCGTCAGCGACTGCGCTGGTCCTGCTGCTGTTTTCTGCTCTGCACGTCGGCGTCAGCGACTGGGCTGATCCTGCTGCTGTTTTCTTCTCTTCTCGTATGCATCAGCGAATGCGCTGATCCTGCTGCTGTTTCCTTCTCTGCTCGTCGGCGTCGGCGACTGCACTGTTCCTGCTGTTGTTTTCTGCTCTGATCGTCGGCGTCGTCGACTGCGCTGGTCCTGCTGCTCGTTTTCTTCTCTGCTCGTCGGTGTCTGCTCTGCTCGTCGGCGTCTGCGACTGTGCTGGTCCTGCTGCTGTTTTCTGCTCTGCTCGTCGGCGTCTGCGCTGATCCTGCTACTGTTTTCTGCACTGCTAATCGGCGTCGGCGACTGCGATGATCCTGCAGCTGTTTTCGGCTCTGCTCGTCGGAGTCGGCAACTGCGCTGATCCTGCTGCTGTTTTCTGCTCTGCTCGTCGGCGACTGCGCTGGTCCTGCTGCTGTTTTCTGCACTGCTCATCGGCGTCGGCGACTGCGTTGATGCTGCTTCTGTTTTCTGCTCTGCTCATTGGCGTCTGCGACTGCGCATCTCCTGCTGCTTTTTTCTGCTCTGCTCTTCGGCGTCAGCGACTGCGCTGATCCTGCTGCTGTTTTCTGCTCTGCTCGACGGCGTCTGCGACTGCGCATCCCCTGATGCTGTTTTTTGCTCTGCTTGTCGGCGACTGCGCTGGTCCTGCTGCTGTTTTCTACTCTGCTCATCGCCTCGGCGACTGGGCTGATCCTGCTGCTGTTTTCTGCTCTTCTCGTTGACGTCTGCGACTGCGCATCTCCTGCTGCTTTTTTCTGCTCTGCTCGTCGGCGACTGCGACTGCGCTGGTCCTGCTGCTGTTTTCTGCACTGCTCATTCACATCGGCGACTGCGACTGCGGTGATCCTGCTGCTGTTTTCTGCTCTGCTCATCGGCGACTGCGCTGGTCCTTCTGCTGTTTTCTGCACTGCTCATCGGCGTCGGCGACTGCTTTGATACTGCTGCTGTTTTCTTCTCTGCTCATTGGCGTCTGCGACTGCGCATCTCCTGCTGCTTTTTTCTGCTCTGCTCGTCGGCGTCTGCGACTGCGCTGGTCCTGCTGTTGTTTTCTTCTCTGCTCATCGGCGTCTGCTCTGCTCGTCGGCGTCTGCGACTGCGCTGGTCCCGCTGCTGTTTTCTGCTCTGCTCGTCGGTGACTGCTCTGGTCCTGCTGCTGTTTTCTGCACTGCTCATCGGCGTCGGCGACTGCGCTGATCCTGCTACTGTTTTCTGCACTGCTAATCGGTGTCGGCGACTGCGCTGATTCTGCTGCTGTTTTCTGCCCTGCTCGTCTGCGTCAGCGAATGCACTGATCCTGCTGCTGTTTTCCTCTCTGCTCGTCGGCGTCTGCTCTGCTCGTCAGCGTCTGCGACTGCGCTGGTCCTGCTGCTGTTTTCTGCTCTGCTCGTAGGCGTCGGCGACTGCGCTGGTCCTGCTGCTGTATTCTGCTCTGCTCATCAGCGACTGCGCTGGTCCTTCTGCTGTTTTCTGCACTGCTCATCGGCGTCGGCGACTGCTTTGATCCTGCTGCTGTTTTCTTCTCTGCCCGTTGGCGTCTGCAACTGCACATCTCCTGCTGCTTTTTTCTGCTCTGCTCGTCGGCGTCTGCGACTGCGCTGGTCCTGCTGTTGTTTTCTTCTCTGCTCATCGGCGTCTGCTCTGCTCGTCGGCGTCTGCGACTGCGCTGGTCCCGCTGCTGTTTTCTGCTCTGCTCGTCGGTGACTGCTCTGGTCTTGCTGCTGTTTTCTGCACATCTCATCGGCGTCGGCGACTGCGCTGATCCTGCTACTGTTTTCTGCACAGCTAATCGGCGTCGGCGACTGCGCAGATCCTGCAGCTGTTTTCGGCTCTGCTCATCGGTGTCGGCAACTGCGCTGATCCTGCTGCTGTTTTCTGCTCTGCTCGTCGGCGACTGCGCAGATCCTGCAGCTGTTTTCGGCTCTGCTCATCGGCGTCGGCAACTGCGTTGATCCTGCTGCTGTTTTCTGCTCTGCTCGTTGGCGTCTGCGACTGCGCATGTCCTGCTGCTTTTTTCTGCTCTGCTCGTCAGCGACTGCGCTGATCCTGCTGCTGTTTTCTGCTCTGCTCGTCGGCGTCTGCGACTGCGCATCTCCTGCTGCTGTTTTCTGCTCTGCTCGTCTGCGTCTGCGACTGCGCATTTTATGCTGCTGTTTTTTGCTCTACTCGTCGGTGACTGCGCTTGTCCTGCTGCTGTTTTCTGCTCTGCTCGTAGGCGTCGGCGACTGCGCTGGTCCTGCTGCTGTTTTCTGCACTGCTCATCGGCGTCGGCAACTGCTTTGATCCAGCTGCTGTTTTCTTCTCTGCTCGTTGGCGTCTGCGACTGCGAATCTCCTGCTGCTTTTTTCTGCTCTGCTCGTCGGCGTCTGCGACTGCGCTGCTCCTGCTGTTGTTTTCTTCTCTGCTCATTGGCGTCTGCTCTGCTCGTCGGCGTCTGCGACTGCGCTGGTCCCGCTGCTGTTTTCTGCTCTGCTTGTCGGTGACTGCTCTGGTCCTGCTGCTGTTTTCTGCACTGCTCACCGGCGTCGGCGACTACGCTGATCCTGCTACTGTTTTCTGCACTGCTAATCGGCGTCGGCGACTGCGCAGATCCTGCAGCTGTTTTCGGCTCTGCTCATCGGCGTCGGCAACTGCGCTGATCCTGCTGCTGTTTTCTGCTCTGCTCATCGGCGACTGTGCTGGTCCTGCTGCTGTTTTCTGCACTGCTCATCTGCGTCGGCGACTGCGTTGATCCTGCCCATGTTTTCTGCACTGCTCGTCGGCGTCTGCGACTGCGCTGGCCCTGCTGTTGTTTTCTTCTGTGCTCGTCGGCGTCTGCTCTGCTCGTCGGCGTCTGCGACTGCTCTGGTCCTGCTGCTGTTTTCTGCACTGCTCATCGGCGTCGGCGACTGCGCTGATCCTGCAAATGTTTTCTGCACTGCTAATCGGCGTCGGCGACTGCGCAGATCCTGCAGCTGTTTTCGGCTCTGCTCGTCGGCGTCAGCAACTGCGTTGATCCTGCTGCTGTTTTCTGCTCTGCTCGTTGGCGTCTGCGACTGCGCATGTCCTGCTGCTTTTTTCTGCTCTGCTCGTCAGCGACTGCGCTGATCCTGCTGCTGTTTTCTGCTCTGCTCGTCGGCGTCTGCGACTGCGCATCTCCTGCTGCTGTTTTCTGCTCTGCTCGTCTGCGTCTGCGACTGCGCATTTTATGCTGCAGTTTTTTGCTCTGCTCGTCGGTGACTGCGCTGGTCCTGCTGATGTTTTCTGCGCTGCTCGTCGCCGTTGGCGACTGCGCTAGTCCTGCTGTTGTTTTCTGCTCTGATCGTCGGCGTCGGCGACTGCGCTGGTCCTGCCGCTGTTTTCTTCTCTGCTCGTCGGCGTCTGCTCTGCTCGTCGGCGTCTGAGCTGGTCCTGCTGCTGTTTTCTGCACTGCTCATCGGCGACTGCGACTGGGCTGATCCTGCTGCTGTTGTCTGCACTGCTAATCGGCGTCAGCGACTGCACTGATCCTGCTGCTGTTTTCTGCTCTGCTCGTAGGCTTCGGCGACTGCGCTGGTCCTGCTGCTTTTTTCTGCTCTGCTCGTAGGCTTCGGCGACTGCGCTGATCCTGCTGATGTTTTCTTCTCTTCTCGTCTGCGTCAGCGAATGCTCTGATCCTGCTGCTGTTTCCTGCACTGCTCGTCGGCGTCGGCGACTGCACTGGTCCTGCTGTTGTTTTCTGCTCTGATCGTCGGCGTCTGCGACTGCGCTGGTCCTGCTGCTGTTTTCTGCTCTGCTCGTCGGCGACTGCGCTGGTCCTGCTGCTATTTTGTGCACTGCTCATCGGCGTCGGCGACTGCGCTGGTCCTGCTGTTGTTTTCGCCTGTGCTCGTCCGCGTCTGCGACTGCGCTGGTCCTGCTGCTGTTTTCTGCTCTGCTCGTCGGCGACTGCGCTGGTCCTGCTGCTGTTTTCTGCACTGCTCATCGGCGTCGGCGACTGCGCTGATCCTGCTGCTGTTTTCTTCTCTGCTCGTTGGCGTCTGCGACTGCGCATCTCCTTCTGCTTTTTTCTGCTCTGCTCGTCAGCGTCAGCGACTGCGCTGATCCTGCTGCTGTTTTCTGCTCTGCTCGTCGGCGTCTGCGACAGCGCTGGTCCTGCTGCTGTTTTTTGCTCTGCTCGTCGGCGTCAGCGACTGCGCTGATCCTGCTGCTGTTTTCTGCTCTGCTCGCCGGCATCGGCGACTGCGCTGATCCTTCTGCTGCTTTCTGCTCTGCTCGTCGGCGACTGCGCTGGTCCTGCTGCTGTTTTCTGCACTGCTCATCGGCGTCGGCGACTGTGCTGATCCTGCTGCTGTTTTCTGCTCTGCTCGTAGGCGTCGGCGACTGCGCTGGTCCTGCTGCTGTTTTCTGCTCTGCTCTTCGGTGACTGCTCTGGTTCTTCTGCTGTTTTCTGCACTGCTCATCGGCGTCGGCGACTGCGCTGTTCCTGCTACTGTTTTCTGCACTGCTAATCGGCGTTGGCGACTGCGATGATCCTGCAGCTGTTTTCGGCTCTGCTCGTCGGCGTCGGCAACTGCGCTGATCCTGCTGCTGTTTTCTGCTCTGCTTGTCGGCGACTGCGCTGGTCCTGCTGCTGTTTTCTGCACTGCTCATCGGCGTCGGCGACTGCGTTGATCCTGCTGCTGTTTTCTGCTCTGCTCGTTGGCGTCTGCGACTGCGCAACTCCTGCTGCTTTTTTCTGCTCTGCTCTTCGGCGTCAGCGACTGCGCTGATCCTGCTGCTGTTTTCTGCTCGGCTCGTCGGCGTCTGCGACTGCGCATCTCCTGCTGCTGTTTTTTGCTCTGCTCGTCGGTGACTGCGCTGGTCCTGCTGCTGTTTTCTGCTCTGCTCATCGCGTCTGCGACTGGGCTGATCCTGCTGCTGTTTTCTGCTCTGCTCGTAGGCGTCGGCGACTGCGCTGGTCCTGCTGCTGTTTTCTGCTCTGCTCTTCGGTGACTGCTCTGGTTCTTCTGCTGTTTTCTGCACTGCTCATCGGCGTCGGCGACTGCGCTGTTCCTGCTACTGTTTTCTGCTCTGCTCGTCAGCGTCTGCAACTGCGCTGATCCTGCTGCTGTTTCCTGCTCTGCTCGTAGGTGTCGGCGACTGCGCTGGTCCTGCTGCTGTTTTCTGCTCTGCTCTTCGGTGACTGCTCTGGTTCTTCTGCTGTTTTCTGCACTGCTAATCGGCGTCGGCGACTGCGTTGATCCTGCTGCTGTTTTCTGCTCTGCTCGTTGGCGTCTGCGACTAAGCATCTCCTGCTGCTTTTTTCTGCTCTGCTCTTCGGCGTCAGCGACTGCGCTGATCCTGCTGCTGTTTTCTGCTCGGCTCGTCAGCGTCTGCGACTGCGCATCTCCTGCTGCTGTTTTTTGCTCTGCTCGTCGGCGACTGCGCTGGTCCTGCTGCTGTTTTCTGCTCTGCTCATCGCGTCTGCGACTGGGCTGATCCTGCTGCTGTTTTCTGCTCTTCTCGTTGGAGTCTGCGACTGAGCATCTCCTGCTGCTTTTTTCTGCTCTGCTCGTCGGCGTCAGCAACTGCGCTGATCCTGCTGCTGTTTCCTGCTCTGCTCGTCGGCGACTGCGACTGCGCTGATCCTGCTGCTGTTTTCTGCTCTGCTCGTCGGCGACTGCGCTGGTCCTGCTGCTGTTTTCTGCACTGCTCATCGGCGTCGGCGATTGTGCTGATCCTGCTGCTGTTTTCTGCTCGGCTCGTCGGCGTCTGCGACTGCGCATCTCCTGCTGCTGTTTTTTGCTCTGCTCGTCGGCGACTGCGCTGCTCCTGCTGCTGTTTTCTGCTCTGCTCATCGCGTCTGCGACTTGGCTGATCCTGCTGCTGTTTTCTGCTCTTCTCGTTGGCGTCTGCGACTGAGCATCTCCTGCTGCTTTTTTCTGCTCTGCTCGTCGGCGTCAGCAACTGCGCTGATCCTGCTGCTGTTTTCTGCTCTGCTCGTCAGCGTCTGCAACTGCGCTGATCCTGCTGCTGTTTCCTGCTCTGCTCGTCGGCGACTGCAACTGCGCTGGTCCTGCTGCTGTTTTCTGCACTGCTCATCGGCGTCGGCGACTGCATTGATCCTGCTGCTGTTTTCTGCTCTGCTCGTCTGCGTCAGCGAATGCACTGATCCTGCTGAGTTTTCCTCTCTGCTCATCGGCGTCTGCTCTTCTCGTCGGCGTCTGCGACTGCACTGGTCCTGCTGCTGTTTTCTGCTCTGCTCGTAGGCATCGGCGACTGCGCTGGTCCTGCTGTTGTTTTCTGCTCTTCTCATCGGCGACTGCGCTGGTCCTGCTGCTGTTTTCTGCACTGCTCATCGCCGTCGGCGACTGCTTTGACCCTGCTGCTGTTTTCTTCTCTGCTCGTTGGGTCTGGGACTGCGCATCTCCTGCTGCTTTTTTCTGCTCTGCTCGTCGTTGTCTGTGACTGCACTGGTCCTGCTGTTGTTTTCTTCTCTATTCATCAGCGTCTGCTCTGCTCGTCAGCGTCTGCAACTGCGCTGGTCCTGCTGCTGTTTTCCGCTCTGCTTGTCGGTGACTGCTCTGGTCCTGCTGCGTTTTTCTGCACTGCTCATCGGCGTCGGCGACTGCGCTGATCCTGCTACTGTTTTCTGCACTGCTAATCGTCGTCGGCGACTGCGCAGATCCTGCTGCTGTTTTCTGCACTGCTCATCGGCGTCGGCGACTGCGTTGATCCTGCTGCTGTTTTTTGCTCTGCTCGTCGGTGACTGCGCTGGTCCTGCTGCTGTTTTCTGCTCTGCTCGTTGGTGTCTGCGACTGCGCAGATCCTGCTGCTGATTTCTGCTCTACTCGTCGTCATCTGCGACTGCACATCTACTGCTGCTGTTTTCTGCTCTGCTCGTTGGCGTCTGCGACTGCGCATTTCCTGCTGCTGTTTTTTGCTCTGCTCGTCGGTGACTGCGCTGGTCCTGCTGCTGTTTTCTGCGCTGCTCGTCGCCGTCGGCGACTGCGCTGGTCCTGCTGTTGTTTTCTGCTCTGATCGTCGGCGTCGTCGACTGCGCTGGTCCTGCCGCTGTTTTCTTCTCTGCTCGTCGGCGTCTGCTCTGCTCGTCGGCGTCTGCGCTGGTCCTGCTGCTTTTTTCTGCTCTGGTCGTCGGCGTCGGCAATTGCGTTGATCCTGCTGCTGTTTTCTGCTCTGCTCGTTGGCGTCAGCGACTGGGCTGGTCCTGCTGTTGTTTTCTGCTCTGATTGTCGGCGTCGGCGACTGCGCTGGTCCTGCTGCTGTTTTCTGCTCTGCTCGTCGGCGTCAGCGACTGGGCTGGTCCTGCTGTTGTTTTCTGCTCTGATTGTCGGCGTCGGCGACTGCGCTGGTCCTGCTGCTGTTTTCTTCGCTGCTCGTCGGCGTCTGCTCTGCTCGTCGGCGTCTGCGCCTGCGCTGTTCCTGCTGCTGTTTTCTGCTCTGCTCGTCGGCGACTGCGCTGGTCCTGCTGATGTTTTGTGCACTGCTCATCGGCGTCAGCCACTGCGCTGGTCCTGCTGTTGTTTTCGCCTTTGCTCGTCGGCGTCTGCGACTGCGCTGGACCTGCTGCTGTTTTCTGCTCTGCTCGTTGGCGACTGCACTGGTCCTGCTGCTGTTTTCTGCACTGCTCATCGGCGTTGGCAAGTGTGCTGATCCTGCTGCTGTTTTCTTCTCTGCTCGTTGGCGTCTGCGACTGCGCATCTCCTGCTGCTTTTTTCTGATCTGCTCGTCGGCGTCAGCGACTGCGCTGATCCTGCTGCTGTTTTCTGCTCTGCTCGTCGGCGTCTGCCACTGCACATATCCTGCTGCTGTTTTTTGCTCTGCTCATCGGCGTTGGCGACTGCGCTGGTCCTTCTGCTGTTTTCTGCTCTTCTCGTCGGCGACTGCGCTTGTCCTGCTGCTGTTTTCTTCACTGCTCATCGGCGTCGGCGACTGCATTGATCCTGCTGCTGTTTTCTGCTCTGCTCGTTGGAGTCTGCGACTGCGCATCTCCTGCTGCTTTTTTCTGCTCTGCTCGTCGGCGTCAGCGACTGCGCTGATCCTGCTGCTGTTTTCTGCTCTGCTCGTCGGCGTCTGCGACTCCGCATCTCCTGCTGCTGTTTTTTGCTCTGCTCGTCGGCGTCAGCGACTGGGCTCATCCTGCTGCTGTTTTCTGCTCTGCTCGTCTGCGTCAGCGAATGCGCTGATCCTGCTGCTGTTTCCTGCTCTGCTCTTCGCCGTCGGCGACTGCATTGGTCCTGCTGATGTTTTCTTCTCTGCTCGTTGGCGTCTGCTCTGCTCGTCGGAGTCTTCGACTGCGCTGGTCCTGCTGCTGTTTTCTGCTCTGCTCGTCGGCGACTGCGCTGGTCCTGCTGCTGTTTTCTGCACTGCTCATCGGTGTCAGCGACTGCGCTGGTCCTGCTGTTTTTTTCGCCTCTGCTCGTCAGCGTCTGATCTGCTCGTCGACGTCTGCCACTGCCCTGGTCCTGCTGCTTTTTTCTGCTCTGCTCGTTGGCGACAGCGCTGGTCCTGCTGTTGTTTTCGCCTCTGCTCGTTGGCGTCTTCTCTGCTCATCGGCGTCTGCGACTGCGCTGGTCGTGCTGCTGTTTTCTGCTCTGCTCGTCGGCGACTGCGCTGGTCCTGCTGCTGTTTTCTGCACTGGTCATCAGCGTCGGCGACTGCACTGATCCTGCTGCTGTTTTCTGCTCTGCTCGTCGGTGACTGCGCTGGTCCTGCTGCTGTTTTCTGCGCTTCTCGTCGCCGTTGGCGACTGCGCTGGTCCTGCTGTTGTTTTCTGCTCTGATCGTCGGCGTCGGCGACTGCGCTGGTCCTGCCGCTGTTTTCTTCTATGCTCGTCGGCGTCTGCTCTGCTCGTCGGCGTCTGAGCTGGTCCTGCTGCTGTTTTCTGCATGGCTCATCGGCGACTGCGCTGATCCTGCTGCTGTTTTCTGCTCTGCTCGTAGGCGTCGGCGACTGCGCTGATCCTGCTGCTGTTGTCTGCACTGCTAATCGGCGTCAGCGACTGCGCTGATCCTGCTGCTGTTTTCTGCTCTGCTCGTAGGCTTCGGTGACTGCACTGGTCCTGCTGCTTTTTTCTGCTCTGCTCGTCGGCGTCGGCGACTGCGTTGATCCTGCTGATGTTTTCTGCTCTGCTCGTTGCCGTCTGCGGCTGCGCATCTCCTGCTGCTTTGTTCTGCTCTGCTCATTGGCGTCAGTGACTGGGCTGATCCTGCTGCTGTTTTCTTCTCTTCTCGTCTGCGTGAGCGAATACGCTGATCCTGCTGCTGTTTCCTGCACTGCTCGTCGGCGTCGGCGACTGCACTAGTCCTGCTGTTGTTTTCTGCTCTGATCGTCGGCGTCGGCGACTGCGCTGGTCCTGCTGCTGTTTTCTTCTCTGCTCGTCGGTGTCTGCTCTGCTCGTCGGCGTCTGCGACTGCGCTGGTCCTGCTGCTGTTTTCTGCTCTGCTCGTCGGCGACTGCGCTGGTCCTGCTGCTATTTTGTGCAATGCTCATCGGCGTCGGCGACTGCGCTGGTCCTGCTGCTGTTTTATGCTCTGCTCGTCGGCGTTGGCGACTGCGCTGGTCCTTCTACTCTTTTCTGCTCTGCTCGTTGGCGACTGCACTGGTCCTGCTGCTGTTATCCGCACTGCTCATCGGCGTCGGCGACTGCGCTGGTCCTGCTGCTGTTTTCTGCTCTTCTCGTTGGCGACTGCGCTGGTCCTGCTGCTGTTTTCTTCACTGCTCATCGGCGTCGGCGACTGCGTTGATCCTGCTGCTGTTTTCTGCTCTGCTCGTTGGCGTCTGCGACTGCGCATCTCCTGCTGCTGTTTTCTTCTCTGCTCGTTGGCGTCTGCTCTGCTCGTGGGCGTCTGAGCTGGTCCTGCTGCTGTTTTCTGCACTGCTCATCGGCGACTGCGCTGGTCCTGCTGCTGTTTTCTGCTCTGCTCATTGGCGTCAGCGACTGGGCTCATCCTTCTGCTGTTTTCTGCTCTGCTCGTCTGCGTCAGCGAATGCGCTGATCCTGCTGCTGTTTCCTGCTCTGCTCTTCGCCGTCGGCGACTGCGCTGGTCCTGCTGCTGTTTTCTTCTCTGCTCGTCGGAGTCTGCGACTGCGCTGGTCCTGCTGCTGTTTTTTGCTCTGCTCGTTGGCGACTGCGCTGGTCCTGCTGCTGTTTTCTGCACTGCTCATCGGCGTCGGCGACTGCGTTGATCCTGCTGCTGTTTTCTGCTCTGCTCGTTGGCGTCGGTGACTGCGCTGGTCCTGCTGCTGTTTTCTGCTCTGCTCGTAGGCGTCGGCGACTGCGCTGGTCCTGCTGCTGTTTTTTGCTCTTCTCGTTGGCGACAGCGCTGGTCCTGCTGCTGTTTTCTTCACTGCTCATCGGCGTCGGCGACTGCGTTGATCCTGCTGCTGTTTTCTGCTCTGCTCGTTGGCGTCTGCGACTGCGCATCTCCTGCTGCTGTTTCCTTCTCTGCTCGTTGGCGTCTGCTCTGCTCGTGGGCGTCTGAGCTGGTCCTGCTGCTGTTTTCTGCACTGCTCATCGGCGACTGCGCTGGTCCTGCTGCTGTTTTCTGCTCTGCTCATTGGCGTCAGCGACTGGGCTCATCCTTCTGCTGTTTTCTGCTCTGCTCGTCTGCGTCAGCGAATGCGCTGATCCTGCTGCTGTTTCCTGCTCTGCTCTTCGCCGTCGGCGACTGCGCTGGTCCTGCTGCTGTTTTCTTCTCTGCTCGTTGGCGTCTGCTCTGCTTGTCGGAGTCTGCGACTGCGCTGGTCCTGCTGCTGTTTTCTGCACTGCTCATCGGCGTCGGCGACTGCACTGGTCCTGCTGTTGTTTTCGCCTCTGCTCGTCGGCGTCTGATCTGCTCGTCGGCGTCTGCCACTGCGCTGGTCCTGCTGCTTTTTTCTGCTCTGCTCGTTGGCGACTGCGCTGGTCCTGCTGTTGTTTTCGCCTCTGCTCGTCGGCGTCTGCTCTGCTCATCGGCGTCTGAGACTGCGCTGGTCCTGCTGCTGTTTTCTGCACTGGTCATCAGCATCGGCAACTGCGCTGATCCTGCTGCTGTTTTCTGCTCTGCTCGTCGGTGACTGCGCTGGTCCTGCTGCTGTTTTCTGCTCTGCTCGTTGGTGTCTGCGACTGCGCAGATCCTGCTGCTGATTTCTGCTCTACTCGTCGTCATCTGCGACTGCACATCTACTGCTGCTGTTTTCTGCTCTGCTCGTTGGCGTCTGCGACTGCGCATTTCCTGCTGCTGTTTTTTGCTCTGCTCGTCGGTGACTGCGCTGGTCCTGCTGCTGTTTTCTGCGCTGCTCGTCGCCGTCGGCGACTGCGCTGGTCCTGCTGTTGTTTTCTGCTCTGATCGTCGGCGTCGGCGACTGCGCTGGTCCTGCCGCTGTTTTCTTCTCTGCTCGTCGGCGTCTGCTCTGCTCGTCGGCGTCTGCGCTGGTCCTGCTGCTTTTTTCTGCTCTGGTCGTCGGCGTCGGCAATTGCGTTGATCCTGCTGCTGTTTTCTGCTCTGCTCGTTGGCGTCTGCGCATCTCCTGCTGCTTTTTTCTGCTCTGCTCGTCGGAGTCAGCGACTGCGCTGGTCCTGCTGCTGTTTTCTGCTCTGCTCGTCGGCGTCAGCGACTGGGCTGGTCCTGCTGTTGTTTTCTGCTCTGATTGTCGGCGTCGGCGACTGCGCTGGTCCTGCTGCTGTTTTCTTCTCTGCTCGTCGGCGTCTGCTCTGCTCGTCGGCGTCTGCGCCTGCGCTGGTCCTGCTGCTGTTTTCTGCTCTGCTGGTCGGCGACTGCGCTGGTCCTGCTGATGTTTTGTGCACTGCTCATCGGCGTCAGCCACTGCGCTGGTCCTGCTGTTGTTTTCGCCTTTGCTCGTCGGCGTCTGCGACTGCGCTGGACCTGCTGCTGTTTTCTGCTCTGCTCGTTGGCGACTGCACTGGTCCTGCTGCTGTTTTCTGCACTGCTCATCGGCGTTGGCAAGTGTGCTGATCCTGCTGCTGTTTTCTTCTCTGCTCGTTGGCGTCTGCGACTGCGCATCTCCTGCTGCTTTTTTCTGATCTGCTCGTCGGCGTCAGCGACTGCGCTGATCCTGCTGCTGTTTTCTGCTCTGCTCGTCGGCGTCTGCCACTGCACATATCCTGCTGCTGTTTTTTGCTCTGCTCATCGGCGTTGGCGACTGCGCTGGTCCTTCTGCTGTTTTCTGCTCTTCTCGTCGGCGACTGCGCTTGTCCTGCTGCTGTTTTCTTCACTGCTCATCGGCGTCGGCGACTGCATTGATCCTGCTGCTGTTTTCTGCTCTGCTCGTTGGAGTCTGCGACTGCGCATCTCCTGCTGCTTTTTTCTGCTCTGCTCGTCGGCGTCAGCGACTGCGCTGATCCTGCTGCTGTTTTCTGCTCTGCTCGTCGGCGTCTGCGACTCCGCATCTCCTGCTGCTGTTTTTTGCTCTGCTCGTCGGCGTCAGCGACTGGGCTCATCCTGCTGCTGTTTTCTGCTCTGCTCGTCTGCGTCAGCGAATGCGCTGATCCTGCTGCTGTTTCCTGCTCTGCTCTTCGCCGTCGGCGACTGCATTGGTCCTGCTGATGTTTTCTTCTCTGCTCGTTGGCGTCTGCTCTGCTCGTCGGAGTCTTCGACTGCGCTGGTCCTGCTGCTGTTTTCTGCTCTGCTCATCGGCGACTGCGCTGGTCCTGCTGCTGTTTTCTGCACTGCTCATCGGTGTCAGCGACTGTGCTGGTCCTGCTGTTGTTTTCGCCTCTGCTCGTCGGCGTCTGATCTGCTCGTCGACGTCTGCCACTGCCCTGGTCCTGCTGCTTTTTTCTGCTCTGCTCGTTGGCGACTGCGCTGGTCCTGCTGTTGTTTCCGCCTCTGCTCGTCGGCGTCTGCTCTGCTCGTTGGCGTCAGCGACTGCGCTGGTCCTGTTGGTGTTTTCTGCAATGCTCATCGGCGTCGGCGACTGCGCTGGTCCTGCTGTTGTTTTCGCCTCTGCTCGTTGGCGTCTTCTCTGCTCATCGGCGTCTGCGACTGCGCTGGTCGTGCTGCTGTTTTCTGCTCTGCTCGTCGGCGACTGCGCTGGTCCTGCTGCTGTTTTCTGCACTGGTCATCAGCGTCGGCGACTGCACTGATCCTGCTGCTGTTTTCTGCTCTGCTCGTCGGTGACTGCGCTGGTCCTGCTGCTGTTTTCTGCGCTTCTCGTCGCCGTTGGCGACTGCACTGGTCCTGCTGTTGTTTTCTGCTCTGATCGTCGGCGTCGGCGACTGCGCTGGTCCTGCCGCTGTTTTCTTCTATGCTCGTCGGCGTCTGCTCTGCTCGTCGGCGTCTGAGCTGGTCCTGCTGGTGTTTTCTGCATGGCTCATCGGCGACTGCGCTGATCCTGCTGCTGTTTTCTGCTCTGCTCGTAGGCGTCGGCGACTGCGCTGATCCTGCTGCTGTTGTCTGCACTGCTAATCGGCGTCAGCGACTGCGCTGATCCTGCTGCTGTTTTCTGCTCTGCTCGTAGGCTTCGGTGACTGCACTGGTCCTGCTGCTTTTTTCTGCTCTGCTCGTCGGCGTCGGCGACTGCGTTGATCCTGCTGATGTTTTCTGCTCTGCTCGTTGCCGTCAGCGGCTGCGCATCTCCTGCTGCTTTGTTCTGCTCTGCTCATTGGCGTCAGTGACTGGGCTGATCCTGCTGCTGTTTTCTTCTCTTCTCGTCTGCGTGAGCGAATACGCTGATCCTGCTGCTGTTTCCTGCACTGCTCGTCGGCGTCGGCGACTGCACTAGTCCTGCTGTTGTTTTCTGCTCTGATCGTCGGCGTCGGCGACTGCGCTGGTCCTGCTGCTGTTTTCTTCTCTGCTCGTCGGTGTCTGCTCTGCTCGTCGGCGTCTGCGACTGCGCTGGTCCTGCTGCTGTTTTCTGCTCTGCTCGTCGGCGACTGCGCTGGTCCTGCTGCTATTTTGTGCAATGCTCATCGGCGTCGGCGACTGCGCTGGTCCTGCTGCTGTTTTATGCTCTGCTCGTCAGCGACTGCGCTGGTCCTGCTGCTGTTTTCTGCACTGCTCATCGGCGTCGGCGACTGCGCTGATCCTGCTGCTGTTTTCTTCTCTGCTCGTTGGCGTCTGCGACTGCGCATCTCCTGCTGCTTTTTTCTGCTCTGCTCGTCGGCGTCTGCGACTGCGCATCTCCTGCTGCTGTTTTCTGCTCTGCTCGTCGGCGTCTGCGACAGCGCTGGTCCTGCTGCTGTTTTTTGCTCTGCTCGTCGGCGTCAGCGACTGCGCTGATCCTGCTGCTCTTTTCTGCTCTGCTCGTCGGCGTCGGCGACTGAGCTGGTCCTGCTGCTGTTTTCTGCTCTGCTCGCCGGTATCGGCGACTGCGCTGATCCTGCTGCTGCTTTCTGCTCTGCTCGTCCGCGACTGCGCTGGTCCTGCTGCTGTTTCCTGCACTGCTCATCGGCGTCGGCGACTGTGCTGATCATGCTGCTGTTTTCTGCTCTGCTCGTAGGCATCAGCGAATGCGCTGATCCTGCTGCTGTTTCCTGCTCTGCTCTTCGCCGTCGGCGACTGTGCTGGTCCTGCTGCTGTTTTCTTCTCTGCTCGTTGGCGTCTGCTCTGCTCGTTGGAGTCTGCGACTGCGCTGGTCCTGCTTCTGTTTTCTTTCTGCTCGTCGGCGACTGTGCTGGTCCTGCTGCTGTTTTCTGCACTGCTCATCGGCGTCGGCGACTGCACTGGTACTGCTGTTGTTTTCGCCTCTGCTCGTCGGCGTCTGATTTGCTCGTCTGTGTCTGCCACTGTGCTGGTACTGCTGCTTTTTTCTGCTCTGCTCGTTGGCGACTGCGCTGGTCCTGCTGTTGTTTTCGCCTCTGCTCGTCGGCGTCTGCTCTGCTCGTCGGCGTCTGAGACTGTGCTGGTCCTGCTGCTGTTTTCTGCTCTGCTCATCGGTGTCGGCGACTGCGCTGATCCTGCTGCTGTTTTCTGCTCTGCTCGTCGGCGTCTGCAACTGCGCTGATCCTGCTGCTGTTTCCTGCTCTGCTCGTCGGCGTTGGCGACTGCGCTGATCCTTCTACTCTTTTCTGCTCTGCTCGTTGGCGACTGCACTGGTCCTGCTGCTGTTATCTGCACTGCTCATCGGCGTCGGCGACTGCGCTGGTCCTGCTGCTGTTTTCTGCTCTTCTCGTTGGCGACTGCGGTGGTCCTGCTGCTGTTTTCTTCACTGCTCATCGGCGTCGGCGACTGCGTTGATCCTGCTGCTGTTTTCTGCTCTGCTCGTTGGCGTCTGCGACTGCGCATCTCCTGCTGCTGTTTTCTTCTCTGCTCGTTGGCGTCTGCTCTGCTCGTGGGCGTCTGAGCTGGTCCTGCTGCTGTTTTCTGCACTGCTCATCGGCGACTGCGCTGGTCCTGCTGCTGTTTTCTGCTCTGCTCATTGGCGTCAGCGACTGGGCTCATCCTTCTGCTGTTTTCTGCTCTGCTCGTCTGCGTCAGCGAATGCGCTGATCCTGCTGCTGTTTCCTGCTCTGCTCTTCGCCGTCGGCGACTGCGCTGGTCCTGCTGCTGTTTTCTTCTCTGCTCGTTGGCGTCTGCTCTGCTCGTCGGAGTCTGCGACTGCGCTGGTCCTGCTGCTGTTTTCTGCTCTGCTCGTTGGCGACTGCGCTGGTCCTGCTGCTGTTTTCTGCACTGCTCATCGGCGTCGGCGACTGCGTTAATCCTGCTGCTGTTTTCTGCTCTGCTCGTTGGCGTCGGTGACTGCGCTGGTCCTGCTGCTGTTTTCTGCTCTGCTCGTAGGCGTCGGCGACTGCGCTTGTCCTGCTGCTGTTTTTTGCTCTTCTCGTTGGCGACAGCGCTGGTCCTGCTGCTGTTTTCTTCACTGCTCATCGGCGTCGGCGACTGCGTTGATCCTGCTGCTGTTTTCTGCTCTGCTCGTTGGCGTCTGCGACTGCGCATCTCCTGCTGCTGTTTCCTTCTCTGCTCGTTGGCGTCTGCTCTGCTCGTGGGCGTCTGAGCTGGTCCTGCTGCTGTTTTCTGCACTGCTCATCGGCGACTGCGCTGGTCCTGCTGCTGTTTTCTGCTCTGCTCATTGGCGTCAGCGACTGGGCTCATCCTTCTGCTGTTTTCTGCTCTGCTCGTCTGCGTCAGCGAATGCGCTGATCCTGCTGCTGTTTCCTGCTCTGCTCTTCGCCGTCGGCGACTGCGCTGGTCCTGCTGCTGTTTTCTTCTCTGCTCGTTGGCGTCTGCTCTGCTTGTCGGAGTCTGCGACTGCGCTGGTCCTGCTGCTGTTTTCTGCTCTGCTCGTTGGCGACTGCGCTGGTCCTGCTGCTGTTTTCTGCACTGCTCATCGGCGTCGGCGACTGCACTGGTCCTGCTGTTGTTTTAGCCTCTGCTCGTCGGCGTCTGATCTGCTCGTCGGCGTCTGCCACTGCGCTGGTCCTGCTGCTTTTTTCTGCTCTGCTCGTTGGCGACTGCGCTGGTCCTGCTGTTGTTTTCGCCTCTGCTCGTCGGCGTCTGCTCTGCTCATCGGCGTCTGAGACTGCGCTGGTCCTGCTGCTGTTTTCTGCTCTGCTCGTCGGCGACTGCGCTGGTCCTGCTGCTGTTTTCTGCACTGGTCATCAGCATCGGCAACTGCGCTGATCCTGCTGCTGTTTTCTGCTCTGCTCGTAGGCGTCGGCGACTGCGCTGGTCCTGCTGCTTTTTTCTGCTCTGCTCATTGGCGTCAGTGACTGGGCTAATCCTGCTGCTGTTTTCTGCTCTGCTCGTAGGCGTCGGCGACTGCGCTGGTCCTGCTGCTTTTTTCTGCTCTGCTCGTAGGCGTCGGCGACTGCGCTGGTCCTGCTGCTGTTTTCTGCTCTTCTCGTTGGCGACTGCGCTGGTCCTGCTGCTGTTTTCTTCACTGCTCATCGGCGTCGGCGACTGCGTTGATCCTGCTGCTGTTTTCTGCTCTGCTCGTTGGCGTCTGCGACTGCGCATCTCCTGCTGCTGTTTTCTTCTCTGCTCGTTGTCGTCTGCTCTGCTCGTGGGTGTCTGAGCTGGTCATGCTGCTGTTTTCTGCACTGCTCATCGGCGACTGCGCTGGTCCTGCTGCTGTTTTCTGCTCTGCTCATTGGCGTCAGCGACTGGGCTCATCCTTCTGCTGTTTTCTGCTCTGCTCGTCTGCGTCAGCGAATGCGCTGATCCTGCTGCTGTTTCCTGCTCTGCTCTTCGCCGTCGGCGACTGCGCTGGTCCTGCTGCTGTTTTCTTCTCTGCTCGTTGGCGTCTGCTCTGCTCGTCGGAGTCTGCGACTGCGCTGGTCCTGCTGCTGTTTTCTGCTCTGCTCGTTGGCGACTGCGCTGGTCCTGCTGCTGTTTTCTGCACTGCTAATCTGCGTCGGCGACTGCACTGGTCCTGCTGTTGTTTTCGCCTCTGCTCGTCGGCTTCTGATCTGCTCGTCGGCGTCTGCCACTGCGCTGGTCCTGCTGCTTTTTTCTGCTCTGCTCGTTGGCGACTGCGCTGGTCCTGCTGTTGTTTTCGCCTCTGCTCGTCGGCGTCTGCTCTGCTCATCGGCGTCTGAGACTGCGCTGGTCCTGCTGCTGTTTTCTGCTCTGCTCGTCGGCGACTGCGCTGGTCCTGCTGCTGTTTTCTGCACTGGTCATCAGCATCGGCAACTGCGCTGATCCTGCTGCTGTTTTCTGCTCTGCTCGTAGGCGTCGGCGACTGCGCTGGTCCTGCTGCTTTTTTCTGCTCTGCTCATTGGCGTCAGTGACTGGGCTAATCCTGCTGCTGTTTTCTGCTCTGCTCGTCTGCGTCGGCGACTGCTTTGATCCTCCTGCTGTTTTCTTCTCTGCTCGTCGGCGTCTGCGACTGCGCTGGTCCTGCTGTTGTTTTCTTCTCTGCTCATCGGCATCTGCTCTGCTCGTCGGCGTATGCGACTGCGCTGGTCCCGCTGCTGTTTTCTGCTCTGCTCGTCGGTGACTGCTCTGGTCCTGCTGCTGTTTTCTGCACTGCTCATCGGCGTCGGCGACTGCGCTGATCCTGCTACTGTTTTCTGCACTGCTAATCGGCGTCGGCGACTGTGCAGATCCTGCAGCTGTTTTCGGCTCTGCTCATCGGCGTCGTCAACTGCGCTGATCCTGCTGCTGTTTTCTGCTCTGCTCGTCGGCGACTGCGCTGGTCCTGCTGCTGTTTTCTGCACTGCTCATCGGCGTCGGCGACTGCGTTGATCCTGCTGCTGTTTTCTGCTCTGCTCGTTGGCGTCTGCGACTGCGCTTCTCCTGCTGCTTTTTAATGCTCTGCTCGTTGGCATCTGCGACTGCGCTGGCCCTGCTGTTGTTTTCTTCTCTGCTCGTCGGCGTCTGCTCTGCTCGTCGGCGTCTGCGACTGCTCTGGTCCTGCTGCTGTTTTCTGCACTGCTCATCGGCGTCGGCGACTGCGCTGATCCTGCAAATGTTTTCTGCACTGCTAATCGGCGTCGGCGACTGCGCAGATCCTGCAGCTGTTTTCGGCTCTGCTCGTCGGCGTCGGCAACTGCGTTGATCCTGCTACTGTTTTCTGCTCTTCTCGTTGGCGTCTGCGACTGTGCATGTCCTGCTGCTTTTTCTGCTCTGCTCGTCAGCGACTGCGCTGATCCTGCTGCTGTTTTCTGCTCTGCTCTTCGGCGTCTGCGACTGCGCATCTCCTGCTGCTGTTTTCTGCTCTGCTCGTCGGCGTCTGCGACTGAGCATTTTATGCTGCTGTTTTTTGCTTTGCTCGTCGGTGACTGCGCTGGTCCTGCTGCTGTTTTCTGCGCTTCTCGTCGCCGTTGGCGACTGCGCTGGTCCTGCTGTTGTTTTCTGCTCTGATCGTCGGCGTCGGCGACTGCGCTGGTCCTGCCGCTGTTTTCTTCTATGCTCGTCGGCGTCTGCTCTGCTCGTCGGCGTCTGAGCTGGTCCTGCTGCTGTTTTCTGCATGGCTCATCGGCGACTGCGCTGATCCTGCTGCTGTTTTCTGCTCTGCTCGTAGGCGTCGGCGACTGCGCTGATCCTGCTGCTGTTGTCTGCACTGCTAATCGGCGTCAGCGACTGCGCTGATCCTGCTGCTGTTTTCTGCTCTGCTCGTAGGCTTCGGTGACTGCACTGGTCCTGCTGCTTTTTTCTGCTCTGCTCGTCGGCGTCGGCGACTGCGTTGATCCTGCTGATGTTTTCTGCTCTGCTCGTTGCCGTCTGCGGCTGCGCATCTCCTGCTGCTTATTTCTGCTCTGCTCATTGGCGTCAGTGACTGGGCTGATCCTGCTGATATTTTCTTCTCTTCTCGTCTGCGTGAGCGAATGCGCTGATCCTGCTGCTGTTTCCTGCACTGCTCGTCGGCGTCGGCGACTGCACTAGTCCTGCTGTTGTTTTCTGCTCTGATCGTCGGCGTCGGCGACTGCGCTGGTCCTGCGTCTGTTTTCTTCTCTGCTCGTCGGTGTCTGCTCTGCTCGTCGGCGTCTGCGACTGCGCTGGTCCTGCTGCTGTTTTCTGCTCTGCTCGTTGGCGACTGCGCTGGTCCTGCTGCTATTTTGTGCACTGCTCATCGGCGTCGGCGACTGCGCTGGTCCTGCTGCTGTTTTCTGCTCTGCTCGTCAGCGACTGCGCTGGTCCTGCTGCTGTTTTCTGCACTGCTCATCGGCGTCGGCGACTGCGCTGATCCTGCTGCTGTTTTCTTCTCTGCTCGTTGGCGTCTGCGACTGTGCATCTCCTGCTGCTTTTTTCTGCTCTGCTCGTCGGCGTCTGCGACAGCGCTGGTCCTGCTGCTGTTTTCTGCTCTGCTCGTCGGCGTCTGCGACAGCGCTGGTCCTGCTGCTGTTTTTTGCTCTGCTCGTCGGCGTCAGCGACTGCGCTGATCCTGCTGCTCTTTTCTGCTCTGCTCGTCGGCGTCGGCGACTGCGCTGGTCCTGCTGGGGTTTTCTGCTCTGCTCGCCGACATCGGCGACTGCGCTGATCCTGCTGCTGCTTTCTGCTCTGCTCGTCCGCGACTGCGCTGGTCCTGCTGCTGTTTTCTGCACTGCTCATCGGCGTCGGCGACTGTGCTGATCATGCTGCTGTTTTCTGCTCTGCTCGTAGGCATCAGCGAATGCGCTGATCCTGCTGCTGTTTCCTGCTCTGCTCTTCGCCGTCGGCGACTGTGCTGGTCCTGCTGCTGTTTTCTTCTCTGCTCGTTGGCGTCTGCTCTGCTCATTGGAGTCTGCGACTGCGCTGGTCCTGCTTCTGTTTTCTTTCTGCTCTCCGTCGACTGCGCTGGTCCTGCTGCTGTTTTCTGCACTGCTCATCGGCGTCGGCGACTGCACTGGTACTGCTGTTGTTTTCGCCTCTGCTCGTCGGCGTCTGATCTGCTCGTCTGTGTCTGCCACTGCGCTGGTACTGCTGCTTTTTTCTGCTCTGCTCTTTGGCGACTGTGCTGGTCCTGCTGTTGTTTTCGCCTCTGCTCGTCGGCGTCAGCTCTGCTCGTCGGCGTCTGAGACTGTGCTGGTCCTGCTGCTGTTTTCTGCTCTGCTCATCTGTGTCGGCGACTGCGCTGATCCTGCTGCTGTTTTCTGCTCTGCTCGTCGGCGTTGGCGACTGCGCTGATCCTTCTACTCTTTTCTGCTCTGCTCGTCGGCGACTGCACTGGTCCTGCTGCTGTTTTCTGCACTGCTCATCGGCGTCGGCGACTGCGCTGGTCCTGCTGCTGTTTTCTGCTCTGCTCGTAGGCGTCGGTGACTGCGCTGGTCCTGCTGCTGTTTTCTGCTCTGGTCGTAGGCGTCAGCGACTGCGCTGGTCCTGCTACTGTTTTCTGCTCTGCTCGTCTGCGATTATGCTGATCCTGCTGCTCTTTCCTGCTCTGCTCGTCGGCGTCGGCGACTGCGCTGGTCCTGCTGCTTTTTTCTGCTCTGCTCGTCGGCGACTGCGCTGATCCTGCTGCTATTTTCTGCTCTGCTCATCGGCGTCGGCGACTGCGCTGGTCCTGCTGCTGTTTTCTGCTCTATTCGTCGGCAACTGCGCTGATCCTGCTGCTATTTTCTGCTCTGCTCGTCGGCGTCGGCTACTGCGCTGATCCTGCTGCTATTTTCTGCTCTGCTCATCGGTGTCAGCGACTGGGCTGATCCTGCTGCTGTTTTCTGCTCTGCTCGTCGGCGTCTGCTCTGCTCCTCGGCGTCTGCGACTTCACTGGTCCTGCTGCAGTTTTGTGCTCTGCTCGTCAGCGACTGTGCTGATCCTGCTGCTGTTTTCTGCACTGCTCATCGCTCATCGGTGTCGGCGACTGTGCTGATCCTGCTGCTGTTTTCTGCTCTGCTCGTCGGCGTCTGCAACTGCGCTGATCCTGCTGCTGTTTTCTGCACTGCTCATGGGCGTCGGCGACTGCTCTGGTCCTGCTGTTGTTTTCGCCTCTGCTCGTCGGCGTCTGCTCTGCTCATCGGCGTCTGCGACTGTGCTGATCCTGCTGCTGTTTTCTGCACTGCTCGTCGGCGACTGCACTGGTCCTGCTGCTGTTTTCTGCACTGCTCATCGGCGTCGGCGACTGCACTGATCCTGCTGCTGTTTTCTGCTCTGCTCGTTGGCGTCTGCGACTGTGCTGATCCTGCTGCTGTTTTCTGCACTGCTCGTCAGCGACTGCATTGGTCCTGCTGCTGTTTTCTGCACTGCTCATCGGTGTCGGCGACTACGCTGATCCTGCTGCTGTTTTCTGCTCTGCTCGTCGGCGTCTGCAACTGCACTGATCCTGCTGCTGTTTCCTGCTCTGCTCGTCGGCGTCGGCGACTGCACTGATCCTTCTGCTGTTTTCTGCTCTGCTCGCCGGCGTCTGCGACTGCGCATCTCCTGCTGCTGTTTTTTGCTCTGCTCGTCGGCGACTGCGCTGGTCCTGCTGCTGTTTTCTGCTCTGCTCATCGGCGTCGGCTACTGCGCTGATCCTGCTGCTATTTTCTGCTCTGCTCATCGGCGTCAGCGACTGGGCTGATCCTGCTGCTGTTTTCTGCTCTGCTCGTCTGCGTCAGCGACTGCGCTGATCCTGCTGCTGTTTTCTGCTCTGTTCGTCCACGTCGGCGACTGCACTGATCCTGCTGCTGTCTTCTGCTCTGCTCATCGGCGTCTGCTCTGCTCCTCGGCGTCTGCGACTGCACTGGTCCTGCTGCAGTTTTGTGCTCTGCTCGTCAGCGACTGTGCTGATCCTGCTGCTGTTTTCTGCACTGCTCATCGCTCATCGGCGTCGGCTACTGCGCTGATCCTGCTGCTATTTTCTGCTCTGCTCATCGGCGTCAGCAACTGGGCTGATCCTGCTGCTGTTTTCTGCTCTGCTCGTCTGCGTCAGCGACTGCGCTGATCCTGCTGCTGTTTTCTGCTCTGTTCGTCCACGTCGGCGACTGCGCTGATCCTGCTGCTGTTTTCTGCTTATTCGTCGGCAACTGCGCTGATCCTGCTGCTATTTTCTGCTCTTCTCATCGGCGTCAGTGACTGGGCTGATCCTGCTGCTGTCTTCTGCTCTGCTCGTCGGCGTCTGCTCTGCTCCTCGGCGTCTGCGACTGCACTGGTCCTGCTGCAGTTTTGTGCTCTGCTCGTCAGCGACTGTGCTGATCCTGCTGCTGTTTTCTGCACTGCTCATCGCTCATCGGTGTCGGCGACTGTGCTGATCCTGCTGCTGTTTTCTGCTCTGCTCGTCGGCGTCTGCAACTGCGCTGATCCTGCTGCTGTTTCCTGCTCTGCTCGTCGGCGTCGGCGACTGCACTGATCCTTCGGCTGTTTTCTGCTCTGCTCGTCGGGGACTGCACTGGTCCTGCTGCTGTTTTCTGCACTGCTCATCGGCGTCGGCGACTGCATTGATCCTGCTGCTGTTTTCTGCTCTGCTCGTCGGCGTCTGCGACTGCGCATCTCCTGCTGCTGTTTTTTGCTCTGCTCGTCGGCGACTGCGCTGGTCCTGCTGCTGTTTTCTGCTCTGCTCATCTGCGTCAGCGAATGCGCTGATCCTGCTGCTGTTTCCGGCTCTGCTCGTCGCCGTCAGCGACTGCGCTGGTCCTGCTGTTGTTTTCTTCTCTGCTCGTCAACGTCTGCTCTGCTCGTCGGCGTCTGCGACTGCGCTGGTCCTGCTGCTGTTTTCTTCTCTGCTCGTCGGCGTCTGCGACTGCACATCTCCTGCTGCTTTTTTCTGCTCTGCTCGTCGGCGTCTGCGACTGCGCTGATCCTGCTGCTGTTTTCTGCTCTGCTCGTCGGCGACTGCGCTGGTCCTGCTGCTGTTTTCTGCTCTTCTCATCGGCGTCGGCTACTGCGCTGATCCTGCTGCTATTTTCTGCTCTGCTCGTCTGCGTCAGCGAATGCGCTGATCCTGCTGCTGTTTCCTGCTGCTGTTTCCTGCTCTGCTCGTCGCCGTCTGCGACTGGGCTGGTCCTGCTGTTGTTTTCTTCTCTGCTCGTCGGCGTCTGCTCTGCTCGTCGGCGACTTCGCTGGTCCTGCTGCTGTTTTCTTCTCTGCTCGTCGGCGTCTGCTCTGCTCGTCGGCGACTGCGACTGCGCTGGTCCTGCTGCTGTTTTCTGCTCTGCTCATCGGCGTCGGCTACTGCGCTGATCATGCTGGTATTTTCTGCTCTGCTCATCTGCGTCAGCGAATGCGCTGGTCCTGCTGCTGTTTTCTGCTCTGCTCGTCGGCGATTGCGCTGGTCCTGCTGCTGTTTTCTGCTCTGCTCGTCGGTGACTGCGCAGGTCCTGCTGCTGTTTTCTGCACTGCTCATTTGGCGTCGGCGACTGTGCTGATCCTGCTGCTGTTTTCTGCACTGCTCGTCGGCGACTGCGCTGGTCCTGCTGCTGTTTTCTGCACTGCTCATGGGCGTTGGCGACTGCGCTGGTCCTGCTGTTGTTTTCACCTCTGCTCGTCGGCGTCTGCTCTGCTCATCGGCGTCGGCGACTGCACTGATCCTGCTGCTGTTTTCTGCTCTGCTCGTTGGCCACTGCACTGGTCCTGCTGCTGTTTTCTTCTCTGCTCGTCGGCGTCTGCTCTGCTCGTCGGCGTCAGCGACTGCGCTGGTCCTGCTGCTGTTTTCTGCACTGCTCATTGGCGTCGGCGACTGCGCTGGTCCTGCTGTTGATTTCGCCTCTGCTCGTCGGCGTCTGATCTGCTCGTCGGCGTCTGCAACTGCGCTGGTCCTGCTGCTGTTTTCTGCTCTGCTCGCCGGCGTCTGCGACTGCGCATCTCCTGCTGCTGTTTTTTGCTCTGCTCGTCGGCGACTGCGCTGGTCCTGCTGCTGTTTTCTGCTCTGCTCATCGGCGTCGGCTACTGCGCTGATCCTGCTGCTATTTTCTGCTCTGCTCGTCGGCGTCTGCAACTGCGCTGATCCTGCTGCTGTTTCCTGCTCTGCTCGTCCGCGTCGGCGACTGCACTGATCCTTCTGCTGTTTTCTGCTCTGCTCGCCGGCGTCTGCGACTGCGCATCTCCTGCTGCTGTTTTTTGCTCTGCTCGTTCAGCGACTGCGCTGGTCCTGCTGCAGTTTTCTGCTCTGCTCATCGGCGTCGGCTACTGTGCTGATCCTGCTGCTATTTTCTGCTCTGCTCATCGGCGTCAGCGAATGGGCTGATCCTGCTGCTGTTTTCTGCTCTGCTCGTCTGCGTCAGCGACTGTGCTGATCCTGCTGCTGTTTTCTGCACTGCTCATCGCTCATCGGTGTCGGCAACTGTGCTGATCCTGCTGCTTTTTTCTGCTCTGCTCGTCGCCGTCTGCAACTGCGCTGATCCTGCTGCTGTTTCCTGCTCTGCTCGTCGGCGTCGGCGACTGCACTGATCCTTCTGCTGTTTTCTGCTCTGCTCGTCGGGGACTGCACTGGTCCTGCTGATGTTTTCTGCACTGCTCATCGGCGTCGGGGACTGCACTGGTCCTGCTGCTGTTTTCTGCTCTGCTCATCGGAGTCGGCTACTGCGCTGATCCTGCTGCTATTTTCTGCTCTGCTCATCTGCGTCAGCGAATGCGCTGATCCTGCTGCTGTTTCCTGCTCTGCTCGTCGCCGTCTGCGACTGCGCTGGTCCTGCTGTTGTTTTCTTCTCTGCTAGTCGGCGTCTGATCTGCTCGTCTGCGTCTGCGACTGCACTGGTCCTGCTGCTGTTTTCTTCTCTGCTCGTCGGCGTCTGCGACTGCACATCTCCTGCTGCTTTTTTCTGCTCTGCTCGTAGGTGTCTGCGACTGCGCTGATCCTGCTGCTGTTTACTGCTCTGCTCGTCGGCGTCTGCGACTGCGCATCTCCTGCTGCTGTTTTTTGCTCTGCTCGTCTGCGACTGCGCTGGTCCTGCTGCTGTTTTCTGCTCTTCTCATCGGCGTCGGCTACTGCGCTGATCCTCCTGCTATTTTCTGCTCTGCTCGTCGCCGTCTGCGACTGCGCTGTTCCTGCTGTTGTTTTCTTCTCTGCTCGTCGGCGTCTGCTCTGCTTGTCGGCGACTTCGCTGGTCCTGCTGCTGTTTTCTTCTCTGCTCGTCGGCGTCTGCTCTGCTCGTCGGCGACTGCGACTGCACTGGTCCTGCTGCTGTTTTCTGCTCTGCTCGTTGGCCACTGCGCTGGTCCTGCTGCTGTTTTCTTCTCTGCTCGTCGGCGTCTGCTCTGCTCGTCGGCGTCTGCGACTGCGCTGGTCCTGCTGCTGTTTTCTGCACTGCTCATTGGCGTCGGCGACTGCGCTGGTCCTGCTGTTGATTTCGCCTCTGCTCGTCGGCATCTCATTTGCTCGTCGGCGTCTGCAACTGCGCTGGTCCTGCTGCTGTTTTCTGCTCTTCTCGTTGGCGACTGCGCTGATCCTGCTGCTGTTTTCTGCACTGCTCATCGGCGACTGTGTTGATCCTGCTGCTGTTTTCGGCTCTGCTCGTTGGCGTCTGCGACTGCGCATCTCCTGCTGCTTTTTTATGCTCTGCTCGTTGGCGTCAGCGCCTGCGCTGATCCTGCTGCTGTTTTCTGTTCTGCTCGTCTGCGTTGGCGACTGCGCTGATCCTGCTGCTGTTTCCTGCTCTGCTCGTCGGCGTCGGCGACTGTGCTGGTCGTGCTGTTGTTTTCTGCTCTGATCGTCGGCGTCGGCGACTGCGCTGGTCCTGCTACTGTTTTCTGCTCTATTCGTCGGCGACTGCGCTGATCCTGCTGCTATTTTCTGCTCTGCTCGTCGGCGTCGGCTACTGCGCTGATCCTGCTTCTATTTTCTGCTCTGCTCGTCGGCGTCGGCGACTGCGCTGGTCCTGCTGCTGTTTTCTGCACTGCTCATCAGCGTCGGCGATTGCGTTGATCCTGCTGCTGTTTTCTCCTCTGCTCGTTGGCGTCTGCGACTGCGCATCTCCTGGTGCTTTTTTCTGCTCTGCTCGTCGGCGTCAGCGACTGCGCTGATCCTGCTGCTGTTTTCTGCTCTGCTCGTCGGCGTCGGCGACTGCGCTGATCCTGCTGCTGTTTTCTGCTCTGCTCGTCGGCGTCTGAGACTGCGCTGATCCTGCTTCTGTTTTCTGCTCTGCTCGTCGGCGTCGGCGACTGCGCTGGTCCTGCTTCTGTTTTCTGCTCTTCTCGTCGGCGTCGGCAACTGCGCTGATCCTGCTGCTGTTTTCTGCTCTGCTCGTCTGCTCTGCTCGTCGGCGTCTGCGACTGCGCTGGTCCTGCTGCTGTTTTCTGCTCTGCTCGTCGGTGACTGCGCAGGTCCTGCTGCTGTTTTCTGCACTGCTCATTTGGCGTCGGTGACTGTGCTGATCCTGCTGCTGTTTTCTGCACTGCTCGTCGGCGACTGCGCTGGTCCTGCTGCTGTTTTCTGCACTGCTCATGGGTGTCGGCGACTGCGCTGGTCCTGCTGTTGTTTTCACCTCTGCTCGTCGGCGTCTGCTCTGCTCATTGGCGTCGGCGACTGCACTGATCCTGCTGCTGTTTTCTGCTCTGCTCGTCGGCGTGTGCGACTGTGCTGATCCTGCTGCTGTTTTCTGCACTGCTCGTCGGCGACTGCACTGGTCCTGCTGCTGTTTTCTGCACTGCTCATCGGTGTCGGCGACTGCGCTGATCCTGCTGCTGTTTTCTGTTCTGCTCGTCGGCGTCTGCAACTGCGCTGACACTGCTGCTGTTTCCTGCTCTGCTTGTCGGCGTCGGCGACTGCACTGATCCTTCTGCTGTTTTCTGCTCTGCTCGTCGGCGTCTGCGACTGCGCATCTCCTGATGCTGTTTTTTGCTCTGCTCGTCGGCGACTGCGCTGGTCCTGCTGCTGTTTCCTGCTCTGCTCGTCGCCGTCAACAAATGCGCTGGTCCTGCTGTTGTTCTCTGCTCTGATCGTCGGCGTCTGCTCTGCTCGTCGGCGTTTGCGACTGCGCTGGTCCTGCTGCTGTTTTCTGCTCTGCTCGTTGGCCACTGCGCTGGTCCTGCCGCTGTTTTCTTCTCTGCTCGTCGGCGTCTGCTCTGCTCGTCGGCGTCTGTGACTGCGCTGGTCCTGCTGCTGTTTTCTGCTCTGCTCGTTGGCCACTGCGCTGGTCCTGCTGCTGTTTTCTGCACTGCTCATTGGCGTCGGCGACTGCGCTGGTCCTGCTGTTGTTTTTGCCTCTGCTCGTCGGCGTCTGCGACTGCGCTGGTCCTGCTGCTGTTTTCTGCTCTGCTCGTTGGCGACTGCGCTGATCCTACTGCTGTTTTCTGCTTTGTTCGTAGGCGTCGGTGACTGCGCTGGTCCTGCTGCTGTTTTATGCGCTGCTCGTCGGCGATTGCGCTGGTCCTGTTGCTGTTTTCTGCACTGCTTATCGGCGTCGGCGATTGCGCTGGTCCTGCTGTTGTTTTCGTCTCTGCTCGTCGGCGTCTGCTCTGCTCGTCGGCGTCTGCGCTGGTCCTGCTGCTGTTTTCTGCACTGCTCATCGGCGACTGTGTTGATCCTGCTGCTGTTTTCTGCTCTGCTCGTTGGAGTCTGCGACTGCGCATCTCCTGCTGCTGTTTTCTGCTTTGCTCGTTGGCGTCAGCAACTGCGCATCTCATGCTGCTGTTTTCTGCTCTGTTCGTCCACGTCGGCGACTGCGCTGATCCTGCTGCTGTTTCCTGCTCTGCTCGTCGGCGTCGGCGACTGTGCAGGTCGTGCTGTTGTTTTCTGCTCTGATCGTCGGCGTCGGCAACTGCGCTGATCCTGCTGCTATTTTCTGCTCTGCTCGTCGGCGTCGGCTACTGCGCTGATCCTGCTGCTATTTTCTGCTCTGCTCATCTGCGTCAGCGACTGGGCTGATCCTGCTGCTGTTTTCTGCTCTGCTCGTCGGCGTCTGCTCTGCTCCTCGGCGTCTGCGACTGCGCTGGTCCTGCTGCAGTTTTTTGCTCTGCTCGTCAGCGACTGTGCTGATCCTGCTGCTGTTTTCTGCACTGCTCATCGCTCATCGGTGTCGGCGACTGTGCGGATCCTGCTGCTGTTTTCTGCTCTGCTCGTCGGCATCTGCAACTGCGCTGATGCTGCTGCTGTTTCCTGCTCTGCTCGTCGGCGTCGGCGACTGCACTGATCCTTCTGCTGTTTTCTGCTCTGCTCGTCGGGCACTGCACTGGTCCTGCTGCTGTTTTCTGCACTGCTCATCGGCGTTGGCGACTGCATTGATCCTGCTGCTGTTTTCTGCTCTGCTCGTCGGCGTCTGCGACTGCGCATCTCCTGCCGCTGTTTTTTGCTCTGCTCGTCGGCGACTGCGCTGGTCCTGCTGCTGTTTTCTGCTCTGCTCATCGGCGTCGGCTACTGCGCTGATCCTGCTGCTATTTTCTACTCTGCTCATCTGCGTCAGCGAATGCGCTGATCCTGCTGCTGTCTCCTGCTCTGCTAGTCGCCGTCTGCGACTGCGCTGGTCCTGCTGCTGTTTTCTGCTCTGCTCGTCGGCGTCTGCGACTACACATCTCCTGCTGCTTTTTTCTGCTCTGCTCGTCGGCGTCTGCGACTGCGCTGATCCTGCTGCTGTTTTCTGCTCTGCTCGTCGGCGTCTGCAACTGCGCATCTCCTGCTGCTGTCTCCTGCTCTGCTCGTCGGCGTCTGCGACTTCGCTGATCCTGCTGCTGTTTTCTGCTCTGCTCGTCGGCGTCTGCAACTGCGCATCTCCTGCTGCTGTTTTTTGCTCTGCTCGTCGGCGACTGCGCTGGTCCTGCTGCTGTTTTCTGCTCTGCTCATCGGCGTCGGCTACTGCGCTGATCCTGCTGCTATTTTCTGCTCTGCTCATCGGCGTCAGCGACTGGGCTGATCCTACTGCTGTTTTCTGCTCTGCTCGTCTGAATCAGTGAAAGCGCTGATCCTGCTGCTGTTTCCTGCTCTGCTCGTCGCCGTCTGCGACTGCGCTGGTCCTGCTGTTGTTATCTGCTCTGATCGTCGGCGTCTGCTCTGCTCATCGGCGTCTGCGACTGCGCTGGTCCTGCTGCTGTTTTCTGCTCTGCTCGTTGGCCACTGCGCTGGTCCTGCTGCTGTTTTCTTCTCTGCTCGTCGGCGTCTGCTCTGCTCGTCGGCGTCTGCGACTGCGCTGGTCCTGCTGCTGTTTTCTGCTCTGCTCGTTTGCCACTGCGCTGGTCCTGCTGCTGTTTTCTGCACTGCTCATTGGCGTCGGCGACTGCGCTGGTCCTGCTGTTGTTTTTGCCTCTGCTCGTCGGCGTCTGCGACTGCGCTGGTCCTGCTGCTGTTTTCTGCTCTGCTCATTGGCGACTGCGCTGATCCTACTGCTGTTTTCTGCTTTGTTCGTAGGCGTCGGTGACTGCGCTGGTCCTGCTGCTGTTTTCTGCTCTGCTCGTCGGCGATTGCGCTGGTCCTGCTGCTGTTTTCTGCACTGCTTATCGGCGTCGGCGACTGCGCTGGTCCTGCTGTTGTTTTCGCCTCTGCTCGTCGGCGTCTGCTCTGCTCGTCGGCGTCTGCGCTGGTCCTGCTGCTGTTTTCTGCTCTGCTCGTCGGCGACTGCGCTGGTCCTGCTGCTGTTTTCTGCACTGCTCATCGGCGACTGCGTTGATCCTGCTGCTGTTTTCTGCTCTGCTCGTCGGCGTCAGCGACTGCACTGATCCTTCTGCTGTTTTCTGCTCTGCTCGTCGGGGACTGCACTGGTCCTGCTGCTGTTTTCTGCACTGCTCATCGGCGTCGGCGACTGCATTGATCCTGCTGCTGTTTTCTGCTCTGCTCGTCGGCGTCTGCGACTGCGCATCTCCTGCTGCTGTTTTTTGCTCTGCTCGTCGGCAACTGCGCTGGTCCTGCTGCTGTTTTCTGCTCTGCTCATCGTCGTCGGCTACTGCGCTGATCCTGCTGCTATTTTCTGCTCTGCTCATCTGCGTCAGCGAATGCGCTGATCCTGCTGCTGTTACCTGCTCTGCTCGTCGCCGTCTGCGACTGCGCTGGTCCTGCTGTTGTTTTCTTCTCTGCTCGTCGGCGTCTGCTCTGCTCGTCGGCGTCTGCGATTGCGCTGGTCCTGCTGCTGTTTTCTTCTCTGCTCGTCGGCGTCTGCGACTGCACATCTCCTGCTACTTTTTTCTGCTCTGCTCGTCGGCGTCTGTGACTGCGCTGATCCTGCTGCTGTTTTCTGCTCTGCTCGTCGGCGTCTGCGACTGCGCTTCTCCTGCTGCTGTTTTTTGCTCTGCTCGTCGGCACCTGCGCTAGTCCTGCTGCTGTTTTCCGCTCTGCTCGTCTGCTTCAGCGAATGCGCTGATCCTGCTGCTGTTTCCTGCTGCTGTTTCCTGCTCTGCTCGTCGCCGTCTGCGACTGCGCTGGTCCTGCTGTTGTTTTCTTCTCTGCTCGTCAGCGTCTGCTCTGCTCGTCGGCGACTTCGCTGGTCCTGCTGCTGTTTTCTTCTCTGCTTGTCGGCGTCTGCTCTGCTCGTCGGCGACTGCAACTGCGCTGGTCCTGCTGCTGTTTTCTGCTCTGCTCGTTGGCCACTGCGCTGGTCCTGCTGCTGTTTTCTTCTCTGCTCGTCGGCGTCTGCTCTGCTCGTCGGCGTCTGCGACTGCGCTGGTCCTGCTGCTGTTTTCTGCACTGCTCAATGGCGTCTGCGACTGCGCTGGTCCTGCTGTTGTTTTCGCCTCTGCTCGTCGGCGTCTGATCTGCTCGTCGGCGTCTGCGACTGCGCTGGTCCTGCTGCTGTTTTCTGCTCTGCTCGTTGGCGACTGCGCTGATCCAGCTGCTGTTTTCTGCTCTGCTCGTAGGCGTCGGCGACTGCGCTGGTCCTGCTGCTGTTTTCTGCTCTGCTCGTCGGCGATTGCGCTGGTCCTGCTGCTGTTTTCTGCACTGCTTATCGGCGTCGGCGACTGCGCTGGTCCTGCTGTTGCTTTCGCCTCTGCTTGTCGCCGTCTGCTCTGCTCGTCGGCGTCTGCGCTGGTCCTGCTGCTGTTTTCTGCTCTGCTCGTCGGCGACTGCGTTGGTCCTGCTGCTGTTTTCTGCACTGCTCATCGGCGACTGCGTTGATCCTGCTGCTGTTTTCTGCTCTGCTCGTTGGCGTCTGCGACTGTGTTTCTCCTGCTGCTTTTTACTGCTCTGCTCGTTGGCGTCAGCGACTGCGCTGATCCTGCTGCTGTTTTCTGTTCTGCTCGTCTGCGTTGGCGACTGCGCTGATCCTGCTGCTGTTTCCTGCTCTCCTCGTCGGCGTCGGCGAATGTGCTGGTCGTGCTGTTGTTTTCTGCTCTGATCGTCGGCGTCGGCGACTGCGCTGGTCCTGCTACTGTTTTCTGCTCTATTCGTCGGCGACTGCGCTGATCCTGCTGCTATTTTCTGCTCTGCTCGTCGGCATCGGCTACTGCACTGATCCTGCTGCTATTTTCTGCTCTGCTCCTCGGCGTCAGTGACTGCGCTGGTCCTGCTGCTGTTTTCTGCACTGCTCATCAGCGTCGGCAACTGCGTTGATCCTGCTGCTGTTTTCTGCTCTGCTCATTGGCGTCTGCAACTGCGCATCTCCTGCTGCTGTTTTCTGCTCTGCTCGTCGGCGTCTGAGTCTGCGCATCTCCTGCTGCTGTTTTTTGCTCTGCTCGTCGGCGTCGGCGACTGCGCTGATCCTGCCGCTGTTTTCTGCTCTGCTCGTCAGCGTCGGCGACTGCACTGATCCTGCTGCCATTTCCTGCTCTGCTCGTCGGCGTCGGCGACTGCGCTGGTCCTGCTGCTGTTTTCTGCTCTTCGCGTCGGCAACTGCGCTGATCCTGCTGCTTTTTTCTGCTCAGCTCGTTGTCATCGGCGACTGCGCTGATCCTGTTGCTGTTTTCTGCTCTGCTCGTCGGTGTCAGCAAATGCGCTGATCCTGCTGCTGTTTTCTGCTCTGCTTGTCTGCGTCTGCTCTGCTCGTCGGCGTCTGCGACTGCGCTGGTCCTGCTGCTGTTTTCTGCTCTGCTCGTCGGTGACTGCACAGGTCCTGCTGCTGTTTTCTGCACTGCTCATCGGCGTCGGCGACTGTGCTGATCCTGCTGCTTTTTTCTGCACTGCTCATCGGCGACTGTGCTGGTCCTGCTGCTGTTTTCTGCACTGCTCATGGGCGTCGGCGACTGCGCTGGTCCTGCTGTTGTTCTCGCCTCTGCTCGTCGGCGTCTGCTCTGCTCATCGGCGTCTGTGACTGTGCTGATCCTGCTGCTGTTTTCTGCACTGCTCGTCGGCGACTGCACTGGTCCTGCTGCTGTTTTCTGCACTGCTCATCGGCGTCGGCTACTGCACTGATCCTGCTGCTGTTTTCTGCTCTGCTCGTCGGCGTCTGCGACTGTGCTGATCCTGCTGCTGTTTTCTGCACTGCTCGTCGGCGACTGCACTGGTCCTGCTGCTGTTTTCTGCTCTGCTCATCGGCGTCTGCAACTGCGCTGATCCTGCTGCTGTTTCCTGCTCGGCTCGTCGGCGTCGGCGACTGCACTGATCCTTCTGCTGTTTTCTGCTCTGCTCGTCGGCGTCTGCGACTGCGCATCTCCTGCTGCTGTTTTTTTGCTCTGCTCGTCGGCGACTGCACTGGTCCTGCTGCTGTTTTCTGCTCTGCTCATCGGCGTCGGCTACTGCGCTGATCCTGCTGCTATTTTCTGCTCTGCTCATCGGCGTCAGCGACTGGGCTGATCCTGCTGCTGTTTTCTGCTCTGCTCATCTGCGTCAGTGAATGCGCTGATCCTGCTGCTGTTTCCTGCTCTGCTCGTCGCCGTCTGCGACTGCGCTGGTCCTGCTGTTATTCTCTGCTCTGATCGTCGGCGTCTGCTCTGCTCGTCGGCGTCTGCGACTGCGCTGGTCCTGCTGCTGTTTTCTGCTCTGCTCGTTGGCCACTGCGCTGTTCCTGCTGCTGTTTTCTTCTCTGCTCATCGGCGTCTGCTCTGCTCGTCGGCGTCTGCGACTGCGCTGGTCCTGCTGCTGTTTTCTGCTCTGCTCGTTGGCCACTGCGGTGGTCCTGCTGCTGTTTTCTGTACTGCTCATCGGCGTCAGCGACTGCGCTGGTCCTGCTGTTGTTTTTGCCTCTGCTCGTCGGCGTCTGCGACTGCGCTGGTCCTGCTGCTGTTTTCTGCTCTGCTCGTTGGCGACTGCGCTGATCCTACTGCTGTTTTCTGCTTTGTTCGTAGGCGTCGGTGACTGCGCTGGTCCTGCTGCTGTTTTCTGCTCTGCTCGTCGGCGATTGCGCTGGTCCTGTTGCTGTTTTCTGCACTGCTTATCGGCGTCGGTGACTGCGCTGGTCCTGCTGTTGTTTTCGCCTCTGCTCGTCGGCGTCTGCTCTGCTTGTCGGCGTCTGCGCTGGTCCTGCTGCTGTTTTCTGCTCTGCTCGTCGGCGACTGCGCTGGTCCTGCTGCTGTTTTCTGCACTGCTCATCGGCAACTGTGTTGATCCTGCTGCTGTTTTCTGCTCTGCTCGTTGGCGTCTGTGACTGCGCATCTCCTGCTGCTGTTTTCTGCTCTGCTCGTTGGCGTCTGCGACTGCGCATCTCATGCTGCTGTTTTCTGCTCTGTTCGTCCACGTCGGCGACTGCGCTGATCCTGCTGCTGTTTCCTGCTCTGCTCGTTGGCGTCGGCGACTGTGCAGGTCGTGCTGTTGTTTCCTGCTCTGATCGTCGGCGTCGGCGACTGCGCTGGTCCTGCTGCTGTTTTCTGCTCTATTCGTCGGCAACTGCGCTGATCCTGCTGCTATTTTCTGCTCTGCTCATCGGCGTCAGCGACTGGGCTGATCCTGCTGCTGTTTTCTGCTCTGCTCGTCGGCGTCTGCTATGCTCCTCGGCGTCTGCGACTGCGCTGGTCCTGCTGCAGTTTTGTGCACTGCTCATCGCTCATCGGTGTCGGAAACTGTGCTGATCCTGCTGCTGTTTTCTGCTCTGCTCGTCGGCGTCTGCAACTGCGCTGATCCTGCTGCTGTTTCCTGCTCTGCTCGTCGGCATCGGCGACTGCACTGATCCTTCTGCTGTTTTCTGCTCTGCTCGTCGGGGACTGCACTGGTCCTGCTGCTGTTTTCTGCACTGCTCATCGGCGTCGGCGACTGCATTGATCCTGCTGCTTTTTTCTGCTCTGCTCGTCGGCGTCTGCGACTGCGCAACTCCTGCTGCTGATTTTTGCTCTGCTCGTCGGCGACTGCGCTGGTCCTGCTGCTGTTTTCTGCTCTGCTCATCGGCGTCGGCTACTGTGCTGATCCTGCTGCTATTTTCTGCTCTGCTCATCTGCGTCAGCGAATGTGCTGATCCTGCTGCTGTTTCCTGCTCTGCTCGTCGCCGTCTGCGACTGTGCTGGTCCTGCTGTTGTTTTCTTCTCTGCTCGTCGGCGTCTGCTCTGCTCGTCTGCGTCAGCGAATGCGCTGATCCTGCTTCTGTTTCCTGCTGCTGTTTCCTGCTCTGCTCGTCGCCGTCTGCGACTGTGCTGGTCCTGCTGTTGTTTTCTTCTCTGCTTGTCGGCATCTGCTCTGCTCGTCGGCGACTTCGCTGGTCCTGCTGCTGTTTTCTTCTCTGCTCGTCGGCGACTGCGACTGCGCTGGTCCTGCTGCTGTTTTCTGCTCTGCTCGTTGGCCACTGCGCTGGTCCTGCTGCTGTTTTCTTCTCTGCTCGTCGGCGTCTGCTCTGCTCGTCTGCGTCTGCGACTGCGCTGGTCCTGCTGCTGTTTTCTGCACTGCTCATTGGCGTCAGCGACTGCGCTGGTCCTGCTGTTGTTTTCGCCTCTGCTCGTTGGCGTCTGATCTGCTCCTCGGCGTCTGCGACTGCGCTGGTCCTGCTGCTGTTTTCTGCTCTACTCGTTGTCGACTGCGCTGATCCTGCTTCTGTTTTCTGCTCTGCTCGTAGGCGTCGGCGACTGCACTGGTCCTGCTGCTGTTTTCTGCTCTGCTCGTCGGCGATTGCGCTGGTCCTGCTGCTGTTTTCTGCACTGCTTATCGGCGTCTTCGACTGCGCTGGTCCTGCTGTTGTTTTCGCCTCTGCTCATCGCCATCTGCTCTGCTCGTCGGCGTCTGCACTGGTCCTGCTGCTGTTTTCTGCTCTGCTCGACGGCGACTGCGTTGGTCCTGCTGCTGTTTTCTGCACTGCTCATCGGCGACTGCGTTGATCCTGCTGCTGTTTTCTGCTCTGCTCGTTGGCGTCTGCGACTGCGCATCTCCTGCTGCTTTTTTTCTGCTCTGCTCGTTGGCGTCAGCGACTGCGCTGATCCTGCTGCTGTTTTCTGTTCTGCTCGTCTGCGTTGGCGACTGCGCTGATCCTGCTACTGTTTCCTGCTCTGCTCGTCGGCGTCGGCAACTGTGCTGGTCGTGCTGTTGTTTTCTGCTCTGATCGACGGCGTCGGCGACTGCGCTGGTCCTGCTGTTGTTTTCGCCTCTGCTCGTTGGCGTCTGATCTGCTCGTCGGCGTCTGCGACTGCGCTGGTCCTGCTGCTGTTTTCTGCTCTACTCCTTGGCGACTGCGCTGATCCTGATGCTGTTTTCTGCTCTGCTCGTAGGCGTCGGCGACTGCGCTGGTCCTGCTGCTGTTTTCTGCTCTGCTCGTCGGCGATTGCGCTGGTCCTGCTGCTGTTTTCTTCACTGCTTATCGGCGTCGGCGACTGCGCTGGTCCTGCTGTTGTTTTCGCCTCTGCTCATCGCCGTCTGCTCTGCTTGTCGGCGTCTGTGCTGGTCCTGCTGCTGTTTTCTGCTCTGCTCGTCGGCGACTGCGTTGGTCCTGCTGCTGTTTTCTGCACTGCTCATCGGCGACTGCGTTGATCCTGCTGCTGTTTTCTGCTCTGCTCGTTGGCGTCTGCGACTGCGCATCTCCTGCTGCTTTTTTCTGCTCTGCTCGTTGGCGTCAGCGACTGCGCTGATCCTGCTGCTGTTTTCTGTTCTGCTCGTCTGCGTTGGCGACTGCGCTGATCCTGCTGCTGTTTCCTGCTCTGCTCGTCGGCGTCGGCAACTGTGCTGGTCGTGCTGTTGTTTTCTGCTCTGATCGTCGGCGACGGCGACTGCGCTGGTCCTGCTGCTGTTTTCTGCTCTATTCGTCGGCGACTGCGCTGATCCTGCTGCTATTTTCTAATCTCCTCGTCGGCGTCGGCTACTGCGCTGATCCTGCTGCTATTTTCTGCTCTGCTCTTCGGCGTCAGCGACTGGGCTGATCCTGCTGCTATTTTCTGCTCTGCTCGTCGGCGTCTGCGACTGCGCTGGTCCTGCTGCAGTTTTGTGCTCTGCTCGTCGGCGATTGTGCTGATCCTGCTACTGTTTTCTGCACTGCTCGTCGGCGACTGCGCTGGTCCTGCTGCTGTTTTCTGCACTGCTCATGGGCGTCGGCGACTGCGCTGGTCCTGCTGTTTTTTTCGACTCTGCTCATAAGCGTCTGCTCTGCTCATCGGCGTCTGCGACTGTCCTGATCCTGCTGCTGTTTTCTGCACTGCTCGTCGGCGACTGCACAGGTCCTGCTGCTGTTTTCTGCACTGCTCATCGGCGTCGGCGACTGCGCTGATCCTGCTGCTGTTTTCTGCTCTGCTCGTAGGCGTCGGCAACTGCACTGGCCCTGCTGCTGTTTTCTGCTCTGCTCGTCTGCGACTGCGCTGGACCTGCTGCTGTTTCCTGCTCTGCTCGTCAGCGTCGTCGACTGCGCTGATCCTTCTGCTGTTTTCTGCTCTGCTCGGCGGCGACTGCACTGGGCCAGCTTCTGTTTTCTGCTCTGCTCGTTGGCGTCTGCGACTGCACATCTCCTGCTGCTTTTTTCTACTCTGCTCGTCGGCGTCGGCTAATGCGCTGATCCTGCTTCTATTTTCTGCTCTGCTCATCGGCGTCAGCGACTGGGCTGATCCTGCTGCTGTTTTCTGCTCTGCTCGTCTGCGTAAGCGAATGCGCTGATCCTGCTGCTGTTTCCTGCTCTGCTCGTCGCCGTCGGCAACTGCGCTGGTCCTGCTGTTGTTCTCTGCTCTGATCGTCGGCGTCGGCGACTGCGCTGGTCCTGCTGCTGTTTTCTTCTCTGCTCATCGGCGTCTGCTCTGCTCGTCGGCGTCTGCGACTGCGCTGGTCCTGCTGCTGATTTCTGCTCTCCTCATCGGCGACTGCGCTGGTCCTGCTGGTGTTTTCTGCACTGCTTATCGGCGTCGGCGACTGCACTTGTCCTGCTGTTGTTTTCGCCTCTGCTCGTCGGCGTCTGCTCTGCTCGTTGACGTCTGCTACTGCGCTGGTCCTGCTGCTGTTTTCTGCTCTGCTCGTCGGCGACTGCGCTGGTTCTGCTGCTGTTTTCTGCACTGCTCATCGGCGTCGGCGACTGCGCTGATCCTGCTGCTGTTTTCTGCTCTGCTAGTAGGCGTTGGCGACTGCACTGGTCCTGCTGCTGTTTTCTGCTCTGCTCGTCGGCGTCGGCGACTGCGCTGGTCCTGCTGCTGTTTTCTGCTCTGCCTGTAGGCGTCAGCGACTGCGCTGGTCCTGCTACTATTTTCTGCTCTGCTCGTCAGCGTCGGCGATTATGCTGATCCTACTGCTGTTTCCTGCTCTGCTCGTCGGCGTCGGCGACTGTGCTGGTCCTACTGCTGTTTTCTGCTCTGCTCTTCGGCGACTGCACTGGTCCTGCTGCTGTTTTCTGCACTGCTCATCGGCGTCGGCGACTGCACTGATCCTGCTGCTGTTTTCTGCTCTGCTCGTAGGCGTCGGCGACTGCGCTGGTCCTGCTATATTTTCTGCACTGCTCATCGGCGTCCGTGACTGCACTGATCCTGCTGCTGTTTTCTGCTCTGCTCATCGGCATCAGCGACTGCGCTGATGCTGTTTTCTCCTCTGCTCGTCGGCGTCGGCAACTGCGCTGATCCTGCTGAGTTTTCTGCTCTGCTCGTCGGCATCAGCGACTGCGCTGATGCTGTTTTCTCCTCTGCTCGTCGGCGTCGGCAACTGCGCTGATCCTGCTGCTGTATTCTCCTCTGTTCGTCGGCGTCAGCAACTGCGCTGATCCTGCTGCTGTTTCCTGCTCTGCTCATCGTCGTCGGCGACTGCGCTGGTCCTGCTGTTGTTTTCTGCTCTGATCGTCAGCGTCGGCGACTGCGCTGGTCCTGCTGCTGTTTTCTGCTCTGCTCGTCGGCGACTGCATTGATCCTGCTGCTATTTTATGCTCTGCTCGTCGGCGTCGGCTACTGCGCTGATCCTGTTGCTATTTTCTGCTCTGCTCATCGGCGTCAGCGACTAGGCTGATCCGGCTGCTGTTTTCTGCTCTGCTCGTCTGCGTCAGCGAATGTGCTGATCCTGCTGCTGTTTTCTGCTCTGCTCGTCGCCGTCACCGCTGATCCTGCTGCTGATTCCTGCTCTGCTCGTCGCCGTCGGCGACTATGCTGGTCCTGCTGCTGTTATCTGCACTGCTCATGGGCGACGGCGACTGCGCTGGTCCTGCTGTTGTTTTCGCCTCTGCTCGTCGGCGTCTGCTCTGCTCGTGTGCGTCTGCAACTGTGCTGATCCTGCTGCTGTTTTCTGCACTGCTCGTCGGCGACTGCACTGGTCCTGCTGCTGTTTTCTGCACTGCTCATCGGCGTCGGGGACTGCGCTGATCCTGCAACTGTTTTCTGCTCTGCTCGTAGGCGTCGGCGACTGAGCTGGCCCTGCTGCTGTTTTCTGCTCTGCTCGTCGGCGACTGTGCTGGACCTGCTGCTATTTTCTGCACTGCTCATCGGCGTCGGCGACTGCGCTGGCCCTGCTGCTGTTTCCTGCTCTGCTCGTCGGCGACTGCGCTGATCCTGCTGCTGTTTCCTGCTCTGCTCGTCGCCGTCGGCGACTATGCTGGTCCTGCTGTTGTTTTCTTCTCTGCTCGTCTGCGTCTGCGACTGTGCTGATCCTGCTGCTGTTTTCTGCACTGCTCGTCGGCGACTGCACTGGTGCTGCTGCTGTTTTCTGGACTGCTCATCGGCGTCGGCGACTGCGCTGATCTGCTGCTGTTTTCTGCTCTGCTCGTAGGCGTCGGCGACTGCGCTGGCCCTGCTGCTGTTTTCTGCTCTGCTCGTCAGCGACTGCGCTGGACCTGCTGCTATTTTCTGCACTGCTCGTCGGCTTCGGCGACTGCACTGGCCCTGCTGCTGTTTTCTGCTCTGCTCCTCTGCGTCAGCGAATGCGCTGATCTTGCTGCTGTTTCCTGCTCTGCTCGTCGCCGTCGGCGACTGCGCTGGTCCTGCTGTTGTTTTCTGCTCTGATCGTCGGCTTCAGCGACTGCGCTGGTCCTGCTGCTGTTTTGTTCTCTGATCGTCGGCGTCTGCTCTGCTCGTCGGCGTCTGCGCTGATCCTGCTGCTGTTTTCTGCTCTGCTCGTAGGCGTCGGCGACTGCGCTGGTCCTGCTGCTGTTTTCTGCACTGCTCATCGGCGTCGGCGACTGCGTTGATCCTGCTGCTGTTTTCTGCTCTGCTCGTTGGCGTCTACGACTGCGCATCTCCTGCTGCTTTTTTCTGCTCTGCGCGTCGGCGTCAGTGACTGCGCTGGTCCTGCTGCTGTTTTCTGCTCTGCTCGTCGGCGTCGGCGACTGCGCTGGCCCTGCTGCTGTTATCTGCTCTGCTTGTCGGCGACTGCGCTGGACTTGCTGCTGTTTTCTGCACTGCTCATCGGTGTCGGCGACTGCGCTGATCCTGCTGCGGTTTTCTGCTCTGCTCATTTGCGTCTGCGACTGCGCTGATCCTGCTGCTGTTTTCTGCACTGCTCATCGGAGTCGGCGACTGCGCTGATCCTGCTGCTGTTTTCTGCTCTGCTCATAGGCGTCGGCGACTGCGCTGGCCCTGCCACTGTTTTCTGCTCTTCTTGTCGGCGACTGCGCTGGACCTGCTGCTGTTTTCTGCACTGCTCATCGGTGTTGGCGACTGTGCTGATCCTGCTGCTGTTTTCTGCTCAGCTCGTTTGCGTCTGAGACTGCGCATCTCCTGCTGCTTTTTTCTGCTCTGCTCGTCGGCGTCGGCTACTGCTCTGATCCTGCTGCTATTTTCTGCTCTGCTCATCGGCGTCAGCGACTGGGCTGATCCTGCTGCTGTTTTCTGCTCTGCTCGTCTGCGTCAGCGAATGCGCTGATCCTGCTGCTATTTTCTGCTCTGCTCGTCGGCGTTTGCTACTGCGCTGATCCTGTTGCTATTTTCTGCTCTGCTCATCGGCGTCAGCGTCTAGGCTGATCCGGCTGCTGTTTTCTGCTCTGCTCGTCTGCGTCAGCAAATGTGCTGATCCTGCTGCTGTTTTCTGCTCTGCTCGTCGCCGTCAGCGCTGATCCTGCTGCTGTTTCCTGCTCTGCTCGTCGCCGTCGGCGACTATGCTGGTCCTGCTGTTGTTTTCTTCTCTGCTCGTCGGCGTCTGCGACTGTGCTGGTCCTGCTGCTGTTTTCTGCTCTGCTCGTCGGTGACTGCGCTGGTCCTGCTGCTGTTATCTGCACTGCTCATGGGCGACGGCGACTGCGCTGGTCCTGCTGTTGTTTTCGCCTCTGCTCGTCGGCGTCTGCTCTGCTCGTGTGCGTCTGCAACTGTGCTGATCCTGCTGCTGTTTTCTGCACTGCTCGTCGGCGACTGCACTGGTCCTGCTGCTGTTTTCTGCACTGCTCATCGGCGTCGGCGACTGCGCTGATCCTGCAACTGTTTTCTGCTCTTCTCGTAGGCGTCGGCGACTGCGCTGGCCCTGCTGCTGTTTTCTGCTCTGCTCGTCGGCGACTGCGCTGGACCTGCTGCTATTTTCTGCACTGCTCATCGGCGTCGGCGACTGCGCTGGCCCTGCTGCTGTTACCTGCTCTGCTCGTCGGCGACTGCGCTGATCCTGCTGCTGTTTCCTGCTCTGCTCGTCGCCGTCGGCGACTATTCTGGTCCTGCTGATGTTTTCTTCTCTGCTCGTCTGCGTCTGCGACTGTGCTGATCCTGCTGCTGTTTTCTGCACTGCTCGTCGGCGACTGCACTGGTGCTGCTGCTGTTTTCTGCACTGCTCATCGGCGTCGGCGACTGCGCTGATCTGCTGCTGTTTTCTGCTCTGCTCGTAGGCGTCGGCGACTGCGCTGGCCCTGCTGCTGTTTTCTGCTCTGCTCGTCGGCGACTGCGCTGGACCTGCTGCTATTTTCTGCACTGCTCAACGGCTTCGGCGACTGCGCTGGCCCTGCTGCTGTTTTCTGCTCTGCTCGTCCGCGACTGCGCTGATCCTGCTGCTGTTTTCTGCTCTGCTCGTAGGCGTCGGCGACTGCGCTGGTCCTGCTGCTGTTTTCTGCACTGCTCATCGGCGTCGGCGACTGCGTTGATCCTGCTGCTGTTTTCTGCTCTGCTCGTTGGCGTCTACGACTGCGCATCTCCTGCTGCTTTTTTCTGCTCTGCGCGTCGGCGACTGCGCTTGTCCTGCTGCTGTTTTCTGCTCTGCTCGTCGGCATCGGCGACTGCGCTGGCCCTGCTGCTGTTTTCTGCTCTGCTTGTCGGCGACTGCGCTGGACTTGCTGCTGTTTTCTGCACTGCTCATCGGTGTCGGCGACTGCGCTGATCCTGCTGCGGTTTTCTGCTCTGCTCATTTGCGTCTGCGACTGCGCTGATCCTGCTGCTGTTTTCTGCACTGCTCGTCGGCGTCGGCGACTGCGCTGATCCTGCTGCTGTTTTCTGCTCTGCTCGTAGGCGTCGGCGACTGCGCTGGCCCTGCCGTTGTTTTCTGCTCTGCTTGTTGGCGATTGCGCTGGACCTGCTGCTGTTTTCTGCACTGCTCATCGGTGTTGGCGACTGCGCTGATCCTGCTGCTGTTTTCTGCTCTGCTCGTTGGCGTCTGCAACTGCGCTGATCCTGCTGCTGTTTCCTGCTCTGCTCGTCGGCGTCGGTGACTGCGCTGATCCTTCTGCTGTTTTCTGCTCTGCTCGTCGGCGACTGCACTGCTCCTGCTTCTGTTTTCTTTACTGCTCATCGGCGTCGGAGACTGCGTTGATCCTGCTGCTGTTTTCTGCTCAGCTCTTTTGCGTCTGAGACTGCGCATCTCCTGCTGCTTTTTTCTGCTCTGCTCATCGGCGTCAGCGACTGGGCTGATCCCGCTGCTGTTTTCTGCTCTGCTCGTCTGCGTCAGCGAATGCGCTGATTCTGCTGCTGTTTCTTGCTCTGCTCGTCGCCGTCAGCGACTGCGCTGGTCCTGCTGTTGTTCTCTGCTCTGATCGTCGGCGACAGCGCTGGTCCTGCTGCTGTTTTCTTCTCTGCTCGTCGGCATCTGCTCTGCTCGTCGGCGTCTGCGACTGCGCTGGTCCTGCTGCTGTTTTCTGCTCTGCTCGTCGGCGACTGCGCTGGTCCTGCTGGTGTTTTATGCACTGCTTATTGGCGTCGGCGACTGCGCTGGTCCTGTTGTTGTTTTCGCCTCTGCTCGTTGGCGTCTGCTCTGCTCGTCGACGTCTGCGACTGCGCTGGTCCTGCTGCTGTTTTCAGCTCTGCTCGTCGGCGACTGCGCTGGTCCTGCTGCTGTTTTCTGCTGTGCTCGTTGGCGTCTGCGACTGCGCTGGTCCTGCTGCTGTTTTCTGCTCTGCTCGTAGGCGTCAGCGACTGCGCTGGTCCTGCTACTGTTTTCTGCTCTGCTCGTCGGCGACTGCGCTGGACTTGCTGCTGTTTTCTGCACTGCTCATCGGCGTCGGCGACTGCACTGATAATGCTGCTGTTTTCTGCTATGCTCGTAGGCGTCGGCGACTGCGCTGGTCCTGCAATATTTTGTGCACTGCTCATCGGCGTCGGCAACTGCGCTGATCCTGCTGCTGTTTTCTGCTCTGCTCGTCGGCATCAGCGACTGCGCTGATGCTGTTTTCTACTCTGCTCGTCGGCGTCGGCAACTGCGCTGATCCTGCTGCTGTTTTCTGCTCTTCTCGTTGCCGTCGGCGACAGCGCTGATCCTGCTGCTGTTTCCTGCTCTGCTCATCGGCGTCGGCGACTGCGCTGGTCCTGCTGTTGTTTTCTGCTCTGATCGTCAGCGTTGGCGACCGCGCTGGTCCTGCTGCTGTTTTCTGCTCTGCTCGTCGGCGTCGGCTGCTGCTCTGATCCTGCTGCAGTTTCCTGCTCTGCTCGTCGCCTTCGGCGACTATGCTGGTGCTGCTGTTGTTTTCTTCTCTGCTCGTCGGCGTCTGCTCTTCTCGTCGGCGTCTGCGACTGCGCTGGCCCTGCTGCTGTTTTCTGCTCTGCTCGTCGGTGACTGCGCTGGTCCTGCTGCTGTTATCTGCACTGATCATGGGCGACGGCGACTGCGCTGGTCCTGCTGTTGTTTTCGCCTCTGCTCGTTGGCATCTGCGACTGTGCTGATCCTGCTGCTGTTTTCTTCACTGCTCGTCGGCGACTGCACTGGTCCTGATGCTGTTTTCTCCTCTGCTCATCGGCGTCGGCAACTGCGCTGATCCTGCTGCTGTTTTCTGCTCTGCTCGTCGGCGTCAGCGACTGCTCTGATCCTGCTGCTGTTTCCTGCACTGCTCATCGGCGTCGGCGACTACGCTGGTCCTGCTATTGTTTTCTGCTCTGCTCGTCGGCGTCAGCGACTGCTCTGATCCTGCTGCTGTTTCCTGCACTGCTCATCGGCGTCGGCGACTGCGCTGGTCCTGCTGCTGTTTTCTGCTCTGCTTGTCGGCGACTGTGCTGGTCCTGCTGCTGTTTTCTGCGCTGATCGTAGGCGTCAGAGACTGCGCTGGTCCTGCTACTGTTTTCTGCTCTGCTCGTCGGCGTCGGCGATTATGCTGATCCTGCTGCTGATTCCTGCTCTGCTCGTCGGCGTCGGCGACTGCGCTGGTCCTGCTGCTGTTTTCTGCTCTGCTCGTCGGCGACTGCGGTGGTCTTGCTGCTGTTTTCTGCTCTGCTCGTCGGCGTCAGCGACTGCGTTGATCCTGCTGCTGTTTTCTGCTCTGCTCGTCAGCGTCTGCTCTGCTCATCGGCGTCAGCGACTGCACTGATCCTGCTGCTGTTTTCTGCTCTGCTCGTAGGCGTCGGCGACTGCGCTGGTCCTGCAATATTTTTTGCACTATTCATCGGTGTCGGCGACTGCGCTGATCCTGCTGTTGTTTTCGCCTCTGCTCGTCGGCGTCTGCTCTGCTCATTGGCGTCTGCGACTGTGCTGATCCTGCTGCTGTTTTCTTTACTGCTCGTTGGCAACTGCACTGGTCCTGCTGCTGTTTTCTACACTGCTCATCGGCTTCGGCGACTGCGCTGATCCTGCTGCTGTTTTCTGCTCTGCTCATAGGCGTCGGCGACTGCGCTGGTCCTGCAATATTTTCCGCACTGCTCATCGGCGTCGGCGACTGCGCTGATCCTGCTGCTGTTTTCTGCTCTGCTCGTCTGCGACTGCGCTAGTCCTGGTGCTGTTTTCTGCTCTGCTCGTCGGCATCAGCGACTGCGCTGATGCTGTTTTCTCCTCTCCTCGTCGGCGTCGGCAACTGCGCTGATCCTGCTGCTGTTTTCTGCTCAGCTCTTCGGCGTTGGCGACTGCGCTGATCCTGCTGCTGTTTCCTGCTCTGCTCATCGGCGTCGGCGACTGCGCTGGTCCTGCTGTTGTTTTCTGCTCTGATCGTCAGCGTCGGTGACTCCGCTGGTCCTGCTGCTGTTTTCTGCTCTGCTCGTCGGCGACTGCGCTGATCCTGCTGCAATTTTCTGCTCTGCTCGTCGGCGTCGGCTGCTGCGCTGATCCTGCTGCTTTTTTCTGCTCTGCTCATCGGCATCAGCAACCAGGCTGATCCGGCAGCTGTTTTCTGCTCTGCTCGTCTGCGTCAGCGAATGTGCTGATCCTGCTGCTGTTTTCTGCTCTGCTCGTCGCCGTCAGCGCTAATCCTGATGCTGTTTCCTGCTCTGCTCATCGCCGTCGGCAACTATGCTGGTCCTGATGTTGTTTTCTTCTCTGCTCGTCGGCGTCTGCTCTTCTCGTCGGCGTCTGTGCTGGTCCTGCTGCTGTTATCTGCACAGCTCATGGGCGACGGCGACTGCGCTGGTCCTGCTGTTGTTTTCGCCTCTGCTCGTCGGTGTCTGCTCTGCTCGTTGGCGTCTGCGACTGTGCTGATCCTGCTGCTTTTTTCTGCACTGCTCTTTGGCGACTGCACTGGTCCTGCTGCTGTTTTCTACACTGCTCCTCGGCGTCGGCGACTGCGCTGATCCTGCTGCTGTTTTCTGCTCTGCTCGTCGGCGACTGCGCTAGACCTGCTGCTATTTTCTGCACTGCTCATTGGCGTGGCAACTGCGCTGATCCTGCTGCTGTTTCCTGCTCTGCTGGTCGGCGTCTGCAACTGCGCTGATCATGCTGCTGTTTTCTACTCTAATCGTCGGCGTCAGTGAATGGGCTGATCCTGCTGCTGTTTACTGCTCTGCTCATCTGCGTCAGCAAATGCGCTGATCCTGCTGCTGTTTCCTGCTCTGCTCGTCGCGGTCGGCGACTGCGCTGGTCCTGCTGTTGTTTTTTGCTCTGATCACCGGCATCGGCGACTGCGCTGGTCCTGCTGCTGTTTTTTTCTCTGCTCGTCGGCGTCTGCTCTGCTCGTCGGCGTCTGCGCTGGTCCTGCTGGTGTTTTCTGCTCTGCTCGTCGGGGACTGCGCTGGTCCTGCTGGTGTTTTCTGCACTGCTCTTCGGCGTCGGCGACTGCGCTGGTCCTGCTGTCGTTTTCGCCTCTGCTCATCGGCGTCGGCGACTGCGCTGATCCTGCTGCTGTTTTCTGCTCTGCTCGTCGGCGACTGCGCTGGACCTGCTGCTGTTTTCTGCACTGCTCATCGGCGTCGGCGACAGCGTTGATCCTGCTGCTGTTTTCTGCTCTGCTCGTTGGCGTCTTCGACTGCGCATCTCCTGCCGCTTTTTTCTGCTCTGCTCGTCGGCGTCAGCGACTGCGCATCTCCTGCTGCTGTTTTTTGCTCTGCTCGTCGGTGTCGGCAACTGCGCTGATCCTGCTGCTGTTTTCTGCTGTGCTCGTCTGCATCAGCGAATGCGCTTCTCCTGCTGCTGTTTCCTGCTCTGCTCGTCGCCGTCGGCGACTTCACTGTTCCTGCTGTTGTTTTCTGCTCTGATCGCCGGCGTCAGCGACTGCGCTTGTCCAGCTGCTGTTTTCTTCTCTGCTCGTCGGCGTCTGCGCTGGTCCTGCTGCTGTTTTCTGCTCTGCTCGTCGGCGACTGCGCTGGTCCTGCTGTTGTTTTCGCCTCTGCTCGTCTGCGTCTGCTCAGCTCATCGGCGTCTGCGACTGCGCTGGTCCTGCTGCTGTTTTCTGTCCTGCTCATTGGCGTCTGCGACTGCGCATCTCCTGCTGCTTTTTTCTGCTCTGCTCGTCTGCGTCAGCGACTGCGCTGACCCTGCTGCTGTTTTCTGCTCTGATCGTCTGCGACTGCGCATCTCCTGCTGCTGTTTTTTGCTCTGCTCGTCGGCGTCAGCGACTGCGCTTATCCTGCTGCTGTTTTCTGCTCTTCTCGTCGGCGTCTGCGACTGCGCATCTCCTGCTGCTATTTTTTGCTCTGCTCGTCGGCGACTGCGCTTATCCTACTGCTGTTTTCTTCTCTGCTCGTCAGTGTCTGCTCTGCTCGTCGGCGTCTGCGACTGCGCTTGTCCTGCTGCTGTTTTGTGCTCTGCTCGTCTGCGACTGCGCTGGTCGTGCTGCTGTTTTCTGCTCTGCTCGTCGGCGACAGCACTGGTCCTGCTGCTGTTTTCTGCGCTGCTCGTTGGCGTCTGTGACTGCGCATCTCCTGCTGCTTTTTTTTTTGCTCTACTCGTCGGCGTCAGCGACTGCGCTGATTCTGCTGCTGTTTTCTGCTCTGCTCGTCGGCGTCTGAGACTGCGCATCTCCTGCTGCTGTTTTCTGCATTGCTCATCGGCGTCGGCGACTGTGCTGGTCCTGCTGCAGTTTTCTGCTCTGCTCGTAGGCGTGGGCGACTGCGCTGGTCCTGCTGCTGTTTTCTGCACTGCTCATCGGCGTCGGCGACTGCATTGATCCTGCTGCTGTTTCCTGCTCTGCTCATCGCCGTCGGCGACTTCGCTGGTCCTGCTGTTGTTTTCTGCTCTGATCGCCGGAGTCGGCGACTGCGCTGGTCCTGCTGCTGTTTTCTTCTCTGCTATTCGGCGTCAGCGACTGCGCTGATCCTGCTGCTGTTTTCTGCTCTGCTCGTCGGCGTCTGTGACTGCGCATCTCCTGCTGTTGTTTTTTGCTCTGCTCGTCGGCGACTGCGCTTGTCATGCTGCTGTTTTCTGCTCTGCTCATCGGCGTCGGCTACTGCTCTGATCCTGCTGCTGTTTTCTGCTCTGCTCGTCTGCGTCAGCGAATGCGCTGATCCTGCTGCTGTTTTCTGCTCTGCTCGTCGCCGTCGGCGACTGCACTGGTGCTGCTGTTGTTTTCTGCTCTGATCGTCGGCGTCGGCGACTGCGCTGGTCCTGCTGCTGTTTTCTTCTCGTCTGCGTCGGCGTCTGCTCTGCTCGTCGGCGTTTGCGACTGCGCTGGGCCTGCTGCTGTTTTCTGCTCTGCTCGTCGGCGACTGCGCTGGTCCTGCTGGTGTTTTCTGCACTGCTCATCGGCGTCGGCGACTGCGCTGGTGCTGCTGTTGTTTTCGCCTCTGCTCGTCGGCGTCTGCGACTGCGCTGGTCCTGCTGCTGTTTTCTGCACTGCTCATCGGCGTCGGCGACTGCGCTGTTCCTGCTTCTGTTTTTTGCTCTGCTCGTCGGCGACTGCGCTGGACCTGCTGCTGTTTTCTGCACTGCTCATCGGCGTCGCCGACTGCGTTGATCCTGCTGCTGTTTTCTGCTCTGCTCGTTGGCGTCGGCGACTGCGCTGATCCTGCTGCTGTTTTCTTCTCTGCTCGTGGGCGTCTGCTCTGCTCATCGGCGTCTGCGCTGGTCCTGCTGCTGTTTTCTGCTCTGCTATTAGGCGACTGCGCTGGTCCTGCTGTTGTTTTCTCCTCTGCTCGTCGGCGTCTGCTCTGCTCATCGGCGTCTGCGACTGCGCTGGTCCTGCTGCTGTTTTCTGCTCTGCTCGTAGGCGTCGGCGACTGCGCTGGTCCTGCTGCTGTTTTCTGCACTGCTCATCGGCGTCAGCGACTGCGCTGATCCTGCTGCTGTTTTCTGCTCTGCTTGTCGGCGACTGCGCTGGTGCTGCTGCTGTTTTCTGCACTGCTCCTCGGCGTCGGCGACTGCGTTGATCCTGCTGCTGTTTTCTGCTCTGCTCGTTGGTGTCTGCGACTGCGCATCTCCTGCTGCTTTTTTTGCTCTGCTCGTCGGCGTCAGCGACTGCGCTGATCCTGCTGCTGTTTTCTGCTCTGCTCATCGGCGTCTTCGACTGCGCATCTCCTGCTGCTGTTTTTTGCTCTGCTCGTCGGCGACTGCGCTGATCCTGCTGCTTTTTTCTTTTCTGCTCATCGGCGTCAGCGACTGGGCTGATCCTGCTGCTGTTTTCTGCTCTGCTCATCTGCGTCAGCAAATGCTCTGATCCTGCTGCTGTTTCCTGCTCTGCTCGTCGCCGTCGGTGACTGCACTGGTGCTGCTGTTGTTTTCTGCTCTGATCGTCGGCGTCGGCGACTGCGCTGGTCCTGCTGCTGTTTTCTTCTCGTCTGCGTCGGCGTCTGCTCTGCTCGTCGGCGTTTGCGACTGCGCTGGGCCTGCTGCTGTTTTCTGCTCTGCTCGTCGGCGACTGCGCTGGTCCTGCTGGTGTTTTCTGCACTGCTCATTGGCGTCGGCGACTGCGCTGGTGCTGCTGTTGTTTTCGCCTCTGCTCGTCGGCGTCTGCGACTGCGCTGGTCCTGCTGCTGTTTTCTGCACTGCTCATCGGCGTCGGCGACTGCGCTGATCCTGCTTCTGTTTTTTGCTCTGCTCGTCGGCGACTGCGCTGGACCTGCTGCTGTTTTCTGCACTGCTCATCGGCGTCGCCGACTGCGTTGATCCTGCTGCTGTTTTCTGCTCTGCTCGTTGGCGTCGGCGACTGCACTGATCCTGCAGCTGTTTTCTTCTCTGCTCGTCGGCGTCTGCTCTGCTCATCGGCGTCTGCGCTGGTCCTGCTGCTGTTTTCTGCTCTGCTATTAGGCGACTGCGCTGGTCCTGCTGTTGTTTTCTCCTCTGCTCGTCGGCGTCTGCTCTGCTCATCGGCGTCTGCGACTGCGCTGGTCCTGCTGCTGTTTTCTGCTCTGCTCGTAGGCGTCGGCGACTGCGCTGGTCCTGCTGCTGTTTTCTGCACTGCTCATCGGCGTCGGCGACTGCGCTGATCCTGCTGCTGTTTTCTGCTCTGCTCGTCGGCGACTGCGCTGGTGCTGCTGCTGTTTTCTGCACTGCTCCTCGGCGTCGGCGACTGCGTTGATCCTGCTGCTGTTTTCTGCTCTGCTCGTTGGTGTCTGCGACTGCGCATCTCCTGCTGCTTTTTTTGCTCTGCTCGTCGGCGTCAGCGACTGTGCTGATCCTGTTGCTGTTTTCTGCTCTGCTCATCGGCGTCTTCGACTGCGCATCTCCTGCTGCTGTTTTTTGCTCTGCTCGTCGGCGACTGCGCTGATCCTGCTGCTTTTTTCTTTTCTGCTCATCGGCGTCAGCGACTGGGCTGATCCTGCTGCTGTTTTCTGCTCTGCTCATCTGCGTCAGCAAATGCTCTGATCCTGCTGCTGTTTCCTGCTCTGCTCGTTGCGGTCGGCGACTGCGCTGGTCCTGCTGTTGTTTTTTGCTCTGATCGCCGGCGTCGGCGACTGCGCTGATCCTGCTGCTGTTTTCTGCTCTGCTCGTCGGCGACTGCGACTGCGCATCTCCTGCTGCTTTTTTCTGCTCTGCTCGTCGGCGTCAGCGACTGCGCTGATCCTGCAGCTGTTTTCTGCTCTGCTCGTCGGCGTCTGCGACTGCGCATCTCCTGCTGCTGTTTTTTGCTCTGCTCATCTGCGTCAGCGAATGTGCTGATCCTGCTGCAGTTTCCTGCTCTGCTCGTCGCCGTCAGCGACTGCGCTGGTCCTGCTGTTGTTTTCTCCTCTGCTCGTCGGCGTCTGCTCTGCTCATCGGCGTCTGCGACTGCACTGGTCCTGCTGCTGTTTTCTGCTCTGCTCGTAGGCGTCGGCGTCTGTGCTGGTCCTGCTGCTGTTTTCTGCTCTGCTCGTCGGCGACTGCACTGGTCCTGCTGTTGTTTTCGCCTCTGCTCGTCGGCGTCTGCTCTGCTCATCGGCGTCTGCGACTGAGCTTGTCCTGCTGCTGTTTTCTGCTCTGCTCGTTGGTGACTGCGCATCTCCTGCTGTTGTTTTTTGCTCTGCTCGTCGGCGACTGCGCTTGTCATGCTGCTGTTTTCTGCTCTGCTCATCGGCGTCGGCTACTGCTCTGATCCTGCTGCTGTTTTCTGCTCTGCTCGTCTGCGTCAGCGAATGCGCTGATCCTGCTGCTGTTTTCTGCTCTGCTCGTCGCCGTCGGCGACTGCACTGGTGCTGCTGTTGTTTTCTGCTCTGATCGTCGGCGTCGGCGACTGCGCTGGTCCTGCTGCTGTTTTCTTCTCGTCTGCGTCGGCGTCTGCTCTGCTCGTCGGCGTTTGCGACTGCGCTGGGCCTGCTGCTGTTTTCTGCTCTGCTCGTCGGCGACTGCGCTGGTCCTGCTGGTGTTTTCTGCACTGCTCGTCGGCGTCTGCGACTGCGCTGGTCCTGCTGCTGTTTTCTGCACTGCTCATCGGCGTCGGCGACTGCGCTGATCCTGCTTCTGTTTTTTGCTCTGCTCGTCGGCGACTGCGCTGGACCTGCTGCTGTTTTCTGCACTGCTCATCGGCGTCGCCGACTGCGTTGATCCTGCTGCTGTTTTCTGCTCTGCTCGTTGGCGTCGGCGACTGCGCTGATCCTGCTGCTGTTTTCTTCTCTGCTCGTGGGCGTCTGCTCTGCTCATCGGCGTCTGCGCTGGTCCTGCTGCTGTTTTCTGCTCTGCTATTAGGCGACTGCGCTGGTCCTGCTGTTGTTTTCTCCTCTGCTCGTCGGCGTCTGCTCTGCTCATCGGCGTCTGCGACTGCGCTGGTCCTGCTGCTGTTTTCTGCTCTGCTCGTAGGCGTCGGCGACTGCGCTGGTCCTGCTGCTGTTTTCTGCACTGCTCATCGGCGTCGGCGACTGCGCTGATCCTGCTGCTGTTTTCTGCTCTGCTTGTCGGCGACTGCGCTGGTGCTGCTGCTGTTTTCTGCACTGCTCCTCGGCGTCGGCGACTGCGTTGATCCTGCTGCTGTTTTCTGCTCTGCTCGTTGGTGTCTGCGACTGCGCATCTCCTGCTGCTTTTTTTGCTCTGCTCGTCGGCGTCAGCGACTGCGCTGATCCTGCTGCTGTTTTCTGCTCTGCTCATCGGCGTCTTCGACTGCGCATCTCCTGCTGCTGTTTTTTGCTCTGCTCGTCGGCGACTGCGCTGATCCTGCTGCTTTTTTCTTTTCTGCTCATCGGCGTCAGCGACTGGGCTGATCCTGCTGCTGTTTTCTGCTCTGCTCATCTGCGTCAGCAAATGCTCTGATCCTGCTGCTGTTTCCTGCTCTGCTCGTCGCCGTCGGCGACTGCACTGGTGCTGCTGTTGTTTTCTGCTCTGATCGTCGGCGTTGGCGACTGCGCTGGTCCTGCTGCTGTTTTCTTCTCGTCTGCGTCGGCGTCTGCTCTGCTCGTCGGCGTTTGCGACTGCGCTGGGCCTGCTGCTGTTTTCTGCTCTGCTCGTCGGCGACTGCGCTGGTCCTGCTGGTGTTTTCTGCACTGCTCATTGGCGTCGGCGACTGCGCTGGTGCTGCTGTTGTTTTCGCCTCTGCTCGTCGGCGTCTGCGACTGCGCTGGTCCTGCTGCTGTTTTCTGCACTGCTCATCGGCGTCGGCGACTGCGCTGATCCTGCTTCTGTTTTTTGCTCTGCTCGTCGGCGACTGCGCTGGACCTGCTGCTGTTTTCTGCACTGCTCATCGGCGTCGCCGACTGCGTTGATCCTGCTGCTGTTTTCTGCTCTGCTCGTTGGCGTCGGCGACTGCGCTGATCCTGCTGCTGTTTTCTTCTCTGCTCGTCGGCGTCTGCTCTGCTCATCGGCGACTGCGCTGGTCCTGCTGCTGTTTTCTGCTCTGCTATTAGGCGACTGCGCTGGTCCTGCTGTTGTTTTCTCCTCTGCTCGTCGGCGTCTGCTCTGCTCATCGGCGTCTGCGACTGCGCTGGTCCTGCTGCTGTTTTCTGCTCTGCTCGTAGGCGTCGGCGACTGCGCTGGTCCTGCTGCTGTTTTCTGCACTGCTCATTGGCGTCGGCGACTGCGCTGATCCTGCTGCTGTTTTCTGCTCTGCTCGTCGGCGACTGCGCTGGTGCTGCTGCTGTTTTCTGCACTGCTCCTCGGCGTCGGCGACTGCGTTGATCCTGCTGCTGTTTTCTGCTCTGCTCGTTGGTGTCTGCGACTGCGCATCTCCTGCTGCTTTTTTTGCTCTGCTCGTCGGCGTCAGCGACTGTGCTGATCCTGTTGCTGTTTTCTGCTCTGCTCATCGGCGTCTTCGACTGCGCATCTCCTGCTGCTGTTTTTTGCTCTGCTCGTCGGCGACTGCGCTGATCCTGCTGCTTTTTTCTTTTCTGCTCATCGGCGTCAGCGACTGGGCTGATCCTGCTGCTGTTTTCTGCTCTGCTCATCTGCGTCAGCAAATGCTCTTATCCTGCTGCTGTTTCCTGCTCTGCTCGTTGCGGTCGGCGACTGCGCTGGTCCTGCTGTTGTTTTTTGCTCTGATCGCCGGCGTCGGCGACTGCGCTGATCCTGCTGCTGTTTTCTGCTCTGCTCGTCGGCGACTGCGACTGCGCATCTCCTGCTGCTTTTTTCTGCTCTGCTCGTCGACGTCAGCGACTGCGCTGATCCTGCAGCTGTTTTCTGCTCTGCTCGTCGGCGTCTGCGACTGCGCATCTCCTGCTGCTGTTTTTTGCTCTGCTCGTCTGCGTCAGCGAATGTGCTGATCCTGCTGCAGTTTCCTGCTCTGCTCGTCGCCGTCAGCGACTGCGCTGGTCCTGCTGTTGTTTTCTCCTCTGCTCGTCGGCGTCTGCTCTGCTCATCGGCGTCTGCGACTGCACTGGTCCTGCTGCTGTTTTCTGCTCTGCTCGTAGGCGTCGGCGTCTGTGCTGGTCCTGCTGCTGTTTTCTGCTCTGCTCGTCGGCGACTGCACTGGTCCTGCTGTTGTTTTCGCCTCTGCTCGTCGGCGTCTGCTCTGCTCATCGGCGTCTGCGACTGCGCTGGTCCTGCTGCTGTTTTCTGCTCTGCTCGTTGGTGACTGCGCTGTTCCTGCTGCTGTTTTCTGCACTGCTCGTAGGCGTTGGCGACTGCGCTGGTCCTGCTGCTGTTTTCTGCACTGCTCATCTGCGTCAGCGACTGCGCTGATCCTGCTGCTGTTTTCTGTTCTGCTCGTAGGCGTCGGCGACTGCGCTGGTCCTGCTGCTGTTTTCTTCTCTGCTCGTCGGCGACTGCGCTGGTCCTGCTGCTGTTTTCTGCACTGCTCATCGGTGTCGGCGACTGCGTTGATCCTGCTGCTGTTTTCTGCTCTGCTCGTTGGAGTCTGTGACTGCGCATTTCCTGCTGCTTTTTTTTGCTCTACTCGTCGGCGTCAGCGACTTCGCTGATTCTGCTGCTGTTTTCTGCTCTCCTTGTCGGCGTCTGAGACTGCGCATCTCCTGCTGCTGTTTTCTGCACTGCTCATCGGCGTCGGCGACTGTGCTGATCCTGCTGCTGTTTTCTGCTCTGCTCGTAGGCGTCAGCGACTGCGCTGTTCCTGCTGCTGTTTTCTGCACTGCTCATCGGCGTCGGCGACTGCGCTGATCCTGCTGCTGTTTTCTGCTCTGCTCGTCGGCGACTGCGTTGATCCTGCTGCAGTTTTCTGCTCTGCTCGTTGGCGTCCACGACTGCGCATCTCCTGCTGCTGTTTTCTGCTCTGCTCGTCAGCGTCTGCGACTGCGCATCTCCGGCTGCTGTTTTTTGCTCTGCTCGTCGGCGTCGGCAACTGTGCTGATCCTGCTGCTTTTTTCTGCTCTGCTCATCGGCGTCAGCGACTGGGCTGATCCTGCTGCTGTTTTCTGCTCTGCTCGTCTGCGTCAGCAAATGCGCTGATCCTGCTGCTGTTTCCTGCTCTGCTTGTCGCGGTCGGTGACTGCGCTTGTCCTGCTGTGGTTTTCTGCTCGGATCGCCGGCGTCGGCGACTGCGCTGGTCCTGCTGCTGTTTTCTTCTCTGCTGGTCGGCGTCTGCTCTGCTCGTCGGCCTCTGCGACTGCGCTGGTCCTACTGCTGTTTTCTGCTCGTTGGTGACTGCGCTGGTCCTGCTGCTGTTTTCTGCACTGCTCATCGGCCTTGGCGACTGCGCTGATCCTGCTGCTGTTTTCTGCTCTGCTCGTATGCGTTGGCAACTGCGCTGGTCCTGCTGCTGTTTTCTGCACTGCTCATCGGCGTTGGCGACTGCTCTGATCCTGCTGCTGTTTTCTGCTCTGCTTGTAGGCGTCGGCGACTGCGCTGGTCCTGCTGTTGTTTTCTGCACTGCTCATCGGCGTCGGCGACTGCGATGATCCTGCTGCTGTTTTCTGATCTGCTTGTAGGCGTCGCCGACTGCGCTGGTCCTGCTGCTGTTTTCTTCTCTGCTCGTCGGCGACTGCGCTGGTCCTGCTGCTGTTTTCTACACTGCTCATCGGCGTCGGTGACTGCGTTGATCCTGCCGCTGTTTTCTGCTCTGCTCGTTGGCATCTGCGACTTCGCATCTCCTGCTGCTTTTTTTTTTTGCTTCACTCGTCGGCGTCAGCGACTGCGCTGATTCTGCTGCTGTTTTCTGCTCTGCTCGTCGGTGTCTGAGATTGCGCATCTCCTGTTGCTGTTTTCTGCACTGCTTATCGGTGTCGGCAACTGTGCTGATCCTGCTGCTGTTTTCTGCTTTGCTCGTAGGCGTCGGCGACTGCGCTGGTCCTGCTGCTGTTTTCTGCACTGCTCATCGGCGTCAGCGACTGCGCTGATCCTGCTGCTGTTTTCTGCTCCACTCGTCGGCGACTGCGCTGGTCCTGCTGCTGTTTTCTGCACTGCTCATCGGCGTCGGCGACTGCGTTGATCCTGCTGCTGTTTTCTGCTCTGCTCGTTGGCGTCCGCGACTGCGCATCTCCTGCTGCTGTTTTCTGCTCTGCTCGTCGGCGTCTGTGACTGCGCATCTCCTGCTGCTGTTTTTTGCTCTGCTCGTTGGCGTCAGCGACTGGGCTGATCCTGCTGCTGTTTTCTGCTCTGCTCGTCTGCGTCAGCAAATGCACTGATCCTGCTGCTGTTTCCTGCTCTGCTTGTCGCGGTCGGCGACTGCGCTGGTCCTGCTGTTGTTTTCTGCTCTGATTGCCGGCGTCGGCGACTGCGCTGGTCCTGCTGCTGTTTTCTTCTCTGCTGGTCGGCGTCTGCTCTGCTCGTCGGCGTCTGCGACTGCGCTGGTCCTGCTGCTGTTTTCTGCTCTGCTCGTCGGCAACTGCTCTGGTCCTGCTGTTGTTTTCGCCTCTGCTCGTCGGCGTTTGCTCTGCTCATCGTCGTCTGCGAGTGCGCTGGTCTTGCTGCTGTTATCTGTTCTGCTCGTCGGCGAGTGCGCTGGTCCTGCAGCTGTTTTCTGTACTGCTCATCGGCGTCGGCGACTGCGCTGATCCTGCTGCTGTTTTCTGCTCTGCTCGTAGGCGTCGACGACTGCGCTGGTCCTGCTGCTGTTTTCTGCTCTGCTCGTCCGCGACTGCGCTGGTCCTGCTGCTGTTTTCTGCACTGCTCATCAGCGTCGGCGACTGCGTTTATCCTGCTGCTGTTTTCTGCTCTGCTCGTAGGCGTAGGCGTCAGCGACTGCGCTGGTCCTGCTGCTGTTTTCTGCACTGCTCATCGGCGTAGGTGACTGCGCTGATCCTGCTGCTGTTTTCTGCTCTGCTCGTAGGCGTCGCCGACTGCGCTGGTCAGCTGCTGTTTTCTGCTCTGCTCGTCGGCGACTGCATTGATCCTGCTGCTGTTTTCTGCTCTGCTAGTTGGCGACTGCGCTGGTCCTGCTGCTGTTTTCTGCACTGCTCATCGGCGTCGGTGACTGCGTTGATCCTGCTGCTGTTTTCTGCTCTGCTCGTAGGCGTCGGCGACTGCGCTGGTCCTGCTTCTGTTTTCTGCACTGCTCATCGGCGTCGGCGACTGCGCTGGTCCTGCTGTTGTGTTCGCCTCTGCTCGTCGGCGTCTGCTCTGCTCATCGGCGTCTGCGACTGCGCTGGTCCTGCTGCTGTTTTCTGCTCTGCTCGTCGTCAACTGCGCTGGTCCTGCTGCTGTTTTCTGCACTTCTCATCGGCGTCGGCGACTGCGCTGATCCTGCTGCTGTTTTCAGCTCTGCTCGTCGGCGTCTGAGACTGCGCATCTCCTGCTGCTGTTTTCTGCTCTGCTCGTAGGCGACTGCGCTGGTCCTGCTGCTGTTTTCTGCACTGCTCATCGGCGTCGGCGACTGCGTTGATCCTGCTTCTGTTTTCTGCTCTGCTCGTTGGCGTCTGCGACTGTGCATCTCCTGCTGCTGTTTTCTGCTCTGCTCGTCGGCGTCTGCGACTGCGCTGGTCCTTCTGCTGTTTTCTGCTCTGCTCGTCGGCGACTGCGCTGGTCCTGCTGCTGTTTTCTGCTCTGCTCAATGGCGTCTGCGACTGCGCATCTCCTGGTGCTGTTTTCTGCTCTGCTTGTAGGCGTCGCCGACTGCGCTGGTCCTGCTGTTGTTTTCTGCTCTGATCGCCGGCGTCGGCGACTGTGCTGGTCCTGCTGCTGTTTTCTTCTCTGCTCGTCGGCCTATGCTCTGCTCGTCGGCGTCTGCGACTGCGCTGGTCCTGCTGCTGTTTTCTGCTCTGCTCGTCGGTGACTGCGCTGGTCCTGCTGGTGTTTTCTGCACTGCTCATCGGCAGCGGCGACTGCGCTGGTCCTGCTGTTTTTTTCGCCTCTGCTCGTCGGCGTCCGCTCTGCTCATCGTCGTCTGCGACTGCGCTGGTCCTGCTGCTGTTTTCTGCTCTGCTCGTAGGCGTCGCCGACAGCGCTGTTCCTGCTGCTGTTTTCTGCTCTGCTCGTCGACGACTGCACTGGTCCTGCTGTTGTTTTTGCCTCTGCTCGTCGGCGTCTGATCTGCTCATCGACGTCTGCGACTGCGCTGATCCTGCTGCTGTTTTCTGCTCTGCTCGTAGGTGTCGCCGACTGCGCTGGTCCTGCTGCTGTTTTCTGCTCTGCTCGTCGGCGACTGCGCTGGTCCTGCTGCTGTTTTCTGCACTGCTCATTGGCGTCGGCGACTGCGTTGATCCTGCTGCTGTTTTCTGCTCTGCTCGTTGGCGTCAGCGACTGCGCTGGTCCTGCTGCTTTTTTCTGCACTGCTCATCGGCGTCGGCGACTGCGCTGATCCTGCTGCTGTTTTCTGCTCTGCTCGTCGGCGACTGCGCTGGTCCTGCTGCTGTTTTCTGCACTGCTCATCGGCGTCTGCGACTGCGTTGATCCTTCTGCTGTTTTCTGCTCTGCTCGTTGGCGTCTGCGACTGCGCATCTCCTGCTACTTTTTTCTGCTCTGCTCGTCGGCGTCAGCGACTGGGCTGAGCCTGCTGCTGTTTTCTGCTCTGCTCGTCGGTGTCTGCGACTGTGCATCTCCTGCTGCTGTTTTTTGCTCTGCTCGTCGGTGTCGGCGACTGAGCTGATCCTGCTGCTTTTTTCTGCTCTGCTCATCGGCGTCAGCGACTGGGCTGATCCTGCTGCTGTTTTCTGCTCTGCTCTTCTGCGTCAGCAAATGCGCTGATCCTGCTGCTGTTTCCTGCTTTGCTCGTCGCGGTCGGCGACTGCGCTGGTCCTGCTGTTGTTTTCTGCTCTGATCGCCGGCGTCGGCGACTGCGTTGGTCCTGCTGCTGTTTTCTTCTCTGCTCGTCGGCGTCTGCTCTGCTCGTCGGCGTCTGCGATTGCGCTTGTCCTGCTGCTGTCTTCTGCTCTGCTCGTCGGCGACTGCGCTGGTCCTGCTGGTGTTTTCTGCACTGCTCATCGGCGTTGGCGACTGCGCTGGTCCTGCTGTTGTTTTCGCCTCTGCTCGTCGGCATCTGCTCTGCTCATCGTCGTCTGCGACTGCGCTGGTCCTGCTGCTGTTTTCTGCTCTGCTCGTCGGTGACTGCGCTGGTCCTGCTGCTGTTTTCTGCACTGCTCATCGGCGTCGGCGACTGCGCTGATCCTGCTGCTGTTTTCTGCTCTGCTCGTAGGCGTAGGCGTCGGCGACTGCGCTGGTCCTGCTGCTGTTTTCTGCACTGCTCATCGGCGTCGGCGACTGCGCTGATCCTGCTGCTGTTTTCTGCTCTGCTCGTAGGCGTCGCCAACTGCGCTCGTCCTCCTGCTGTTTTCTGCTCTGCTCGTCGACGAATGCGTTGATCCTGCTGCTGTTTTCTGCTCTGCTCATCGGCATTGGCGACTGTGCTGGTCCTGCTGTTGTTTTCGCCTCTGCTCGTCGGCGTCTGCTCTGCTCATCGGCATCTGCGACTGCGCTGGTCCTGCTACTGTTTTCTGCTCTGCTCATCGGCGTCTGCGACTGCGCTGGTCCTGCTGCTGTTTTCTGCTCTGCTCGTTGGCGTCTGCGACTGCAAATCTCCTGCTGCTTTTTTTTGCTCTACTCGTCGGTGTCAGCGACTGCGCTGATCCTGCTGTTGTTTTCTGCTCTGCTTGTCGGCGTCTGAGACTGCGCATCTCCTGCTGCTGTTTTCTGCTCTGATCGTCGGTGTTGGCGACTGCTGGTCCTGCTGCTGTTTTCTGCACTGCTCATTGGCGTCGGCGACTGGCTGATCCTGCTGCTATTTTCTGCTCTGCTCGTAGGCCTCGCCGACTGCGCTGGTCCTGCTGCTGTTTTCTGCACTGCTCATCGGCGTCGGCGACTGCGCTGATCCTGCTGCTGTTTTCTGCTCTGCTCGTAGGCGTCGCCGACTGCGCTGGTCCTGCTGCTGTTTTCTGCTCTGCTCGTTGGCGTCTGCTACTGCACATCTCCTGCTGCTTTTTTCTTCTCTTCTCGTCGGTGTCTGCTCTGCTCGTCGGCGTCTGCGACTGCGCTGGTCCTGCTGTTGTTTTCGCCTCTGCTCGTCGGCATCTGTGACTGCGCTGGTCCTGCTGCTGTTTTCTGCTCTGCTCGTAGGCGTCGGCAACTGCGCTGGTCCTGCTGCTGTTTTCTGCTCATCGGCGACTGTGCTGATCCTGCTGGTGTTTTCTGCACTGCTCATCGGCGTCGGCGACTGCGCTGGTCCTGCTGTTGTTTTCGCCTCTGCTCGTCGGCGTCTGCGACTGCGCTGGTCCTGCTGCTGTTTTCTGCTCTGCTCGTCGGCAACTGCGCTGGTCCTGCTGTTTTCTGCACTGCTCATCGGCGTCGGCGACTGTGATGATCCTGCTGCTGTTTTCTGCTCTGCTCGTAGGCGACGGCGACTGCGCTGGTCCTGCTGCTGTTTTCTGCACTGCTCATCGGCGTCTGCGACTGCGCTGGTCCTGCTGCTGTTTTCTGCTCTGCTCATCGGCGTCGGCTACTGCGCTGATCCTGCAATTGTTTTCTGCTCTGCTTGTCTGCGTCAGCGAATGCGCTGATCCTGCTGCTGTTTTCTGCTCTGCTCGTCGGCGACTGCGCTGGTCCTGCTGCTGTTTTCTGCACTGCTCATCGGCGTCGGCGACTGCGTTGATCCTGCTGCTGTTTTCTGCTCTGCTCATTGGCGTCTGGGACTGCGCATCTCCTGCTGCTTTTTTCTGCTCTGCTCGTCGGCGTCAGCAACTGCACTGACCCTGCTGCTGTTTTCTGCTCTGATCGTCTGCGACTGCGCATCTCCTGCTGCTGTTTGTTGCTCTGCTCTTCGGCGTCTGCTCTGCTCGTCGCCGTCTGCGCTGGTCCTGCTGCTGTTTTCTGCTCTGCTCGTCGGCGACTGCTCTGGTCCTGCAGTTGTTTTCGCCAATGCTCGTCAGCGTCTGCTCTGCTGATTGGCGTCTGCGACTGCGCTGGTCATGCTGCTGTTTTCTGCTCTGCTCATTAGCGTCTGCGACTGCTTATCTCCTGCTGCTGTTTTTTGCTCTGCTCATCGGCGTCAGAGACTGCGCTGATCCTGCTGCTGTTTTCTGCTCTGCTCGTCGGCGTCTGCGACTGTGCTGGTCCTGCTGCTGTTTTCTGCTCTGCTCGTCGGCGACTGCGCTGATCCTGCTGCTGTTTTCTGCTCTGCTCGTAGGCGTCGGTGACTGCGCTGGTCCTGCTGCTGTTTTCTGCACTGCTCATCGGCGTCGGCGACTGCGCTGATCCTGCTGCTGTTTTCTGCTTTGCTCGTAGGCGTCGCCGACTGCACTGGTCCTGCTGCTGTTTTCTGCTCTGCTCGTCGGCGACTGCGCTGGTCCTGCAGGTGTTTTCTGCACTGCTCATTGGCGTCGGCGACTGCGCTGGTCCTGCTGGTGTTTTCTGCACTGCTCATTGGCGTCTGCGACTGCGCTGGTCCTGCTGCTGTTTTCTTCTCTGCTCGTCGGCGTCAGCGAATGCACTGATCCTGCTGCTGTTTCCTGCTCCGCTCGTCGCCGTCGGCGACTGCGCTGGTCCTGCTGCTGTTTTCTTCTCTGCTCGTCGGCGTCTGCTCTGCTCGTCGGCGTCTGCGACTTCGCTGGACCTGCTGCTGTTTTCTGCACTGCTCATTGGCGTCGGCGACTGCGCTGATCCTGCTGCTGTTTTCTGCTCTGCTCATCGGCGACTGCGCTGGTCCTGCTGCTGTTTTCTGCTCTGCTCATCGGCATCGGCTACTGCGCTGATCCTGCTGCTGTTTTCTGCACTGCTCATTGGCGTCAGCGACTGCGCTGGTCCTGCTGATGTTTTCTGCACTGCTCATTGGCGTCAGCGACTGCGCTGGTCCTGCTGATGTTTTCTGCACTGCTCATTGGCGTCTGCGACTGCGCTGGTCCTGCTGCTGTTTTCTTCTCTGCTCGTAGGCATCGGCGACTGCGCTGGTCCTGCTGCTGTTTTCTGCTCTGCTCATCGGCGTCGGCGACTGCGCTGATGCTGCTGCTGTTTTTTGCTCTGCTCGTCGGCGACTGTGCTGGACCTGCTGCTGTTTTCTGCACTGCTCATCGGCGTCGGCGACTGCGTTGATCCTGCTGCTGTTTTCTGCTCTGCTCGTTGGCGTCTGCGACTGCGCATCTCCTGCCGATTTTTTCTGCTCTGCTCGTCGGCGTCAGCGACTGCGCTGATCCTGCTGCTGTTTTCTGCTCTGCTCGTCGGCGTCTGCGACTGCGCATCTCCTGCTGCTGTTTTCTGCTCTGCTCGTTGGCGTCTGCGACTGCGCATCTCCTGCCGATTTTTTCTGCTCTGCTCGTCGGCGTCAGCGACTGCGCTGATCCTGCTGCTGTTTTCTGCTCTGCTCGTCGGCGTCTGCGACTGCGCATCTCCTGCTGCTGTTTTTTGCTCTGCTCGTCGGCGTCGGCGACTGCGCTGACCCTGCTGCTGTTTTCTGCTCTGATCGTCTGCGACTGCGCATCTCCTGCTGCTGTTTTTTGCTCTGCTCGTCTGCGTCAGCGACTGCGCTGATCCTGCTGCTGTTTTCTGCTCTGCTCGTCGGCGTCTGCGACTGCGAATCTCCTGCTGCTGTTTTTTGCTGTGCTCCTCGGCGACTGCGCTGGTCCTGCTGCTGTTTTCTGCTCTGCTTGTCTGCGTCAGCGAATGCGCTGATCCTGCTGCTGTTTCCTGCTCCGCTCGTCGCCGTCGGCGACTGCGCTGGTCCTGCTGTTGTTTTCTGCTGTGATCGTCGGCGTCGGCGACTGCGCTGGTCCTGCTGCTGTTTTCTTCTCTGCTCGTCGGCGTCTGCTCTGCTCGTCGGCGTCTGCGACTGCGCTGGACCTGCTGCTGTTTTCTGCTCTGCTCATCGGCGACTGCGCTGGTCCTGCTGGTGTTTTCTGCACTGCTCATTGGCGTCAGCGACTGCGCTGGTCCTGCTGGTGTTTTTTGCACTGCTCATTGGCGTCTGCGACTGCGCTGGTCCTGCTGCTGTTTTCTGCTCTGCTCGTAGGCGTCGGCGACTGCACTGGTCCTGCTGCTGTTTTCTGCTCTGCTCATCGCGTCGGCGACTGCGCTGATGCTGCTGCTGTTTTCTGCTATGCTCGTCGGCGACTGCGCTGGACCTTCTGCTGTTTTCTGCACTGCTTATCGGCGTCGGCGACTGCGTTGATCCTGCTGCTGTTTTCTGCTCTGCTCGTTGGCGTCTGCGACTGCGCATCTCCTGCCGATTTTTTCTGCTCTGCTCGTCGGCGTCAGCGACTGCGCTGATCCTGCTGCTGTTTTCTGCTCTGCTCGTCGGCGTCTGCGACTGCGCATCTCCTGCTGCTGTTCTTTGCTCTGCTCGTCGGCGACTGCGCTGATCCTGCTGCTGTTTTCTGCTCTGCTCATTGGCGTCAGCGACTGGGCTGATCCTGCTGCTGTTTGCTGCTCTGCTCGTCTGCGTCAGCGAATGTGCTGATCCTGCGTCTGTTTTCTGCACTGCTCATCGGCGTCGGCGACTGCGTTGATCCTGCTGCTGTTTTCTGCTCTGCTCGTTGGCGTCTGCAACTGCGCATCTCCTGCCGATTTTTTCTGCTCTGCTCGTCGGCTTCAGCGACTGGGCTGGTCCTGCTGTTGTTTTCTGCTCTGAACGCCGACGTCGGCGACTGCGCTGGTCCTGCTGCTGTTTTCTTCTCTGCTCGTCTGCGTCTGCTCTGCTCGTCGGCGTCTGCGCTGGTCCTGCTGCTGTTTTCTGCTCTGCTCGTCGGCGACTGCTCTGGTCCTGCAGTTGTTTTCGCCTATGCTCGTCAGCGTCTGCTCTGCTCGTCGGCGTCTGCGACTGCGCTGGTCATGCTGCTGTTTTCTGCTCTGCTCATTGGCGTCTGCGACTGCGCATCTCCTGCTGCTGTTTTTTGCTCTGCTCATCGCCGTCAGCGACTGCGCTGATCCTGCTGCTGTTTTCTGCTCTGCTCGTCGGCGTCTGCGACTGCGCTGGTCCTGCTGCTGTTTTCTGCTCTGCTCGTCGGCGACTGCGCTGATCCTGCTGTTTTCTGCACTGCTCCTCGGCGTCGGCGACTGTGATGATCCTGCTGCTGTTTTCTGCTCTGCTCGTAGGCGTCGGCGACTGCGCTGGTCCTGCTGCTGTTTTCTGCACTGCTCATCGGCGTCTGCGACTGCGCTGGTCCTGCTGCTGTTTTCTGCTCTGCTCATCGGCGTCGGATACTGAGCTGATCCTGCAGCTGTTTTCTGCTCTGCTTGTCTGCGTCAGCGAATGCGCTGATCCTGCTGCTCTTTTCTGCTCTGCTCGTCGGCGACTGCGCTGGTCCTGCTGCTGTTTTCTGCACTGCTCATCGGCGTCGGCGACTGCGTTGATCCTGCTGCTGTTTTCTGCTCTGCTCATTGGCGTCTGCGACTGCGCATCTCCTGCTGCTTTTTTCTGCTCTGCTCGTCGGCGTCAGCAACTGCGCTGACCCTGCTGCTGTTTTCTGCTCTGATTGTCTGCGACTGCGCATCTCCTGCTGCTGTTTTTTGCTCTGCTCGTCGGCGTCAGCGACTGCGCTGATCCTGCTGCTGTTTTCTGCTCTGCTCGTCGGCGTCTGCGACTGCGCATCTCCTGCTGCTGTTTTTTGCTCTGCTCGTCGGCGACTGCGCTGGTCCTGCTGCTTTTTTCTGCTCTGCTCATCGGCGTCGGCTACTGCGCTGATCCTGCTGCTGTTTTCTGCTCTGCTTGTCTGCGTCAGCGAATGCGCTGATCCTGCTGCTGTTTCCTGCTCCGCTCGTCGCCGTCGGCGACTGCGCTGGTCCTGCTGTTGTTTTCTGCTGTGATCGTCGGCGTCGGCGACTGCGCTGGTCCTGCTGCTGTTTTCTGCTCTGCTCGTTGGCGTCTGCAACTGCGCATCTCCTGCCGATTTTTTCTGCTCTGCTCGTCGGCTTCAGCGACTGGGCTGGTCCTGCTATTGTTTTCTGCTCTGAACGCCGACGTCGGCGACTGCGCTGGTCCTGCTGCTGTTTTCTTCTCTGCTCGTCTGCGTCTGCTCTGCTCGTCGGCGTCTGCGCTGGTCCTGCTGCTGTTTTCTGCTCTGCTCGTCGGCGACTGCTCTGGTCCTGCAGTTGTTTTCGCCTATGCTCGTCAGCGTCTGCTCTGCTCGTCGGCGTCTGCGACTGCGCTGGTCATGCTGCTGTTTTCTGCTCTGCTCATTGGCGTCTGCGACTGCGCATCTCCTGCTGCTGTTTTTTGCTCTGCTCATCGGCGTCAGCGACTGCGCTGATCCTGCTGCTGTTTTCTGCTCTGCTCGTCGGCGTCTGCGACTGCGCTGGTCCTGCTGCTGTTTTCTGCTCTGCTCGTCGGCGACTGCGCTGATCCTGCTGTTTTCTGCACTGCTCCTCGGCGTCGGCGACTGTGATGATCCTGCTGCTGTTTTCTGCTCTGCTCGTAGGCGTCGGCGACTGCGCTGGTCCTGCTGCTGTTTTCTGCACTGCTCATCGGCGTCTGCGACTGCGCTGGTCCTGCTGCTGTTTTCTGCTCTGCTCATCGGCGTCGGATACTGAGCTGATCCTGCAGCTGTTTTCTGCTCTGCTTGTCTGCGTCAGCGAATGCGCTGATCCTGCTGCTCTTTTCTGCTCTGCTCGTCGGCGACTGCGCTGGTCCTGCTGCTGTTTTCTGCACTGCTCATCGGCGTCGGCGACTGCGTTGATCCTGCTGCTGTTTTCTGCTCTGCTCATTGGCGTCTGCGACTGCGCATCTCCTGCTGCTTTTTTCTGCTCTGCTCGTCGGCGTCAGCAACTGCGCTGACCCTGCTGCTGTTTTCTGCTCTGATTGTCTGCGACTGCGCATCTCCTGCTGCTGTTTTTTGCTCTGCTCGTCTGCGTCAGCGACTGCGCTGATCCTGCTGCTGTTTTCTGCTCTGCTCGTCGGCGTCTGCGACTGCGCATCTCCTGCTGCTGTTTTTTGCTCTGCTCGTCGGCGACTGCGCTGGTCCTGCTGCTTTTTTCTGCTCTGCTCATCGGCGTCGGCTACTGCGCTGATCCTGCTGCTGTTTTCTGCTCTGCTTGTCTGCGTCAGCGAATGCGCTGATCCTGCTGCTGTTTCCTGCTCCGCTCGTCGCCGTCGGCGACTGCGCTGGTCCTGCTGTTGTTTTCTTCTGTGATCGTCGGCGTCGGCGACTGCGCTGGTCCTGCTGCTGTTTTCTTCTCTGCTCGTCGGCGTCTGCTCTGCTCGTCGGCGTCTGCGACTGCGCTGGACCTGCTGCTGTTTTCTGCTCTGCTCATCGGCGACTGCGCTGGTCCTGCTGGTGTTTTCTGCACTGCTCATTGGCGTCAGCGACTGCGCTGGTCCTGCTGGTGTTTTCTGCACTGCTCATTGGCGTCTGCGACTGCGCTGATCCTGCTGCTGTTTTCTGCTCTGCTCGTAGGCGTCGGCGACTGCGCTGGTCCTGCTGCTGTTTTCTGCTCTGCTCATCGGCATCGGCGACTGCACTGATGCTGCTGCTGTTTTCTGCTCTGCTCGTCGTCGACTGCGCTGGACCTTCTGCTGTTTTCTGCACTGCTCATCGGCGTTGGCGACTGCGTTGATCCTGATGCTGTTTTCTGCTCTGCTCGTTGGCGTCTGCGACTGCGCATCTCCTGCCGATTTTTTCTGCTCTGCTCGTCGGCGTCAGCGACTGCGCTGATCCTGCTGCTGTTTTCTGCCCTGCTCGTCGGCGTCTGCGACTGCGGATCTCCTGCTGCTGTTTTTTGCTCTGCTCGTCGGCGTCGGCGACTGCGCTGATCCTGCTGCTGTTTTCTGCTCTGCTCATTGGCGTCCGCGACTGGGCTGATCCTGCTGCTGTTTGCTGCTCTGCTCGTCTGCGTCAGCGAATGTGCTGATCCTGCTGCTGTTTTCTGCACTGCTCATCGGCGTCGGCAACTGCGTTGATCCTGCTGCTGTTTTCTGCTCTGCTCGTTGGCGTCTGCGACTGCGCATCTCCTGCCGATTTTTTCTGCTCTGCTCGTCGGCGTCAGCGACTGGGCTGGCCCTGCTGTTGTTTTCTGCTCTGAACGCCGACGTCGGCGACTGCGCTGGTCCTGCTGCTATTTTCTTATCTGCTCGTCGGCGTCTGCTCTGCTCGTCGGCGTCTGCGCTTGTCCTGCTGCTGTTTCCTGCTCTGCTCGTCGGCGACTGCTCTGGTGCTGCAGTTGTTTTCACCTATGCTCGTCAGCGTCTGCTCTGCTCATTGGCGTCTGCGACTGCGCTGGTCATGCTGCTGTTTTCTGCTCTGCTCATTGGCGTCTGCGACTGCTTATCTCCTGCTGCTTTTTTCTGCTCTGCTCGTCGGCGTCAGCGACTGCGCTGACCCTGCTGCTGTTTTCTGCTCTGATCGTCTGCGACTGCGCATCTCCTGCTGCTGTTTTTTGCTCTGCTCATCGGCGTCGGCGACTGCGCTGATCCTGCTGCTGTTTTCTGCTCTGCTCGTCGGCGTCTGCGACTGCGCTGGTCCTGCTGCTGTTTTCTGCTCTTCTCGTCGGCGTCGGCGACTGCGCTGGTCCTGCTGCTGTTTTCTGCCCTGCTCGTCGGCGTCTGCGACTGCGGATCTCCTGCTGCTGTTTTTTGCTCTGCTCGTCGGCGTCGGCGACTGCGCTGATCCTGCTGCTGTTTTCTGCTCTGCTCATTGGCGTCCGCGACTGGGCTGATCCTGCTGCTGTTTGCTGCTCTGCTCGTCTGCGTCAGCGAATGTGCTGATCCTGCTGCTGTTTTCTGCACTGCTCATCGGCGTCGGCAACTGCGTTGATCCTGCTGCTGTTTTCTGCTCTGCTCGTTGGCGTCTGCGACTGCGCATCTCCTGCCGATTTTTTCTGCTCTGCTCGTCGGCGTCAGCGACTGGGCTGGCCCTGCTGTTGTTTTCTGCTCTGAACGCCGACGTCGGCGACTGCGCTGGTCCTGCTGCTATTTTCTTATCTGCTCGTCGGCGTCTGCTCTGGTCGTCGGCGTCTGCGCTTGTCCTGCTGCTGTTTCCTGCTCTGCTCGTCGGCGACTGCTCTGGTGCTGCAGTTGTTTTCGCCTATGCTCGTCAGCGTCTTCTCTGCTCATTGGCGTCTGCGACTGCGCTGGTCATGCTGCTGTTTTCTGCTCTGCTCATTGGCGTCTGCGACTGCTTATCTCCTGCTGCTTTTTTCTGCTCTGCTCGTCGGCGTCAGCGACTGCGCTGACCCTGCTGCTGTTTTCTGCTCTGATTGTCTGCGACTGCGCATCTCCTGCTGCTGTTTTTTGCTCTGCTCATCGGCGTCGGCGACTGCGCTGATCCTGCTGCTGTTTTCTGCTCTGCTCGTCGGCGTCTGCGACTGCGCTGGTCCTGCTGCTGTTTTCTGCTCTGCTCGTCGGCGACTGCGCTGATTCTGCTGCTGTTTTCTGCTCTGCTCGTAGGCGTCTGCGACTGCGCTGGTCCTGCTGTTGTTTTCTGCAATGCTCGTCGACGTCGGCGACTGTGCTGATCCTGCTGCTGTTTTCTGCTCTGCTCGAAGTCGTCGGCGACTGCGCTGGTCCTGCTGCTGTTTTCTGCACTGCTCATCGGCGTCGGCGACTGCGCTGATCCTGCTGCTGTTTTCTGCTTTGCTCGTAGGCGTCGCCGACTGCGCTGGTCCTGCTGCTGCTTTCTGCTCTGCTCGTCGGCGACTGCGCTGGTCCTGCTGGTGTTTTCTGCACTGCTCATTGGCGTCGGCGACTGCGCTGGTCCTGCTGGTGTTTTCTGCACTGCTCATTGGCGTCTGCGACTGCGCTGGTCCTGCTGCTGTTTTCTTCTCTGCTCGTCGGCATCAGCGAATGCGCTGATCCTGCTGCTGTTTCCTGCTCCGCTCGTCGCCGTCGGCGACTGCGCTGGTCCTGCTGTTGTTTTCTGCTGTGATCGTCGGCGTCGGCGACTGCGCTGGTCCTGCTGCTGTTTTCTTCTCTGCTCGTCGGCGTCTGCTCTGCTCGTCGGTGTCTGCGACTGCGCTGGACCTGCTGCTGTTTTCTGCTCTGCTCATCGGCGACTGCGCTGGTCCTGCTGGTGTTTTCTTCACTGCTCATTGGCGTCAGCGACTGCGCTGGTCCTGCTGGTGTTTTCTGCACTGCTCATTGGCGTCTGCGACTGCGCTGGTCCTGCTGCTGTTTTCTGCTCTGCTCGTAGGCGTCGGCGACTGCGCTGGTCCTGCTGCTGTTTTCTGCTCTGCTCAACGGCGTCGGCAACTGCGCTGATGCTGCTGCTGTTTTCTGCTCTGCTCGTCGGCGACTGCGCTGGACCTGCTGCTGTTTTCTGCACTGCTCATCGGCGTCGGCGACTGCGTTGATCCTGCTGCTGTTTTCTGCTCTGCTCGTTGGCGTCTGCGACTGCGCATCTCCTGCCGATTTTTTCTGCTCTGCTCGTCGGCGTCAGCGACTGCGCTGATCCTGCTGCTGTTTTCTGCTCTGCTCATCGGCGTCTGCGACTGCGCATCTCGTGCTGCTGTTTTTTGCTCTGCTTGTCGGCGTCGGCGACTGCGCTGATCCTGCTGCTGTCTTCTGCTCTGCTCATTGGCGTCAGCGACTGGGCTGATCCTGATGCTGTTTGCTGCTCTGCTCGTCTGCGTCAGCGAATGCGCTGATCCTGCTGCTGTTTTCTGCACTGCTCATCGGCGTTGGCGACTGCGTTGATCCTGCTGCTGTTTTCTGCTCTGCTCGTTGGCGTCTGCGACTGTGCATCTCCTGCCGATTTTTTCTGCTCTGCTCGTTGGCGTCAGCGACTGGGCTGGTCCTGCTGTTGTTTTCTGCTCTGAACGCCGACGTCAGCGACTGCGCTGGTCCTGCTGCTATTTTCTTCTCTGCTCGTCGGCGTCTGCTCTGCTCGTCGGCGTCTGCGCTGGTCCTGCTGCTGTTTTCTGCTCTGCTCGTCGACGACTGCTCTGGTCCTGCAGTTGTTTTAGCCTATGCTCGTCAGCGTCTGCTCTGCTCATCGGCGTCTGCGACTGCGCTGGTCATGCTGCTGTTTTCTGCTCGACACATTGGCGTCTGCGACTGCTTATCTCCTTCTTCTTTTTTCTGCTCTGCTCGTCGGCATCAGCGACTGCGCTGACCCTGCTGCTGTTTTCTGCTCTGATCGTCTGCGACTGCGCATCTCCTGCTGCTGTTTTTTGCTCTGCTCATCGGCGTCAGCCACTGCGCTGATCCTGCTGCTGTTTTCTGCTCTGCCCGTCGGCGACTGCGCTGATCCTGCTGCTGTTTTCTGCTCTGCTCGTAGGCGTCAGCGACTGCGCTGGTCCTGCTGCTGTTTTCTGCACTGCTCATCGGCGTCGGCGACTGCGCTGATCCTGCTGCTGTTTTCTGCTTTGCTCGTAGGCGTCGCCGACTGCGCTGGTCCTGCTGCTGTTTTCTGCTCTGCTCGTCGGTGACTGCGCTGGTCCTGCTGGTGTTTTCTGCACTGCTCATTGGCGTCGGTGACTGCGCTGGTCATGCTGGTGTTTTCTGCACTGCTCATTGGCGTCTGCGACTGCGCTGGTCCTGCTGCTGTTTTCTTCTCTGCTCGTCGGCGTCTGCTCTGCTCGTCGGCGTCTGCGCTGGTCCTGATGCTGTTTTCTGCTCTGCTCGTCAGCGACTGCTCTGGTCCTGCAGTTGTTTTCGCCTATGCTCGTCAGCGTCTGCTCTGCTCATCGGCGTCTGCGACTGCGCTGGTCATGCTGCTGTTTTCTGCTCTGCTCATTGGCGTCTGCGACTGCTTATCTCCTGCTGCTTTTTTCTGCTCTGCTCGTCGGCGTCAGCGATTGCGCTGACCCTGCTGCTGTTTTCTGCTCTGATCGTCTGCGACTGCGCATCTCCTGCTGCTGTTTTCTGCTTTGCTCGTAGGCGTCGCCGACTGCGCTGGTCCTGCTGCTGTTTTCTGCTCTGCTCGTCGGCGACTGCGCTGGTCCTGCTGGTGTTTTCTGCACTGCTCATTGGCGTCGGCGACTGCGCTGGTCCTGCAGGTGTTTTCTGCACTGCTCATTGGCGTCTGCGACTGCGCTGGTCCTGCTGCTGTTTTCTTCTCTGCTCGTCGGCGTCAGCGAATGCGCTGATCCTGCTGCTGTTTCCTGCTCCGCTCGTCGCCGTCGGCGACTGCGCTGGTCCTGCTGTTGTTTTCTGCTGTGATCGTCGGCGTCGGCGACTGCGCTGGTCCTGCTGCTGTTTTCTTCTCTGCTCGTCGGCGTCTGCTCTGCTCGTCGGTGTCTGCGACTGCGCTGGACCTGCTGCTGTTTTCTGCTCTGCTCATCGGCGACTGCGCTGGTCCTGCTGGTGTTTTCTTCACTGCTCATTGGCGTCAGCGACTGCGCTGGTCCTGCTGGTGTTTTCTGCACTGCTCATTGGCGTCTGCGACCGCGCTGGTCCTGCTGCTGTTTTCTGCTCTGCTCGTAGGCGTCGGCGACTGCGCTGGTCCTGCTGCTGTTTTCTGCTCTGCTCAACGGCGTCGGCGACTGCGCTGATGCTGCTGCTGTTTTCTGCTCTGCTCGTCGGCGACTGCGCTGGACCTGCTGCTGTTTTCTGCACTGCTCATCGGCGTCGGCGACTGCGTTGATCCTGCTGCTGTTTTCTGCTCTGCTCGTTGGCGTCTGCGACTGCGCATCTCCTGCCGATTTTTTCTGCTCTGCTCGTCGGCGTCAGCGACTGCGCTGATCCTGCTGCTGTTTTCTGCTCTGCTCATCGACGTCTGCGACTGCGCATCTCCTGCTGCTGTTTTTTGCTCTGCTTGTCGGCGTCGGCGACTGCGCTGATCCTGCTGCTGTCTTCTGCTCTGCTCATTGGCGTCAGCGACTGGGCTTATCCTGCTGCTGTTTGCTGCTCTGCTCGTCTTCGTCAGCGAATGCTCTGATCCTGCTGCTGTTTTCTGCACTGCTCATCGGCGTCGGCGACTGCGTTGATCCTGCTGCTGTTTTCTGCTCTGCTCGTTGGCGTCTGCGACTGCGCATCTCCTGCCGATTTTTTCTGCTCTGCTCGTCGGCGTCAGCGACTGGGCTGGTCCTGCTGTTGTTTTCTGCTCTGAACGCCGACGTCGGCGACTGCGCTGGTCCTGCTGCTATTTTCTTCTCTGCTCGTCGGCGTCTGCTCTGCTCGTCGGCGTCTGCGCTGGTCCTGCTGCTGTTTTCTGCTCTGCTCGTCGACGACTGCTCTGGTCCTGCAGTTGTTTTAGCCTATGCTCGTCAGCGTCTGCTCTGCTCATCGGCGTCTGCGACTGCGCTGGTCATGCTGCTGTTTTCTGCTCGACACATTGGCGTCTGCGACTGCTTATCTCCTGCTGCTTTTTTCTGCTCTGCTCGTCGGCATCAGCGACTGCGCTGACCCTGCTGCTGTTTTCTGCTCTGATCGTCTGCGACTGCGCATCTCCTGCTGCTGTTTTTTGCTCTGCTCATCGGCGTCAGCCACTGCGCTGATCCTGCTGCTGTTTTCTGCTCTTCCCGTCGGCGACTGCGCTGATCCTGCTGCTGTTTGCTGCTCTGCTCGTAGGCGTCAGCGACTGCGCTGGTCCTGCTGCTGTTTTCTGCACTGCTCATCGGCGTCGGCGACTGCGCTGATCCTGCTGCTGTTTTCTGCTTTGCTCGTAGGCGTCGCCGACTGCGCTGGTCCTGCTGCTGTTTTCTGCTCTGCTCGTCGGCGACTGCGCTGGTCCTGCTGGTGTTTTCTGCACTGCTCATTGGCGTCGGCGACTGCGCTGGTCATGCTGGTGTTTTCTGCACTGCTCATTGGCGTCTGCGACTGCGCTGGTCCTGCTGCTGTTTTCTTCTCTGCTCGTCGGCGTCTGCTCTGCTCGTCGGCGTCTGCGCTGGTCCTGATGCTGTTTTCTGCTCTGCTCGTCAGCGACTGCTCTGGTCCTGCAGTTTTTTTCGCCTATGCTCGTCAGCATCTGCTCTGCTCATCGGCGTCTGCGACTGCGCTGGTCATGCTGCTGTTTTCTGCTCTGCTCATTGGCGTCTGCGACTGCTTATCTCCTGCTGCTTTTTTCTGCTCTGCTCGTCGGCGTCAGCGACTGCGCTGACCCTGCTGCTGTTTTCTGCTCTGATCGTCTGCGACTGCGCATCTCCTGCTGCTGTTTTTTGCTCTGCTCGTCGGCGTCAGCGACTGCGCTGATCCTGCTGCTGTTTTCTGCTCTGCTCGTCGGCGTCTGCGACTGCGCTGGTCCTGCTGCTGTTTTCTGCTCTGCTCGTCGGCGACTGCGCTGGTCCTGCTGCTTTTTTCTGCACTGCTCATCGGCGTCGGCGACTGCGCTGATCCTGCTGCTGTTTTCTGCTTTGCTCGTAGGCGTCGCCGACTGCGCTGGTCCTTCTGCTGTTTTCTGCTCTGCTCGTCGGTGACTGCGCTGGTCCTGCTGCTGTTTTCTGCACTGCTCATCGGCGTCGGCGACTGCATTGATCCTGCTGCTGTTTTCTGCTCTGCTCGTAGGCGTCAGCGACTGCACTGGTCCTGCTGCTGTTTTCTGCACTGCTCATCGGCGTCGGCGACTGCGCTGATCCTGCTGCTGTTTTCTGCTTTGCTCGTATGCGTCGCCGACTGCGCTGGTCCTGCTGCTGTTTTCTGCTCTGCTCATCGGCGACTGCGCTGGTCCTGCTGGTGTTTTCTGCACTGCTCAATGGCGTTGGCGACTGCGCTGGTCCTGCTGTTGTTTTCTGCTCTGCTCGTCGGCGATTGCGCTGGACCTGCTGCTGTTTCCTGCTGTGCTCGTCGCCGTCGGCGACTGCGCTGGTCCTGCTGCTGTTTTCTGCTCTGCTTGTCTGCGTCAGCGAATGCGATGATCCTGCTGCTGTTTCCTGCTCTGCTCGTCGCAGTCGGCGACTGCCTAGGTCCTGCTGTTGATTTCTGCTCTGATCGTCGGCGACTGCGCTGGCCATGCTGCTGTTTTCTTCTCTGCTTGTCGGCGTTTGCTCTTCTCGTCGGCGTCTGCGACTCCGCTGGTCCTGCTGGTGTTTTCTGCTCTGCTCATCGGCGACTTCGCTGGTCCTGCTGGTGTTTTCTGCACTGCTCATCGGCGTCGGCGACTGCGCTGGTCCTGCTGTTGTTTTCGCCTCTGCTCGTTGGCGTCTGCGACTGCGCTGGTCCTGCTGCTGTTTTCTGCTCTTCTCGTCGGCGTCTGAGACTGCGCATCTCCTGCCGCTGTTTTTTGCACTGTGCCTCGGCGACTGCGCTTATCCTGCTGCTGTTTTCTGCTCTGCTCGTCAGCGTCGGCGACGGCGCTGGTCCTGCTGCTGTTTTCTGCTCTGCTCGTCGGCGACGGCGCTGATCCTGCTGCTGTTTCCTGCTCTGCTCGTTGCCGTCGGCGACTGCGCTGGTCCTGCTGTTGTTTTCTGCTCTGATTGTCGGCGTCGGCGACTGCGCTGGTCCTGCTGCTGTTTTCTGCTCTGCTCGTCGGCGAATGCGCTGGTCCTGCTGCTTTTTTCTGCACTGCTCATCGGAGTCGTCGACTGCGCTGGTCCTGCTGCTGTTTTCTGCTCTGCTCGTCGGTGACTGCGCTGGTCCTGCTAGTGTTTTCTGCACTGCTCATCGGCGTCGGCGACTGCGCTTATCCTGCGGCTGTTTTCTGCTCTGCTCGTCGCCGTCGGCGCCTGCGCTGTTCCTGCTGTTGTTTTCTTCTCTGCTCGTCAGCGTCTGCTCTGCTCGTCGGCGTCTGCGACTGCGCTGGTCCTGCTGCTGTTTTCTGCTCTGCTCATCGGTGACTGCGCTGGTCCTGCTAGTGTCTTCTGCACTACTCGTCGGCATCGGCGACTGCGCTGATCCTGCGGCTGTTTTCTGCACTGCTCGTCGGCGACTGTGCAGGTCCTGCTGCTGTTTCCTGCTCTGCTCGTAGGCGTCGGCGACTGCGCTGGTCCTGCTGCTGTTTTCTGCACTGCTCATCGGCGTCGGCGACTGCGCTGATCCTGGTGCTGTTTTCTACTCTGCTCGTCGGCGACTGCGCTGGACCTGCTGTTGTTTTCTGCTCTGATCGTCGGCGACTGCGCTGGTCATGCTGCTGTTTTCTTCTCTGCTTGTCGGCGTCTGCTCTGCTCGTCGGCGTCTGCGCTGGTCCTGCTGCTGTTTTCTGCTCTGCTCATCGGCGGTTGCGCTGGTCCTGCTGGTGTTTTCTGCACTGCTCATCGGCGTCGGCGACTGCGCTGGTCCTGCTGTTGTTTTCGCCTCTGCTCGTCTGCGTCTGCTCTGCTCGTCGGCATCTGCAACTGCGCTGGTCCTGCTGTTGTTTTCGCCTCTGCTCGTCTTGTCTGCTCTGCTCGTCGGCGTCTGCGACTGCGCTGGTCCTGCTGCTGTTTTCTGCTCTGCTCGTCGGCGACTGCGCTGGTCCTGCTGCTGTTTTCTGCACTGCTCATCGGCGTCAGCGACTGTGCTGATCCTGCTGCTGTTTTCTGCTCTGCTCGTAGGCGTCAGCGACTGCGCTGGTCCTGCTGCTGTTTTCTGCACTGCTCATCGGCGTCTGCGACTGTGCTGGTCCTGCTGCTGTTTTCTGCTCTGCTCGTCGGCGACTGCGCTGGTCCTGCTGCTGTTTTCTGCACTGCTCATCGGCGTCAGCGACAGCGTTGATCCTGCTGCTGTTTTCTGCTCTGCTCATTGGCGTCTGCGACTGCGCATCTCCTGCTGCTTTTTTCTGCTCTGCTCGTCGGCTTCAGCGACTGCGCTGATCCTGCTGCTGTTTTCTGCTCTGCTCGTCGGCGTCTGCGACTGCGCATCTCCTGCTGCTGTTTTTTGCTCTGCTCGTCGGCGACTGCACTGGTCCTGCTGTTGTTTTCTGCTCTGATCGTCGGCGACTGTGCTGGTCATGCTGCTGTTTTCTTCTCTGCTTGTCGGCGTTTGCTCTGCTCGTCGGTCTGCGACTGCGCTGATCCTGCTGCTTTTTTCTGCACTGCTCATCGGCGTTGGCGACTGTGCTGATCCTGCTGCTGTTTACTGCTCTGCTCGTAGGCGTCGGCGACTGCGCTGGTCCTGCTGCTGTTTTCTGCACTGCTCATCGGCGTCGGCGACTGCGCTGATCCTGCTGCTGTTTTCTAATCTGCTCGTCGGCGATTGCGCTGGACCTGCTGCTGTTTCCTGCTCTGCTTGTCTGCGTCAGCGAATGCGCTGATCCTGGTGCTGTTTTCTGCTCTGCTCGTCGGCGACTGCGCTGGACCTGCTGTTGTTTTCTGCTCTGATCGTCGGCGACTGCGCTGGTCATGCTGCTGTTTTCTTCTCTGCTTGTCGGCGTCTGCTCTGCTCGTCGGCGTCTGCGCTGGTCCTGCTGCTGTTTTCTGCTCTGCTCATCGGCGGTTGCGCTGGTCCTGCTGGTGTTTTCTGCACTGCTCATCGGCGTCGGCGACTGCGCTGGTCCTGCTGTTGTTTTCGCCTCTGCTCGTCTGCGTCTGCTCTGCTCGTCGGCATCTGCAACTGCGCTGGTCCTGCTGTTGTTTTCGCCTCTGCTCGTCTTGTCTGCTCTGCTCGTCGGCGTCTGCGACTGCGCTGGTCCTGCTGCTGTTTTCTGCTCTGCTCGTCGGCGACTGCGCTGGTCCTGCTGCTGTTTTCTGCACTGCTCATCGGCGTCAGCGACTGTGCTGATCCTGCTGCTGTTTTCTGCTCTGCTCGTAGGCGTCAGCGACTGCGCTGGTCCTGCTGCTGTTTTCTGCACTGCTCATCGGCGTCTGCGACTGTGCTGGTCCTGCTGCTGTTTTCTGCTCTGCTCGTCGGCGACTGCGCTGGTCCTGCTGCTGTTTTCTGCACTGCTCATCGGCGTCAGCGACAGCGTTGATCCTGCTGCTGTTTTCTCCTCTGCTCGTCGGCGTCTGCGACTGCGCATCTCCTGCTGCTGTTTTTTGCTCTGCTCGTCGGCGACTGCACTGGTCCTGCTGCTGTTTTCTGCTCTGCTTGTCTGCGTCGGCGACTGCGCTGATCCTGCTGCTGTTTCCTGCTCTGCTCGTCGCCGTCGGCGACTGCACTGGTCCTGCTGTTGTTTTCTGCTCTGATCGTCGGCGACTGTGCTGGTCATGCTGCTGTTTTCTTCTCTGCTTGTCGGCGTTTGCTCTGCTTGTCGGTCTGCGACTGCGCTGATCCTGCTGCTTTTTTCTGCACTGCTCATCGGCGTTGGCGACTGTGCTGATCCTGCTGCTGTTTACTGCTCTGCTCGTAGGCGTCGGCGACTGCGCTGGTCCTGCTGCTGTTTTCTGCACTGCTCATCGGCGTCGGCGACTGCGCTGATCCTGCTGCTGTTTTCTAATCTGCTCGTCGGCGATTGCGCTGGACCTGCTGCTGTTTCCTGCTCTGCTTGTCTGCGTCAGCGAATGCGATGATCCTGCTGCTGTTTCCTGCTCTGCTCGTCGCCGTCGGCGACTGCGCTGGTCCTGCTGTTGTTTTCTGCTCTGATCATCGGCGACTGCGCTGGTCATGCTGCTGTTTTCTTCTCTGCTTGTCGGCGTCTGCTCTGCTCGTTGGCGTCTGCGACTGCGCTGGTCCTGCTGCTGTTTTCTGCTCTGCTCATCGGCGACTGCGCTGGTCCTGCTGGTGTTTTCTGCACTGCTCATCAGCGTCGGCGACTGCGCTGGTCCTGCTGTTGTTTTCGCCTCTGCTCGTTGGCGTCTGCCACTGCGCTGGTCCTGCTGCTGTTTTCTGCTCTTCTCGTCGGCGTCTGAGACTGCGCTTATCCTGCTGCTGTTTTCTGCTCTGCTCGTCAGCGTCGGCGACTGCGCTGGTCCTGCTGTTGTTTTCTGCTCTGATTGTCGGCGTCTGCGACTGCGCTGGTTCTGCTGCTGTTTTCTGCTCTGCTTGTCGGCGTCGGGTAACGCGCTGTTCCTGCTGCTATTTTCTGCTCTGCTCATTGGCGTCTGCAACTGCGCTGGTCATGCTGCTGTTTTCTGCTCTGCTCATTGGCGTCTGTGACTGCTTATCTCCTGCTGCTTTTTTCTGCTCTGCTCGTCGGCGTCAGCGACTGCGCTGACCCTGCTGCTGTTTTCTGCTCTGATCGTCTGTGACTGCGCATCTCCTGCTGTTGTTTTTTGCTCTGCTCATCGGCGTCAGCGACTGCGCTGATCCTGCTGCTGTTTTCTGCTCTGCTCGTCGGCGTCAACAACTGCGCTGGTCCTGCTGCTGTTTTCTGCTCTGCTCGTCGGCGACTGCGCTGGTCCTGCTGCTGTTTTCTGCACTGCTCATCGGCGTCAGCGACTGCGCTGATCCTGCTGCTGTTTTCTGCTTTGCTCGTAGGCGTCGCCGACTGCGCTGGTCCTGCTGCTGTTTTCTGCTCTGCTCGTCGGCGACTGCGCTGGTCCTGCTGGTGTTTTCTGCACTGCTCATTGGCGTCGGCGACTGCGCTGCTGGTGTTTTCTGCACTGCTCATTGGCGTCTGTGACTGCGCTGGTCCTGCTGCTGTTTTCTTCTCTGCTCGTCGGCGTCAGCGAATGCGCTGATCCTGCTGCTGTTTCCTGCTCCGCTCGTCGCCGTCGGCGACTGCGCTGGTCCTGCTGCTGTTTTCTGCTCTGCTCGTCGCCGTCGGCGACTGCGCTGGTCCTGCTGTTGTTTTCTGCTGTGATCGTCGGCGTCGGCGACTGCGCTGGTCCTGCTGCTGTTTTCTTCTCTGCTCGTCGGCATCTGCTCTGCTCGTCGGTGTCTGTGACTGCGCTGGACCTGCTGCTGTTTTCTGCTCTGCTCATCGGCGACTGCGCTGGTCCTGCTGGTGTTTTCTGCACTGCTCATTGGCGTCAGCGACTGCGCTGGTCCTGCTGCTGTTTTCTGCTCTGCTCGTAGGCGTCGGCGACTGCGCTGGTCCTGCTGCTGTTTTCTGCTCTGCTCATCGGCGTCGGCGACTGCGCTGAAGCTGCTGCTGTTTTCTGCTCTGCTCGTCGGCGACTGCGCTGGACCTGCTGCTGTTTTCTGCACTGCTCATCGGCGTCGGCGACTGCGTTGATCCTGCCGCTGTTTTCTGCTCTGCTCGTTGGCGTCTGCGACTGCGCATCTCCTGCCGATTTTTTCTGCTCTGCTCGTCGGCGTCAGCGACTGGGCTGGTCCTGCTGTTGTTTTCTGCTCTGAACGCCGACGTCGGCGACTGCGCTGGTCCTGCTGCTGTTTTCTTCTCTGCTCGTCGGCGTCTGCTCTGCTCGTCGGCGTCTGCGCTGGTCCTGCTGCTGTTTTCTGCTCTGCTCGTCGGCGACTGCGCAGGTCCTGCTGCTGTTTCCTGCTCTGCTCTTAGGCGTCGGCGACTGCGCTGGTCCTGCTGCTGTTTTCTGCACTGCTCATCGGCGTCGGCGACTGCGCTGATCCTGCTGCTGTTTTCTGCTCTGCTCGTCGGCGACTGCGCTGGACCTGCTGTTGTTTTCTGCTCTGATCATTGGCGACCGCGCTGGTCATGCTGCTGTTTTCTGCTCTGCTCATCGGCGGTTGCGCTGGTCCTGCTGGTGTTTTCTGCACTGCTCATCGGCCTCGGCGACTGCGCTGGTCCTGCTGTTGTTTTCGCCTCTGCTCGTCTGCGTCTGCTCTGCTCGTCGGCATCTGCAACTGTGCAGGTCCTGCTGTTGTTTTCGCCTCTGCTCGTCTTGTCTGCTCTGCTCGTCGGCGTCTGCGACTGCGCTGGTCCTGCTGCTGTTTTCTGCTCTGCTCGTCGGCGACTGCGCTGGTCCTGCTGCTGTTTTCTGCACTGCTCATCGGCGTCAGCGACTGTGCTGATCCTGCTGCTGTTTTCTGCACTGCTCATCGGCGTCTGCGACTGTGCTGGTCCTGCTGCTGTTTTCTGCTCTGCTCGTCGGTGACTGCGCTGGTTCTGCTGCTGTTTTCTGCACTGCTCATCGGCGTCAGCGACTGCGTTGATCCTGCTGCTGTTTTCTGCTCTGCTCATTGGTGTCTGCGACTGCGCATCTCCTGCTGCTTTTTTCTGCTCTGCTCGTCGGCGTCAGCGACTGCGCTGACCCTGCTGCTGTTTTCTACTCTGATCGTCTGCGACTGCGGATCTCCTGCTGCAGTTTTTTGCCCTGCTCGTCGGCATCAGTGACTGCGCTGATCCTGCTGCTGTTTTCTGCTCTGCTCGTCGGCCTCTGCGACTGCGCATCTCCTGCTGCTGTTTTTTGCTCTGCTCGTCGGCGACTGCACTGGTCCTGCTGCTGTTTTCTGCTCTGCTTGTCTGCGTCGGCGACTCCGCTGATCCTGCTGCTGTTTCCTGCTCTGCTCGTCGCCGTCGGCGACTGCGCTGGTCCTGCTGCTGTTTTCTTCTCTGCTTGTCGGCGTTTGCTCTGCTCGTCGGAGTCTGCGACTGCGCTGGTCCTGCTGCTGTTTTCTGCTCTGCTCATCGGCGACTGTGCTGGTCCTGCTGGTGTTTTCTGCACTGCTCAACGGCGTTGGCGACTGCGCTGGTCCTGCTGTTGTTTTCGCCTCTGCTCGTCGGCGTCTGCGACTGCGCTGATCCTGCTGCTGTTTTCTGCTCTGCTCGTCGGCTACTGCGCTGGTCCTGCTGCTTTTTTCTGCACTGCTCATCGGCGTTGGCGACTGTGCTGATCCTGCTGCTGTTTTCTGCTCTGCTCGTAGGCGTCGGCGACTGCGCTGGTCCTGCTGCTGTTTTCTGCACTGCTCATCGGCGTCGGCGACTGCGCTGATCCTGCTGCTGTTTTCTGCTCTGCTCGTCGGCGATTGCGCTGGACCTGCTGCTGTTTCCTGCTCTGCTTGTCTGCGTCAGCGAATGCGATGATCCTGCTGCTGTTTCCTGCTCTGCTCGTCGCCGTCGGCGACTGCGCTGGTCCTGCTGCTGTTTTCTGCTCTGCTCATCGGCGACTGCGCTGGTCCTGCTGTTGTTTTCGCCTCTGCTCGTTGGCGTCTGCCACTGCGCTGGTCCTGCTGCTGTTTTCTGCTCTGCTCGTCGGCGTTGGCGACTGCACTGACCCTGCTGCTGTTTTCTGCTCTGCTTGTCGACGTCAGCGACTGGGATGATCCTGCTGCTGTTTTCTTCTCTGCTCGTCTGCGTCAGCGAATGTGCTGATCCTGCTGTTGTTTTCTTCTCTGCTCGTCAGCGTCTGCTCTGCTCGTCGGCATCTGCGACTGCGCTGGTCGTGCTGCTGTTTTCTGCTCTGCTCTTCGGCGACTGCGCTGGTCCTGCTGCTGTTTTCTGCTCTGCTCGTCGGCGACTGCGCTGGTCATGCTGCTTTTTTCTGCTCTGCTCATCAGCGACTGCGCTGGTCCTGCTGCTGTTTTCTGCACTGCTCTTCGGCGTCGGCGACTGCGCTGATCCTGCGGCTGTTTTCTGCACTGCTCGTCGGCGACTGCGCAGGTCCTGCTGCTGTTTCCTGCTCTGCTCCTAGGCGTCGGCGACTGCCCTGGTCCTGCTGCTGTTTTCTGCACTGCTCATCTGCGTCGGCGACTGCGCTGATCCTGCTGCTGTTTTCTGCTCAGCTCGTCGGCGACTGCGCTGGACCTGCTGTTGTTTTCTGCTCTGATCGTCGGCGACTGCGCTGGTCATGCTGCTGTTTTCTTCTCTGCTTGTCGGCGTCTGCTCTGCTCATCGGCGTCTGCGCTGGTCCTGCTGCTGTTTTCTGCTCTGCTCATCGGCGACTGCGCTGGTCCTGCTGGTGTTTTCTGCACTGCTCATCGGCGTCGGCGACTGCGCTGGTCCTGCTGTTGTTTTCGCCTCTGCTCATCTGCGTCTGCTCTGCTTGTCGGCGTCTGCGACTGCGCAGGTCCTGCTGCTGTTTTCTGCTCTGCTTGTCAGCGACTGCGCTGGTCCTGCTGCTGTTTCCTGCTCTGCTCCTAGGCGTCGGCGACTGCCCTGGTCCTGCTGCTGTTTTCTGCACTGCTCATCGGCGTCGGCGACTGCGCTGATCCTGCTGCTGTTTTCTGCTCAGCTCGTCGGCGACTGCGCTGGACCTGCTGTTGTTTTCTGCTCTGATCGTCGGCGACTGCGCTGGTCATGCTGCTGTTTTCTTCTCTGCTTGTCGGCGTCTGCTCTGCTCGTCGGCGTCTGCGCTGGTCCTGCTGCTGTTTTCTGCTCTGCTCATCGGCGACTGCGCTGGTCCTGCTGGTGTTTTCTGCACTGCTCATCGCGTCGGCGACTGCGCTGGTCCTGCTGTTGTTTTCGCCTCTGCTCATCTGCGTCTGCTCTGCTCGTCGTTGTCTGCGACTGCGCAGGTCCTGCTGCTGTTTTCTGCTCTGCTCGTCGGCGACTGCGCTGGTCCTGCTGCTGTTTTCTGCACTGCTCATCGGCGTCAGCGACTGTGCTGATCCTGCTGCTGTTTTCTGCTCTGCTCGTAGGCGTCGGCGACTGCACTGGTCCTGCTGCTGTTTTCTGCACTGCTCATCGGCGTCAGTGACTGTGCTGATCCTGCTGCTGTTTTCTGCTCTGCTCATTGGCGTCTGCGACTGCGCATCTCCTGCTGCTTTTTTCTGCTCTGCTCGTCGGCGTCAGCGACTGCGCTGACCCTGCTGCTGTTTTCTACTCTGATCGTCTGCGACTGCGCATCTCCTGCTGCTGTTTTTTGCCCTGCTCGTCGGCATCAGCGACTGCGCTGATCCTGCTGCTGTTGTCTGCTCCACTCGTCGGCGTCTGCGACTGCGCATCTCCTGCTGCTGTTTTTTGCTCTGCTCGTCGGCGACTGCGCTGGTCCTGCTGCTGTTTTCTGCTCTGCTTGTCTGCGTCGGCGACTGCGCTGATCCTGCTGCTGTTTCCTGCTCTGCTCATCGCCGTCGGCGACTGCGCTGGACCTGCTGTTGCTTTCTGCTCTGATCGTCGGGGACTGCGCTGGTCATGCTGCTGTTTTCTTCTCTGCTTGTCGGCGTTTGCTCTGCTCGTCGGAGTCTGCGACTGCGCTGGTCCTGCTGCTGTTTTCTGCTCTGCTCATCGGCGACTGCGCTCGTCCTGCTGGTGTTTTCTGCACTGCTCAACGGCGTTGGCGACTGCGCTGGTCCTGCTGTTGTTTTCGCCTCTGCTCGTCGGCGTCTGCGACTGCGCTGGTCCTGCTGCTGTTTTCTGCTCTGCTCGTCGGCTACTGCGCTGGTCCTGCTGCTTTTTTCTGCACTGCTCATCGGCGTCGGCGACTGTGCTGATCCTGCTGCTGTTTTCTGCTCTGCTCGTGGGCGATTGCGCTGGACCTGCTGCTGTTTCCTGCTCTGCTCGTCGCCGTCGGCGACTGCGCTGGTCCTGCTGCTGTTTTCTGCTCTGCTTGTCTGCGTCAGCGAATGCGATGATCCTGCTGCTGTTTCCTGCTCTGCTCGTCGCCGTCGGCGACTGCGCTGGTCCTGCTGTTGTTTTCTGCTCTGATTGTCAGCGACTGTGCTGGTCATGCTGCTGTTTTCTTCTCTCCTTGTCGGAGTCTGCTCTGCTCGTCGGCGTCTGCGACTGCGCTGCTCCTGCTGCTGTTTTCTGCTCTGCTCATCAGCGACTGCGCTGGTCCTGCTGGTGTTTTCTGCACGGCTCATCAGCGTCGGCGACTGCGCTGGTCCTGCTGTTGTTTTCGCCTCTGCTCGTTGGCGTCTGAGACTGCGCTTATCCTGCTGCTGTTTTCTGCTCTGCTCGTCAGCGTCGGCGACTGCGCTGGTCCTGCTGTTGTTTTCTGCTCTGATTGTCGGCGTCTGCGACTGCGCTGGTCCTGCTTCTGTTTTCTGCTCTGCTCGTCGGCGTTGGCGACTGCACTGACCCTGCTGCTGTTTTCTGCTCTGCTTGTCGGCGTCGGGTACTGCGCTGTTCCTGCTGCTATTTTCTGCTCTGCTCATCGGCGTCAGCGACTGGGATGATCCTGCTGCTGTTTTCTGCTCTGCTCGTCTGCGTCAGCGAATGCGCTGATCCTGCTGCTTATTTCTGCTCTGCTCGTCGTCGTCGGCGCCTGCGCTGGTCCTGCTGTTGTTTTCTTCTCTGCTCGTCAGAGTCTGCTGTGCTCGTCGGCGTCTGCGACTGCGCTGGTCCTGCTGCTGTTTTCTGCTCTGCTCGTCGGTGACTGCGCTGGTCCTGCTAGTGTTTTCTGCACTGCTCATCGGCGTCGGCGACTGCGCTGATCCTGCGGCTGTTTTCTGCACTGCTCGTCGGCGACTGCGCAGGTCCTGCTGCTGTTTTCTGCTCTGCTTGTCGGCCACTGCGCTGGTCCTGCTGCTGTTTTCTGCTCTGCTCGTCGGCGACTGCGCTGGTCCTGCTGCTGTTTTCTGCTCTGCTCATCGGCGTCGGCGACTGCGCTGATCCTGCTGCTTTCTGCTCTGCTCGTCGGCCACTGCGCTGGTCCTGCTGTTGTTTTCGCCTCTGCTCGTTGGTGTCAGATCTGCTCGTCGGTTTCTGCGCAGGTCCTCCTGCTGTTTTCTGCTCTGCTCGTCTGCGACTGCGTTGCTCCTACTGCTGTTTTCTTCTCTGCTCGTTGGCGTCTGCGACTTCTCATCTCCTAATGCTTTTTTCTGCTCTGCTCGTCGGCGTCAGCGACTGCGCTGATCCTGCTGCTGTTTTCTGCTCTGCTCGTCGGTGTCAGCAACAACGCTGATCCTGCTGCTGTTTTTTGCTCTGCTCGTCGGCGACTGCGCTTGTCCTGCTGCTGTTTTCTGCACTGCTCATCGGTGTCAGCGACTACTCTGATCCTGCTGCTGTTTTTTACTCTGCTCGTCGGCGACTGCGCTGGTCCTGCTGCTGTTTACTGCACTGCTCATCGGCGTCGGCGACTGCGCTGATCCTGCTGCTGTTTTCTGCTCTGCTCGTAGGCGTCGGCGACACCGCTGTTCATGCTGCTGTTTTCTGCACTGCTCATCGGCGTCGGCGACTGCGCTGATCCTGCTGCTTTCTGCTCTGCTCGTAGGTGTCGCCAACTGCGCTGGTCCTGCTGTTGTTTTCGCCTCTGCTCGTCTGCGTCTGCTCTGCTCGTCTGCGTCTGCGCTGGTCCTGCTGCTGTTTTCTGCTCTGCTCTTCGACGACTGCGCTAGTCCTGCTGCTGTTTTCTGCACTGCTCATCGGCGTCGGCGACTGTACTGATCCTGCTGCTGTTTTCTGCTCTGCTCGTCGGCTACTGCGCTGGTCCTGCTGCTTTTTTCTGCACTGCTCATCGGCGTCGGCGACTGTGCTGATCCTGCTGCTGTTTTCTGCTCTGCTCGTGGGCGATTGCGCTGGACCTGCTGCTGTTTCCTGCTCTGCTCGTCGCCGTCGGCGACTGCGCTGGTCCTGCTGCTGTTTTCTGCTCTGCTTGTCTGCGTCAGCGAATGCGATGATCCTGCTGCTGTTTCCTGCTCTGCTCGTCGCCGTCGGCGACTGCGCTGGTCCTGCTGTTGTTTTCTGCTCTGATTGTCAGCGACTGTGCTGGTCATGCTGCTGTTTTCTTCTCTCCTTGTCGGAGTCTGCTCTGCTCGTCGGCGTCTGCGACTGCGCTGCTCCTGCTGCTGTTTTCTGCTCTGCTCATCAGCGACTGCGCTGGTCCTGCTGGTGTTTTCTGCACGGCTCATCAGCGTCGGCGACTGCGCTGGTCCTGCTGTTGTTTTCGCCTCTGCTCGTTGGCGTCTGAGACTGCGCTTATCCTGCTGCTGTTTTCTGCTCTGCTCGTCAGCGTCGGCGACTGCGCTGGTCCTGCTGTTGTTTTCTGCTCTGATTGTCGGCGTCTGCGACTGCGCTGGTCCTGCTTCTGTTTTCTGCTCTGCTCGTCGGCGTTGGCGACTGCACTGACCCTGCTGCTGTTTTCTGCTCTGCTTGTCGGCGTCGGGTACTGCGCTGTTCCTGCTGCTATTTTCTGCTCTGCTCATCGGCGTCAGCGACTGGGATGATCCTGCTGCTGTTTTCTGCTCTGCTCGTCTGCGTCAGCGAATGCGCTGATCCTGCTGCTTATTTCTGCTCTGCTCGTCGTCGTCGGCGCCTGCGCTGGTCCTGCTGTTGTTTTCTTCTCTGCTCGTCAGAGTCTGCTGTGCTCGTCGGCGTCTGCGACTGCGCTGGTCCTGCTGCTGTTTTCTGCTCTGCTCGTCGGTGACTGCGCTGGTCCTGCTAGTGTTTTCTGCACTGCTCATCGGCGTCGGCGACTGCGCTGATCCTGCGGCTGTTTTCTGCACTGCTCGTCGGCGACTGCGCAGGTCCTGCTGCTGTTTTCTGCTCTGCTCGTCGGCCACTGCGCTGGTCCTGCTGCTGTTTTCTGCTCTGCTCGTCGGCGACTGCGCTGGTCCTGCTGCTGTTTTCTGCTCTGCTCATCGGCGTCGGCGACTGCGCTGATCCTGCTGCTTTCTGCTCTGCTCGTCGGCCACTGCGCTGGTCCTGCTGTTGTTTTCGCCTCTGCTCGTTGGTGTCAGATCTGCTCGTCGGTGTCTGCGCAGGTCCTCCTGCTGTTTTCTGCTCTGCTCGTCTGCGACTGCGTTGCTCCTACTGCTGTTTTCTGCTCTGCTCGTCGGTGTCAGCGACAACGCTGATCCTGCTGCTGTTTTTTGCTCTGCTCGTCGGCGACTGCGCTTGTCCTGCTGCTGTTTTCTGCACTGCTCATCGGTGTCAGCGACTACTCTGATCCTGCTGCTGTTTTTTACTCTGCTCGTCGGCGACTGCGCTGGTCCTGCTGCTGTTTACTGCACTGCTCATCGGCGTCGGCGACTGCGCTGATCCTGCTGCTGTTTTCTGCTCTGCTCGTAGGCGTCGGCGACACCGCTGTTCATGCTGCTGTTTTCTGCACTGCTCATCGGCGTCGGCGACTGCGCTGATCCTGCTGCTTTCTGCTCTGCTCGTAGGTGTCGCCAACTGCGCTGGTCCTGCTGTTGTTTTCGCCTCTGCTCGTCTGCGTCTGCTCTGCTCGTCTGCGTCTGCGCTGGTCCTGCTGCTGTTTTCTGCTCTGCTCTTCGACGACTGCGCTAGTCCTGCTGCTGTTTTCTGCACTGCTCATCGGCGTCGGCGACTGTACTGATCCTGCTGCTGTTTTCTGCTCTGCTCGTAGGCGTCGGCGACTGCGCTGGTCCTGCTGCTGTTTTCTGCACTGCTCATCGGTGTCTGCGACTGCGCTGGTCCTGCTGGTGTTTTCTGCAAAGCTCATCAGCGTCGGCGACTGCGCTGGTCCTGCTGTTGTTTTCGCCTCTGCTCGTTGGCGTCTGAGACTGCGCTTATCCTGCTGCTGTTTTCTGCTCTGCTCGTCAGCGTCGGCGACTGCGCTGGTCCTGCTGTTGTTTTCTGCTCTGATTGTCGGCGTCTGCGACTGCGCTGGTCCTGCTGCTGTTTTCTGCTCTGCTCGTCGGCGTTGGCGACTGCACTGACCCTGCTGCTGTTTTCTGCTCTGCTTGTCGGCGTCGGGTACTGCGCTGTTCCTGCTGCTATTTTCTGCTCTGCTCATCGGCGTCAGCGACTGGGATGATCCTGCTGCTGTTTTCTGCTCTGCTCGTCTGCGTCAGCGAATGCGCTGATCCTGCTGCTGATTTCTGCTCTGCTCGTCGTCGTCGGCGCCTGCGCTGGTCCTGCTGTTGTTTTCTTCTCTGCTCGTCAGAGTCTGCTCTGCTCGTCGGCGTCTGCGACTGCGCTGGTCCTGCTGCTGTTTTCTGCTCTGCTCGTCGGTGACTGCGCTGGTCCTGCTAGTGTTTTCTGCACTGCTCATCGGCGTCGGCGACTGCGCTGATCCTGCGGCTGTTTTCTGCACTGCTCGTCGGCGACTGCGCAGGTCCTGCTGCTGTTTTCTGCTCTGCTCGTCGGCGACTGCGCTGGTCCTGCTGCTGTTTTCTGCTCTGCTCGTCGGCGACTGCGCTGGTCCTGCTGATGTTTTCTGCTCTGCTCATCGGCGACTGTGCTGGTCCTGCTGCTGTTTTCTGCACTGCTCATCGGCGTCGGCGACTGCGCTGGTCCTGCTGTTGTTTTCGCCTCTGCTCGTCGGTGTCAGCTCTGCTCGTCGGCGTCTGCGCAGGTCCTCCTGCTGTTTTCTGCTCTGCTCGTCGGCGTCGGCGACTGCGCTGGTCCTGCTGCTGTTTTCTGCACTGCTCATCGGCGTCGGGTACTGCGCTGTTCCTGCTGCTATTTTCTGCTCTGCTCATCGGCGTCAGCGACTGGGATGATCCTGCTGCTGTTTTCTGCTCTGCTCGTCTGCGTCAGCGAATGCGCTGATCCTGCTGCTGATTTCTGCTCTGCTCGTCGTCGTCGGCGCCTGCGCTGGTCCTGCTGTTGTTTTCTTCTCTGCTCGTCAGAGTCTGCTCTGCTCGTCGGCGTCTGCGACTGCGCTGGTCCTGCTGCTGTTTTCTGCTCTGCTCGTCGGTGACTGCGCTGGTCCTGCTAGTGTTTTCTGCACTGCTCATCGGCGTCGGCGACTGCGCTGATCCTGCGGCTGTTTTCTGCACTGCTCGTCGGCGTCTGCGCAGGTCCTGCTGCTGTTTTCTGCTCTGCTCGTCGGCGACTGCGCTGGTCCTGCTGCTGTTTTCTGCTCTGCTCGTCGGCGACTGCGCTGGTCCTGCTGCTGTTTTCTGCTCTGCTCATCGGCGACTGTGCTGGTCCTGCTGCTGTTTTCTGCACTGCTCATCGGCGTCGGCGACTGCGCTGGTCCTGCTGTTGTTTTCGCCTCTGCTCGTCGGTGTCAGCTCTGCTCGTCGGCGTCTGCGCAGGTCCTCCTGCTGTTTTCTGCTCTGCTCGTCGGCGTCGGCGACTGCGTTGCTCCTGCTGCTGTTTTCTTCTCTGCTCGTTGGCGTCTGCGACTACTCATCTCCTAATGCTTTTTTCTGCTCTGCTCGTCGGCGTCAGCGACTGCGCTGATCCTGCTGCTGTTTTCTGCTCTGCTCGTCGGTGTCAGCGACAACGCTGATCCTGCTGCTGTTTTTTGCTCTGCTTGTCGGCGACTGCGCTGGTCCTGCTGCTGTTTTCTGCACTGCTCATCGGTGTCAGCGACTACGCTGATCCTGCTGCTGTTTTTTGCTCTGCTCGTCGGCGACTGCGCTGGTCCTGCTGCTGTTTACTGCACTGCTCATCGGCGTCGGCGACTGCGCTGATCCTGCTGCTGTTCTTTGCTCTGCTCGTCGGCGACTGCGCTGGTCATGCTGCTGTTTTCTGCACTGCTCATCGGCGTCGGCGACTGCGCTGATCCTGCTGCTTTATGCTCTGCTCGTAGGTGTCGCCAACTGTGCTGGTCCTGCTGTTGTTTTCGCCTCTGCTGGTCTGCGTCTGCTCTGCTCGTCTGCGTCTGCGACTGCGCTGGTCCTGCTGCTGTTTTCTGCTCTGCTCTTCGGCGACTGCGCTAGTCCTGCTGCTGTTTTCTGCACTGCTCATCGGCGTCGGCGACTGTACTGATCCTGCTGCTGTTTTCTGCTCTGCTCGTAGGCGTCGGCGACTGCGCTGGTCCTGCTGCTGTTTTCTGCACTGCTCATCGGCGTCGGCGACTGCGTTGATCCTGCTGCTGTTTTCTGCTCTGCTCAATGGCCTCTGCGACTGCGCATCTCCTTCTGCTTTTTTCTGCTCTGCTCGTCGGCGTCAGCGACTGCGCTGCTCCTGCTGCTGTTTTCTGCTCTGCTCGTCAGCGTCTGCGAATGTGCTGATCCTGCTGCTGTTTCCTGCTCTGCTCGTCGCCGTCGGCGACTGCGCTGGTCCTGCTGCTGTTTTCTGCTCTGCTTTTCTGCGTCAGCGAATGCGCTGATCCTGCTGCTGTTTCCTGCTCTGCTCATCGCCGTCGGCAACTGCGCTGGTCCTGCTGTTGTTTTCTGCTCTGATTGTCGGCGTCTGCTCTGCTCGTCGGCGTCTGCGACTGCGCTGGTCCTGCTGCTGTTTTATGTTCTGCTCATCGGCGACTGCGCTGGTCCTGCTGGTGTTTTCTGCACTGCTCATCGGCGTCGGCGACTGCGCTGGCCCTGCTGTTGTTTTCGCCTCTGCTCGTTGGTGTCTGCGACTGCGCTGGTCCTGCTGCTGTTTTCTGCTCTGCTCGTCGGCGACTGCGCTGGTCCTGCTGCTGTTTTCTGCACTGCTCATCGGCGTCGGCAACTGCGCTGATCCTGCTGCTGTTTTCTGCTCTGCTCGTCGGCGACTGCGCTGGACCTGCTGCTGTTTTCTGCACTGCTCACCGGCGTCGGCGACTGCGTTGATCCTGCTGCTGTTTTCTGCTCTGCTCGTTGGCGTCTGCGACTGCGCATCTCCTGCCGCTGTTTTCTGCTCTGCTCGTCGGCGTCAGCGACTGCGCTGATCCTGCTGCTGTTTTCTGTTCTGCTCATCGGCGTCTGCGACTGCGCATCTCCTGCTGCTGTTTTTTGCTCTGCTCGTCGGCGTCGGCGATTGCGCTGATCCTGCTGCTGTTTTCTGCTCTGCTCATCGGCGTCATCGACTGGGCTGATCCTGCTGCTGTTTTCTGCTCTGCTCGTCTGCGTCAGCGAATGCAATGGTCCTGCTGTTGTTTTCTGCTCTGATCGCCGGCGTCGGCGACTGCGCTGGTCCTGCTGGTGTTTTCTTCTCTGCTCGTCGGCGTCTGCTGTGCTCGTCGGCGTCTGCACTGGTCCTGCTGCTTTTTTCTGCTCTGCTCGTCGGCGACTGCGCTGGTCCTGCTCTTGTTTTCCCCTCTGTTCGTCGGCGTCTGCTCTGATCATCGGCATCTGCGAATGCGCTGGTCCTGCTGCTGTTTTCTGCTCTGCTCGTTGGCGACTGCGCTGGTCCTGCTGCTGTTTTCTGCACTGCTCATCGGCATCCGCAACTACGCTGATCCTGCTGTTGTTTTCTCCTCTGCTCGTAGGCGTCGGCGACTGCGCTGGTCCTGCTGTTGTTTTCTGCACTGCTCATCGGCGTCGATGACTGCGTTGATCCTGCTGCTGTTTTCTGCTCTGCTCATAGGCGTCGGCGACTGCGCTGGTCCTGCTGCTGAATTCTGCACTGCTCATCGGCGTCGGCGACTGCGCTGATCCTGCTGCTGTTTTCTGCTGTGCTTGTCGGCGTCGCCGACTGCCCTGGTCCTGCTGCTTTTTTCTGCTCTGCTCGTCGGCGACTGCGCTGGTCCTGCTGCTGTTTTCTGCACTGCTCATCGGCGTCGGCGACTGCGTTGATCCTGCTGCTGTTTTCTGCTCTGCTCGTTCGCGTCTGCGACTGCGCAACTCCTGCTGCATTTTTTTGCTCAGCTCGTCGGCGTCTGAGACTGCGCATCTCCTGCTGCTGTTTTGTGCACTGCTCATCGGCGTCGGCGACTGTGCTGATCCTGCTGCTATTTTCTGCTCTGCTCGTAGGCGTCTGCGAATGTGCTGATCCTGCTGCTGTTTCCTGCTCTGCTCGTCGCCGTCGGCGACTGCGCTGGTCCTGCTGCTGTTTTCTGCTCTGCTTTTCTGCGTCAGCGAATGCGCTGATCCTGCTGCTGTTTCCTGCTCTGCTCATCGCCGTCGGCAACTGCGCTGGTCCTGCTGTTGTTTTCTGCTCTGATTGTCGGCGTCTGCTCTGCTCGTCGGCGTCTGCGACTGCGCTGGTCCTGCTGCTGTTTTATGTTCTGCTCATCGGCGACTGCGCTGGTCCTGCTGGTGTTTTCTGCACTGCTCATCGGCGTCGGCGACTGCGCTGGCCCTGCTGTTGTTTTTGCCTCTGCTCGTTGGTGTCTGCGACTGCGCTGGTCCTGCTGCTGTTTTCTGCTCTGCTCGTCGGCGACTGCGCTGGTCCTGCTGCTGTTTTCTGCACTGCTCATCGGCGTCGGCAACTGCGCTGATCCTGCTGCTGTTTTCTGCTCTGCTCGTCGGCGACTGCGCTGGACCTGCTGCTGTTTTCTGCACTGCTCACCGGCGTCGGCGACTGCGTTTATCCTGCTGCTGTTTTCTGCTCTGCTCGTTGGCGTCTGCGACTGCGCATCTCCTGCCGCTGTTTTCTGCTCTGCTCGTCGGCGTCAGCGACTGCGCTGATCCTGCTGCTGTTTTCTGTTCTGCTCGTCGGCGTCTGCGACTGCGCATCTCCTGCTGCTGTTTTTTGCTCTGCTCGTCGGCGTCGGCGATTGCGCTGATCCTGCTGCTGTTTTCTGCTCTGCTCATCGGCGTCATCGACTGGGCTGATCCTGCTGCTGTTTTCTGCTCTGCTCGTCTGCGTCCGCGAATGCAATAGTCCTGCTGTTGTTTTCTGCTCTGATCGCCGGCGTCGGCGACTGCGCTGGTCCTGCTGCTGTTTTCTTCTCTGCTCGTCGGCGTCTGCTGTGCTCGTCGGCGTCTGCACTGGTCCTGCTGCTTTTTTCTGCTCTGCTCGTCGGCGACTGCGCTGGTCCTGCTCTTGTTTTCCCCTCTGTTCGTCGGCGTCTGCTCTGATCATCGGCATCTGCGAATGCGCTGGTCCTGCTGCTGTTTTCTGCTCTGCTCGTTGGCGACTGCGCTGGTCCTGCTGCTGTTTTCTGCACTGCTCATCGGCATCCGCAACTACGCTGATCCTGCTGCTGTTTTCTCCTCTGCTCGTAGGCGTCGGCGACTGCGCTGGTCCTGCTGTTGTTTTCTGCACTGCTCATCGGCGTCGATGACTGCGTTGATCCTGCTGCTGTTTTCTGCTCTGCTCATAGGCGTCGGCGACTGCGCTGGTCCTGCTGCTGAATTCTGCACTGCTCATCGGCGTCGGCGACTGTGCTGATCCTGCTGCTGTTTTCTGCTGTGCTTGTCGGCGTCGCCGACTGCCCTGGTCCTGCTGCTTTTTTCTGCTCTGCTCGTCGGCGACTGCGCTGGTCCTGCTGCTGTTTTCTGCACTGCTCATCGGCGTCGGCGACTGCGTTGATCCTGCTGCTGTTTTCTGCTCTGCTCGTTCGCGTCTGCGACTGCGCAACTCCTGCTGCATTTTTTTGCTCAGCTCGTCGGCGTCTGAGACTGCGCATCTCCTGCTGCTGTTTTGTGCACTGCTCATCGGCGTCGGCGACTGTGCTGATCCTGCTGCTATTTTCTGCTCTGCTCGTAGGCGTCTGCGAATGTGCTGATCCTGCTGCTGTTTCCTGCTCTGCTCGTCGCCGTCGGCGACTGCGCTGGTCCTGCTGCTGTTTTCTGCTCTGCTTTTCTGCGTCAGCGAATGCGCTGATCCTGCTGCTGTTTCCTGCTCTGCTCATCGGCGTCGGCGACTGCGTTGATCCTGCTGCTGTTTTCTGCTCTGCTCGTTCGCGTCTGCGACTGCGCAACTCCTGCTGCATTTTTTTGCTCAGCTCGTCGGCGTCTGAGACTGCGCATCTCCTGCTGCTGTTTTGTGCACTGCTCATCGGCGTCGGCGACTGTGCTGATCCTGCTGCTATTTTCTGCTCTGCTCGTAGGCGTCTGCGACTGCGCTGGTCCTGCTGCTGTTTTCTGCACTGCTCATCGGCGTCGGCGACTGCGCTCATCCTGCTGCTGTTTTCAGCTCTGCTCGTCGGCGACTGCGCTGGTCCTGCTGCTGTTTTCTGCACTGCTCATCGGAGTCGGCGACTGCGTTGATCCTGCTGCTGTTTTCTGCTCTGCTCATTGGCGTCTGCGACTGCGCATCTCCTGCTGCTTTTTTCTGCTCTGCTAGTCGGCGTCAGCGACTGCGCTGATCCTGCTGCTGTTTTCTGCTCTGCTCGTCGGCGTCTGCGACTGCGCATCTCCTGCTGCTGTTTTTTGCTCTGCTCGTCGGCGTCGGCGACTGCGCTGATCCTGCTGCTTTTTTCTGCTCTGCTCTTCGGCGTCAGCGACTGGGCTGATCCTGCTGCTGTTTTCTGCTCTGCTCGTCTGCGTCAGCAAATGCGCTGATCCTGCTGCTGTTTCCTGCTCTGCTCGTCGCGGTTGGCGACTGCGCTGGTCCTGCTGTTGTTTTCTGCTCTGATCCCCGGCGTCGGGGACTGCGCTGGTCCTGCTGCTGTTTTCTTCTCTGCTCGTCGGCATCTGCGCTGGTCCTGCTGCTGTTTTCTGCTCTGCTCGTCGGCGACTGCGCTGGTCCTGCTGGTGTTTTCGCCTATGCTCGTCGGCGTCTGCTCTGCTCATTGTCGTCTGCGACTGCGCTCGTCCTGCTGCTGTTTTCTGCTCTGCTCATCGGCGACTGCGCTGGTCCTGCTGCTGTTTTCTGCACTGCTCATCGGCGTCGGCGACTGCGCTGATCCTGCTGCTGTTTTCTGCTCTGCTCGTAGGCGTCGCCGACTGCGCTGGTCCTGCTGCTGTTTTACTGCTCTGCTCGTCGGCGACTGAGCTGGTCCTGCTGCTGTTTTCTGCACTGCTCATCTGCGTCGCCAACTGTGCTTTTCCTGCTGCTGTTTTCTGCTCTGCTCGTCGGCGTCTGCGTTGATCCTGCTGCTGTTTTCTGCTCTGCTCGTCTGCGACTGCGCTGGTCCTGCTGCTGTTTTCTGCACTGCTCATCGGCGTCGGTGACTGCGTTGCTCCTGCTGCTGTTTTCTGCTCTGCTCGTAGGCGTCGGCGACTGCGCTGGTCCTGCTGCTGCTTTCTGCACTGCTCATCGGCGTCGGCGACTGCACTGGTCCTGCTGTTGTTTTCGCCTCTGCTCGTCGGCGTCTGCTCTGCTCATCGGCGTCTGCGACTGCGCTGATCCTGCTGCTATTTTCTTGTCTGCTCGTCGGTGTCAGCGACTGCGCTGATCCTGCTGCTGTTTTCTGCTCTGCTCGTCGACGTCTGAGACTGCACATCTCCTGCTGCAGTTTTTTGCTCTGCTCGTCGGCGTCGGCGACTGCGCTGATCCTGCTGCTATTTTCTGCTCTGCTCGTCGGAGTCGGCGACTGCTCTGATCCTGCTGCTATTTTCTGCTCTGCTCATCGGCGTCGGCGACTGCGCTGGTCCTGCTGTTGTTTTCTCCTCTGCTCGTCTGCGTCTGCTCTGCTCGTCGGCGTCTGTGACTGCGCTGGTCCTGCTGCTGTTTTCTGCTCTGCTCGTCGGCGACTGCGCTGGTCCTGCTGCTGTTTTCTGCACTGCTCATCGGCGTCGGCGACTGCACTGATCCTGCTGCTGTTTTCTGCTCTGTTCGTAGGCGTCGGTGACTGCGCTGGTCATGCTGCTGTTTTCTGCACTGCTCATCGGCGTTGGCGACTGCGCTGGTCCTCCTGTTGTTTTCGCCTCTGCTCTTCGGCGTCTGTTCTGCTCATCGGCGTCTGCGACTGCGCTGGTCCTGCTGCTGTTTTAGCTCTGCTCGTCGGCGACTACGCTGGTCCTGCTGCTGTTTTCTGCACTGCGCATTGGCGTCGGCGACTGCGCTGATCCTGCTGCTGTTTTCTGCTCTGCTAGTAGGCATCGCCGACTGCGCTGGTCCTGCTGCTGTTTTCTGCTCTGCTCTTGGGCGACTGCGCTGGTCCTGCTTTATTTTTTTACTCTACTCGTCGGTGTCAGCGACTGCGCTGATCCTGCTGCTGTTTTCTGCTCTGCTCGTCAGTGTCTGAGACTGCACATCTCCTGCTGCTGTTTTTTGCTCTGCTCGTCGGCGTCGGCGACTGCGCTGATCCTGCTGCTATTTTCTGCTCTGCTTGTCGGTGTCGGCGACTGCGCTGGTTCTGCTGCTGTTTTCTGCTCTGCTCGTCGGCGTCTGCGAATGCGCTGATCCTGCTGCTGTTTTTTGCTCTGCTCGTCTGCGTCAGCGAATGCGCTGATCCTGCTGCTGTTTCCTGCTCTTCTCGTCGCCGTCGGCGACTGCGCTGGTCCTGCTGTTGTTTTCTGCACTGCTCATTGGCGTCTGCGACTACGCATCTCCTGCTGCTTTTTCCTGCTCTGCTCGTCTGCGTCAGCGACTGCGCTGACCCTGCTGCTGTTTTCTGCTCTGATCGTCTGCGACTGCGCATCTCCTGCTGCTGTTTTTTGCTCTGCTCGTCGGCGTCAGCGACTGCGCTGATCCTGCTGCTGTTTTCTGCTCTGCTCGTCGGCGTCTGCGACTGCGCATCTCCTGCTGCTGTTTTTTGCTCTGCTCGTCGGCGACTGCGCTGGTCCTGCTGCTTTTTTCTTCTCTGCTCATCGGCGTCGGCGACTGCGCTGGTCCTGCTGCTGTTTTCTGCTCTGCTCGTCGGCGTCTGCGCTGGTCCTGCTGCTGTTTTCTGCTCTGCTCGTCGGCGACTGCGCTGGTCCTGCTGCTGTTTTCTGCACTGCTCATCGGCGTCGGTGACTGCGTTGATCCTGCTGCTGTTTTCTGCTCTGCTCGTAGGCGTCGGCGACTGTGCTGGTCCTGCTGCTGCTTTCTGCACTGCTCATCGGCGTCGGCGACTGCGCTGGTCCTGCTGTTGTTTTCGCCTCTGCTCGTCGGCGTCTGCTCTGCTCATCGGCGTATGCGACTGCGCTGATCCTGCTGCTGTTTTCTGCTCTGCTCGTTCGCGTCTGCGACTGCGCAACTCCTGCTGCATTTTTTTGCTCAGCTCGTCGGCGTCTGAGACTGCGCATCTCCTGCTGCTGTTTTGTGCACTGCTCATCGGCGTCGGCGACTGTGCTGATCCTGCTGCTATTTTCTGCTCTGCTCGTAGGCGTCTGCGACTGCGCTGGTCCTGCTGCTGTTTTCTGCACTGCTCATCGGCATCGGCGACTGCGCTCATCCTGCTGCTGTTTTCAGCTCTGCTCGTCGGCGACTGCGCTGGTCCTGCTGCTGTTTTCTGCACTGCTCATCGGAGTCGGCGACTGCGTTGATCCTGCTGCTGTTTTCTGCTCTGCTCATTGGCGTCTGCGACTGCGCATCTCCTGCTGCTTTTTTCTGCTCTGCTAGTCGGCGTCAGCGACTGCGCTGATCCTGCTGCTGTTTTCTGCTCTGCTCGTCGGCGTCTGCGACTGCGCATCTCCTGCTGCTGTTTTTTGCTCTGCTCGTCGGCGTCAGCGACTGCGCTGATCCTGCTGCTTTTTTCTGCTCTGCTCTTCGGCGTCAGCGACTGGGCTGATCCTGCTGCTGTTTTCTGCTCTGCTCGTCTGCGTCAGCAAATGCGCTGATCCTGCTGCTGTTTCCTGCTCTGCTCGTCGCGGTTGGCGACTGCGCTGGTCCTGCTGTTGTTTTCTGCTCTGATCCCCGGCGTCGGGGACTGCGCTGGTCCTGCTGCTGTTTTCTTCTCTGCTCGTCGGCATCTGCGCTGGTCCTGCTGCTGTTTTCTGCTCTGCTCGTCGGCGACTGCGCTGGTCCTGCTGGTGTTTTCGCCTATGCTCGTCGGCGTCTGCTCTGCTCATTGTCGTCTGCGACTGCGCTCGTCCTGCTGCTGTTTTCTGCTCTGCTCATCGGCGACTGCGCTGGTCCTGCTGCTGTTTTCTGCACTGCTCATCGGCGTCGGCGACTGCGCTGATCCTGCTGCTGTTTTCTGCTCTGCTCGTAGGCGTCGCCGACTGCGCTGGTCCTGCTGCTGTTTTACTGCTCTGCTCGTCGGCGACTGAGCTGGTCCTGCTGCTGTTTTCTGCACTGCTCATCTGCGTCGCCAACTGTGCTTTTCCTGCTGCTGTTTTCTGCTCTGCTCGTCGGCGTCTGCGTTGATCCTGCTGCTGTTTTCTGCTCTGCTCGTCTGCGACTGCGCTGGTCCTGCTGCTGTTTTCTGCACTGCTCATCGGCGTCGGTGACTGCGTTGCTCCTGCTGCTGTTTTCTGCTCTGCTCGTAGGCGTCGGCGACTGCGCTGGTCCTGCTGCTGCTTTCTGCACTGCTCATCGGCGTCGGCGACTGCACTGGTCCTGCTGTTGTTTTCGCCTCTGCTCGTCGGCGTCTGCTCTGCTCATCGGCGTCTGCGACTGCGCTGATCCTGCTGCTATTTTCTTGTCTGCTCGTCGGTGTCAGCGACTGCGCTGATCCTGCTGCTGTTTTCTGCTCTGCTCGTCGACGTCTGAGACTGCACATCTCCTGCTGCTGTTTTTTGCTCTGCTCGTCGGCGTCGGCGACTGCGCTGATCCTGCTGCTATTTTCTGCTCTGCTCGTCGGAGTCGGCGACTGCTCTGATCCTGCTGCTATTTTCTGCTCTGCTCATCGGCGTCGGCGACTGCGCTGGTCCTGCTGTTGTTTTCTCCTCTGCTCGTCTGCGTCTGCTCTGCTCGTCGGCGTCTGTGACTGCGCTGGTCCTGCTGCTGTTTTCTGCTCTGCTCGTCGGCGACTGCGCTGGTCCTGCTGCTGTTTTCTGCACTGCTCATCGGCGTCGGCGACTGCACTGATCCTGCTGCTGTTTTCTGCTCTGTTCGTAGGCGTCGGTGACTGCGCTGGTCATGCTGCTGTTTTCTGCACTGCTCATCGGCGTTGGCGACTGCGCTGGTCCTCCTGTTGTTTTCGCCTCTGCTCTTCGGCGTCTGTTCTGCTCATCGGCGTCTGCGACTGCGCTGGTCCTGCTGCTGTTTTAGCTCTGCTCGTCGGCGACTGCGCTGGTCCTGCTGCTGTTTTCTGCACTGCGCATTGGCGTCGGCGACTGCGCTGATCCTGCTGCTGTTTTCTGCTCTGCTAGTAGGCATCGCCGACTGCGCTGGTCCTGCTGCTGTTTTCTGCTCTGCTCTTGGGCGACTGCGCTGGTCCTGCTTTATTTTTTTACTCTACTCGTCGGTGTCAGCGACTGCGCTGATCCTGCTGCTGTTTTCTGCTCTGCTCGTCAGTGTCTGAGACTGCACATCTCCTGCTGCTGTTTTTTGCTCTGCTCGTCGGCGTCGGCGACTGCGCTGATCCTGCTGCTATTTTCTGCTCTGCTTGTCGGTGTCGGCGACTGCGCTGGTTCTGCTGCTGTTTTCTGCTCTGCTCGTCGGCGTCTGCGAATGCGCTGATCCTGCTGCTGTTTTTTGCTCTGCTCGTCTGCGTCAGCGAATGCGCTGATCCTGCTGCTGTTTCCTGCTCTTCTCGTCGCCGTCGGCGACTGCGCTGGTCCTGCTGTTGTTTTCTGCACTGCTCATTGGCGTCTGCGACTACGCATCTCCTGCTGCTTTTTCCTGCTCTGCTCGTCTGCGTCAGCGACTGCGCTGACCCTGCTGCTGTTTTCTGCTCTGATCGTCTGCGACTGCGCATCTCCTGCTGCTGTTTTTTGCTCTGCTCGTCGGCGTCAGCGACTGCGCTGATCCTGCTGCTGTTTTCTGCTCTGCTCGTCGGCGTCTGCGACTGCGCATCTCCTGCTGCTGTTTTTTGCTCTGCTCGTCGGCGACTGCGCTGGTCCTGCTGCTTTTTTCTTCTCTGCTCATCGGCGTCGGCGACTGCGCTGGTCCTGCTGCTGTTTTCTGCTCTGCTCGTCGGCGTCTGCGCTGGTCCTGCTGCTGTTTTCTGCTCTGCTCGTCGGCGACTGCGCTGGTCCTGCTGCTGTTTTCTGCACTGCTCATCGGCATCGGTGACTGCGTTGATCCTGCTGCTGTTTTCTGCTCTGCTCGTAGGCGTCGGCGACTGTGCTGGTCCTGCTGCTGCTTTCTGCACTGCTCATCGGCGTCGGCGACTGCGCTGGTCCTGCTGTTGTTTTCGCCTCTGCTCGTCGGCGTCTGCTCTGCTCATCGGCGTATGCGACTGCGCTGATCCTGCTGCTATTTTCTTCTCTGCTCGTCGGTGTCAGCGACTGCGCTGATCCTGCTGCTGTTTTCTGCTCTGCTCGTCGGCGTCTGAGACTGCACATCTCCTGCTGCTGTTTTTTGCTCTGCTCGTCGGCGTCGGCGACTGCGCTGATCATGCTGCTTTTTTCTGCTCTGTTCGTCGGCGTCGGCGACTGCGCTGATCCTGCTGCTATTTTCTGCTCTGCTCATCGGCGTCGGCGACTGCGCTGGTCCTGCTGTTGTTTTCGCCTCTGCTCGTCTGCGTCTGCTCTGCTCGTCGGCGTCTGCGACTGCGCTGGTCCTGCTGCTGTTTTCTGCTCTGCTCGTCAGCGACTGCGCTGGTCCTGCTGCTGTTTTCTGCACTGCTCATCGGCGTCGGCGACTGCACTGATCCTGCTGCTGTTTTCTGCTCTGCTCGTAGGCGTCGGTGACTGCGCTGGTCATGCTGCTGTTTTCTGCACTGCTCATCGGCGTTGGCGACTGCGCTGGTCCTGCTGTTGTTTTCGCCTCTGCTCTTCGGCGTCTGTTCTGCTCATCGGCGTCTGCGACTGCGCTGGTCCTGCTGCTGTTTTCTGCTCTGTTCGTCGGCGACTGCGCTGGTCCTGCTGCTGTTTTCTGCACTGCGCATTGGCGTCGGCGACTGCGCTGATCCTGCTGCTGTTTTCTGCTCTGCTCGTAGGCATCGCCGACTGCGCTGGTCCTGCTGCTGTTTTCTGCTCTGCTCATCAGTGTCTGAGACTGCACATCTCCTGCTGCTGTTTTTTGCTCTGCTCGTCGGCGTCGGCGACTGCGCTGATCCTGCTGCTATTTTCTGCTCTGCTCGTCGGCGTCGGCGACTGCGCTGGTTCTGCTGCTGTTTTCTGCTCTGCTTATCTGCGTCAGTGAATGCGCTGATCCTGCTGCTGTTTTTTCCTCTGCTCGTCTGCGTCAGCGAATGCGCTGATCCTGCTGCTGTTTCCTGCTCTTCTGGTCGCCGTCGGCGACTGCGCTGTTCCTGCTGTTGTTTTCTGCACTGCTCATTGGCGTCTGCGACTGCGCATCTCCTGCTGCTTTTTCCTGCTCTGCTCGTCTGCGTCAGCGACTGCGCTGACCCTGCTGCTGTTTTCTGCTCTGATCGTCTGCGACTGCGCATCTCCTGCTGCTGTTTTTTGCTCTGCTCGTCGGCGTCATCGACTGCGCTGATCCTGCTGCTGTTTTCTGCTCTGCTCGTCGGCGTCTGCGACTGCGCATCTCCTGCTGCTGTTTTTTGCTCTGCTCGTCGGCGACTGCGCTGGTCCTGCTGCTGTTTTCTTCTCTGCTCATCGGCGTCGGCGACTGCGCTGGTCTTGCTGTTGTTTTCGTCTCTGCTCGTTCGTCGTCTGCGACTGTGCTGGTCCTGCTGCTGTTTTCTGCTCTGCTCGTCGGCGACTGCGCTGGTCCTGCTGCTGTTTTCTGCACTGCTCATCGGCGTCGGCGACTGTGCTGATCCTGCTGCTGTTTTCTGCTCTGCTCGTAGGCGTCGACGACTGCGCTGGTCCTGCTGCTGTTTTCTGGACTGCTCATCGGCATCGGCGACTGCGCTGATCCTGCTGCTGTTTTCTTCTCTGCTCATCGGCGTCGGCGACTGCGCTGGTCTTGCTGTTGTTTTCGTCTCTGCTCGTTCGTCGTCTGCGACTGTGCTGGTCCTGCTGCTGTTTTCTGCTCTGCTCGTCGGCGTCATCGACTGCGCTGATCCTGCTGCTGTTTTCTGCTCTGCTCGTCGGCGTCTGCGACTGCGCATCTCCTGCTGCTGTTTTTTGCTCTGCTCGTCGGCGACTGCGCTGGTCCTGCTGCTGTTTTCTTCTCTGCTCATCGGCGTCGGCGACTGCGCTGGTCTTGCTGTTGTTTTCGTCTCTGCTCGTTCGTAGTCTGCCACTGTGCTGGTCCTGCTGCTGTTTTCTGCTCTGCTCGTCGGCGACTGCGCTGGTCCTGCTGCTGTTTTCTGCACTGCTCATCGGCGTCGGCGACTGTGCTGATCCTGCTGCTGTTTTCTGCTCTGCTCGTAGGCGTCGGCGACTGCGCTGGTCCTGCTGCTGTTTTCTGCACTGCTCATCGGCATCGGCGACTGCGCTGATCCTGCTGCTGTTTTCTGCTCTGCTCGTCGGCGACTGCGCTGGACCTGCTGCTGTTTTCTGCACTGCTCATCGGCGTCGGCTACTGCATTGATCCTGCTGCTGTTTTCTGCTCTGCTCATTGGCGTCTGCGACTGCGCTGATCCTGCTGCTGTTTTCTGCTCTGCTCGTCGGCGTCTGCGCATCTCCTGCTGCTGTTTTTTGCTCTGCTCATCGGCGTCGGCAACTGTGCTGATCCTGCTGCTGTTTTCTGCTCTGCTCATCGGCGTCAGGGACTGGGCTGATCCTGCTGCTGTTTTCTGCTGTGCTCATTTGCGTCAGCGAATGCGCTGATCCTGCTGCTGTTTCCTGCTCTGCTCTTCGCCGTCGGCGACTTTGCTGGTCCTGCTGTTGTTTTTTGCTCTGATCGCCGGCGTCAGCGACTGCGCTGGTCCTGCTGCTGTTTTCTTCTCTGCTCGTCGGCGTCTGCTCTGCTCGTCGGCATCTGCGCTGGTCCTGCTGCTGTTTTCTGCTCTGCTCGTCGGCGACTGCGCTGGTCCTGCTGTTGTTTTCGCCTCTGCTCGTCGGCGTCTGCTCTGCTCATCGGCGACTGCGACTGCGCTGGTCCTGCTGCTGTTTTCTCCTCTGCTCGTCGGCGTCAGCGACTGCGCTGACCCTGCTGCTGTTTTCTGCTGTGATCGTCTGCGACTGCGCATCTCCCGCTGCTGTTTTTTGCTCTGCTCGTCGGCGACTGCACTTGTCCTGCTGTTGTTTTCGCCTCTGCTCGTCGGCGGCTGCGACTGCGCTGGTCCTGCTGCTGTTTTTTGCTCTGCTCGTCGGCGACTGCGCTGGTCCTGCTGCTGTTTTCTGCACTGCTCATCGGCGTCGGCGACTGTGCTGATCCTGCTGCTGTTTTCTGCTCTGCTCGTAGGCGTTGGCGACTGCGCTTGACCTGCTGCTGTTTTCTGCACTGCTCATCAGCGTCGGCGACTGCGTTGATCCTGCTGCGGTTTTCTGCTCTGCTCGTCGGCGACTGCGCTGGTCCTGCTGTTGTTTTTGTCTCTGCTCGTCTGCGTCTGCTCTGCTCATCGGCGTCTGCGACTGCGCTGGTCCTGCTGCTGTTTTCTGCTCTGCTCATCGGCGTCAGTGACTGGGCTGATCCTGCTGCTGTTTTCTGCTCTGCTCGTCTGCGTCAGCGAATGCGCTGATCCTGCTGCTGTTTCCTGCTCTGCTCGTCGCCGTCGGCGCCTGCGCTGGTCCTGCTGTTGTTTTCTGCTCTGATCGCCGGCCTTGGCGACTGCGCTGGTCCTGCTGGTGTTTTCTGCACTGCTGATCGGCGTCGGCGACTGCGCTGGTCCTGCTGTTGTTTTCGCCTCTGCTCGTCGGCGTCTGCGACTGCGCTGGTTCTGCTGCTGTTTTCTGCTCTGCTCGTCGGCGACTGCGTTGATCCTGCTGCTGTTTTCTGCTCTGCTCGTTGGCGTCTGCGACTGCGCATTTCCTGCCGTTTTTTTCTGCTCTGCTCGTCGGCGTCAGCGACTGTGCTGATCCTGCTGCTGTTTTCTGCTCTGCTCGTCGGCGTCTGCGAATGCGCTGATCCTGCTTCTGTTTCCTGCTCTGCTCGTCGCCGTCGGCGACTGCGCTGGTCCTGCTGCTGTTTTCTGCTCTGCTTTTCTGCGTCAGCGAATGCGCTGATCCTGCTGCTGTTTCCTGCTCTGCTCGTTGCCGTTGGCGACTGAGCTGGTCCTGCTTTTGTTTTCTGCTCTGATTGTCGGCGACTGCGCTGGTCATGCTGCTGTTTCCTTCAATGCTTGTCGGCGTCTGCTCTGCTCGTCGGCGTCTGCGACTGCGCTGGTCCTGCTGCTGTTTTATGCTCTGCTCATCGGCGACTGCGCTGGTCCTGCTGGTGTTTTCTGCACTGCTCATCGGCGTCGGCGACTGCTCTGGCCCTGCTGTTTTTTTAGCCTCTGCTCGTTGGCGTCTGCGACTGCGCTGGTCCTGCTGCTGTTTTCTGCTCTGCTCGTCGGCGACTGCGCTGGTCCTGCTGCTGTTTTCTGCACTGCTCATCGGCGTCGGCGACTGCGTTGATCCTGCTGCTGTTTTCTGCTCTGCTCGTCGGCGACTGCGCTGGACCTGCTGTTTTTTTTCTGCACTGCTCACCGGCGTCGGCGACTGCGTTGATCCTGCTGCTGTTTTCTGCTCTGCTCGTTGGCGTGTGCGACTGCGCATCTCCTGCCGCTGTTTTCTGCTCTGCTCGTCGGCGTCAGCGGCTGCGCTGATCCTGCTGCTGTTTTCTGCTCTGCTCGTCGGCGTCTGCGACTGAGCATCTCCTGCTGCTGTTTTTTGCTCTGCTCGTCGGCGTCGGCGTCTGCGCTGATCCTGCTGCTGTTTTCTGATCTGCTCATCGGCGTCAGCGACTGGGCTGATCCTGCTGCTGTTTTCTGCTCTGCTCGTCTGCGTCAGCGAATACGCTGGTCCTGCTGTTGTTTTCTGCTCTGATCGCCGGTGTCGGCGACTGCGCTGGTCCTGCTGCTGTTTTCTTCCCTGCTCGTCGGCGTCTGCTGTGCTCGTCGGCGTCTGCGCTGGTCCTGCTGCTGTGTTCTGCTCTGCTCGTCGGCGACTGCGCTGGTCCTGCTCTTGTTTTCCCCTCTGCTCGTAGGCGTCTGCTCTGCTCATTGGCGTCTGCGACTGCGCATCTCCTGCTGCTTTTTTCTGCTCTGCTCGTCGGCGTCAGCGACTGCGCTGATCCTGCTGCTGTTTTCTGCTCTGCTCGTCGGCGTCTGTGACTGCGCATCAGCTGCTACTGTTTTCTGCTCTGCTCGTCGGCGTCTGTGACTGCGCATCAGCTGCTGCTGTTTTTTGCTTTGCTCGTCGGCGTCGGCGACTGCGCTGTTGTTTTCGCCTCTGCTCGTTGGAGTCTGCGACTGCGCTGGTCCTGCTGCTGTTTTCTGCTCTGCTCGTCGGCGACTGCGCTGGTCCTGCTGCTGTTTTCTGCACTGCTCATCGGCGTCGGCGACTGTGCTGATCCTGCTGCTGTTTCCTGCTCTGCTCGTCGGCGACTGCGCTGATCCTGCTGCTGTTTTCTGCTCTGCTCATCGGCGTCGGCAACTGCGCTGATCCTGCTGCTGTTTTCTGCTCTGCTCATCGGCGTCAGGGACTGGGCTGATCCTGCTGCTGTTTTCTGCTGTGCTCGTCTGCGTCAGCGAATGCCCTGATCCTGCTGCTGTTTCCTGCTCTGCTCTTTGCCGTCGGTGACTTTGCTGGTCCTTCTGTTGTTTTCTGCTCTGATCGCCGGCGTCGGCGACTGCGCTGGTCCTGCTGCTGTTTTCTTCTCTGCTCGTCGGCGTCTGCTCTGCTCATCGGCATCTGCGAATGCGCTGGTCCTGCTGCTATTTTCTGCTCTGCTCGTTGGTGACTGCGCTGGTCCTGCTATTGTTTTCCGCTCTGCTCGTCGGCGACTGCGCTGGTCCTGCTGTTGTTTTCGCCTCTGCTCGTCGGCGTCTGCTCGGCTCATCGGCGTCTGCGAATGCGCTGGTCCTGCTGCTGTTTTCTGCTCTGCTCGTTGGTGACTGCGCTGGTCCTGCTGCTATTTTCTGCACTGCTCATCGGCGTCCGCAACTGCGCTGATCCTACAGCTGTTTTCTGCTCTGCTCGTAGGCGTCGGCGACTGCGCTGGTCCTGCTGTTGTTTTCTGCACTGCTCATCGGCGTTGATGACTGCGTTGATCCTGCTGCTGTTTTCTGCTCTGCTCGTAGGCGTCGGCGAATGCGCTGGTCCTGCTGCTGATTTCTGCACTGCTCATCGGCGTCGGCGACTGCGCTGATCCTGCTGCTGTTTCTGCTCTGCTTGTCGGCGTCGCAGACTGCGCTGGTCCTGCTGCTGTTTTCTGCACTGCTCGTTCGCATCTGCGACTGCGCAACTCCTGCTTCTTTTTTTTGCTCAGCTCGTCGGCGTCTGAGACTGCACATCTCCTGCTGCTGTTTTGTGCACTGCTCATCGGCGTCGGCGACTGTGCTGATCCTGCTGCTATTTTCTGCTCTTCTCGTAGGCGTCGGCGACTGCGCTGGTCCTGCTGCTGTTTTCTGCACTGCTCATCGGCGTCGGCGACTGCGCTTATCCTGCTGCTGTTTTCTGCTCTGCTCGTCGGCGACTGCGCTGGTCCTGCTGCTGTTTTCTGCTCTGCTCGTCAGTGTCTGAGACTGCACATCTCCTGCTGCTGTTTTTTGCTCTGCTCGTCGGCGTCGGCGACTGCGCTGATCCTGCTGCTATTTTCTGCTCTGCTCGTCGGCGTCGGCGACTGCACTGGTCCTGCTGCTGTTTTCTGCTCTGCTTGTCTGCGTCAGCGAATGTGCTGATCCTGCTGCTGTTTTTTGCTCTGCTCGTCTGCGTCAGCGAATGCGCTGATCCTGCTGCTGTTTCCTGTTCTTCTCGTCGCCGTTGGCGACTGCGCTGGTCCTGCTGTTGTTTTCTGCACTGCTCATTGGAGTCTGCGACTGCGCATCTCCTGCTGCTTTTTTCTGCTCTGCTCGTCTGCGTCAGCGACTGCGGTGACCCTGCTGCTGTTTTCTGCTCTGATCGTCGGCGTCTGAGACTGCACATCTCATGCTGCTGTTTTTTGCTCTGTTCGTCGGCGTCGGCGACTGCGCTGATCCTGCTGCTCTTTTCTGCTCTGCTCGTCGGCGTCGGCGACTGCGCTGATCCTGCTGCAATTTTCTGCTCTGCTCATCGGCGTCGGCGACTGCGCTGGTCCTGCTGTTGTTTTCGCCTCTGCTCGTCTGCGTCTGCTCTGCTTGTCGGCATCTGCGACTGCGCTGGTCCTGCTGCTGTTTTCTGCACTGCTCATCGGCGTCGGCGACTGCACTGATCCTGCTGCAGTTTTCTGCTCTGCTCGTAGGCGTCGGTGACTGCGCAGGTCATGCTGCTGTTTTCTGCACTGCTCATCGGCGTCGGCGACTGCGCTGGTCCTGCTGTTGTTTTCGCCTCTGCTTGTCGGCGTCTGCTCTGCTCATCGGCGTCTGCGACTGCGCTGGTCCTGCTGCTGTTTTCTGCTCTGCTCGTCGGCGACTGCGCTGGTCCTGCTGCTGTTTTTTGCACTGCTCATTGGCGTCGGCGACTGCGCTGATCCTGCTGCTGTTTTCTGCTCTGCTCGTAGGCATCACCGACTGCGCTGGTCCTGCTGCTGTTTTCTGCTCTGCTCTTGGGCGACTGCGCTGGTCCTGCTGCATTTTTTTACTCTACTCGTCGGTGTCAGCGACTGCGCTGATCCTGCTGCTGTTTTCTGCTCTGCTCGTCAGTGTCTGAGACTGCACATCTCCAGCTGCTGTTTTTTGCTCTGCTCGTCGGCGTCGGCGACTGCGCTGATCCTGCTGCTATTTTCTGCTCTGCTCGTCGGCGTCGGCGACTGCACTGGTCCTGCTGCTGTTTTCTGCTCTGCTTGTCTGCGTCAGCGAATGCGCTGATCCTGCTGCTGTTTTTTGCTCTGCTCGTCTGCGTCAGCGAATGCGCTGATCCTGCTGCTGTTTCCTGTTCTTCTCGTCGCCGTTGGCGACTGCGCTGGTCCTGCTGTTGTTTTCTGCACTGCTCATTGGCGTCTGCGACTGCGCATCTCCTGCTGCTTTTTTCTGCTCTGCTCTTCTGCGTCAGCGACTGCGCTGACCCTGCTGCTGTTTTCTGCTCTGATCGTCTGCGACTGCGCATCTCCTGCTGCTGTTTTTTGCTCTGCTCATCGGCATCAGCGACTGCGCTGATCCTGCTGCTGTTTTCTGCTCTGCTCGTCGGCGTCTGCGACTGCGCATCTCCTGCTGCTGTTTTTTCTTCTGCTCGTCGGCGACTGCGCTGGTCCTGCTGCTGTTTTCTTCTGTGCTCATCGGGGTCGGCGACTGTGCTGGTCCTGCTGCTGTTTTCGGCACTGCTCGTTCGTCGTCTGCGACTGCGCTGGTCCTGATGCTGTTTTCTGCACTGCTCATCGGCGTCGGCGTTTGTGCTGATCCTGCTGCTGTTTTCTGCTCTGCTCGTAGGCGTCGGCGACTGCGCTGGTCCTGCTGCTGTTTTCTGCACTGCTCATCGGCATCGGCGACTGCGCTGATCCTGCTGCTGTTTTCTGCTCTGCTCGTCGGCGACTGCCCTGGACCTGTTGCTGTTTTCTGCACTGCTCATCGGCGTCGGCGACTGTGTTGATCCTGCTGCTGTTTTCTGCTCTGCTCGTTGGCGTCTGCGACTGCGCATCTCCTGGCGCTTTTTTCTGCTCTGCTCGTCGGCGTCAGCGACTGCGCTGATCCTGCTGCTGTTTTCTGCTCTGCTCGTCGGCGTCTGCGACTGCGCATCTCCTGCTGCTGTTTTTTGCTCTGCTCGTCGGCGTCGGCAACTGCGCTGATCCTGCTGCTGTTTTCTGCTCTGCTCATCGGCGTCAGGGACTGGGCTGATCCTGCTGCTGTTTTCTGCTGTGCTCGTCTGCGTCAGTGAATGCGCTGATCCTGCTGCTGTTTCCTGCTCTGCTCTTCGCCGTCGGCGACTGCGCTGGTCCTGCTGCTGTTTTCTTCTCTGCTCGTCGGCGTCTGCTCTGCTCGTCGGCGTCTGCGCTGGTCCTGCTGCTGTTTTCTGCTCTGCTCGTCGGCGACTGCGCTGGTCCTGCTGTTGTTTTCGCCTCTGCTCGTCGGCGTCTGCTCTGCTCATCGGCGACTGCCACTGCGCTGGTCCTGCTGCTGTTTTCTGCTCTGCTCGTCGGCGTCAGCGACTGCGCTGACCCTGCTGCTGTTTTCTGCTGTGATCGTCTGCGACTGCGCATCTCCTGCTGCTGTTTTTTCCTCTGCTCGTCGGCGTCTGAGACTGCGCTGATCCTGCTGCTGTTTTCTGCTCTGCTCATCGGCGTCTGCGACTGCGCATCTCCTGCTGCTGTTTTTTAATCTGCTCGTCGGCGACTGCACTTGTCCTGCTGTTGTTTTCGCCTCTGCTCGTCGGCGTCTGCGACTGCGCTGGTCCTGCTGCTGGTTTTTGCTCTGCTCGTTGGCGACTGCGCTGGTCCTGTTTCTGTTTTCTGCACTGCTCATCGGCGTCGGCGACTGTGCTGATCCTGCTGCTTTTTTCTGCTCTGCTCGTAGGCGTTGGCGTCTGCGCTGGTCCTGCTGCTGTTTTCTGCACTGCTCATAGGCGTCGGCGACTGCGCTGATCCTGCTGCTGTTTTCTGCTCTGCTCCTCGGCGACTGCGCTGGACCTGCTGCTGTTTTCTGCACTGCTCATCGGTGTCGGCGACTGCGTTGATCCTGCTGTGGTTTTCTGCTCTGCTCGTCGGCGACTGCGCTGGTCCTGCTGTTGTTTTTGCCTCTGCTCGTCGGCGTCTGCTCTGCTCATCGGCGTCTGCGACTGCGCTGGTCCTGCTGCTGTTTTCTGCTCTGCTCATCGGCGTCAGTGACTGGGCTGATCCTTCTGCTGTTTTCTGCTCTGCTCGTCTGCGTCAGCGAATGCGCTGATCCTGCTGCTGTTTCCTGCTCTGCTCGTCGCCGTCGGCGCCTGCGCTGGTCCTGCTGTTGTTTTCTCCTCTAATCGCCGGCGTTGGCGACTGCGCTGGTCCTGCTGTTGTTTTCTCCTCTGCTCGTCGGCGTCGCCTCTGCTCATCGGCATCTGCGACTGCGCTGGTCCTGCTGCTGTTTTCTGCTCTGCTCGTCGGTGACTGCGCTAATCCTGCTGCTGTTTTCTGCTCTGCTCGTTGGCGACTGCGCTGGTCCTTCTGCTGTTTTCTGCTCTGCTCGTTGGCATCTGCGACTGCGCATCTCCTGCTACTTTTTTCTGCTCTGCTAGTCGGCGTCAGCGATTGCGCAGATCCTGCTGCTGTTTTCTGCTCTGCTCGTCGGCGTCTGCGACTGCACATCTCCTGCTGCTGTTTTTTGCTCTGCTCGTCGGTGTCGGCGACTGCGCTGATCCTGCTGCTTTTTTCTGCTCCGCTCATCGGCGTCAGCGACTGGGCTGATCCTGCTGCTGTTTTCTGCTCTGCTCGTCTGCGTCAGCAAATGCGCTGATCCTGCTGCTGTTTCCTGCTCTGCTCGTCGCGGTCGGCGACTGCGCTGTCCGGCTGTTGTTTTCTGCTCTGCTCGTCGGCGTCTGTGACTGCGCTGGTCCTGCTGCTGTCTTCTGCTCTGCTCGATGGCGACTGCGCTGGTCCTGCTGGTGTTTTCTGCACTGCTCATCGGCGTCGGCGACTGCGCTGGTCCTGCTGTTTTTTTCGCCTCTGCTCGTCGGCGTCTGCTCTGCTCATCGTCGTCTGCGACTGCGCTGGTCCTGCTGCTTTTTTCTGCTCTGCTCGTCGCCGTCGGCGCCTGCGCTGGTCCTGCTTTTGTTTTCTGCTCTGATCGCCGGCGTTGGCGACTGCGCTGGTCCTGCTGTTGTTTTGGCGTCTGCTCGTCGGCGTCTGCTCTGCTCGTCGGCGTCTGCGACTGCGCTGGTCCTGCTGCTGTTTTCTGCTCTGCTCATCGGCGACTGTGCTGGTCCTGCTGCTGTTTTCGGCACTGCTCGTTCGTCGTCTGCGACTGCGCTGGTCCTGCTGCTGTTTTCTGCACTGCTCATCGGCGTCGGCATCTGTGCTGATCCTGCTGCTGTTTTCTGCTCTGCTCGTAGGCGTCGGCGACTGCGCTGGTCCTGCTGCTGTTTTCTGCACTGCTCATCGGCATTGGCGACTGCGCTGATCCTGCTGCTGTTTTCTGCTCTGCTCGTCGGTGACTGCCCTGGACCTGTTGCTGTTTTCTGCACTGCTCATCGGCGTCGGCGACTGCGTTGATCCTGCTGCTGTTTTCTGCTCTTCTCGTTGGCGTCTGCGACTGCGCATCTCCTGGCGCTTTTTTCTGCTCTGCTCGTCGGCGTCAGCGACTGCGCTGATCCTGCTGCTGTTTTCTGCTCTGCTAGTCGGCGTCTGCGACTGCGCATCTCCTGCTGCTGTTTTTTGCTCTGCTCGTCGGCGTCGGCAACTGCGCTGATCCTGCTGCTGTTTTCTGCTCTGCTCATCGGCGTCAGGGACTGGGCTGATCCTGCTGCTGCTTTCTGCTGTGCTCGTCTGCGTCAGCGAATGCCCTGATCCTGCTGCTGTTTCCTGCTCTGCTCTTCGCCGTCGGCGACTGCGCTGGTCCTGCTGCTGTTTTCTTCTCTGCTCGTCGGCGTCTGCTCTGCTCGTCGGCGTCTGCGCTGGTCCTGCTGCTGTTTTCTGCTCTGCTCGTCGGCGACTGCGCTGGTCCTGCTGTTGTTTTCGCCTCTGCTCGTCGGCGTCTGCTCTGCTCATCGGCGACTGCCACTGCGCTGGTCCTGCTGCTGTTTTCTGCTCTGCTCGTCGGCGTCAGCGACTGCGCTGACCCTGCTGCTGTTTTCTGCTGTGATCGTCTGCGACTGCGCATCTCCTGCTGCTGTTTTTTCCTCTGCTCGTCGGCGTCAGAGACTGCGCTGATCCTGCTGCTGTTTTCTGCTCTGCTCATCGGCGTCTGCGACTGCGCATCTCCTGCTGCTGTTTTTTAATCTGCTCGTCGGCGACTGCACTTGTCCTGCTGTTGTTTTCGCCTCTGCTCGTTGGCGTCTGCGACTGCGCTGGTCCTGCTGCTGTTTTTTGCTCTGCTCGTTGGCGACTGCGCTGGTCCTGCTGCTGTTTTCTGCACTGCTCATCGGCGTCGGCGACTGTGCTGATCCTGCTGCTTTTTTCTGCTCTGCTCGTAGGCGTTGGCGTCTGCGCTGGTCCTGCTGCTGTTTTCTGCACTGCTCATCGGCGTGGGCGACTGCGCTGATCCTGCTGCTGTTTTCTGCTCTGCTCCTCGGCGACTGCGCTGGACCTGCTGCTGTTTTCTGCACTGCTCATCGGCGTCGGCGACTGCGTTGATCCTGCTGTGGTTTTCTGCTCTGCTCGTCGGCGACTGCGCTGGTCCTGCTGTTGTTTTTGCCTCTGCTCGTCGGCGTCTGCTCTGCTCATCGGCGTCTGCGACTGCGCTGGTCCTGCTGCTGTTTTCTGCTCTGCTCATCGGCTTCAGTGACTGGGCTGATCCTGCTGCTGTTTTCTGCTCTGCTCGTCTGCGTCAGCGAATGCGCTGATCCTGCTGCTGTTTCCTGCTCTGATCGTCGCCGTCGACGCCTGCGCTGGTCCTGCTGTTGTTTTCTGCTCTGATCGCCGGCGTTGGCGACTGCGCTGGTCCTGCTGCTGTTTTCTGCTCTGCTCCTCGGCGACTGCGCTGGACCTGCTGCTGTTTTCTGCACTGCTCATCGGCGTCGGCGACTGCGTTGATCCTGCTGTGGTTTTCTGCTCTGCTCGTCGGCGACTGCGCTGGTCCTGCTGTTGTTTTCTCCTCTGCTCGTCGGCGTCGCCTCTGCTCATCGGCATCTGCGACTGCGCTGGTCCTGCTGCTGTTTTCTGCTCTGCTCGTCGGCGACTGCGCTGATCCTGCTGCTGTTTTCTGCTCTGCTCCTCGGCGACTGCGCTGGTCCTTCTGCTGTTTTCTGCTCTGCTCGTTGGCGTCTGCGACTGCGCATCTCCTGCTACTTTTTTCTGCTCTGCTAGTCGGCGTCAGCGACTGCGCAGATCCTGCTGCTGTTTTCTGCTCTGCTCATCGGCGTCGTCAACTGCGCTGATCCTGCTGCTGTTTTCTGCACTGCTCATCGGCGTCGGCATCTGTGCTGATCCTGCTGCTGTTTTCTGCTCTGCTCGTAGGCGTCGGCGACTGCGCTGGTCCTGCTGCTGTTTTCTGCACTGCTCATCGGCATTGGCGACTGCGCTGATCCTGCTGCTGTTTTCTGCTCTGCTCGTCGGTGACTGCCCTGGACCTGTTGCTGTTTTCTGCACTGCTCATCGGCGTCGGCGACTGCGTTGATCCTGCTGCTGTTTTCTGCTCTTCTCGTTGGCGTCTGCGACTGCGCATCTCCTGGCGCTTTTTTCTGCTCTGCTCGTCGGCGTCAGCGACTGCGCTGATCCTGCTGCTGTTTTCTGCTCTGCTAGTCGGCGTCTGCGACTGCGCATCTCCTGCTGCTGTTTTTTGCTCTGCTCGTCGGCGTCGGCAACTGCGCTGATCCTGCTGCTGTTTTCTGCTCTGCTCATCGGCGTCAGGGACTGGGCTGATCCTGCTGCTGCTTTCTGCTCTGCTCGTAGGCGTCTGCGAATGCGCTGATCCTGCTGCTGTTTTTTGCTCTGCTCGTCTGCGTCAGCGAATGCGCTGATCCTGCTGCTGTTTCCTGCTCTTCTCGTCGCCGTCGGCGACTGCGCTGGTCCTGCTGTTGTTTTCTGCACTGCTCATTGGCGTCTGCGACTACGCATCTCCTGCTGCTTTTTCCTGCTCTGCTCGTCTGCGTCAGCGACTGCGCTGACCCTGCTGCTGTTTTCTGCTCTGATCGTCTGCGACTGCGCATCTCCTGCTGCTGTTTTTTGCTCTGCTCGTCGGCGTCAGCGACTGCGCTGATCCTGCTGCTGTTTTCTGCTCTGCTCGTCGGCGTCTGCGACTGCGCATCTCCTGCTGCTGTTTTTTGCTCTGCTCGTCGGCGACTGCGCTGGTCCTGCTGCTTTTTTCTTCTCTGCTCATCGGCGTCGGCGACTGCGCTGGTCCTGCTGCTGTTTTCTGCTCTGCTCGTCGGCGTCTGCGCTGGTCCTGCTGCTGTTTTCTGCTCTGCTCGTCGGCGACTGCGCTGGTCCTGCTGCTGTTTTCTGCACTGCTCATCGGCGTCGGTGACTGCGTTGATCCTGCTGCTGTTTTCTGCTCTGCTCGTAGGCGTCGGCGACTGTGCTGGTCCTGCTGCTGCTTTCTGCACTGCTCATCGGCGTCGGCGACTGCGCTGGTCCTGCTGTTGTTTTCGCCTCTGCTCGTCGGCGTCTGCTCTGCTCATCGGCGTATGCGACTGCGCTGATCCTGCTGCTGTTTTCTGCTCTGCTCGTTCGCGTCTGCGACTGCGCAACTCCTGCTGCATTTTTTTGCTCAGCTCGTCGGCGTCTGAGTTTGCGCATCTCCTGCTGCTGTTTTGTGCACTGCTCATCGGCGTCGGCGACTGTGCTGATCCTGCTGCTATTTTCTGCTCTGCTCGTAGGCGTCTGCGACTGCGCTGGTCCTGCTGCTGTTTTCTGCACTGCTCATCGGCATCGGCGACTGCGCTCATCCTGCTGCTGTTTTCAGCTCTGCTCGTCGGCGACTGCGCTGGTCCTGCTGCTGTTTTCTGCACTGCTCATCGGAGTCGGCGACTGCGTTGATCCTGCTGCTGTTTTCTGCTCTGCTCATTGGCGTCTGCGACTGCGCATCTCCTGCTGCTTTTTTCTGCTCTGCTAGTCGGCGTCAGCGACTGCGCTGATCCTGCTGCTGTTTTCTGCTCTGCTCGTCGGCGTCTGCGACTGCGCATCTCCTGCTGCTGTTTTTTGCTCTGCTCGTCGGCGTCGGCGACTGCGCTGATCCTGCTGCTTTTTTCTGCTCTGCTCTTCGGCGTCAGCGACTGGGCTGATCCTGCTGCTGTTTTCTGCTCTGCTCGTCTGCGTCAGCAAATGCGCTGATCCTGCTGCTGTTTCCTGCTCTGCTCGTCGCGGTTGGCGACTGCGCTGGTCCTGCTGTTGTTTTCTGCTCTGATCCCCGGCGTCGGGGACTGCGCTGGTCCTGCTGCTGTTTTCTTCTCTGCTCGTCGGCATCTGCGCTGGTCCTGCTGCTGTTTTCTGCTCTGCTCGTCGGCGACTGCGCTGGTCCTGCTGGTGTTTTCGCCTATGCTCGTCGGCGTCTGCTCTGCTCATTGTCGTCTGCGACTGCGCTCGTCCTGCTGCTGTTTTCTGCTCTGCTCATCGGCGACTGCGCTGGTCCTGCTGCTGTTTTCTGCACTGCTCATCGGCGTCGGCGACTGCGCTGATCCTGCTGCTGTTTCCTGCTCTGCTCGTAGGCGTCGCCGACTGCGCTGGTCCTGCTGCTGTTTTACTGCTCTGCTCGTCGGCGACTGAGCTGGTCCTGCTGCTGTTTTCTGCACTGCTCATCTGCGTCGCCAACTGTGCTTTTCCTGCTGCTGTTTTCTGCTCTGCTCGTCGGCGTCTGCGTTGATCCTGCTGCTGTTTTCTGCTCTGCTCGTCTGCGACTGCGCTGGTCCTGCTGCTGTTTTCTGCACTGCTCATCGGCGTCGGTGACTGCGTTGCTCCTGCTGCTGTTTTCTGCTCTGCTCGTAGGCGTCGGCGACTGCGCTGGTCCTGCTGCTGCTTTCTGCACTGCTCATCGGCGTCGGCGACTGCACTGGTCCTGCTGTTGTTTTCGCCTCTGCTCGTCGGCGTCTGCTCTGCTCATCGGCGTCTGCGACTGCGCTGATCCTGCTGCTATTTTCTTGTCTGCTCGTCGGTGTCAGCGACTGCGCTGATCCTGCTGCTGTTTTCTGCTCTGCTCGTCGACGTCTGAGACTGCACATCTCCTGCTGCTGTTTTTTGCTCTGCTCGTCGGCGTCGGCGACTGCGCTGATCCTGCTGCTATTTTCTGCTCTGCTCGTCGGAGTCGGCGACTGCTCTGATCCTGCTTCTATTTTCTGCTCTGCTCATCGGCGTCGGCGACTGCGCTGGTCCTGCTGTTGTTTTCTCCTCTGCTCGTCTGCGTCTGCTCTGCTCGTCGGCGTCTGTGACTGCGCTGGTCCTGCTGCTGTTTTCTGCTCTGCTCGTCGGCGACTGCGCTGGTCCTGCTGCTGTTTTCTGCACTGCTCATCGGCGTCGGCGACTGCACTGATCCTGCTGCTGTTTTCTGCTCTGTTCGTAGGCGTCGGTGACTGCGCTGGTCATGCTGCTGTTTTCTGCACTGCTCATCGGCGTTGGCGACTGCGCTGGTCCTCCTGTTGTTTTCGCCTCTGCTCTTCGGCGTCTGTTCTGCTCATCGGCGTCTGCGACTGCGCTGGTCCTGCTGCTGTTTTAGCTCTGCTCGTCGGCGACTGCGCTGGTCCTGCTGCTGTTTTCTGCACTGCGCATTGGCGTCGGCGACTGCGCTGATCCTGCTGCTGTTTTCTGCTCTGCTAGTAGGCATCGCCGACTGCGCTGGTCCTGCTGCTGTTTTCTGCTCTGCTCTTGGGCGACTGCGCTGGTCCTGCTTTATTTTTTTACTCTACTCGTCGGTGTCAGCGACTGCGCTGATCCTGCTGCTGTTTTCTGCTCTGCTCGTCAGTGTCTGAGACTGCACATCTCCTGCTGCTGTTTTTTGCTCTGCTCGTCGGCGTCGGCGACTGCGCTGATCCTGCTGCTATTTTCTGCTCTGCTTGTCGGTGTCGGCGACTGCGCTGGTTCTGCTGCTGTTTTCTGCTCTGCTCGTCGGCGTCTGCGAATGCGCTGATCCTGCTGCTGTTTTTTGCTCTGCTCGTCTGCGTCAGCGAATGCGCTGATCCTGCTGCTGTTTCCTGCTCTTCTCGTCGCCGTCGGCGACTGCGCTGGTCCTGCTGTTGTTTTCTGCACTGCTCATTGGCGTCTGCGACTACGCATCTCCTGCTGCTTTTTCCTGCTCTGCTCGTCTGCGTCAGCGACTGCGCTGACCCTGCTGCTGTTTTCTGCTCTGATCGTCTGCGACTGCGCATCTCCTGCTGCTGTTTTTTGCTCTGCTCGTCGGCGTCAGCGACTGCGCTGATCCTGCTGCTGTTTTCTGCTCTGCTCGTCGGCGTCTGCGACTGCGCATCTCCTGCTGCTGTTTTTTGCTCTGCTCGTCGGCGACTGCGCTGGTCCTGCTGCTTTTTTCTTCTCTGCTCATCGGCGTCGGCGACTGCGCTGGTCCTGCTGCTGTTTTCTGCTCTGCTCGTCGGCGTCTGCGCTGGTCCTGCTGCTGTTTTCTGCTCTGCTCGTCGGCGACTGCGCTGGTCCTGCTGCTGTTTTCTGCACTGCTCATCGGCGTCGGTGACTGCGTTGATCCTGCTGCTGTTTTCTGCTCTGCTCGTAGGCGTCGGCGACTGTGCTGGTCCTGCTGCTGCTTTCTGCACTGCTCATCGGCGTCGGCGACTGCGCTGGTCCTGCTGTTGTTTTCGCCTCTGCTCGTCGGCGTCTGCTCTGCTCATCGGCGTATGCGACTGCGCTGATCCTGCTGCTATTTTCTTCTCTGCTCGTCGGTGTCAGCGACTGCGCTGATCCTGCTGCTGTTTTCTGCTCTGCTCGTCGGCGTCTGAGACTGCACATCTCCTGCTGCTGTTTTTTGCTCTGCTCGTCGGCGTCGGCGACTGCGCTGATCATGCTGCTATTTTCTGCTCTGCTCGTCGGCGTCGGCGACTGCGCTGATCCTGCTGCTATTTTCTGCTCTGCTCATCGGCGTCGGCGACTGCGCTGGTCCTGCTGTTGTTTTCGCCTCTGCTCGTCTGCGTCTGCTCTGCTCGTCGGCGTCTGCGACTGCGCTGGTCCTGCTGCTGTTTTCTGCTCTGCTCGTCAGCGACTGCGCTGGTCCTGCTGCTGTTTTCTGCACTGCTCATCGGCGTCGGCGACTGCACTGATCCTGCTGCTGTTTTCTGCTCTGCTCGTAGGCGTCGGTGACTGCGCTGGTCATGCTGCTGTTTTCTGCACTGCTCATCGGCGTTGGCGACTGCGCTGGTCCTGCTGTTGTTTTCGCCTCTGCTCTTCGGCGTCTGTTCTGCTCATCGGCGTCTGCGACTGCGCTGGTCCTGCTGCTGTTTTCTGCTCTGTTCGTCGGCGACTGCGCTGGTCCTGCTGCTGTTTTCTGCACTGCGCATTGGCGTCGGCGACTGCGCTGATCCTGCTGCTGTTTTCTGCTCTGCTCGTAGGCATCGCCGACTGCGCTGGTCCTGCTGCTGTTTTCTGCTCTGCTCATCAGTGTCTGAGACTGCACATCTCCTGCTGCTGTTTTTTGCTCTGCTCGTCGGCGTCGGCGACTGCGCTGATCCTGCTGCTATTTTCTGCTCTGCTCGTCGGCGTCGGCGACTGCGCTGGTTCTGCTGCTGTTTTCTGCTCTGCTTATCTGCGTCAGTGAATGCGCTGATCCTGCTGCTGTTTTTTCCTCTGCTCGTCTGCGTCAGCGAATGCGCTGATCCTGCTGCTGTTTCCTGCTCTTCTGGTCGCCGTCGGCGACTGCGCTGTTCCTGCTGTTGTTTTCTGCACTGCTCATTGGCGTCTGCGACTGCGCATCTCCTGCTGCTTTTTCCTGCTCTGCTCGTCTGCGTCAGCGACTGCGCTGACCCTGCTGCTGTTTTCTGCTCTGATCGTCTGCGACTGCGCATCTCCTGCTGCTGTTTTTTGCTCTGCTCGTCGGCGTCATCGACTGCGCTGATCCTGCTGCTGTTTTCTGCTCTGCTCGTCGGCGTCTGCGACTGCGCATCTCCTGCTGCTGTTTTTTGCTCTGCTCGTCGGCGACTGCGCTGGTCCTGCTGCTGTTTTCTTCTCTGCTCATCGGCGTCGGCGACTGCGCTGGTCTTGCTGTTGTTTTCGTCTCTGCTCGTTCGTCGTCTGCGACTGTGCTGGTCCTGCTGCTGTTTTCTGCTCTGCTCGTCGGCGACTGCGCTGATCCTGCTGCTGTTTTCTGCTCTGCTCGTCGACGTCTGAGACTGCACATCTCCTGCTGCTGTTTTTTGCTCTGCTCGTCGGCGTCGGCGACTGCGCTGATCCTGCTGCTATTTTCTGCTCTGCTCGTCGGAGTCGGCGACTGCTCTGATCCTGCTTCTATTTTCTGCTCTGCTCATCGGCGTCGGCGACTGCGCTGGTCCTGCTGTTGTTTTCTCCTCTGCTCGTCTGCGTCTGCTCTGCTCGTCGGCGTCTGTGACTGCGCTGGTCCTGCTGCTGTTTTCTGCTCTGCTCGTCGGCGACTGCGCTGGTCCTGCTGCTGTTTTCTGCACTGCTCATCGGCGTCGGCGACTGCACTGATCCTGCTGCTGTTTTCTGCTCTGTTCGTAGGCGTCGGTGACTGCGCTGGTCATGCTGCTGTTTTCTGCACTGCTCATCGGCGTTGGCGACTGCGCTGGTCCTCCTGTTGTTTTCGCCTCTGCTCTTCGGCGTCTGTTCTGCTCATCGGCGTCTGCGACTGCGCTGGTCCTGCTGCTGTTTTAGCTCTGCTCGTCGGCGACTGCGCTGGTCCTGCTGCTGTTTTCTGCACTGCGCATTGGCGTCGGCGACTGCGCTGATCCTGCTGCTGTTTTCTGCTCTGCTAGTAGGCATCGCCGACTGCGCTGGTCCTGCTGCTGTTTTCTGCTCTGCTCTTGGGCGACTGCGCTGGTCCTGCTTTATTTTTTTACTCTACTCGTCGGTGTCAGCGACTGCGCTGATCCTGCTGCTGTTTTCTGCTCTGCTCGTCAGTGTCTGAGACTGCACATCTCCTGCTGCTGTTTTTTGCTCTGCTCGTCGGCGTCGGCGACTGCGCTGATCCTGCTGCTATTTTCTGCTCTGCTTGTCGGTGTCGGCGACTGCGCTGGTTCTGCTGCTGTTTTCTGCTCTGCTCGTCGGCGTCTGCGAATGCGCTGATCCTGCTGCTGTTTTTTGCTCTGCTCGTCTGCGTCAGCGAATGCGCTGATCCTGCTGCTGTTTCCTGCTCTTCTCGTCGCCGTCGGCGACTGCGCTGGTCCTGCTGTTGTTTTCTGCACTGCTCATTGGCGTCTGCGACTACGCATCTCCTGCTGCTTTTTCCTGCTCTGCTCGTCTGCGTCAGCGACTGCGCTGACCCTGCTGCTGTTTTCTGCTCTGATCGTCTGCGAATGCGCATCTCCTGCTGCTGTTTTTTGCTCTGCTCGTCGGCGTCAGCGACTGCGCTGATCCTGCTGCTGTTTTCTGCTCTGCTCGTCGGCGTCTGCGACTGCGCATCTCCTGCTGCTGTTTTTTGCTCTGCTCGTCGGCGACTGCGCTGGTCCTGCTGCTTTTTTCTTCTCTGCTCATCGGCGTCGGCGACTGCGCTGGTCCTGCTGCTGTTTTCTGCTCTGCTCGTCGGCGTCTGCGCTGGTCCTGCTGCTGTTTTCTGCTCTGCTCGTCGGCGACTGCGCTGGTCCTGCTGCTGTTTTCTGCACTGCTCATCGGCGTCGGTGACTGCGTTGATCCTGCTGCTGTTTTCTGCTCTGCTCGTAGGCGTCGGCGACTGTGCTGGTCCTGCTGCTGCTTTCTGCACTGCTCATCGGCGTCGGCGACTGCGCTGGTCCTGCTGTTGTTTTCGCCTCTGCTCGTCGGCGTCTGCTCTGCTCATCGGCGTATGCGACTGCGCTGATCCTGCTGCTATTTTCTTCTCTGCTCGTCGGTGTCAGCGACTGCGCTGATCCTGCTGCTGTTTTCTGCTCTGCTCGTCGGCGTCTGAGACTGCACATCTACTGCTGCTGTTTTTTGCTCTGCTCGTCGGCGTCGGCGACTGCGCTGATCATGCTGCTTTTTTCTGCTCTGTTCGTCGGCGTCGGCGACTGCGCTGATCCTGCTGCTATTTTCTGCTCTGCTCATCGGCGTCGGCGACTGCGCTGGTCCTGCTGTTGTTTTCGCCTCTGCTCGTCTGCGTCTGCTCTGCTCGTCGGCGTCTGCGACTGCGCTGGTCCTGCTGCTGTTTTCTGCTCTGCTCGTCAGCGACTGCGCTGGTCCTGCTGCTGTTTTCTGCACTGCTCATCGGCGTCGGCGACTGCACTGATCCTGCTGCTGTTTTCTGCTCTGCTCGTAGGCGTCGGTGACTGCGCTGGTCATGCTGCTGTTTTCTGCACTGCTCATCGGCGTTGGCGACTGCGCTGGTCCTGCTGTTGTTTTCGCCTCTGCTCTTCGGCGTCTGTTCTGCTCATCGGCGTCTGCGACTGCGCTGGTCCTGCTGCTGTTTTCTGCTCTGTTCGTCGGCGACTGCGCTGGTCCTGCTGCTGTTTTCTGCACTGCGCATTGGCGTCGGCGACTGCGCTGATCCTGCTGCTGTTTTCTGCTCTGCTCGTAGGCATCGCCGACTGCGCTGGTCCTGCTGCTGTTTTCTGCTCTGCTCATCAGTGTCTGAGACTGCACATCTCCTGCTGCTGTTTTTTGCTCTGCTCGTCGGCGTCGGCGACTGCGCTGATCCTGCTGCTATTTTCTGCTCTGCTCGTCGGCGTCGGCGACTGCGCTGGTTCTGCTGCTGTTTTCTGCTCTGCTTATCTGCGTCAGTGAATGCGCTGATCCTGCTGCTGTTTTTTCCTCTGCTCGTCTGCGTCAGCGAATGCGCTGATCCTGCTGCTGTTTCCTGCTCTTCTGGTCGCCGTCGGCGACTGCGCTGTTCCTGCTGTTGTTTTCTGCACTGCTCATTGGCGTCTGCGACTGCGCATCTCCTGCTGCTTTTTCCTGCTCTGCTCGTCTGCGTCAGCGACTGCGCTGACCCTGCTGCTGTTTTCTGCTCTGATCGTCTGCGACTGCGCATCTCCTGCTGCTGTTTTTTGCTCTGCTCGTCGGCGTCATCGACTGCGCTGATCCTGCTGCTGTTTTCTGCTCTGCTCGTCGGCGTCTGCGACTGCGCATCTCCTGCTGCTGTTTTTTGCTCTGCTCGTCGGCGACTGCGCTGGTCCTGCTGCTGTTTTCTTCTCTGCTCATCGGCGTCGGCGACTGCGCTGGTCTTGCTGTTGTTTTCGTCTCTGCTCGTTCGTCGTCTGCGACTGTGCTGGTCCTGCTGCTGTTTTCTGCTCTGCTCGTCGGCGACTGCGCTGGTCCTGCTGCTGTTTTCTGCACTGCTCATCGGCGTCGGCGACTGTGCTGATCCTGCTGCTGTTTTCTGCTCTGCTCGTAGGCGTCGACGACTGCGCTGGTCCTGCTGCTGTTTTCTGGACTGCTCATCGGCATCGGCGACTGCGCTGATCCTGCTGCTGTTTTCTTCTCTGCTCATCGGCGTCGGCGACTGCGCTGGTCTTGCTGTTGTTTTCGTCTCTGCTCGTTCGTCGTCTGCGACTGTGCTGGTCCTGCTGCTGTTTTCTGCTCTGCTCGTCGGCGTCATCGACTGCGCTGATCCTGCTGCTGTTTTCTGCTCTGCTCGTCGGCGTCTGCGACTGCGCATCTCCTGCTGCTGTTTTTTGCTCTGCTCGTCGGCGACTGCGCTGGTCCTGCTGCTGTTTTCTTCTCTGCTCATCGGCGTCGGCGACTGCGCTGGTCTTGCTGTTGTTTTCGTCTCTGCTCGTTCGTAGTCTGCCACTGTGCTGGTCCTGCTGCTGTTTTCTGCTCTGCTCGTCGGCGACTGCGCTGGTCCTGCTGCTGTTTTCTGCACTGCTCATCGGCGTCGGCGACTGTGCTGATCCTGCTGCTGTTTTCTGCTCTGCTCGTAGGCGTCGGCGACTGCGCTGGTCCTGCTGCTGTTTTCTGCACTGCTCATCGGCATCGGCGACTGCGCTGATCCTGCTGCTGTTTTCTGCTCTGCTCGTCGGCGACTGCGCTGGACCTGCTGCTGTTTTCTGCACTGCTCATCGGCGTCGGCTACTGCATTGATCCTGCTGCTGTTTTCTGCTCTGCTCATTGGCGTCTGCGACTGCGCTGATCCTGCTGCTGTTTTCTGCTCTGCTCGTCGGCGTCTGCGCATCTCCTGCTGCTGTTTTTTGCTCTGCTCATCGGCGTCGGCAACTGTGCTGATCCTGCTGCTGTTTTCTGCTCTGCTCATCGGCGTCAGGGACTGGGCTGATCCTGCTGCTGTTTTCTGCTGTGCTCATTTGCGTCAGCGAATGCGCTGATCCTGCTGCTGTTTCCTGCTCTGCTCTTCGCCGTCGGCGACTTTGCTGGTCCTGCTGTTGTTTTTTGCTCTGATCGCCGGCGTCAGCGACTGCGCTGGTCCTGCTGCTGTTTTCTTCTCTGCTCGTCGGCGTCTGCTCTGCTCGTCGGCATCTGCGCTGGTCCTGCTGCTGTTTTCTGCTCTGCTCGTCGGCGACTGCGCTGGTCCTGCTGTTGTTTTCGCCTCTGCTCGTCGGCGTCTGCTCTGCTCATCGGCGACTGCGACTGCGCTGGTCCTGCTGCTGTTTTCTCCTCTGCTCGTCGGCGTCAGCGACTGCGCTGACCCTGCTGCTGTTTTCTGCTGTGATCGTCTGCGACTGCGCATCTCCCGCTGCTGTTTTTTGCTCTGCTCGTCGGCGACTGCACTTGTCCTGCTGTTGTTTTCGCCTCTGCTCGTCGGCGGCTGCGACTGCGCTGGTCCTGCTGCTGTTTTTTGCTCTGCTCGTCGGCGACTGCGCTGGTCCTGCTGCTGTTTTCTGCACTGCTCATCGGCGTCGGCGACTGTGCTGATCCTGCTGCTGTTTTCTGCTCTGCTCGTAGGCGTTGGCGACTGCGCTTGACCTGCTGCTGTTTTCTGCACTGCTCATCAGCGTCGGCGACTGCGTTGATCCTGCTGCGGTTTTCTGCTCTGCTCGTCGGCGACTGCGCTGGTCCTGCTGTTGTTTTTGTCTCTGCTCGTCTGCGTCTGCTCTGCTCATCGGCGTCTGCGACTGCGCTGGTCCTGCTGCTGTTTTCTGCTCTGCTCATCGGCGTCAGTGACTGGGCTGATCCTGCTGCTGTTTTCTGCTCTGCTCGTCTGCGTCAGCGAATGCGCTGATCCTGCTGCTGTTTCCTGCTCTGCTCGTCGCCGTCGGCGCCTGCGCTGGTCCTGCTGTTGTTTTCTGCTCTGATCGCCGGCCTTGGCGACTGCGCTGGTCCTGCTGGTGTTTTCTGCACTGCTGATCGGCGTCGGCGACTGCGCTGGTCCTGCTGTTGTTTTCGCCTCTGCTCGTCGGCGTCTGCGACTGCGCTGGTTCTGCTGCTGTTTTCTGCTCTGCTCGTCGGCGACTGCGTTGATCCTGCTGCTGTTTTCTGCTCTGCTCGTTGGCGTCTGCGACTGCGCATTTCCTGCCGTTTTTTTCTGCTCTGCTCGTCGGCGTCAGCGACTGTGCTGATCCTGCTGCTGTTTTCTGCTCTGCTCGTCGGCGTCTGCGAATGCGCTGATCCTGCTTCTGTTTCCTGCTCTGCTCGTCGCCGTCGGCGACTGCGCTGGTCCTGCTGCTGTTTTCTGCTCTGCTTTTCTGCGTCAGCGAATGCGCTGATCCTGCTGCTGTTTCCTGCTCTGCTCGTTGCCGTTGGCGACTGAGCTGGTCCTGCTTTTGTTTTCTGCTCTGATTGTCGGCGACTGCGCTGGTCATGCTGCTGTTTCCTTCAATGCTTGTCGGCGTCTGCTCTGCTCGTCGGCGTCTGCGACTGCGCTGGTCCTGCTGCTGTTTTATGCTCTGCTCATCGGCGACTGCGCTGGTCCTGCTGGTGTTTTCTGCACTGCTCATCGGCGTCGGCGACTGCTCTGGCCCTGCTGTTTTTTTAGCCTCTGCTCGTTGGCGTCTGCGACTGCGCTGGTCCTGCTGCTGTTTTCTGCTCTGCTCGTCGGCGACTGCGCTGGTCCTGCTGCTGTTTTCTGCACTGCTCATCGGCGTCGGCGACTGCGTTGATCCTGCTGCTGTTTTCTGCTCTGCTCGTCGGCGACTGCGCTGGACCTGCTGTTTTTTTTCTGCACTGCTCACCGGCGTCGGCGACTGCGTTGATCCTGCTGCTGTTTTCTGCTCTGCTCGTTGGCGTGTGCGACTGCGCATCTCCTGCCGCTGTTTTCTGCTCTGCTCGTCGGCGTCAGCGGCTGCGCTGATCCTGCTGCTGTTTTCTGCTCTGCTCGTCGGCGTCTGCGACTGAGCATCTCCTGCTGCTGTTTTTTGCTCTGCTCGTCGGCGTCGGCGTCTGCGCTGATCCTGCTGCTGTTTTCTGATCTGCTCATCGGCGTCAGCGACTGGGCTGATCCTGCTGCTGTTTTCTGCTCTGCTCGTCTGCGTCAGCGAATACGCTGGTCCTGCTGTTGTTTTCTGCTCTGATCGCCGGTGTCGGCGACTGCGCTGGTCCTGCTGCTGTTTTCTTCCCTGCTCGTCGGCGTCTGCTGTGCTCGTCGGCGTCTGCGCTGGTCCTGCTGCTGTGTTCTGCTCTGCTCGTCGGCGACTGCGCTGGTCCTGCTCTTGTTTTCCCCTCTGCTCGTAGGCGTCTGCTCTGCTCATTGGCGTCTGCGACTGCGCATCTCCTGCTGCTTTTTTCTGCTCTGCTCGTCGGCGTCAGCGACTGCGCTGATCCTGCTGCTGTTTTCTGCTCTGCTCGTCGGCGTCTGTGACTGCGCATCAGCTGCTACTGTTTTCTGCTCTGCTCGTCGGCGTCTGTGACTGCGCATCAGCTGCTGCTGTTTTTTGCTTTGCTCGTCGGCGTCGGCGACTGCGCTGTTGTTTTCGCCTCTGCTCGTTGGAGTCTGCGACTGCGCTGGTCCTGCTGCTGTTTTCTGCTCTGCTCGTCGGCGACTGCGCTGGTCCTGCTGCTGTTTTCTGCACTGCTCATCGGCGTCGGCGACTGTGCTGATCCTGCTGCTGTTTCCTGCTCTGCTCGTCGGCGACTGCGCTGATCCTGCTGCTGTTTTCTGCTCTGCTCATCGGCGTCGGCAACTGCGCTGATCCTGCTGCTGTTTTCTGCTCTGCTCATCGGCGTCAGGGACTGGGCTGATCCTGCTGCTGTTTTCTGCTGTGCTCGTCTGCGTCAGCGAATGCCCTGATCCTGCTGCTGTTTCCTGCTCTGCTCTTTGCCGTCGGTGACTTTGCTGGTCCTTCTGTTGTTTTCTGCTCTGATCGCCGGCGTCGGCGACTGCGCTGGTCCTGCTGCTGTTTTCTTCTCTGCTCGTCGGCGTCTGCTCTGCTCATCGGCATCTGCGAATGCGCTGGTCCTGCTGCTATTTTCTGCTCTGCTCGTTGGTGACTGCGCTGGTCCTGCTATTGTTTTCCGCTCTGCTCGTCGGCGACTGCGCTGGTCCTGCTGTTGTTTTCGCCTCTGCTCGTCGGCGTCTGCTCGGCTCATCGGCGTCTGCGAATGCGCTGGTCCTGCTGCTGTTTTCTGCTCTGCTCGTTGGTGACTGCGCTGGTCCTGCTGCTATTTTCTGCACTGCTCATCGGCGTCCGCAACTGCGCTGATCCTACAGCTGTTTTCTGCTCTGCTCGTAGGCGTCGGCGACTGCGCTGGTCCTGCTGTTGTTTTCTGCACTGCTCATCGGCGTTGATGACTGCGTTGATCCTGCTGCTGTTTTCTGCTCTGCTCGTAGGCGTCGGCGAATGCGCTGGTCCTGCTGCTGATTTCTGCACTGCTCATCGGCGTCGGCGACTGCGCTGATCCTGCTGCTGTTTCTGCTCTGCTTGTCGGCGTCGCAGACTGCGCTGGTCCTGCTGCTGTTTTCTGCACTGCTCGTTCGCATCTGCGACTGCGCAACTCCTGCTTCTTTTTTTTGCTCAGCTCGTCGGCGTCTGAGACTGCACATCTCCTGCTGCTGTTTTGTGCACTGCTCATCGGCGTCGGCGACTGTGCTGATCCTGCTGCTATTTTCTGCTCTTCTCGTAGGCGTCGGCGACTGCGCTGGTCCTGCTGCTGTTTTCTGCACTGCTCATCGGCGTCGGCGACTGCGCTTATCCTGCTGCTGTTTTCTGCTCTGCTCGTCGGCGACTGCGCTGGTCCTGCTGCTGTTTTCTGCTCTGCTCGTCAGTGTCTGAGACTGCACATCTCCTGCTGCTGTTTTTTGCTCTGCTCGTCGGCGTCGGCGACTGCGCTGATCCTGCTGCTATTTTCTGCTCTGCTCGTCGGCGTCGGCGACTGCACTGGTCCTGCTGCTGTTTTCTGCTCTGCTTGTCTGCGTCAGCGAATGTGCTGATCCTGCTGCTGTTTTTTGCTCTGCTCGTCTGCGTCAGCGAATGCGCTGATCCTGCTGCTGTTTCCTGTTCTTCTCGTCGCCGTTGGCGACTGCGCTGGTCCTGCTGTTGTTTTCTGCACTGCTCATTGGAGTCTGCGACTGCGCATCTCCTGCTGCTTTTTTCTGCTCTGCTCGTCTGCGTCAGCGACTGCGCTGACCCTGCTGCTGTTTTCTGCTCTGATCGTCGGCGTCTGAGACTGCACATCTCATGCTGCTGTTTTTTGCTCTGTTCGTCGGCGTCGGCGACTGCGCTGATCCTGCTGCTCTTTTCTGCTCTGCTCGTCGGCGTCGGCGACTGCGCTGATCCTGCTGCAATTTTCTGCTCTGCTCATCGGCGTCGGCGACTGCGCTGGTCCTGCTGTTGTTTTCGCCTCTGCTCGTCTGCGTCTGCTCTGCTTGTCGGCATCTGCGACTGCGCTGGTCCTGCTGCTGTTTTCTGCACTGCTCATCGGCGTCGGCGACTGCACTGATCCTGCTGCAGTTTTCTGCTCTGCTCGTAGGCGTCGGTGACTGCGCAGGTCATGCTGCTGTTTTCTGCACTGCTCATCGGCGTCGGCGACTGCGCTGGTCCTGCTGTTGTTTTCGCCTCTGCTTGTCGGCGTCTGCTCTGCTCATCGGCGTCTGCGACTGCGCTGGTCCTGCTGCTGTTTTCTGCTCTGCTCGTCGGCGACTGCGCTGGTCCTGCTGCTGTTTTTTGCACTGCTCATTGGCGTCGGCGACTGCGCTGATCCTGCTGCTGTTTTCTGCTCTGCTCGTAGGCATCACCGACTGCGCTGGTCCTGCTGCTGTTTTCTGCTCTGCTCTTGGGCGACTGCGCTGGTCCTGCTGCATTTTTTTACTCTACTCGTCGGTGTCAGCGACTGCGCTGATCCTGCTGCTGTTTTCTGCTCTGCTCGTCAGTGTCTGAGACTGCACATCTCCAGCTGCTGTTTTTTGCTCTGCTCGTCGGCGTCGGCGACTGCGCTGATCCTGCTGCTATTTTCTGCTCTGCTCGTCGGCGTCGGCGACTGCACTGGTCCTGCTGCTGTTTTCTGCTCTGCTTGTCTGCGTCAGCGAATGCGCTGATCCTGCTGCTGTTTTTTGCTCTGCTCGTCTGCGTCAGCGAATGCGCTGATCCTGCTGCTGTTTCCTGTTCTTCTCGTCGCCGTTGGCGACTGCGCTGGTCCTGCTGTTGTTTTCTGCACTGCTCATTGGCGTCTGCGACTGCGCATCTCCTGCTGCTTTTTTCTGCTCTGCTCTTCTGCGTCAGCGACTGCGCTGACCCTGCTGCTGTTTTCTGCTCTGATCGTCTGCGACTGCGCATCTCCTGCTGCTGTTTTTTGCTCTGCTCATCGGCATCAGCGACTGCGCTGATCCTGCTGCTGTTTTCTGCTCTGCTCGTCGGCGTCTGCGACTGCGCATCTCCTGCTGCTGTTTTTTCTTCTGCTCGTCGGCGACTGCGCTGGTCCTGCTGCTGTTTTCTTCTGTGCTCATCGGGGTCGGCGACTGTGCTGGTCCTGCTGCTGTTTTCGGCACTGCTCGTTCGTCGTCTGCGACTGCGCTGGTCCTGATGCTGTTTTCTGCACTGCTCATCGGCGTCGGCGTTTGTGCTGATCCTGCTGCTGTTTTCTGCTCTGCTCGTAGGCGTCGGCGACTGCGCTGGTCCTGCTGCTGTTTTCTGCACTGCTCATCGGCATCGGCGACTGCGCTGATCCTGCTGCTGTTTTCTGCTCTGCTCGTCGGCGACTGCCCTGGACCTGTTGCTGTTTTCTGCACTGCTCATCGGCGTCGGCGACTGTGTTGATCCTGCTGCTGTTTTCTGCTCTGCTCGTTGGCGTCTGCGACTGCGCATCTCCTGGCGCTTTTTTCTGCTCTGCTCGTCGGCGTCAGCGACTGCGCTGATCCTGCTGCTGTTTTCTGCTCTGCTCGTCGGCGTCTGCGACTGCGCATCTCCTGCTGCTGTTTTTTGCTCTGCTCGTCGGCGTCGGCAACTGCGCTGATCCTGCTGCTGTTTTCTGCTCTGCTCATCGGCGTCAGGGACTGGGCTGATCCTGCTGCTGTTTTCTGCTGTGCTCGTCTGCGTCAGTGAATGCGCTGATCCTGCTGCTGTTTCCTGCTCTGCTCTTCGCCGTCGGCGACTGCGCTGGTCCTGCTGCTGTTTTCTTCTCTGCTCGTCGGCGTCTGCTCTGCTCGTCGGCGTCTGCGCTGGTCCTGCTGCTGTTTTCTGCTCTGCTCGTCGGCGACTGCGCTGGTCCTGCTGTTGTTTTCGCCTCTGCTCGTCGGCGTCTGCTCTGCTCATCGGCGACTGCCACTGCGCTGGTCCTGCTGCTGTTTTCTGCTCTGCTCGTCGGCGTCAGCGACTGCGCTGACCCTGCTGCTGTTTTCTGCTGTGATCGTCTGCGACTGCGCATCTCCTGCTGCTGTTTTTTCCTCTGCTCGTCGGCGTCTGAGACTGCGCTGATCCTGCTGCTGTTTTCTGCTCTGCTCATCGGCGTCTGCGACTGCGCATCTCCTGCTGCTGTTTTTTAATCTGCTCGTCGGCGACTGCACTTGTCCTGCTGTTGTTTTCGCCTCTGCTCGTCGGCGTCTGCGACTGCGCTGGTCCTGCTGCTGGTTTTTGCTCTGCTCGTTGGCGACTGCGCTGGTCCTGTTTCTGTTTTCTGCACTGCTCATCGGCGTCGGCGACTGTGCTGATCCTGCTGCTTTTTTCTGCTCTGCTCGTAGGCGTTGGCGTCTGCGCTGGTCCTGCTGCTGTTTTCTGCACTGCTCATAGGCGTCGGCGACTGCGCTGATCCTGCTGCTGTTTTCTGCTCTGCTCCTCGGCGACTGCGCTGGACCTGCTGCTGTTTTCTGCACTGCTCATCGGTGTCGGCGACTGCGTTGATCCTGCTGTGGTTTTCTGCTCTGCTCGTCGGCGACTGCGCTGGTCCTGCTGTTGTTTTTGCCTCTGCTCGTCGGCGTCTGCTCTGCTCATCGGCGTCTGCGACTGCGCTGGTCCTGCTGCTGTTTTCTGCTCTGCTCATCGGCGTCAGTGACTGGGCTGATCCTTCTGCTGTTTTCTGCTCTGCTCGTCTGCGTCAGCGAATGCGCTGATCCTGCTGCTGTTTCCTGCTCTGCTCGTCGCCGTCGGCGCCTGCGCTGGTCCTGCTGTTGTTTTCTCCTCTAATCGCCGGCGTTGGCGACTGCGCTGGTCCTGCTGTTGTTTTCTCCTCTGCTCGTCGGCGTCGCCTCTGCTCATCGGCATCTGCGACTGCGCTGGTCCTGCTGCTGTTTTCTGCTCTGCTCGTCGGTGACTGCGCTAATCCTGCTGCTGTTTTCTGCTCTGCTCGTTGGCGACTGCGCTGGTCCTTCTGCTGTTTTCTGCTCTGCTCGTTGGCATCTGCGACTGCGCATCTCCTGCTACTTTTTTCTGCTCTGCTAGTCGGCGTCAGCGATTGCGCAGATCCTGCTGCTGTTTTCTGCTCTGCTCGTCGGCGTCTGCGACTGCACATCTCCTGCTGCTGTTTTTTGCTCTGCTCGTCGGTGTCGGCGACTGCGCTGATCCTGCTGCTTTTTTCTGCTCCGCTCATCGGCGTCAGCGACTGGGCTGATCCTGCTGCTGTTTTCTGCTCTGCTCGTCTGCGTCAGCAAATGCGCTGATCCTGCTGCTGTTTCCTGCTCTGCTCGTCGCGGTCGGCGACTGCGCTGTCCGGCTGTTGTTTTCTGCTCTGCTCGTCGGCGTCTGTGACTGCGCTGGTCCTGCTGCTGTCTTCTGCTCTGCTCGATGGCGACTGCGCTGGTCCTGCTGGTGTTTTCTGCACTGCTCATCGGCGTCGGCGACTGCGCTGGTCCTGCTGTTTTTTTCGCCTCTGCTCGTCGGCGTCTGCTCTGCTCATCGTCGTCTGCGACTGCGCTGGTCCTGCTGCTTTTTTCTGCTCTGCTCGTCGCCGTCGGCGCCTGCGCTGGTCCTGCTTTTGTTTTCTGCTCTGATCGCCGGCGTTGGCGACTGCGCTGGTCCTGCTGTTGTTTTGGCGTCTGCTCGTCGGCGTCTGCTCTGCTCGTCGGCGTCTGCGACTGCGCTGGTCCTGCTGCTGTTTTCTGCTCTGCTCATCGGCGACTGTGCTGGTCCTGCTGCTGTTTTCGGCACTGCTCGTTCGTCGTCTGCGACTGCGCTGGTCCTGCTGCTGTTTTCTGCACTGCTCATCGGCGTCGGCATCTGTGCTGATCCTGCTGCTGTTTTCTGCTCTGCTCGTAGGCGTCGGCGACTGCGCTGGTCCTGCTGCTGTTTTCTGCACTGCTCATCGGCATTGGCGACTGCGCTGATCCTGCTGCTGTTTTCTGCTCTGCTCGTCGGTGACTGCCCTGGACCTGTTGCTGTTTTCTGCACTGCTCATCGGCGTCGGCGACTGCGTTGATCCTGCTGCTGTTTTCTGCTCTTCTCGTTGGCGTCTGCGACTGCGCATCTCCTGGCGCTTTTTTCTGCTCTGCTCGTCGGCGTCAGCGACTGCGCTGATCCTGCTGCTGTTTTCTGCTCTGCTAGTCGGCGTCTGCGACTGCGCATCTCCTGCTGCTGTTTTTTGCTCTGCTCGTCGGCGTCGGCAACTGCGCTGATCCTGCTGCTGTTTTCTGCTCTGCTCATCGGCGTCAGGGACTGGGCTGATCCTGCTGCTGCTTTCTGCTGTGCTCGTCTGCGTCAGCGAATGCCCTGATCCTGCTGCTGTTTCCTGCTCTGCTCTTCGCCGTCGGCGACTGCGCTGGTCCTGCTGCTGTTTTCTTCTCTGCTCGTCGGCGTCTGCTCTGCTCGTCGGCGTCTGCGCTGGTCCTGCTGCTGTTTTCTGCTCTGCTCGTCGGCGACTGCGCTGGTCCTGCTGTTGTTTTCGCCTCTGCTCGTCGGCGTCTGCTCTGCTCATCGGCGACTGCCACTGCGCTGGTCCTGCTGCTGTTTTCTGCTCTGCTCGTCGGCGTCTGAGACTGCGCATCTCCTGCTGCTGTTTTGTGCACTGCTCATCGGCGTCGGCGACTGTGCTGATCCTGCTGCTATTTTCTGCTCTGCTCGTAGGCGTCTGCGACTGCGCTGGTCCTGCTGCTGTTTTCTGCACTGCTCATCGGCATCGGCGACTGCGCTCATCCTGCTGCTGTTTTCAGCTCTGCTCGTCGGCGACTGCGCTGGTCCTGCTGCTGTTTTCTGCACTGCTCATCGGAGTCGGCGACTGCGTTGATCCTGCTGCTGTTTTCTGCTCTGCTCATTGGCGTCTGCGACTGCGCATCTCCTGCTGCTTTTTTCTGCTCTGCTAGTCGGCGTCAGCGACTGCGCTGATCCTGCTGCTGTTTTCTGCTCTGCTCGTCGGCGTCTGCGACTGCGCATCTCCTGCTGCTGTTTTTTGCTCTGCTCGTCGGCGTCAGCGACTGCGCTGATCCTGCTGCTTTTTTCTGCTCTGCTCTTCGGCGTCAGCGACTGGGCTGATCCTGCTGCTGTTTTCTGCTCTGCTCGTCTGCGTCAGCAAATGCGCTGATCCTGCTGCTGTTTCCTGCTCTGCTCGTCGCGGTTGGCGACTGCGCTGGTCCTGCTGTTGTTTTCTGCTCTGATCCCCGGCGTCGGGGACTGCGCTGGTCCTGCTGCTGTTTTCTTCTCTGCTCGTCGGCATCTGCGCTGGTCCTGCTGCTGTTTTCTGCTCTGCTCGTCGGCGACTGCGCTGGTCCTGCTGGTGTTTTCGCCTATGCTCGTCGGCGTCTGCTCTGCTCATTGTCGTCTGCGACTGCGCTCGTCCTGCTGCTGTTTTCTGCTCTGCTCATCGGCGACTGCGCTGGTCCTGCTGCTGTTTTCTGCACTGCTCATCGGCGTCGGCGACTGCGCTGATCCTGCTGCTGTTTTCTGCTCTGCTCGTAGGCGTCGCCGACTGCGCTGGTCCTGCTGCTGTTTTACTGCTCTGCTCGTCGGCGACTGAGCTGGTCCTGCTGCTGTTTTCTGCACTGCTCATCTGCGTCGCCAACTGTGCTTTTCCTGCTGCTGTTTTCTGCTCTGCTCGTCGGCGTCTGCGTTGATCCTGCTGCTGTTTTCTGCTCTGCTCGTCTGCGACTGCGCTGGTCCTGCTGCTGTTTTCTGCACTGCTCATCGGCGTCGGTGACTGCGTTGCTCCTGCTGCTGTTTTCTGCTCTGCTCGTAGGCGTCGGCGACTGCGCTGGTCCTGCTGCTGCTTTCTGCACTGCTCATCGGCGTCGGCGACTGCACTGGTCCTGCTGTTGTTTTCGCCTCTGCTCGTCGGCGTCTGCTCTGCTCATCGGCGTCTGCGACTGCGCTGATCCTGCTGCTATTTTCTTGTCTGCTCGTCGGTGTCAGCGACTGCGCTGATCCTGCTGCTGTTTTCTGCTCTGCTCGTCGACGTCTGAGACTGCACATCTCCTGCTGCTGTTTTTTGCTCTGCTCGTCGGCGTCGGCGACTGCGCTGATCCTGCTGCTATTTTCTGCTCTGCTCGTCGGAGTCGGCGACTGCTCTGATCCTGCTGCTATTTTCTGCTCTGCTCATCGGCGTCGGCGACTGCGCTGGTCCTGCTGTTGTTTTCTCCTCTGCTCGTCTGCGTCTGCTCTGCTCGTCGGCGTCTGTGACTGCGCTGGTCCTGCTGCTGTTTTCTGCTCTGCTCGTCGGCGACTGCGCTGGTCCTGCTGCTGTTTTCTGCACTGCTCATCGGCGTCGGCGACTGCACTGATCCTGCTGCTGTTTTCTGCTCTGTTCGTAGGCGTCGGTGACTGCGCTGGTCATGCTGCTGTTTTCTGCACTGCTCATCGGCGTTGGCGACTGCGCTGGTCCTCCTGTTGTTTTCGCCTCTGCTCTTCGGCGTCTGTTCTGCTCATCGGCGTCTGCGACTGCGCTGGTCCTGCTGCTGTTTTAGCTCTGCTCGTCGGCGACTGCGCTGGTCCTGCTGCTGTTTTCTGCACTGCGCATTGGCGTCGGCGACTGCGCTGATCCTGCTGCTGTTTTCTGCTCTGCTAGTAGGCATCGCCGACTGCGCTGGTCCTGCTGCTGTTTTCTGCTCTGCTCTTGGGCGACTGCGCTGGTCCTGCTTTATTTTTTTACTCTACTCGTCGGTGTCAGCGACTGCGCTGATCCTGCTGCTGTTTTCTGCTCTGCTCGTCAGTGTCTGAGACTGCACATCTCCTGCTGCTGTTTTTTGCTCTGCTCGTCGGCGTCGGCGACTGCGCTGATCCTGCTGCTATTTTCTGCTCTGCTTGTCGGTGTCGGCGACTGCGCTGGTTCTGCTGCTGTTTTCTGCTCTGCTCGTAGGCGTCTGCGAATGCGCTGATCCTGCTGCTGTTTTTTGCTCTGCTCGTCTGCGTCAGCGAATGCGCTGATCCTGCTGCTGTTTCCTGCTCTTCTCGTCGCCGTCGGCGACTGCGCTGGTCCTGCTGTTGTTTTCTGCACTGCTCATTGGCGTCTGCGACTACGCATCTCCTGCTGCTTTTTCCTGCTCTGCTCGTCTGCGTCAGCGACTGCGCTGACCCTGCTGCTGTTTTCTGCTCTGATCGTCTGCGACTGCGCATCTCCTGCTGCTGTTTTTTGCTCTGCTCGTCGGCGTCAGCGACTGCGCTGATCCTGCTGCTGTTTTCTGCTCTGCTCGTCGGCGTCTGCGACTGCGCATCTCCTGCTGCTGTTTTTTGCTCTGCTCGTCGGCGACTGCGCTGGTCCTGCTGCTTTTTTCTTCTCTGCTCATCGGCGTCGGCGACTGCGCTGGTCCTGCTGCTGTTTTCTGCTCTGCTCGTCGGCGTCTGCGCTGGTCCTGCTGCTGTTTTCTGCTCTGCTCGTCGGCGACTGCGCTGGTCCTGCTGCTGTTTTCTGCACTGCTCATCGGCGTCGGTGACTGCGTTGATCCTGCTGCTGTTTTCTGCTCTGCTCGTAGGCGTCGGCGACTGTGCTGGTCCTGCTGCTGCTTTCTGCACTGCTCATCGGCGTCGGCGACTGCGCTGGTCCTGCTGTTGTTTTCGCCTCTGCTCGTCGGCGTCTGCTCTGCTCATCGGCGTATGCGACTGCGCTGATCCTGCTGCTGTTTTCTGCTCTGCTCGTTCGCGTCTGCGACTGCGCAACTCCTGCTGCATTTTTTTGCTCAGCTCGTCGGCGTCTGAGTTTGCGCATCTCCTGCTGCTGTTTTGTGCACTGCTCATCGGCGTCGGCGACTGTGCTGATCCTGCTGCTATTTTCTGCTCTGCTCGTAGGCGTCTGCGACTGCGCTGGTCCTGCTGCTGTTTTCTGCACTGCTCATCGGCATCGGCGACTGCGCTCATCCTGCTGCTGTTTTCAGCTCTGCTCGTCGGCGACTGCGCTGGTCCTGCTGCTGTTTTCTGCACTGCTCATCGGAGTCGGCGACTGCGTTGATCCTGCTGCTGTTTTCTGCTCTGCTCATTGGCGTCTGCGACTGCGCATCTCCTGCTGCTTTTTTCTGCTCTGCTAGTCGGCGTCAGCGACTGCGCTGATCCTGCTGCTGTTTTCTGCTCTGCTCGTCGGCGTCTGCGACTGCGCATCTCCTGCTGCTGTTTTTTGCTCTGCTCGTCGGCGTCGGCGACTGCGCTGATCCTGCTGCTTTTTTCTGCTCTGCTCTTCGGCGTCAGCGACTGGGCTGATCCTGCTGCTGTTTTCTGCTCTGCTCGTCTGCGTCAGCAAATGCGCTGATCCTGCTGCTGTTTCCTGCTCTGCTCGTCGCGGTTGGCGACTGCGCTGGTCCTGCTGTTGTTTTCTGCTCTGATCCCCGGCGTCGGGGACTGCGCTGGTCCTGCTGCTGTTTTCTTCTCTGCTCGTCGGCATCTGCGCTGGTCCTGCTGCTGTTTTCTGCTCTGCTCGTCGGCGACTGCGCTGGTCCTGCTGGTGTTTTCGCCTATGCTCGTCGGCGTCTGCTCTGCTCATTGTCGTCTGCGACTGCGCTCGTCCTGCTGCTGTTTTCTGCTCTGCTCATCGGCGACTGCGCTGGTCCTGCTGCTGTTTTCTGCACTGCTCATCGGCGTCGGCGACTGCGCTGATCCTGCTGCTGTTTCCTGCTCTGCTCGTAGGCGTCGCCGACTGCGCTGGTCCTGCTGCTGTTTTACTGCTCTGCTCGTCGGCGACTGAGCTGGTCCTGCTGCTGTTTTCTGCACTGCTCATCTGCGTCGCCAACTGTGCTTTTCCTGCTGCTGTTTTCTGCTCTGCTCGTCGGCGTCTGCGTTGATCCTGCTGCTGTTTTCTGCTCTGCTCGTCTGCGACTGCGCTGGTCCTGCTGCTGTTTTCTGCACTGCTCATCGGCGTCGGTGACTGCGTTGCTCCTGCTGCTGTTTTCTGCTCTGCTCGTAGGCGTCGGCGACTGCGCTGGTCCTGCTGCTGCTTTCTGCACTGCTCATCGGCGTCGGCGACTGCACTGGTCCTGCTGTTGTTTTCGCCTCTGCTCGTCGGCGTCTGCTCTGCTCATCGGCGTCTGCGACTGCGCTGATCCTGCTGCTATTTTCTTGTCTGCTCGTCGGTGTCAGCGACTGCGCTGATCCTGCTGCTGTTTTCTGCTCTGCTCGTCGACGTCTGAGACTGCACATCTCCTGCTGCTGTTTTTTGCTCTGCTCGTCGGCGTCGGCGACTGCGCTGATCCTGCTGCTATTTTCTGCTCTGCTCGTCGGAGTCGGCGACTGCTCTGATCCTGCTTCTATTTTCTGCTCTGCTCATCGGCGTCGGCGACTGCGCTGGTCCTGCTGTTGTTTTCTCCTCTGCTCGTCTGCGTCTGCTCTGCTCGTCGGCGTCTGTGACTGCGCTGGTCCTGCTGCTGTTTTCTGCTCTGCTCGTCGGCGACTGCGCTGGTCCTGCTGCTGTTTTCTGCACTGCTCATCGGCGTCGGCGACTGCACTGATCCTGCTGCTGTTTTCTGCTCTGTTCGTAGGCGTCGGTGACTGCGCTGGTCATGCTGCTGTTTTCTGCACTGCTCATCGGCGTTGGCGACTGCGCTGGTCCTCCTGTTGTTTTCGCCTCTGCTCTTCGGCGTCTGTTCTGCTCATCGGCGTCTGCGACTGCGCTGGTCCTGCTGCTGTTTTAGCTCTGCTCGTCGGCGACTGCGCTGGTCCTGCTGCTGTTTTCTGCACTGCGCATTGGCGTCGGCGACTGCGCTGATCCTGCTGCTGTTTTCTGCTCTGCTAGTAGGCATCGCCGACTGCGCTGGTCCTGCTGCTGTTTTCTGCTCTGCTCTTGGGCGACTGCGCTGGTCCTGCTTTATTTTTTTACTCTACTCGTCGGTGTCAGCGACTGCGCTGATCCTGCTGCTGTTTTCTGCTCTGCTCGTCAGTGTCTGAGACTGCACATCTCCTGCTGCTGTTTTTTGCTCTGCTCGTCGGCGTCGGCGACTGCGCTGATCCTGCTGCTATTTTCTGCTCTGCTTGTCGGTGTCGGCGACTGCGCTGGTTCTGCTGCTGTTTTCTGCTCTGCTCGTCGGCGTCTGCGAATGCGCTGATCCTGCTGCTGTTTTTTGCTCTGCTCGTCTGCGTCAGCGAATGCGCTGATCCTGCTGCTGTTTCCTGCTCTTCTCGTCGCCGTCGGCGACTGCGCTGGTCCTGCTGTTGTTTTCTGCACTGCTCATTGGCGTCTGCGACTACGCATCTCCTGCTGCTTTTTCCTGCTCTGCTCGTCTGCGTCAGCGACTGCGCTGACCCTGCTGCTGTTTTCTGCTCTGATCGTCTGCGACTGCGCATCTCCTGCTGCTGTTTTTTGCTCTGCTCGTCGGCGTCAGCGACTGCGCTGATCCTGCTGCTGTTTTCTGCTCTGCTCGTCGGCGTCTGCGACTGCGCATCTCCTGCTGCTGTTTTTTGCTCTGCTCGTCGGCGACTGCGCTGGTCCTGCTGCTTTTTTCTTCTCTGCTCATCGGCGTCGGCGACTGCGCTGGTCCTGCTGCTGTTTTCTGCTCTGCTCGTCGGCGTCTGCGCTGGTCCTGCTGCTGTTTTCTGCTCTGCTCGTCGGCGACTGCGCTGGTCCTGCTGCTGTTTTCTGCACTGCTCATCGGCGTCGGTGACTGCGTTGATCCTGCTGCTGTTTTCTGCTCTGCTCGTAGGCGTCGGCGACTGTGCTGGTCCTGCTGCTGCTTTCTGCACTGCTCATCGGCGTCGGCGACTGCGCTGGTCCTGCTGTTGTTTTCGCCTCTGCTCGTCGGCGTCTGCTCTGCTCATCGGCGTATGCGACTGCGCTGATCCTGCTGCTATTTTCTTCTCTGCTCGTCGGTGTCAGCGACTGCGCTGATCCTGCTGCTGTTTTCTGCTCTGCTCGTCGGCGTCTGAGACTGCACATCTCCTGCTGCTGTTTTTTGCTCTGCTCGTCGGCGTCGGCGACTGCGCTGATCATGCTGCTTTTTTCTGCTCTGTTCGTCGGCGTCGGCGACTGCGCTGATCCTGCTGCTATTTTCTGCTCTGCTCATCGGCGTCGGCGACTGCGCTGGTCCTGCTGTTGTTTTCGCCTCTGCTCGTCTGCGTCTGCTCTGCTCGTCGGCGTCTGCGACTGCGCTGGTCCTGCTGCTGTTTTCTGCTCTGCTCGTCAGCGACTGCGCTGGTCCTGCTGCTGTTTTCTGCACTGCTCATCGGCGTCGGCGACTGCACTGATCCTGCTGCTGTTTTCTGCTCTGCTCGTAGGCGTCGGTGACTGCGCTGGTCATGCTGCTGTTTTCTGCACTGCTCATCGGCGTTGGCGACTGCGCTGGTCCTGCTGTTGTTTTCGCCTCTGCTCTTCGGCGTCTGTTCTGCTCATCGGCGTCTGCGACTGCGCTGGTCCTGCTGCTGTTTTCTGCTCTGTTCGTCGGCGACTGCGCTGGTCCTGCTGCTGTTTTCTGCACTGCGCATTGGCGTCGGCGACTGCGCTGATCCTGCTGCTGTTTTCTGCTCTGCTCGTAGGCATCGCCGACTGCGCTGGTCCTGCTGCTGTTTTCTGCTCTGCTCATCAGTGTCTGAGACTGCACATCTCCTGCTGCTGTTTTTTGCTCTGCTCGTCGGCGTCGGCGACTGCGCTGATCCTGCTGCTATTTTCTGCTCTGCTCGTCGGCGTCGGCGACTGCGCTGGTTCTGCTGCTGTTTTCTGCTCTGCTTATCTGCGTCAGTGAATGCGCTGATCCTGCTGCTGTTTTTTCCTCTGCTCGTCTGCGTCAGCGAATGCGCTGATCCTGCTGCTGTTTCCTGCTCTTCTGGTCGCCGTCGGCGACTGCGCTGTTCCTGCTGTTGTTTTCTGCACTGCTCATTGGCGTCTGCGACTGCGCATCTCCTGCTGCTTTTTCCTGCTCTGCTCGTCTGCGTCAGCGACTGCGCTGACCCTGCTGCTGTTTTCTGCTCTGATCGTCTGCGACTGCGCATCTCCTGCTGCTGTTTTTTGCTCTGCTCGTCGGCGTCATCGACTGCGCTGATCCTGCTGCTGTTTTCTGCTCTGCTCGTCGGCGTCTGCGACTGCGCATCTCCTGCTGCTGTTTTTTGCTCTGCTCGTCGGCGACTGCGCTGGTCCTGCTGCTGTTTTCTTCTCTGCTCATCGGCGTCGGCGACTGCGCTGGTCTTGCTGTTGTTTTCGTCTCTGCTCGTTCGTCGTCTGCGACTGTGCTGGTCCTGCTGCTGTTTTCTGCTCTGCTCGTCGGCGACTGCGCTGGTCCTGCTGCTGTTTTCTGCACTGCTCATCGGCGTCGGCGACTGTGCTGATCCTGCTGCTGTTTTCTGCTCTGCTCGTAGGCGTCGACGACTGCGCTGGTCCTGCTGCTGTTTTCTGGACTGCTCATCGGCATCGGCGACTGCGCTGATCCTGCTGCTGTTTTCTTCTCTGCTCATCGGCGTCGGCGACTGCGCTGGTCTTGCTGTTGTTTTCGTCTCTGCTCGTTCGTCGTCTGCGACTGTGCTGGTCCTGCTGCTGTTTTCTGCTCTGCTCGTCGGCGTCATCGACTGCGCTGATCCTGCTGCTGTTTTCTGCTCTGCTCGTCGGCGTCTGCGACTGCGCATCTCCTGCTGCTGTTTTTTGCTCTGCTCGTCGGCGACTGCGCTGGTCCTGCTGCTGTTTTCTTCTCTGCTCATCGGCGTCGGCGACTGCGCTGGTCTTGCTGTTGTTTTCGTCTCTGCTCGTTCGTAGTCTGCCACTGTGCTGGTCCTGCTGCTGTTTTCTGCTCTGCTCGTCGGCGACTGCGCTGGTCCTGCTGCTGTTTTCTGCACTGCTCATCGGCGTCGGCGACTGTGCTGATCCTGCTGCTGTTTTCTGCTCTGCTCGTAGGCGTCGGCGACTGCGCTGGTCCTGCTGCTGTTTTCTGCACTGCTCATCGGCATCGGCGACTGCGCTGATCCTGCTGCTGTTTTCTGCTCTGCTCGTCGGCGACTGCGCTGGACCTGCTGCTGTTTTCTGCACTGCTCATCGGCGTCGGCTACTGCATTGATCCTGCTGCTGTTTTCTGCTCTGCTCATTGGCGTCTGCGACTGCGCTGATCCTGCTGCTGTTTTCTGCTCTGCTCGTCGGCGTCTGCGCATCTCCTGCTGCTGTTTTTTGCTCTGCTCATCGGCGTCGGCAACTGTGCTGATCCTGCTGCTGTTTTCTGCTCTGCTCATCGGCGTCAGGGACTGGGCTGATCCTGCTGCTGTTTTCTGCTGTGCTCATTTGCGTCAGCGAATGCGCTGATCCTGCTGCTGTTTCCTGCTCTGCTCTTCGCCGTCGGCGACTTTGCTGGTCCTGCTGTTGTTTTTTGCTCTGATCGCCGGCGTCAGCGACTGCGCTGGTCCTGCTGCTGTTTTCTTCTCTGCTCGTCGGCGTCTGCTCTGCTCGTCGGCATCTGCGCTGGTCCTGCTGCTGTTTTCTGCTCTGCTCGTCGGCGACTGCGCTGGTCCTGCTGTTGTTTTCGCCTCTGCTCGTCGGCGTCTGCTCTGCTCATCGGCGACTGCGACTGCGCTGGTCCTGCTGCTGTTTTCTCCTCTGCTCGTCGGCGTCAGCGACTGCGCTGACCCTGCTGCTGTTTTCTGCTGTGATCGTCTGCGACTGCGCATCTCCCGCTGCTGTTTTTTGCTCTGCTCGTCGGCGACTGCACTTGTCCTGCTGTTGTTTTCGCCTCTGCTCGTCGGCGGCTGCGACTGCGCTGGTCCTGCTGCTGTTTTTTGCTCTGCTCGTCGGCGACTGCGCTGGTCCTGCTGCTGTTTTCTGCACTGCTCATCGGCGTCGGCGACTGTGCTGATCCTGCTGCTGTTTTCTGCTCTGCTCGTAGGCGTTGGCGACTGCGCTTGACCTGCTGCTGTTTTCTGCACTGCTCATCAGCGTCGGCGACTGCGTTGATCCTGCTGCGGTTTTCTGCTCTGCTCGTCGGCGACTGCGCTGGTCCTGCTGTTGTTTTTGTCTCTGCTCGTCTGCGTCTGCTCTGCTCATCGGCGTCTGCGACTGCGCTGGTCCTGCTGCTGTTTTCTGCTCTGCTCATCGGCGTCAGTGACTGGGCTGATCCTGCTGCTGTTTTCTGCTCTGCTCGTCTGCGTCAGCGAATGCGCTGATCCTGCTGCTGTTTCCTGCTCTGCTCGTCGCCGTCGGCGCCTGCGCTGGTCCTGCTGTTGTTTTCTGCTCTGATCGCCGGCCTTGGCGACTGCGCTGGTCCTGCTGGTGTTTTCTGCACTGCTGATCGGCGTCGGCGACTGCGCTGGTCCTGCTGTTGTTTTCGCCTCTGCTCGTCGGCGTCTGCGACTGCGCTGGTTCTGCTGCTGTTTTCTGCTCTGCTCGTCGGCGACTGCGTTGATCCTGCTGCTGTTTTCTGCTCTGCTCGTTGGCGTCTGCGACTGCGCATTTCCTGCCGTTTTTTTCTGCTCTGCTCGTCGGCGTCAGCGACTGTGCTGATCCTGCTGCTGTTTTCTGCTCTGCTCGTCGGCGTCTGCGAATGCGCTGATCCTGCTTCTGTTTCCTGCTCTGCTCGTCGCCGTCGGCGACTGCGCTGGTCCTGCTGCTGTTTTCTGCTCTGCTTTTCTGCGTCAGCGAATGCGCTGATCCTGCTGCTGTTTCCTGCTCTGCTCGTTGCCGTTGGCGACTGAGCTGGTCCTGCTTTTGTTTTCTGCTCTGATTGTCGGCGACTGCGCTGGTCATGCTGCTGTTTCCTTCAATGCTTGTCGGCGTCTGCTCTGCTCGTCGGCGTCTGCGACTGCGCTGGTCCTGCTGCTGTTTTATGCTCTGCTCATCGGCGACTGCGCTGGTCCTGCTGGTGTTTTCTGCACTGCTCATCGGCGTCGGCGACTGCTCTGGCCCTGCTGTTTTTTTAGCCTCTGCTCGTTGGCGTCTGCGACTGCGCTGGTCCTGCTGCTGTTTTCTGCTCTGCTCGTCGGCGACTGCGCTGGTCCTGCTGCTGTTTTCTGCACTGCTCATCGGCGTCGGCGACTGCGTTGATCCTGCTGCTGTTTTCTGCTCTGCTCGTCGGCGACTGCGCTGGACCTGCTGTTTTTTTTCTGCACTGCTCACCGGCGTCGGCGACTGCGTTGATCCTGCTGCTGTTTTCTGCTCTGCTCGTTGGCGTGTGCGACTGCGCATCTCCTGCCGCTGTTTTCTGCTCTGCTCGTCGGCGTCAGCGGCTGCGCTGATCCTGCTGCTGTTTTCTGCTCTGCTCGTCGGCGTCTGCGACTGAGCATCTCCTGCTGCTGTTTTTTGCTCTGCTCGTCGGCGTCGGCGTCTGCGCTGATCCTGCTGCTGTTTTCTGATCTGCTCATCGGCGTCAGCGACTGGGCTGATCCTGCTGCTGTTTTCTGCTCTGCTCGTCTGCGTCAGCGAATACGCTGGTCCTGCTGTTGTTTTCTGCTCTGATCGCCGGTGTCGGCGACTGCGCTGGTCCTGCTGCTGTTTTCTTCCCTGCTCGTCGGCGTCTGCTGTGCTCGTCGGCGTCTGCGCTGGTCCTGCTGCTGTGTTCTGCTCTGCTCGTCGGCGACTGCGCTGGTCCTGCTCTTGTTTTCCCCTCTGCTCGTAGGCGTCTGCTCTGCTCATTGGCGTCTGCGACTGCGCATCTCCTGCTGCTTTTTTCTGCTCTGCTCGTCGGCGTCAGCGACTGCGCTGATCCTGCTGCTGTTTTCTGCTCTGCTCGTCGGCGTCTGTGACTGCGCATCAGCTGCTACTGTTTTCTGCTCTGCTCGTCGGCGTCTGTGACTGCGCATCAGCTGCTGCTGTTTTTTGCTTTGCTCGTCGGCGTCGGCGACTGCGCTGTTGTTTTCGCCTCTGCTCGTTGGAGTCTGCGACTGCGCTGGTCCTGCTGCTGTTTTCTGCTCTGCTCGTCGGCGACTGCGCTGGTCCTGCTGCTGTTTTCTGCACTGCTCATCGGCGTCGGCGACTGTGCTGATCCTGCTGCTGTTTCCTGCTCTGCTCGTCGGCGACTGCGCTGATCCTGCTGCTGTTTTCTGCTCTGCTCATCGGCGTCGGCAACTGCGCTGATCCTGCTGCTGTTTTCTGCTCTGCTCATCGGCGTCAGGGACTGGGCTGATCCTGCTGCTGTTTTCTGCTGTGCTCGTCTGCGTCAGCGAATGCCCTGATCCTGCTGCTGTTTCCTGCTCTGCTCTTTGCCGTCGGTGACTGCGCTGGTCCTGCTGCTGTTTTCTTCTCTGCTCGTCGGCGTCTGCTCTGCTCATCGGCATCTGCGAATGCGCTGGTCCTGCTGCTATTTTCTGCTCTGCTCGTTGGTGACTGCGCTGGTCCTGCTATTGTTTTCCGCTCTGCTCGTCGGCGACTGCGCTGGTCCTGCTGTTGTTTTCGCCTCTGCTCGTCGGCGTCTGCTCGGCTCATCGGCGTCTGCGAATGCGCTGGTCCTGCTGCTGTTTTCTGCTCTGCTCGTTGGTGACTGCGCTGGTCCTGCTGCTATTTTCTGCACTGCTCATCGGCGTCCGCAACTGCGCTGATCCTACAGCTGTTTTCTGCTCTGCTCGTAGGCGTCGGCGACTGCGCTGGTCCTGCTGTTGTTTTCTGCACTGCTCATCGGCGTTGATGACTGCGTTGATCCTGCTGCTGTTTTCTGCTCTGCTCGTAGGCGTCGGCGAATGCGCTGGTCCTGCTGCTGATTTCTGCACTGCTCATCGGCGTCGGCGACTGCGCTGATCCTGCTGCTGTTTCTGCTCTGCTTGTCGGCGTCGCAGACTGCGCTGGTCCTGCTGCTGTTTTCTGCACTGCTCGTTCGCATCTGCGACTGCGCAACTCCTGCTTCTTTTTTTTGCTCAGCTCGTCGGCGTCTGAGACTGCACATCTCCTGCTGCTGTTTTGTGCACTGCTCATCGGCGTCGGCGACTGTGCTGATCCTGCTGCTATTTTCTGCTCTTCTCGTAGGCGTCGGCGACTGCGCTGGTCCTGCTGCTGTTTTCTGCACTGCTCATCGGCGTCGGCGACTGCGCTTATCCTGCTGCTGTTTTCTGCTCTGCTCGTCGGCGACTGCGCTGGTCCTGCTGCTGTTTTCTGCTCTGCTCGTCAGTGTCTGAGACTGCACATCTCCTGCTGCTGTTTTTTGCTCTGCTCGTCGGCGTCGGCGACTGCGCTGATCCTGCTGCTATTTTCTGCTCTGCTCGTCGGCGTCGGCGACTGCACTGGTCCTGCTGCTGTTTTCTGCTCTGCTTGTCTGCGTCAGCGAATGTGCTGATCCTGCTGCTGTTTTTTGCTCTGCTCGTCTGCGTCAGCGAATGCGCTGATCCTGCTGCTGTTTCCTGTTCTTCTCGTCGCCGTTGGCGACTGCGCTGGTCCTGCTGTTGTTTTCTGCACTGCTCATTGGAGTCTGCGACTGCGCATCTCCTGCTGCTTTTTTCTGCTCTGCTCGTCTGCGTCAGCGACTGCGCTGACCCTGCTGCTGTTTTCTGCTCTGATCGTCGGCGTCTGAGACTGCACATCTCATGCTGCTGTTTTTTGCTCTGTTCGTCGGCGTCGGCGACTGCGCTGATCCTGCTGCTCTTTTCTGCTCTGCTCGTCGGCGTCGGCGACTGCGCTGATCCTGCTGCAATTTTCTGCTCTGCTCATCGGCGTCGGCGACTGCGCTGGTCCTGCTGTTGTTTTCGCCTCTGCTCGTCTGCGTCTGCTCTGCTTGTCGGCATCTGCGACTGCGCTGGTCCTGCTGCTGTTTTCTGCACTGCTCATCGGCGTCGGCGACTGCACTGATCCTGCTGCAGTTTTCTGCTCTGCTCGTAGGCGTCGGTGACTGCGCAGGTCATGCTGCTGTTTTCTGCACTGCTCATCGGCGTCGGCGACTGCGCTGGTCCTGCTGTTGTTTTCGCCTCTGCTTGTCGGCGTCTGCTCTGCTCATCGGCGTCTGCGACTGCGCTGGTCCTGCTGCTGTTTTCTGCTCTGCTCGTCGGCGACTGCGCTGGTCCTGCTGCTGTTTTTTGCACTGCTCATTGGCGTCGGCGACTGCGCTGATCCTGCTGCTGTTTTCTGCTCTGCTCGTAGGCATCACCGACTGCGCTGGTCCTGCTGCTGTTTTCTGCTCTGCTCTTGGGCGACTGCGCTGGTCCTGCTGCATTTTTTTACTCTACTCGTCGGTGTCAGCGACTGCGCTGATCCTGCTGCTGTTTTCTGCTCTGCTCGTCAGTGTCTGAGACTGCACATCTCCAGCTGCTGTTTTTTGCTCTGCTCGTCGGCGTCGGCGACTGCGCTGATCCTGCTGCTATTTTCTGCTCTGCTCGTCGGCGTCGGCGACTGCACTGGTCCTGCTGCTGTTTTCTGCTCTGCTTGTCTGCGTCAGCGAATGCGCTGATCCTGCTGCTGTTTTTTGCTCTGCTCGTCTGCGTCAGCGAATGCGCTGATCCTGCTGCTGTTTCCTGTTCTTCTCGTCGCCGTTGGCGACTGCGCTGGTCCTGCTGTTGTTTTCTGCACTGCTCATTGGCGTCTGCGACTGCGCATCTCCTGCTGCTTTTTTCTGCTCTGCTCTTCTGCGTCAGCGACTGCGCTGACCCTGCTGCTGTTTTCTGCTCTGATCGTCTGCGACTGCGCATCTCCTGCTGCTGTTTTTTGCTCTGCTCATCGGCATCAGCGACTGCGCTGATCCTGCTGCTGTTTTCTGCTCTGCTCGTCGGCGTCTGCGACTGCGCATCTCCTGCTGCTGTTTTTTCTTCTGCTCGTCGGCGACTGCGCTGGTCCTGCTGCTGTTTTCTTCTGTGCTCATCGGGGTCGGCGACTGTGCTGGTCCTGCTGCTGTTTTCGGCACTGCTCGTTCGTCGTCTGCGACTGCGCTGGTCCTGATGCTGTTTTCTGCACTGCTCATCGGCGTCGGCGTTTGTGCTGATCCTGCTGCTGTTTTCTGCTCTGCTCGTAGGCGTCGGCGACTGCGCTGGTCCTGCTGCTGTTTTCTGCACTGCTCATCGGCATCGGCGACTGCGCTGATCCTGCTGCTGTTTTCTGCTCTGCTCGTCGGCGACTGCCCTGGACCTGTTGCTGTTTTCTGCACTGCTCATCGGCGTCGGCGACTGTGTTGATCCTGCTGCTGTTTTCTGCTCTGCTCGTTGGCGTCTGCGACTGCGCATCTCCTGGCGCTTTTTTCTGCTCTGCTCGTCGGCGTCAGCGACTGCGCTGATCCTGCTGCTGTTTTCTGCTCTGCTCGTCGGCGTCTGCGACTGCGCATCTCCTGCTGCTGTTTTTTGCTCTGCTCGTCGGCGTCGGCAACTGCGCTGATCCTGCTGCTGTTTTCTGCTCTGCTCATCGGCGTCAGGGACTGGGCTGATCCTGCTGCTGTTTTCTGCTGTGCTCGTCTGCGTCAGTGAATGCGCTGATCCTGCTGCTGTTTCCTGCTCTGCTCTTCGCCGTCGGCGACTGCGCTGGTCCTGCTGCTGTTTTCTTCTCTGCTCGTCGGCGTCTGCTCTGCTCGTCGGCGTCTGCGCTGGTCCTGCTGCTGTTTTCTGCTCTGCTCGTCGGCGACTGCGCTGGTCCTGCTGTTGTTTTCGCCTCTGCTCGTCGGCGTCTGCTCTGCTCATCGGCGACTGCCACTGCGCTGGTCCTGCTGCTGTTTTCTGCTCTGCTCGTCGGCGTCAGCGACTGCGCTGACCCTGCTGCTGTTTTCTGCTGTGATCGTCTGCGACTGCGCATCTCCTGCTGCTGTTTTTTCCTCTGCTCGTCGGCGTCTGAGACTGCGCTGATCCTGCTGCTGTTTTCTGCTCTGCTCATCGGCGTCTGCGACTGCGCATCTCCTGCTGCTGTTTTTTAATCTGCTCGTCGGCGACTGCACTTGTCCTGCTGTTGTTTTCGCCTCTGCTCGTCGCCGTCTGCGACTGCGCTGGTCCTGCTGCTGGTTTTTGCTCTGCTCGTTGGCGACTGCGCTGGTCCTGTTTCTGTTTTCTGCACTGCTCATCGGCGTCGGCGACTGTGCTGATCCTGCTGCTTTTTTCTGCTCTGCTCGTAGGCGTTGGCGTCTGCGCTGGTCCTGCTGCTGTTTTCTGCACTGCTCATAGGCGTCGGCGACTGCGCTGATCCTGCTGCTGTTTTCTGCTCTGCTCCTCGGCGACTGCGCTGGACCTGCTGCTGTTTTCTGCACTGCTCATCGGTGTCGGCGACTGCGTTGATCCTGCTGTGGTTTTCTGCTCTGCTCGTCGGCGACTGCGCTGGTCCTGCTGTTGTTTTTGCCTCTGCTCGTCGGCGTCTGCTCTGCTCATCGGCGTCTGCGACTGCGCTGGTCCTGCTGCTGTTTTCTGCTCTGCTCATCGGCGTCAGTGACTGGGCTGATCCTTCTGCTGTTTTCTGCTCTGCTCGTCTGCGTCAGCGAATGCGCTGATCCTGCTGCTGTTTCCTGCTCTGCTCGTCGCCGTCGGCGCCTGCGCTGGTCCTGCTGTTGTTTTCTCCTCTAATCGCCGGCGTTGGCGACTGCGCTGGTCCTGCTGTTGTTTTCTCCTCTGCTCGTCGGCGTCGCCTCTGCTCATCGGCATCTGCGACTGCGCTGGTCCTGCTGCTGTTTTCTGCTCTGCTCGTCGGTGACTGCGCTAATCCTGCTGCTGTTTTCTGCTCTGCTCGTTGGCGACTGCGCTGGTCCTTCTGCTGTTTTCTGCTCTGCTCGTTGGCATCTGCGACTGCGCATCTCCTGCTACTTTTTTCTGCTCTGCTAGTCGGCGTCAGCGATTGCGCAGATCCTGCTGCTGTTTTCTGCTCTGCTCGTCGGCGTCTGCGACTGCACATCTCCTGCTGCTGTTTTTTGCTCTGCTCGTCGGTGTCGGCGACTGCGCTGATCCTGCTGCTTTTTTCTGCTCCGCTCATCGGCGTCAGCGACTGGGCTGATCCTGCTGCTGTTTTCTGCTCTGCTCGTCTGCGTCAGCAAATGCGCTGATCCTGCTGCTGTTTCCTGCTCTGCTCGTCGCGGTCGGCGACTGCGCTGTCCGGCTGTTGTTTTCTGCTCTGCTCGTCGGCGTCTGTGACTGCGCTGGTCCTGCTGCTGTCTTCTGCTCTGCTCGATGGCGACTGCGCTGGTCCTGCTGGTGTTTTCTGCACTGCTCATCGGCGTCGGCGACTGCGCTGGTCCTGCTGTTTTTTTCGCCTCTGCTCGTCGGCGTCTGCTCTGCTCATCGTCGTCTGCGACTGCGCTGGTCCTGCTGCTTTTTTCTGCTCTGCTCGTCGCCGTCGGCGCCTGCGCTGGTCCTGCTTTTGTTTTCTGCTCTGATCGCCGGCGTTGGCGACTGCGCTGGTCCTGCTGTTGTTTTGGCGTCTGCTCGTCGGCGTCTGCTCTGCTCGTCGGCGTCTGCGACTGCGCTGGTCCTGCTGCTGTTTTCTGCTCTGCTCATCGGCGACTGTGCTGGTCCTGCTGCTGTTTTCGGCACTGCTCGTTCGTCGTCTGCGACTGCGCTGGTCCTGCTGCTGTTTTCTGCACTGCTCATCGGCGTCGGCATCTGTGCTGATCCTGCTGCTGTTTTCTGCTCTGCTCGTAGGCGTCGGCGACTGCGCTGGTCCTGCTGCTGTTTTCTGCACTGCTCATCGGCATTGGCGACTGCGCTGATCCTGCTGCTGTTTTCTGCTCTGCTCGTCGGTGACTGCCCTGGACCTGTTGCTGTTTTCTGCACTGCTCATCGGCGTCGGCGACTGCGTTGATCCTGCTGCTGTTTTCTGCTCTTCTCGTTGGCGTCTGCGACTGCGCATCTCCTGGCGCTTTTTTCTGCTCTGCTCGTCGGCGTCAGCGACTGCGCTGATCCTGCTGCTGTTTTCTGCTCTGCTAGTCGGCGTCTGCGACTGCGCATCTCCTGCTGCTGTTTTTTGCTCTGCTCGTCGGCGTCGGCAACTGCGCTGATCCTGCTGCTGTTTTCTGCTCTGCTCATCGGCGTCAGGGACTGGGCTGATCCTGCTGCTGCTTTCTGCTGTGCTCGTCTGCGTCAGCGAATGCCCTGATCCTGCTGCTGTTTCCTGCTCTGCTCTTCGCCGTCGGCGACTGCGCTGGTCCTGCTGCTGTTTTCTTCTCTGCTCGTCGGCGTCTGCTCTGCTCGTCGGCGTCTGCGCTGGTCCTGCTGCTGTTTTCTGCTCTGCTCGTCGGCGACTGCGCTGGTCCTGCTGTTGTTTTCGCCTCTGCTCGTCGGCGTCTGCTCTGCTCATCGGCGACTGCCACTGCGCTGGTCCTGCTGCTGTTTTCTGCTCTGCTCGTCGGCGTCAGCGACTGCGCTGACCCTGCTGCTGTTTTCTGCTGTGATCGTCTGCGACTGCGCATCTCCTGCTGCTGTTTTTTCCTCTGCTCGTCGGCGTCAGAGACTGCGCTGATCCTGCTGCTGTTTTCTGCTCTGCTCATCGGCGTCTGCGACTGCGCATCTCCTGCTGCTGTTTTTTAATCTGCTCGTCGGCGACTGCACTTGTCCTGCTGTTGTTTTCGCCTCTGCTCGTTGGCGTCTGCGACTGCGCTGGTCCTGCTGCTGTTTTTTGCTCTGCTCGTTGGCGACTGCGCTGGTCCTGCTGCTGTTTTCTGCACTGCTCATCGGCGTCGGCGACTGTGCTGATCCTGCTGCTTTTTTCTGCTCTGCTCGTAGGCGTTGGCGTCTGCGCTGGTCCTGCTGCTGTTTTCTGCACTGCTCATCGGCGTGGGCGACTGCGCTGATCCTGCTGCTGTTTTCTGCTCTGCTCCTCGGCGACTGCGCTGGACCTGCTGCTGTTTTCTGCACTGCTCATCGGCGTCGGCGACTGCGTTGATCCTGCTGTGGTTTTCTGCTCTGCTCGTCGGCGACTGCGCTGGTCCTGCTGTTGTTTTTGCCTCTGCTCGTCGGCGTCTGCTCTGCTCATCGGCGTCTGCGACTGCGCTGGTCCTGCTGCTGTTTTCTGCTCTGCTCATCGGCTTCAGTGACTGGGCTGATCCTGCTGCTGTTTTCTGCTCTGCTCGTCTGCGTCAGCGAATGCGCTGATCCTGCTGCTGTTTCCTGCTCTGATCGTCGCCGTCGACGCCTGCGCTGGTCCTGCTGTTGTTTTCTGCTCTGATCGCCGGCGTTGGCGACTGCGCTGGTCCTGCTGCTGTTTTCTGCTCTGCTCCTCGGCGACTGCGCTGGACCTGCTGCTGTTTTCTGCACTGCTCATCGGCGTCGGCGACTGCGTTGATCCTGCTGTGGTTTTCTGCTCTGCTCGTCGGCGACTGCGCTGGTCCTGCTGTTGTTTTCTCCTCTGCTCGTCGGCGTCGCCTCTGCTCATCGGCATCTGCGACTGCGCTGGTCCTGCTGCTGTTTTCTGCTCTGCTCGTCGGCGACTGCGCTGATCCTGCTGCTGTTTTCTGCTCTGCTCCTCGGCGACTGCGCTGGTCCTTCTGCTGTTTTCTGCTCTGCTCGTTGGCGTCTGCGACTGCGCATCTCCTGCTACTTTTTTCTGCTCTGCTAGTCGGCGTCAGCGACTGCGCAGATCCTGCTGCTGTTTTCTGCTCTGCTCATCGGCGTCGGCAACTGCGCTGATCCTGCTGCTGTTTTCTGCACTGCTCATCGGCGTCGGCATCTGTGCTGATCCTGCTGCTGTTTTCTGCTCTGCTCGTAGGCGTCGGCGACTGCGCTGGTCCTGCTGCTGTTTTCTGCACTGCTCATCGGCATTGGCGACTGCGCTGATCCTGCTGCTGTTTTCTGCTCTGCTCGTCGGTGACTGCCCTGGACCTGTTGCTGTTTTCTGCACTGCTCATCGGCGTCGGCGACTGCGTTGATCCTGCTGCTGTTTTCTGCTCTTCTCGTTGGCGTCTGCGACTGCGCATCTCCTGGCGCTTTTTTCTGCTCTGCTCGTCGGCGTCAGCGACTGCGCTGATCCTGCTGCTGTTTTCTGCTCTGCTAGTCGGCGTCTGCGACTGCGCATCTCCTGCTGCTGTTTTTTGCTCTGCTCGTCGGCGTCGGCAACTGCGCTGATCCTGCTGCTGTTTTCTGCTCTGCTCATCGGCGTCAGGGACTGGGCTGATCCTGCTGCTGCTTTCTGCTGTGCTCGTCTGCGTCAGCGAATGCCCTGATCCTGCTGCTGTTTCCTGCTCTGCTCTTCGCCGTCGGCGACTGCGCTGGTCCTGCTGCTGTTTTCTTCTCTGCTCGTCGGCGTCTGCTCTGCTCGTCGGCGTCTGCGCTGGTCCTGCTGCTGTTTTCTGCTCTGCTCGTCGGCGACTGCGCTGGTCCTGCTGTTGTTTTCGCCTCTGCTCGTCGGCGTCTGCTCTGCTCATCGGCGACTGCCACTGCGCTGGTCCTGCTGCTGTTTTCTGCTCTGCTCGTCGGCGTCAGCGACTGCGCTGACCCTGCTGCTGTTTTCTGCTGTGATCGTCTGCGACTGCGCATCTCCTGCTGCTGTTTTTTCCTCTGCTCGTCGGCGTCAGAGACTGCGCTGATCCTGCTGCTGTTTTCTGCTCTGCTCATCGGCGTCTGCGACTGCGCATCTCCTGCTGCTGTTTTTTAATCTGCTCGTCGGCGACTGCACTTGTCCTGCTGTTGTTTTCGCCTCTGCTCGTTGGCGTCTGCGACTGCGCTGGTCCTGCTGCTGTTTTTTGCTCTGCTCGTTGGCGACTGCGCTGGTCCTGCTGCTGTTTTCTGCACTGCTCATCGGCGTCGGCGACTGTGCTGATCCTGCTGCTTTTTTCTGCTCTGCTCGTAGGCGTTGGCGTCTGCGCTGGTCCTGCTGCTGTTTTCTGCACTGCTCATCGGCGTGGGCGACTGCGCTGATCCTGCTGCTGTTTTCTGCTCTGCTCCTCGGCGACTGCGCTGGACCTGCTGCTGTTTTCTGCACTGCTCATCGGCGTCGGCGACTGCGTTGATCCTGCTGTGGTTTTCTGCTCTGCTCGTCGGCGACTGCGCTGGTCCTGCTGTTGTTTTTGCCTCTGCTCGTCGGCGTCTGCTCTGCTCATCGGCGTCTGCGACTGCGCTGGTCCTGCTGCTGTTTTCTGCTCTGCTCATCGGCTTCAGTGACTGGGCTGATCCTGCTGCTGTTTTCTGCTCTGCTCGTCTGCGTCAGCGAATGCGCTGATCCTGCTGCTGTTTCCTGCTCTGATCGTCGCCGTCGACGCCTGCGCTGGTCCTGCTGTTGTTTTCTGCTCTGATCGCCGGCGTTGGCGACTGCGCTGGTCCTGCTGCTGTTTTCTGCTCTGCTCCTCGGCGACTGCGCTGGACCTGCTGCTGTTTTCTGCACTGCTCATCGGCGTCGGCGACTGCGTTGATCCTGCTGTGGTTTTCTGCTCTGCTCGTCGGCGACTGCGCTGGTCCTGCTGTTGTTTTCTCCTCTGCTCGTCGGCGTCGCCTCTGCTCATCGGCATCTGCGACTGCGCTGGTCCTGCTGCTGTTTTCTGCTCTGCTCGTCGGCGACTGCGCTGATCCTGCTGCTGTTTTCTGCTCTGCTCCTCGGCGACTGCGCTGGTCCTTCTGCTGTTTTCTGCTCTGCTCGTTGGCGTCTGCGACTGCGCATCTCCTGCTACTTTTTTCTGCTCTGCTAGTCGGCGTCAGCCACTGCGCAGATCCTGCTGCTGTTTTCTGCTCTGCTCATCGGCGTCGGCAACTGCGCTGATCCTGCTGCTGTTTTCTGCTCTGCTCATCGGCGTCAGTGACTGGGCTGATCCTGCTGCTGTTTTCTGCTGTGCTCATTTGCGTCAGCGAATGCGCTGATCCTGCTGCTGTTTCCTGCTCTGCTCTTCGCCGTCGGCGACTTTGCTGGTCCTGCTGTTGTTTTTTGCTCTGATCGCCGGCGTCAGCGACTGCGCTGGTCCTGCTGCTGTTTTCTTCTCTGCTCGTCGGCGTCTGCTCTGCTCGTCGGCATCTGCGCTGGTCCTGCTGCTGTTTTCTGCTCTGCTCATCGGCGACTGCGCTGGTCCTGCTGTTGTTTTCGCCTCTGCTCGTCGGCGTCTGCTCTGCTCATCGGCGACTGCGACTGCGACTGCGCTGGTCCTGCTGCTGTTTTCTGCTCTGCTCGTCGGCGTCAGCGACTGCGCTGACCCTGCTGCTGTTTTCTGCTGTGATCGTCTGCGACTGCGCATCTCCCGCTGCTGTTTTTTGCTCTGCTCGTCGGCGACTGCACTTGTCCTGCTGTTGTTTTCGCCTCTGCTCGTCGGCGTCTGCGACTGCGCTGGTCCTGCTGCTGTTTTTTGCTCTGCTCGTCGGCGACTGCGCTGGTCCTGCTGCTGTTTTCTGCACTGCTCATCGGCGTCGGCGACTGTGCTGATCCTGCTGCTGTTTTCTGCTCTGCTCGTAGGCGTTGGCGACTGCGCTTGACCTGCTGCTGTTTTCTGCACTGCTCATCAGCGTCGGCGACTGCGTTGATCCTGCTGCGGTTTTCTGCTCTGCTCGTCGGCGACTGCGCTGGTTCTGCTGTTGTTTTTGTCTCTGCTCGTCTGCGTCTGCTCTGCTCATCGGCGTCTGCGACTGCGCTGGTCCTGCTGCTGTTTTCTGCTCTGCTCATCGGCGTCAGTGACTGGGCTGATCCTGCTGCTGTTTTCTGCTCTGCTCGTCTGCGTCAGCGAATGCGCTGATCCTGCTGCTGTTTCCTGCTCTGCTCGTCGCCGTCGGCGCCTGCGCTGGTCCTGCTGTTGTTTTCTGCTCTGATCGCCGGCCTTGGCGACTGCGCTGGTCCTGCTGGTGTTTTCTGCACTGCTGATCGGCGTCGGCGACTGCGCTGGTCCTGCTGTTGTTTTCGCCTCTGCTCGTCGGCGTCTGCGACTGCGCTGGTTCTGCTGCTGTTTTCTGCTCTGCTCGTCGGCGACTGCGTTGATCCTGCTGCTGTTTTCTGCTCTGCTCGTTGGCGTCTGCGACTGCGCATTTCCTGCCGTTTTTTTCTGCTCTGCTCGTCGGCGTCAGCGACTGTGCTGATCCTGCTGCTGTTTTCTGCTCTGCTCGTCGGCGTCTGCGAATGCGCTGATCCTGCTTCTGTTTCCTGCTCTGCTCGTCGCCGTCGGCGACTGCGCTGGTCCTGCTGCTGTTTTTGTCTCTGCTCGTCTGCGTCTGCTCTGCTCATCGGCGTCTGCGACTGCGCTGGTCCTGCTGCTGTTTTCTGTTCTGCTCATCGGCGTCAGTGACTGGGCTGATCCTGCTGCTGTTTTCTGCTCTGCTCGTCTGCGTCAGCGAATGCGCTGATCCTGCTGCTGTTTCCTGCTCTGCTCGTCGCCGTCGGCGCCTGCGCTGGTCCTGCTGTTGTTTTCTGCTCTGATCGCCGGCCTTGGCGACTGCGCTGGTCCTGCTGGTGTTTTCTGCACTGCTGATCGGCGACTGCACTGGTCCTGCTGTTGTTTTCGCCTCTGCTCGTCGGCGTCTGCGACTGCGCTGGTTCTGCTGCTGTTTTCTGCTCTGCTCGTCGGCGACTGCGTTGATCCTGCTGCTGTTTTCTGCTCTGCTCGTTGGCGTCTGCGCATACCCTGCCGTTTTTTTCTGCTCTGCTCGTCGGCGTCAGCGACTGTGCTGATCCTGCTGCTGTTTTCTGCTCTGCTCGTCGGCGTCTGCGAATGCGCTGATCCTGCTTCTGTTTCCTGCTCTGCTCGTCGCCGTCGGCGACTGCGCTGGTCCTGCTGCTGTTTTCTGCTCTGCTTTTCTGCGTCAGCGAATGCGCTGATCCTGCTGCTGTTTCCTGCTCTGCTCGTTGCCGTTGGCGACTGAGCTGGTCCTGCTGTTGTTTTCTGCTCTGATTGTCGGCGACTGCGCTGGTCATGCTGCTGTTTCCTTCAATGCTTGTCGGCGTCTGCTCTGCTCGTCGGCGTCTGCGACTGCGCTGGTCCTGCTGCTGTTTTATGCTCTGCTCATCGGCGACTGCGCTGGTCCTGCTGGTGTTTTCTGCACTGCTCATCGGCGTCGGCGACTGCTCTGGCCCTGCTGTTTTTTTAGCCTCTGCTCGTTGGCGTCTGCGACTGCGCTGGTCCTGCTGCTGTTTTCTGCTCTGCTCGTCGGCGACTGCGCTGGTCCTGCTGCTGTTTTCTGCACTGCTCATCGGCGTCGGCGACTGCGTTGATCCTGCTGCTGTTTTCTGCTCTGCTCGTCGGCGACTGCGCTGGACCTGCTGTTTTTTTTCTGCACTGCTCACCGGCGTCGGCGACTGCGTTGATCCTGCTGCTGTTTTCTGCTCTGCTCGTTGGCGTGTGCGACTGCGCATCTCCTGCCGCTGTTTTCTGCTCTGCTCGTCGGCGTCAGCGGCTGCGCTGATCCTGCTGCTGTTTTCTGCTCTGCTCGTCGGCGTCTGCGACTGAGCATCTCCTGCTGCTGTTTTTTGCTCTGCTCGTCGGCGTCGGCGTCTGCGCTGATCCTGCTGCTGTTTTCTGATCTGCTCATCGGCGTCAGCGACTGGGCTGATCCTGCTGCTGTTTTCTGCTCTGCTCGTCTGCGTCAGCGAATACGCTGGTCCTGCTGTTGTTTTCTGCTCTGATCGCCGGTGTCGGCGACTGCGCTGGTCCTGCTGCTGTTTTCTTCCCTGCTCGTCGGCGTCTGCTGTGCTCGTCGGCGTCTGCGCTGGTCCTGCTGCTGTGTTCTGCTCTGCTCGTCGGCGACTGCGCTGGTCCTGCTCTTGTTTTCCCCTCTGCTCGTAGGCGTCTGCTCTGCTCATTGGCGTCTGCGACTGCGCATCTCCTGCTGCTTTTTTCTGCTCTGCTCGTCGGCGTCAGCGACTGCGCTGATCCTGCTGCTGTTTTCTGCTCTGCTCGTCGGCGTCTGTGACTGCGCATCAGCTGCTACTGTTTTCTGCTCTGCTCGTCGGCGTCTGTGACTGCGCATCAGCTGCTGCTGTTTTTTGCTTTGCTCGTCGGCGTCGGCGACTGCGCTGTTGTTTTCGCCTCTGCTCGTTGGAGTCTGCGACTGCGCTGGTCCTGCTGCTGTTTTCTGCTCTGCTCGTCGGCGACTGCGCTGGTCCTGCTGCTGTTTTCTGCACTGCTCATCGGCGTCGGCGACTGTGCTGATCCTGCTGCTGTTTCCTGCTCTGCTCGTCGGCGACTGCGCTGATCCTGCTGCTGTTTTCTGCTCTGCTCATCGGCGTCGGCAACTGCGCTGATCCTGCTGCTGTTTTCTGCTCTGCTCATCGGCGTCAGGGACTGGGCTGATCCTGCTGCTGTTTTCTGCTGTGCTCGTCTGCGTCAGCGAATGCCCTGATCCTGCTGCTGTTTCCTGCTCTGCTCTTTGCCGTCGGTGACTTTGCTGGTCCTGCTGTTGTTTTCTGCTCTGATCGCCGGCGTCGGCGACTGCGCTGGTCCTGCTGCTGTTTTCTTCTCTGCTCGTCGGCGTCTGCTCTGCTCATCGGCATCTGCGAATGCGCTGGTCCTGCTGCTATTTTCTGCTCTGCTCGTTGGTGACTGCGCTGGTCCTGCTATTGTTTTCCGCTCTGCTCGTCGGCGACTGCGCTGGTCCTGCTGTTGTTTTCGCCTCTGCTCGTCGGCGTCTGCTCTGCTCATCGGCGTCTGCGAATGCGCTGGTCCTGCTGCTGTTTTCTGCTCTGCTCGTTGGTGACTGCGCTGGTCCTGCTGCTATTTTCTGCACTGCTCATCGGCGTCCGCAACTGCGTTGATCCTACAGCTGTTTTCTGCTCTGCTCGTAGGCGTCGGCGACTGCGCTGGTCCTGCTGTTGTTTTCTGCACTGCTCATCGGCGTTGATGACTGCGTTGATCCTGCTGCTGTTTTCTGCTCTGCTCGTAGGCGTCGGCGAATGCGCTGGTCCTGCTGCTGATTTCTGCACTGCTCATCGGCGTCGGCGACTGCGCTGATCCTGCTGCTGTTTCTGCTCTGCTTGTCGGCGTCGCAGACTGCGCTGGTCCTGCTGCTGTTTTCTGCACTGCTCGTTCGCATCTGCGACTGCGCAACTCCTGCTTCTTTTTTTTTGCTCAGCTCGTCGGCGTCTGAGACTGCACATCTCCTGCTGCTGTTTTGTGCACTGCTCATCGGCGTCGGCGACTGTGCTGATCCTGCTGCTATTTTCTGCTCTTCTCGTCGGCGTCGGCGACTGCGCTTATCCTGCTGCTGTTTTCTGCTCTGCTCGTCGGCGACTGCGCTGGACCTGCTGCTGTTTTCTGCACTGCTCATCGGCGTCGGCGACTGCGTTGATCCTGCTGCTGTTTTCTGCTCTGCTCATTGTCGTCTGCGACTGCGCATCTCCTGCTGCTTTTTTCTGCTTTGCTCGTTGGCGTCAGCGACTGCGCTGATCCTGCTGCTGTTTTCTGCTCTGCTCATCGGCGTCTGCGACTGCGCATCTCCTGCTGCTGTTGTTTGCTCTGCTCGTCGGCGTCGGCGACTGCGCTGATCCTGCTGCTTTTTTCTGCTCTGCTCTTCGGCGTCAGCGACTGGGCTGATCCTGCTGCTGTTTTCTGCTCTGCTCGTCTGCGTCAGTTAATGCGCTGATCCTGCTGCTGTTTCCTGCTCTGCTCGTCGCGGTCGGTGACTGCGCTGGTCCTGCTGTTGTTTTCTGCTCTGATCCCCGGCGTCGGCGACTGCGCTGGTCCTGCTGCTGTTTTCTTCTCTGCTCGTCGGCATCTGCGCTGGTCCTGCTGCTGTTTTCTGCTCTGCTCGTCGGCGACTGCGCTGGTCCTGCTGGTGTTTTCTGCACTGCTCATCGGCGTCGGCGACTGCGCTGGTCCTGCTGTGGTTTTCGCCTCTGCTCGTCGGCATCTGCTCTGCTCATTGTCGTCTGCGACTGCGCTCATCCTGCTGCTGTTTTCTGCTCTGCTCGTCGGCGACTGCGCTGGTCCTGCTGCTGTTTTCTGCACTGCTCATCGGCGTCGGCGACTGCGCTGATCCTGCTGCTGTTTTCTGCTCTTCTCGTAGGCTTCGCCGACTGCGCTGGTCCTGCTGCTGTTTTACTGCTCTGCTCGTCGGCGACTGCGCTGGTCCTGCTGCTGTTTTCTGCACTGCTCATCTGCGTCGGCGACTGCGCTGATCCTGCTGCTGTTTTCTGCTCTGCTCGTAGGGGTCGCCAACTGCGATGGTCCTGCTGCTGTTTTATGCTTTGCTCGTCGGCGTCTGCGTTGATCCTGCTGCTGTTTTCTGCTCTGCTCGTCGGCGACTGCGCTGGTCCTGCTGCTGTTTTCTGCACTGCTCATCGGCGTCGGTGACTGCGTTGATCCTGCTGCTGTTTTCTGCTCTGCTCGTAGGCGTCGGCGACTGCGCTGGTCCTGCTGCTGTTTTCTGCACTGCTCATCGGCGTCGGTGACTGCGCTGGTCCTGCTGTTGTTTTCGCCTCTGCTCGTCGGCGTCTGCTCTGCTCATCGGCTTCTGCGACTGCGCTGATCCTGCTGCTATTTTCTTCTCTGCTCGTTGGTGTTAGCGACTGCGCTGATCCTGCTGCTGTTTTCTGCTCTGCTCGTTGGCGTCTGAGACTGCACATCTCATGCTGCTGTTTTTTGCTCTGTTCGTCGGCGTCGGCGACTGCGCTGATCCTGCTGCTCTTTTCTGCTCTGCTCGTCGGCGTCGGCGACTGCGCTGATCCTGCTGCAATTTTCTGCTCTGCTCATCGGCGTCGGCGACTGCGCTGGTCCTGCTGTTGTTTTCGCCTCTGCTCGTCTGCGTCTGCTCTGCTCGTCGGCATCTGCGACTGCGCTGGTCCTGCTGCTGTTTCCTGCTCTGCTCGTCGGCGACTGCGCTGGTCCTGCTGCTGTTTTCTGCACTGCTCATCGGCGTCGAGGACTGCACTGATCCTGCTGCAGTTTTCTGCTCTGCTCGTAGGCGTCGGTGACTGCGCAGGTCATGCTGCTGTTTTCTGCACTGCTCATCGGCGTCGGCGACTGCGCTGGTCCTGCTGTTGTTTTCGCCTCTGCTTGTCGGCGTCTGCTCTGCTCATCGGCGTCTGCGACTGCGCTGGTCCTGCTGCTGTTTTCTGCTCTGCTCGTCGGCGACTGCGCTGGTCCTCCTGCTGTTTTTTGCACTGCTCATTGGCGTCGGCGACTGCGCTGATCCTGCTGCTGTTTTCTGCTCTGCTTGTAGGCATCACCGACTGCGCTGGTCCTGCTGCTGTTTTCTGCTCTGCTCTTGGGCGACTGCGCTGGTCCTGCTGCATTTTTTTACTCTACTCGTCGGTGTCAGCGACTGCGCTGATCCTGCTGCTGTTTTCTGCTCTGCTCGTCAGTGTCTGAGACTGCACATCTCCTGCTGCTGTTTTTTGCTCTGCTCGTCGGCGTCGGCGACTGCGCTGATCCTGCTGCTATTTTCTGCTCTGCTCGTCGGCGTCGGCGACTGCACTGGTCCTGCTGCTGTTTTCTGCTCTGCTTGTCTGCGTCAGCGAATGTGCTGATCCTGCTGCTGTTTTTTGCTCTGCTCGTCTGCGTCAGCGAATGCGCTGATCCTGCTGCTGTTTCCTGTTCTTCTCGTCGCCGTTGGCGACTGCGCTGGTCCTGCTGTTGTTTTCTGCACTGCTCATTGGAGTCTGCGACTGCGCATCTCCTGCTGCTTTTTTCTGCTCTGCTCGTCTGCGTCAGCGACTGCGCTGACCCTGCTGCTGTTTTCTGCTCTGATCGTCGGCGTCTGAGACTGCACATCTCATGCTGCTGTTTTTTGCTCTGTTCGTCGGCGTCGGCGACTGCGCTGATCCTGCTGCTCTTTTCTGCTCTGCTCGTCGGCGTCGGCGACTGCGCTGATCCTGCTGCAATTTTCTGCTCTGCTCATCGGCGTCGGCGACTGCGCTGGTCCTGCTGTTGTTTTCGCCTCTGCTCGTCTGCGTCTGCTCTGCTCGTCGGCATCTGCGACTGCGCTGGTCCTGCTGCTGTTTTCTGCTCTGCTCGTCGGCGACTGCGCTGGTCCTGCTGCTGTTTTCTGCACTGCTCATCGGCGTCGGCGACTGCACTGATCCTGCTGCAGTTTTCTGCTCTGCTCGTAGACGTCGGTGACTGCGCAGGTCATGCTGCTGTTTTCTGCACTGCTCATCGGCGTCGGCGACTGCGCTGGTCCTGCTGTTGTTTTCGCCTCTCCTTGTCGGCGTCTGCTCTGCTCATCGGCGTCTGCGACTGCGCTGGTCCTGCTGCTGTTTTCTGCTCTGCTCGTCGGCGACTGCGCTGGTCCTGCTACTGTTTTTTGCACTGCTCATTGGCGTCGGCGACTGCTCTGATCCTGCTGCTGTTTTCTGCTCTGCTCGTAGGCATCACCGACTGCGCTGGTCCTGCTGCTGTTTTCTGCTCTGCTCTTGGGCGACTGCGCTGGTCCTGCTGCATTTTTTTACTCTACTCGTCGGTGTCAGCGACTGCGCTGATCCTGCTGCTGTTTTCTGCTCTGCTCGTCAGTGTCTGAGACTGCACATCTCCTGCTGCTGTTTTTTGCTCTGCTCGTCGGCGTCGGCGACTGCGCTGATCCTGCTGCTATTTTCTGCTCTGCTCGTCGGCGTCGGCGACTGCACTGGTCCTGCTGCTGTTTTCTGCTCTGCTTGTCTGCGTCAGCGAATGCGCTGATCCTGCTGCTGTTTTTTGCTCTGCTCGTCTGCGTCAGCGAATGCGCTGATCCTGCTGCTGTTTCCTGTTCTTCTCGTCGCCGTTGGCGACTGCGCTGGTCCTGCTGTTGTTTTCTGCACTGCTCATTGGCGTCTGCGACTGTGCATCTCCTGCTGCTTTTTTCTGCTCTGCTCTTCTGCGTCAGCGACTGCGCTGACCCTGCTGCTGTTTTCTGCTCTGATCGTCTGCGACTGCGCATCTCCTGCTGCTGTTTTTTGCTCTGCTCATCGGCATCAGCGACTGCGCTGATCCTGCTGCTGTTTTCTGCTCTGCTCGTCGGCGTCTGCGACTGCGCATCTCCTGCTGCTGTTTTTTCTTCTGCTCGTCGGCGACTGCGCTGGTCCTGCTGCTGTTTTCTTCTGTGCTCATCGGCGTCGGCGAATGTGCTGGTCCTGCTGCTGTTTTCGGCACTGCTCGTTCGTCGTCTGCGACTGCGCTGGTCCTGCTGCTGTTTTCTGCACTGCTCATCGGCGTCGGCGTCTGTGCTGATCCTGCTTCTGTTTTCTGCTCTGCTCGTAGGCGTCGGCGACTGCGCTGGTCCTGCTGCTGTTTTCTGCACTGCTCATCGGCATCGGCGACTGCGCTGATCCTGCTGCTGTTTTCTGCTCTGCTCGTCGGCGACTGCCCTGGACCTGTTGCTGTTTTCTGCACTGCTCATCGGCGTCGGCGACTGCGTTGATCCTGCTGCTGTTTTCTGCTCTGCTCGTTGGCGTCTGCGACTGCGCATCTCCTGGCGCTTTTTTCTGCTCTGCTCGTCGGCGTCAGCGACTGCGCTGATCCTGCTGCTGTTTTCTGCTCTGCTCGTCGGCGTCTGCGACTGCGCATCTCCTGCTGCTGTTTTTTGCTCTGCTCGTCGGCGTCGGCAACTGCGCTGATCCTGCTGCTGTTTTCTGCTCTGCTCATCGGCGTCAGGGACTGGGCTGATCCTGCTGCTGTTTTCTGCTGTGCTCGTCTGCGTCAGTGAATGCGCTGATCCTGCTGCTGTTTCCTGCTCTGCTCTTCGCCGTCGGCGACTGCGCTGGTCCTGCTGCTGTTTTCTTCTCTGCTCGTCGGCGTCTGCTCTGCTCGTCGGCGTCTGCGCTGGTCCTGCTGCTGTTTTCTGCTCTGCTCGTCGGCGACTGCGCTGGTCCTGCTGTTGTTTTCGCCTCTGCTCGTCGGCGTCTGCTCTGCTCATCGGCGACTGCCACTGCGCTGGTCCTGCTGCTGTTTTCTGCTCTGCTCGTCGGCGTCAGCGACTGCGCTGACCCTGCTGCTGTTTTCTGCTGTGATCGTCTGCGACTGCGCATCTCCTGCTGCTGTTTTTTCCTCTGCTCGTCGGCGTCTGAGACTGCGCTGATCCTGCTGCTGTTTTCTGCTCTGCTCATCGGCGTCTGCGACTGCGCATCTCCTGCTGCTGTTTTTTAATCTGCTCGTCGGCGACTGCACTTGTCCTGCTGTTGTTTTCGCCTCTGCTCGTCGGCGTCTGCGACTGCGCTGGTCCTGCTGCTGTTTTTTGCTCTGCTCGTTGGCGACTGCGCTGGTCCTGTTTCTGTTTTCTGCACTGCTCATCGGCGTCGGCGACTGTGCTGATCCTGCTGCTTTTTTCTGCTCTGCTCGTAGGCGTTGGCGTCTGCGCTGGTCCTGCTGCTGTTTTCTGCACTGCTCATAGGCGTCGGCGACTGCGCTGATCCTGCTGCTGTTTTCTGCTCTGCTCCTCGGCGACTGCGCTGGACCTGCTGCTGTTTTCTGCACTGCTCATCGGTGTCGGCGACTGCGTTGATCCTGCTGTGGTTTTCTGCTCTGCTCGTCGGCGACTGCGCTGGTCCTGCTGTTGTTTTTGCCTCTGCTCGTCGGCGTCTGCTCTGCTCATCGGCGTCTGCGACTGCGCTGGTCCTGCTGCTGTTTTCTGCTCTGCTCATCGGCGTCAGTGACTGGGCTGATCCTTCTGCTGTTTTCTGCTCTGCTCGTCTGCGTCAGCGAATGCGCTGATCCTGCTGCTGTTTCCTGCTCTGCTCGTCGCCGTCGGCGCCTGCGCTGGTCCTGCTGTTGTTTTCTCCTCTGATCGCCGGCGTTGGCGACTGCGCTGGTCCTGCTGTTGTTTTCTCCTCTGCTCGTCGGCGTCGCCTTTGCTCATCGGCATCTGCGACTGCGCTGGTCCTGCTGCTGTTTTCTGCTCTGCTCGTCGGCGACTGCGCTGATCCTGCTGCTGTTTTCTGCTCTGCTCGTTGGCGACTGCGCTGGTCCTTCTGCTGTTTTCTGCTCTGCTCGTTGGCATCTGCGACTGCGCATCTCCTGCTACTTTTTTCTGCTCTGCTAGTCGGCGTCAGCGATTGCGCAGATCCTGCTGCTGTTTTCTGCTCTGCTCGTCGGCGTCTGCGACTGCACATCTCCTGCTGCTGTTTTTTGCTCTGCTCGTCGGTGTCGGCGACTGCGCTGATCCTGCTGCTTTTTTCTGCTCCGCTCATCGGCGTCAGCGACTGGGCTGATCCTGCTGCTGTTTTCTGCTCTGCTCGTCTGCGTCAGCAAATGCGCTGATCCTGCTGCTGTTTCCTGCTCTGCTCGTCGCGGTCGGCGACTGCGCTGTCCGGCTGTTGTTTTCTGCTCTGATCGCCGGCGTCGGCGACTGCGCTGGTCCTGCTGCTGATTTCTTCTCTGCTCTTCGGCGTCTGCTCTGCTCGTCGGCGTCTGTGACTGCGCTGGTCCTGCTGCTGTCTTCTGCTCTGCTCGACGGCGACTGCGCTGGTCCTGCTGGTGTTTTCTGCACTGCTCATCGGCGTCGGCGACTGCGCTGGTCCTGCTGTTTTTTTCGCCTCTGCTCGTCGGCGTCTGCTCTGCTCATCGTCGTCTGCGACTGCGCTGGTCCTGCTGCTTTTTTCTGCTCTGCTCGTCGCCGTCGGCGCCTGCGCTGGTCCTGCTTTTGTTTTCTGCTCTGATCGCCGGCGTTGGCGACTGCGCTGGTCCTGCTGCTGTTTTCTGCTCTGCTCATCGGCGACTGTGCTGGTCCTGCTGCTGTTTTCGGCACTGCTCGTTCGTCGTCTGCGACTGCGCTGGTCCTGCTGCTGTTTTCTGCACTGCTCATCGGCGTCGGCATCTGTGCTGATCCTGCTGCTGTTTTCTGCTCTGCTCGTAGGCGTCGGCGACTGCGCTGGTCCTGCTGCTGTTTTCTGCACTGCTCATCGGCATCGGCGACTGCGCTGATCCTGCTGCTGTTTTCTGCTCTGCTCGTCGGTGACTGCCCTGGACCTGTTGCTGTTTTCTGCACTGCTCATCGGCGTCGGCGACTGCGTTGATCCTGCTGCTGTTTTCTGCTCTTCTCGTTGGCGTCTGCGACTGCGCATCTCCTGGCGCTTTTTTCTGCTCTGCTCGTCGGCGTCAGCGACTGCGCTGATCCTGCTGCTGTTTTCTGCTCTGCTCGTCGGCGTCTGCGACTGCGCATCTCCTGCTGCTGTTTTTTGCTCTGCTCGTCGGCGTCGGCAACTGCGCTGATCCTGCTGCTGTTTTCTGCTCTGCTCATCGGCGTCAGGGACTGGGCTGATCCTGCTGCTGCTTTCTGCTGTGCTCGTCTGCGTCAGCGAATGCCCTGATCCTGCTGCTGTTTCCTGCTCTGCTCTTCGCCGTCGGCGACTGCGCTGGTCCTGCTGCTGTTTTCTTCTCTGCTCGTCGGCGTCTGCTCTGCTCGTCGGCGTCTGCGCTGGTCCTGCTGCTGTTTTCTGCTCTGCTCGTCGGCGACTGCGCTGGTCCTGCTGTTGTTTTCGCCTCTGCTCGTCGGCGTCTGCTCTGCTCATCGGCGACTGCCACTGCGCTGGTCCTGCTGCTGTTTTCTGCTCTGCTCGTCGGCGTCAGCGACTGCGCTGACCCTGCTGCTGTTTTCTGCTGTGATCGTCTGCGACTGCGCATCTCCTGCTGCTGTTTTTTCCTCTGCTCGTCGGCGTCAGAGACTGCGCTGATCCTGCTGCTGTTTTCTGCTCTGCTCATCGGCGTCTGCGACTGCGCATCTCCTGCTGCTGTTTTTTAATCTGCTCGTCGGCGACTGCACTTGTCCTGCTGTTGTTTTCGCCTCTGCTCGTCGGCGTCTGCGACTGCGCTGGTCCTGCTGCTGTTTTTTGCTCTGCTCGTTGGCGACTGCGCTGGTCCTGCTGCTGTTTTCTGCACTGCTCATCGGCGTCGGCGACTGTGCTGATCCTGCTGCTTTTTTCTGCTCTGCTCGTAGGCGTTGGCGTCTGCGCTGGTCCTGCTGCTGTTTTCTGCACTGCTCATCGGCGTGGGCGACTGCGCTGATCCTGCTGCTGTTTTCTGCTCTGCTCCTCGGCGACTGCGCTGGACCTGCTGCTGTTTTCTGCACTGCTCATCGGCGTCGGCGACTGCGTTGATCCTGCTGTGGTTTTCTGCTCTGCTCGTCGGCGACTGCGCTGGTCCTGCTGTTGTTTTTGCCTCTGCTCGTCGGCGTCTGCTCTGCTCATCGGCGTCTGCAACTGCGCTGGTCCTGCTGCTGTTTTCTGCTCTGCTCATCGGCTTCAGTGACTGGGCTGATCCTGCTGCTGTTTTCTGCTCTGCTCGTCTGCGTCAGCGAATGCGCTGATCCTGCTGCTGTTTCCTGCTCTGATCGTCGCCGTCGACGCCTGCGCTGGTCCTGCTGTTGTTTTCTGCTCTGATCGCCGGCGTTGGCGACTGCGCTGGTCCTGCTGTTGTTTTCTCCTCTGCTCGTCGGCGTCGCCTCTGCTCATCGGCATCTGCGACTGCGCTGGTCCTGCTGCTGTTTTCTGCTCTGCTCGTCGGCGACTGCGCTGATCCTGCTGCTGTTTTCTGCTCTGCTCCTCGGCGACTGCGCTGGTCCTTCTGCTGTTTTCTGCTCTGCTCGTTGGCGTCTGCGACTGCGCATCTCCTGCTACTTTTTTCTGCTCTGCTAGTCGGCGTCAGCGACTGCGCAGATCCTGCTGCTGTTTTCTGCTCTGCTCGTCGGCGTCTGCGACTGCGCATCTCCTGCTGCTGTTTTTTGCTCTGCTCATCGGCGTCAGCGACTGGGCTGATCCTGCTGCTGTTTTCTGCTCTGCTCGTCTGCATCAGCAAATGCGCTGATCCTGCTGCTGTTTCCTGCTCTGCTCGTCGCGGTCGGCGACTGCGCTGTCCGGCTGTTGTTTTCTGCTCTGATCGCCGGCGTCGGCGACTGCGCTGGTCCTGCTGCTGTTTTCTTCTCTGCTCTTCGGCGTCTGCTCTGCTCGTCGGCGTCTGTGACTGCGCTGGTCCTGCTGCTGTCTTCTGCTCTGCTCGTCGGCGACTGCGCTGGTCCTGCTGGTGTTTTCTGCACTGCTCATCGGCGTCGGCGACTGCGCTGGTCCTGCTGTTTTTTTCGCCTCTGCTCGTCGGCGTCTGCTCTGCTCATCGTCGTCTGCGACTGTGCTGATCCTGCTGCTGTTTTCTGCACTGCTCGTCGGCGACTGCACTGGTGCTGCTGCTGTTTTCTGCACTGCTCATCGGCGTCAGCGACTGCGCTGATCTGCTGCTGTTTTCTGCTCTGCTCGTAGGCGTCGGCGACTGCGCTGGCCCTGCTGCTGTTTTCTGCTCTGCTCGTCGGCGACTGCGCTGGACCTGCTGCTATTTTCTGCACTGCTCATCGGCTTCGGCGACTGCGCTGGCCCTGCTGCTGTTTTCTGCTCTGCTCCTCTGCGTCAGCGAAGGCGCTGATCTTGCTGCTGTTTCCTGCTCTGCTCGTCGCCGTCAGCGACTGCGCTGGTCCTGCTGTTGTTTTCTGCTCTGATCGTCGGCGTCAGTGACTGCGCTGGTCCTGCTGCTGTTTTCTTCTCTGATCGTCGGCGTCTGCTCTGCTCGTCGGCGTCTGCGCTGATCCTGCTGCTGTTTTCTGCTCTGCTCGTAGGCGTCGGCGACTGCGCTGGTCCTGCTGCTGTTTTCTGCACTGCTCATCGGCGTCTATGACTGCGCATCTCCTGCTGCTTTTTTCTGCTCTGCGCGTCGGCGTCAGTGACTGCGCTGGTCCTGCTGCTGTTTTCTGCTCTGCTCGTCGGCGTCGGCGACTGCGCTGGCCCTGCTGCTGTTTTCTGCTCTGCTTGTCGGCGACTGCGCTGGACTTGCTGCTGATTTCTGCACTGCTCATCGGTGTCGGCGACTGCGCTGATCCTGCTGCGGTTTTCTGCTCTGCTCATTTGCGTCTGCGACTGCGCTGATCCTGCTGCTGTTTTCTGCACTGCTCATCGGAGTCGGCAACTGCGCTGATCCTGCTGCTGTTTTCTGCTCTGCTCGTAGGCGTCGGCGACTGCGCTGGCCCTGCCACTGTTTTCTGCTCTGCTTGTCGGCGACTGCGCTGGACCTGCTGCTGTTTTCTGCACTGCTCATCGGTGTTGGCGACTGCGCTGATCCTGCTGCTGTTTTCTGCTCTGCTCGTTGGCGTCTGCAACTGTGCTGATCCTGCTGCTGTTTCCTGCTCTGCTCGTCGGCGTCGGTGACTGCGCTGATCCTTCTGCTGTTTTCTGCTCTGCTCGTCGGCGACTGCACTGGTCCTGCTTCTGTTTTCTTTACTGCTCATCGGCGTCGGAGACTGCGTTGATCCTGCTGCTGCTTTCTGCTCAGCTCGTTTGCGTCTGAGACTGCGCATCTCCTGCTGCTTTTTTCTGCTCTGCTCGTCGGCGTCGGCTACTGCGCTGATCCTGCTGCTATTTTCTGCTCTGCTCATCGGCGTCAGCGACTGGGCTGATCCTGCTGCTGTTTTCTGCTCTGCTCGTCTGCGTCAGCGAATGCGCTGATCCTGCTGCTATTTTCTGCTCTGCTCGTCGGCGTCGGCTACTGCGCTGATCCTGTTGCTATTTTCTGCTCTGCTCATCGGCGTCAGCGTCTAGGCTGATCCGGCTGCTGTTTTCTGCTCTGCTCGTCTGCGTCAGCAAATGTGCTGATCCTGCTGCTGTTTTCTGCTCTGCTCGTCGCCGTCAGCGCTGATCCTGCTGCTGTTTCCTGCTCTGCTCGTCGCCGTCGGCGACTATGCTGGTCCTGCTGTTGTTTTCTTCTCTGCTCGTCGGCGTCTGCGACTGTGTTGGTCCTGCTGCTGTTTTCTGCTCTGCTCGTCGGTGACTGCGCTGGTCCTGCTGCTGTTATCTGCACTGCTCATGGGCGACGGCGACTGCGCTGGTCCTGCTGTTGTTTTCGCCTCTGCTCGTCGGCGTCTGCTCTGCTTGTGTGCGTCTGCAACTGTGCTGGTCCTGCTGCTGTTTTCTGCTCTGCTCGTCGGCGACTGCACTGGTCCTGCTGCTGTTTTCTGCACTGCTCATCGGCGTTGGCGACTGCGCTGATCCTGCAACTGTTTTCTGCTCTTCTCGTAGGCGTCGGCGACTGCGCTGGCCCTGCTGCTGTTTTCTGCTCTGCTCGTCGGCGACTGCGCTGGACCTGCTGCTATTTTCTGCACTGCTCATCGGCGTCGGCGACTGCGCTGGCCCTGCTGCTGTTACCTGCTCTGCTCGTCGGCGACTGCGCTGATCCTGCTGCTGTTTCCTGCTCTGCTCGTCGCCGTCGGCGACTATTCTGGTCCTGCTGTTGTTTTCTTCTCTGCTCGTCTGCGTCTGCGACTGTGCTGATCCTGCTGCTGTTTTCTGCACTGCTCGTCGGCGTTTGCACTGGTGCTGCTGCTGTTTTCTGCACTGCTCATCGGCGTCAGCGACTGCGCTGATCTGCTGCTGTTTTCTGCTCTGCTCGTAGGCGTCGGCGACTGCGCTGGCCCTGCTGCTGTTTTCTGCTCTGCTCGTCGGCGACTGCGCTGGACCTGCTGCTATTTTCTGCACTGCTCATCGGCTTCGGCGACTGCGCTGGCCCTGCTGCTGTTTTCTGCTCTGCTCGTCCGCGACTGCGCTGATCCTGCTGCTGTTTTCTGCTCTGCTCGTAGGCGTCGGCGACTGCGCTGGTCCTGCTGCTGTTTTCTGCACTGCTCATCGGCGTCGGCGACTGCGTTGATCCTGCTGCTGTTTTCTGCTCTGCTCGTTGGCGTCTACGACTGCGCATCTCCTGCTGCTTTTTTCTGCTCTGCGCGTCGGCGTCAGCGACTGCGCTTGTCCTGCTGCTGTTTTCTGCTCTGCTCGTCGGCGTCTGCTCTTCTCGTCGGCGTCTGCGACTGCGCTGGCCCTGCTGCTGTTTTCTGCTCTGCTCGTCGGTGACTGCGCTGGTCCTGCTGCTGTTATCTGCACTGCTCATGGGCGACGGCGACTGCGCTGGTCCTGCTGTTGTTTTCGCCTCTGCTCGTCGGCGTCGGCAACTGCGCTGATCCTGCTGCTGTTTTCTGCTCTGCTCATCGGCGTCAGGGACTGGGCTGATCCTGCTGCTGCTTTCTGCTGTGCTCGTCTGCGTCAGCGAATGCCCTGATCCTGCTGCTGTTTCCTGCTCTGCTCTTCGCCGTCGGCGACTGCGCTGGTCCTGCTGCTGTTTTCTTCTCTGCTCGTCGGCGTCTGCTCTGCTCGTCGGCGTCTGCGCTGGTCCTGCTGCTGTTTTCTGCTCTGCTCGTCGGCGACTGCGCTGGTCCTGCTGTTGTTTTCGCCTCTGCTCGTCGGCGTCTGCTCTGCTCATCGGCGACTGCCACTGCGCTGGTCCTGCTGCTGTTTTCTGCTCTGCTCGTCGGCGTCAGCGACTGCGCTGACCCTGCTGCTGTTTTCTGCTGTGATCGTCTGCGACTGCGCATCTCCTGCTGCTGTTTTTTCCTCTTCTCGTCGGCGTCAGAGACTGCGCTGATCCTGCTGCTGTTTTCTGCTCTGCTCATCGGCGTCTGCGACTGCGCATCTCCTGCTGCTGTTTTTTAATCTGCTCGTCGGCGACTGCACTTGTCCTGCTGTTGTTTTCGCCTCTGCTCGTCGGCGTCTGCGACTGCGCTGGTCCTGCTGCTGTTTTTTGCTCTGCTCGTTGGCGACTGCGCTGGTCCTGCTGCTGTTTTCTGCACTGCTCATCGGCGTCGGCGACTGTGCTGATCCTGCTGCTTTTTTCTGCTCTGCTCGTAGGCGTTGGCGTCTGCGCTGGTCCTGCTGCTGTTTTCTGCACTGCTCATCGGCGTGGGCGACTGCGCTGATCCTGCTGCTGTTTTCTGCTCTGCTCCTCGGCGACTGCGCTGGACCTGCTGCTGTTTTCTGCACTGCTCATCGGCGTCGGCGACTGCGTTGATCCTGCTGTGGTTTTCTGCTCTGCTCGTCGGCGACTGCGCTGGTCCCGCTGTTGTTTTTGCCTCTGCTCGTCGGCGTCTGCTCTGCTCATCGGCGTCTGCAACTGCGCTGGTCCTGCTGCTGTTTTCTGCTCTGCTCATCGGCTTCAGTGACTGGGCTGATCCTGCTGCTGTTTTCTGCTCTGCTCGTCTGCGTCAGCGAATGCGCTGATCCTGCTGCTGTTTCCTGCTCTGATCGTCGCCGTCGACGCCTGCGCTGGTCCTGCTGTTGTTTTCTGCTCTGATCGCCGGCGTTGGCGACTGCGCTGGTCCTGCTGTTGTTTTCTCCTCTGCTCGTCGGCGTCGCCTCTGCTCATCGGCATCTGCGACTGCGCTGGTCCTGCTGCTGTTTTCTGCTCTGCTCGTCGGCGACTGCGCTGATCCTGCTGCTGTTTTCTGCTCTGCTCCTCGGCGACTGCAACTGCGCTGGTCCTGCTGCTGTTTTCTGCTCTGCTCATCGGCTTCAGTGACTGGGCTGATCCTGCTGCTGTTTTCTGCTCTGCTCGTCTGCGTCAGCGAATGCGCTGATCCTGCTGCTGTTTCCTGCTCTGATCGTCGCCGTCGACGCCTGCGCTGGTCCTGCTGTTGTTTTCTGCTCTGATCGCCGGCGTTGGCGACTGCGCTGGTCCTGCTGTTGTTTTCTCCTCTGCTCGTCGGCGTCGCCTCTGCTCATCGGCATCTGCGACTGCGCTGGTCCTGCTGCTGTTTTCTGCTCTGCTCGTCGGCGACTGCGCTGATCCTGCTGCTGTTTTCTGCTCTGCTCCTCGGCGACTGCGCTGGTCCTTCTGCTGTTTTCTGCTCTGCTCGTTGGCGTCTGCGACTGCGCATCTCCTGCTACTTTTTTCTGCTCTGCTAGTCGGCGTCAGCGACTGCGCAGATCCTGCTGCTGTTTTCTGCTCTGCTCGTCGGCGTCTGCGACTGCGCATCTCCTGCTGCTGTTTTTTGCTCTGCTCATCGGCGTCAGCGACTGGGCTGATCCTGCTGCTGTTTTCTGCTCTGCTCGTCTGCATCAGCAAATGCGCTGATCCTGCTGCTGTTTCCTGCTCTGCTCGTCGCGGTCGGCGACTGCGCTGTCCGGCTGTTGTTTTCTGCTCTGATCGCCGGCGTCGGCGACTGCGCTGGTCCTGCTGCTGTTTTCTTCTCTGCTCTTCGGCGTCTGCTCTGCTCGTCGGCGTCTGTGACTGCGCTGGTCCTGCTGCTGTCTTCTGCTCTGCTCGTCGGCGACTGCGCTGGTCCTGCTGGTGTTTTCTGCACTGCTCATCGGCGTCGGCGACTGCGCTGGTCCTGCTGTTTTTTTCGCCTCTGCTCGTCGGCGTCTGCTCTGCTCATCGTCGTCTGCGACTGTGCTGATCCTGCTGCTGTTTTCTGCACTGCTCGTCGGCGACTGCACTGGTGCTGCTGCTGTTTTCTGCACTGCTCATCGGCGTCGGCGACTGCGCTGATCTGCTGCTGTTTTCTGCTCTGCTCGTAGGCGTCGGCGACTGCTCTGGCCCTGCTGCTGTTTTCTGCTCTGCTCGTCGGCGACTGCGCTGGACCTGCTGCTATTTTCTGCACTGCTCATCGGCTTCGGCGACTGCGCTGGCCCTGCTGCTGTTTTCTGCTCTGCTCCTCTGCGTCAGCGAAGGCGCTGATCTTGCTGCTGTTTCCTGCTCTGCTCGTCGCCGTCGGCGACTGCGCTGGTCCTGCTGTTGTTTTCTGCTCTGATCGTCGGCGTCAGTGACTGCGCTGGTCCTGCTGCTGTTTTCTTCTCTGATCGTCGGCGTCTGCTCTGCTCGTCGGCGTCTGCGCTGATCCTGCTGCTGTTTTCTGCTCTGCTCGTAGGCGTCGGCGACTGCGCTGGTCCTGCTGCTGTTTTCTGCACTGCTCATCGGCGTCTACGACTGCGCATCTCCTGCTGCTTTTTTCTGCTCTGCGCGTCGGCGTCAGTGACTGCGCTGGTCCTGCTGCTGTTTTCTGCTCTGCTCGTCGGCGTCGGCGACTGCGCTGGCCCTGCTGCTGTTTTCTGCTCTGCTTGTCGGCGACTGCGCTGGACTTGCTGCTGATTTCTGCACTGCTCATCGGTGTCGGCGACTGCGCTGATCCTGCTGCGGTTTTCTGCTCTGCTCATTTGCGTCTGCGACTGTGCTGATCCTGCTGCTGTTTTCTGCACTGCTCATCGGAGTCGGCAACTGCGCTGATCCTGCTGCTGTTTTCTGCTCTGCTCGTAGGCGTCGGCGACTGCGCTGGCCCTGCCACTGTTTTCTGCTCTGCTTGTCGGCGACTGCGCTGGACCTGCTGCTGTTTTCTGCACTGCTCATCGGTGTTGGCGACTGCGCTGATCCTGCTGCTGTTTTCTGCTCTGCTCGTTGGCGTCTGCAACTGTGCTGATCCTGCTGCTGTTTCCTGCTCTGCTCGTCGGCGTCGGTGACTGCGCTGATCCTTCTGCTGTTTTCTGCTCTGCTCGTCGGCGACTGCACTGGTCCTGCTTCTGTTTTCTTTACTGCTCATCGGCGTCGGAGACTGCGTTGATCCTGCTGCTGCTTTCTGCTCAGCTCGTTTGCGTCTGAGACTGCGCATCTCCTGCTGCTTTTTTCTGCTCTGCTCGTCGGCGTCGGCTACTGCGCTGATCCTGCTGCTATTTTCTGCTCTGCTCATCGGCGTCAGCGACTGGGCTGATCCTGCTGCTGTTTTCTGCTCTGCTCGTCTGCGTCAGCGAATGCGCTGATCCTGCTGCTATTTTCTGCTCTGCTCGTCGGCGTCGGCTACTGCGCTGATCCTGTTGCTATTTTCTGCTCTGCTCATCGGCGTCAGCGTCTAGGCTGATCCGGCTGCTGTTTTTTGCTCTGCTCGTCTGCGTCAGCAAATGTGCTGATCCTGCTGCTGTTTTCTGCTCTGCTCGTCGCCGTCAGCGCTGATCCTGCTGCTGTTTCCTGCTCTGCTCGTCGCCGTCGGCGACTATGCTGGTCCTGCTGTTGTTTTCTTCTCTGCTCGTCGGCGTCTGCGACTGTGCTGGTCCTGCTGCTGTTTTCTGCTCTGCTCGTCGGTGACTGCGCTGGTCCTGCTGCTGTTATCTGCACTGCTCATGGGCGACGGCGACTGCGCTGGTCCTGCTGTTGTTTTCGCCTCTGCTCGTCGGCGTCTGCTCTGCTTGTGTGCGTCTGCAACTGTGCTGGTCCTGCTGCTGTTTTCTGCTCTGCTCGTCGGCGACTGCACTGGTCCTGCTGCTGTTTTCTGCACTGCTCATCGGCGTTGGCGACTGCGCTGATCCTGCAACTGTTTTCTGCTCTTCTCGTAGGCGTCGGCGACTGCGCTGGCCCTGCTGCTGTTTTCTGCTCTGCTCGTCGGCGACTGCGCTGGACCTGCTGCTATTTTCTGCACTGCTCATCGGCGTCGGCGACTGCGCTGGCCCTGCTGCTGTTACCTGCTCTGCTCGTCGGCGACTGCGCTGATCCTGCTGCTGTTTCCTGCTCTGCTCGTCGCCGTCGGCGACTATTCTGGTCCTGCTGTTGTTTTCTTCTCTGCTCGTCTGCGTCTGCGACTGTGCTGATCCTGCTGCTGTTTTCTGCACTGCTCGTCGGCGTTTGCACTGGTGCTGCTGCTGTTTTCTGCACTGCTCATCGGCGTCAGCGACTGCGCTGATCTGCTGCTGTTTTCTGCTCTGCTCGTAGGCGTCGGCGACTGCGCTGGCCCTGCTGCTGTTTTCTGCTCTGCTCGTCGGCGACTGCGCTGGACCTGCTGCTATTTTCTGCACTGCTCATCGGCTTCGGCGACTGCGCTGGCCCTGCTGCTGTTTTCTGCTCTGCTCGTCCGCGACTGCGCTGATCCTGCTGCTGTTTTCTGCTCTGCTCGTAGGCGTCGGCGACTGCGCTGGTCCTGCTGCTGTTTTCTGCACTGCTCATCGGCGTCGGCGACTGCGTTGATCCTGCTGCTGTTTTCTGCTCTGCTCGTTGGCGTCTACGACTGCGCATCTCCTGCTGCTTTTTTCTGCTCTGCGCGTCGGCGTCAGCGACTGCGCTTGTCCTGCTGCTGTTTTCTGCTCTGCTCGTCGGCGTCTGCTCTTCTCGTCGGCGTCTGCGACTGCGCTGGCCCTGCTGCTGTTTTCTGCTCTGCTCGTCGGTGACTGCGCTGGTCCTGCTGCTGTTATCTGCACTGCTCATGGGCGACGGCGACTGCGCTGGTCCTGCTGTTGTTTTCGCCTCTGCTCGTTGGCATCTGCGACTGTGCTGATCCTGCTGCTGTTTTCTTCACTGCTCGTCGGCGACTGCACTGGTCCTGATGCTGTTTTCTTCTCTGCTCGTCGGCGTCGGCAACTGCGCTGATCCTGCTGCTGTTTTCTGCTCTGCTCGTCGGCGTCGGCGACTGCGCTGATCCTGCTGCTGTTTCCTGCACTGCTCATCGGCGTCGGCGACTACGCTGGTCCTGCTATTGTTTTCTGGTCTGATCGTCAGCGTCGGCGACTGCGCTGGTCCTGCTGCTGTTTTCTGCTCTGCTTGTCGGCGACTGCGCTGGTCCTGCTGCTGTTGTCTGCTCTGATCGTAGGCGTCAGAGACTGCGCTGGTCCTGCTACTGTTTTCTGCTCTGCTCGTCGGCGTCGGCGATTATGCTGATCCTGCTGCTGTTTCCTGCTCTGCTCGTCGGCGTCGGCGACTGCGCTGGTCCTGCTGCTGTTTTCTGCTCTGCTCGTCGGCGACTGCGGTGGTCTTGCTGCTGTTTTCTGCTCTGCTCGTCGGCGTCAGCGACTGCGTTGATCCTGCTGCTGTTTTCTGCTCTGCTCGTCAGCGTCTGCTCTGCTCATCGGCGTCGGCGACTGCACTGATCCTGCTGCTGTTTTCTGCTCTGCTCGTAGGCGTCGGCGACTGCGCTGGTCCTGCAATATTTTCTGCACTATTCATCGGTGTCGGCGACTGCGCTGATCCTGCTGTTGTTTTCGCCTCTGCTCGTCGGCGTCTGCTCTGCTCGTTGGCGTCTGCGACTGTGCTGATCCTGCTGCTGTTTTCTTTACTGCTCGTTGGCAACTGCACTGGTCCTGCTGCTGTTTTCTACACTGCTCATCGGCTTCGGCGACTGCGCTGATCCTGCTGCTGTTTTCTGCTCTGCTCGTCGCCGTCGGCGACTGCACTGGTGCTGCTGTTGTTTTCTGCTCTGATCGTCGGCGTCGGCGACTGCGCTGGTCCTGCTGCTTTTTTCTTCTCGTCTGCGTCGGCGTCTGCTCTGCTCGTCGGCGTTTGCGACTGCGCTGGGCCTGCTGCTGTTTTCTGCTCTGCTCGTCGGCGACTGCGCTGGTCCTGCTGGTGTTTTCTGCACTGCTCATCGGCGTCGGCGACTGCGCTGGTGCTGCTGTTGTTTTCGCCTCTGCTCGTCGGCGTCTGCGACTGCGCTGGTCCTGCTGCTGTTTTCTGCACTGCTCATCGGCGTCGGCGACTGCGCTGATCCTGCTTCTGTTTTTTGCTCTGCTCGTCGGCGACTGCGCTGGACCTGCTGCTGTTTTCTGCACTGCTCATCGGCGTCGGCGACTGCGTTGATCCTGCTGCTGTTTTCTGCTCTGCTCGTTGGCGTCGGCGACTGCGCTGATCCTGCTGCTGTTTTCTTCTCTGCTCGTCGGCGTCTGCTCTGCTCATCGGCGTCTGCGCTGGTCCTGCTGCTGTTTTCTGCTCTGCTATTAGGCGACTGCGCTGGTCCTGCTGTTGTTTTCTCCTCTGCTCGTCGGCGTCTGCTCTGCTCATCGGCGTCTGCGACTGCGCTGGTCCTGCTGCTGTTTTCTGCTCTGCTCGTTGGCGACAGCGCTGGTCCTGCTGCTGTTTTCTGCACTGCTCATCGGCGTCAAGGACTGTGCTGATCCTGCTGCTGTTTTCTGCTCTGCTCGTAGGCGTCGGCGACTGCACTGGTCCTGCTGCTGATTTCTGCACTGCTCATCGGCGACTGCGTTGATCCTGCTGCTGTTTTCTGCTCTGCTAGTTGGCGTCTGCGACTGCGCAACTCCTGCTGCTTTTTTTTGCTCTACTCGTCGGCGTCAGCGACTGCGCTGATCCTGCTGCTGTTTTCTGCTCTGCTCGTCGGCGTCTGAGACTGCGCATCTCCTGCTGCTGTTTTCTGCACTGCTCTTCGGCGTCGGCGACTGTGCTGATCCTGCTGCTATTTTCTGCTCTGCTCGTAGGCGTCGGCGACTGCGCTGGTCCTGCTGCTGTTTTCTGCACTGCTCATCGGCGTCGGCGACTGCGCTGATCCTGCTGCTGTTTTCTGCTCTGCTCGTCGGCGACTGCGCTGGTGCTGCTGCTGTTTTCTGCACTGCTCCTCGGCGTCGGCGACTGCGTTGATCCTGCTGCTGTTTTCTGCTCTGCTCGTTGGTGTCTGCGACTGCGCATCTCCTGCTGCTTTTTTTGCTCTGCTCGTCGGCGTCAGCGACTGCGCTGATCCTGCTGCTGTTTTCTGCTCTGTTCGTCGGCGTCTTCGACTGCGCATCTCCTGCTGCTGTTTTTTGCTCTGCTCGTCGGCGACTGCGCTGATCCTGTTGCTTTTTTCTTTTCTGCTCATCGGCGTCAGCGACTGGGCTGATCCTGCTGCTGTTTTCTGCTCTGCTCATCTGCGTCAGCAAATGCTCTGATCCTGCTGCTGTTTCCTGCTCTGCTCGTTGCGGTCGGCGACTGCGCTGGTCCTGCTGTTGTTTTTTGCTCTGATCGCCGGCGTCGGCGACTGCGCTGATCCTGCTGCTGTTTTCTGCTCTGCTCGTCGGCGACTGCGACTGCGCATCTCCTGCTGCTTTTTTCTGCTCTGCTCGTCGGCGTCAGCGACTGCGCTGATCCTGCAGCTGTTTTCTGCTCTGCTCGTCGGCGTCTGCGACTGCGCATCTCCTGCTTCTGTTTTTTGCTCTGCTCGTCTGCGTCAGCGAATGTGCTGATCCTGCTGCAGTTTCCTGCTCTGCTCGTCGCCGTCAGCGACTTCGCTGGTCCTGCTGTTGTTTTCTGCTCTGATCGCCGGCGTCGGCGACTGTGCTGGTCCTGCTGCTGTTTTCTTCTCTGCTCGTCGGCGTCTGCTCTGCTCGTCGGCGTCTGTGCTGGTCCTGCTGCTGTTTTCTGCTCTGCTCGTCGGCGACTGCACAGGTCCTGCTGTTGTTTTCGCCTCTGCTCGTCGGCGTCTGCTCTGCTCATCGGCGTCTGCGACTGCGCTGGTCCTGCTGCTGTTTTCTGCTCTGCTCGTTGGTGACTGCGCTGTTCCTGCTGCTGTTTTCTGCACTGCTCGTAGGCGTTGGCGACTGCGCTGGTCCTGCTGCTGTTTTCTGCACTGCTCATCGGCGTCAGCGACTGCGCTGATCCTGCTGCTGTTTTCTGCTCTGCTCGTAGGCGTCGGCGACTGCGCTGGTCCTGCTGATGTTTTCTTCTCTGCTCGTCGGCGACTGCGCTGGTCCTGCTGCTGTTTCATGCACTGCTCATCGGCGTCGGCGACTGCGTTGATCCTGCTGCTGTTTTCTGCTCTGCTCGTTGGAGTCTGTGACTGCGCATTTCCTGCTGCTTTTTTTTGCTCTACTCGTCGGCGTCAGCGACTTCGCTGATTCTGCTGCTGTTTTCTGCTCTCCTTGTCGGCGTCTGAGACTGCGCATCTCCTGCTGCTGTTTTCTGCACTGCTCATCGGCGTCGGCGACTGTGCTGATCCTGCTGCTGTTTTCTGCTCTGCTCGTAGGCGTCAGCGACTGCGCTGGTCCTGCTGCTGTTTTCTGCACTGCTCATCGGCGTCGGCGACTGCGCTCATCCTGCTGCTGTTTTCTGCTCTGCTCGTCGGCGACTGCGCTGGTCCTGCTGCTGTTTTCTGCACTGCTCATCGGCGTCGGCGACTGCGTTGATCCTGCTGCAGTTTTCTGCTCTGCTCGTTGGCGTCCGTGACTGCGCATCTCCTGCTGCTGTTTTCTGCTCTGCTCGTCGGCGTCGGCGACTGCGCTGATCCTGCTGCTTTTTTCTGCTCTGCTCATCGGCGTCAGCGACTGGGCTGATCCTGCTGCTGTTTTCTGCTCTGCTCGTCTGCGTCAGCAAATGCGCTGATCCTGCTGCTGTTTCCTGCTCTGCTTGTCGCGGTCGGTGACTGCGCTGGTCCTGCTGTGGTTTTCTGCTCGGATCGCCGGCGTCGGCGACTGCGCTGGTCCTGCTGCTGTTTTCTTCTCTGCTGGTCGGCGTCTGCTCTGCTCGTCGGCCTCTGCGACTGCGCTGGTCCTACTGCTGTTTTCTGCTCGTTGGTGACTGCGCTGGTCCTGCTGCTGTTTTCTGCACTGCTCATCGGCCTTGGCGACTGCGCTGATCCTGCTGCTGTTTTCTGCTCTGCTCGTATGCGTTGGCAACTGCGCTGGTCCTGCTGCTGTTTTCTGCACTGCTCATCGGCGTCGGCGACTGCGCTGATCCTGCTGCTGTTTTCTGCTCTGCTCGTAGGCGTCGGCGACTGCGCTGGTCCTGCTGTTGTTTTCTGCACTGCTCATCAGCGTCGGCGACTGCGATGATCCTGCTGCTGTTTTCTGATCTGCTTGTAGGCGTCGCCGACTGCGCTGGTCCTGCTGCTGTCTTCTGCTCTGCTCGTCGGCGACTGCGCTGGTCCTGCTGGTGTTTTCTGCACTGCTCATCGGCGTCGGCGACTGCGCTGGTCCTGCTGTTTTTTTCGCCTCTGCTCGTCGGCGTCTGCTCTGCTCATCGTCGTCTGCGACTGTGCTGATCCTGCTGCTGTTTTCTGCACTGCTCGTCGGCGACTGCACTGGTGCTGCTGCTGTTTTCTGCACTGCTCATCGGCGTCGGCGACTGCGCTGATCTGCTGCTGTTTTCTGCTCTGCTCGTAGGCGTCGGCGACTGCGCTGGCCCTGCTGCTGTTTTCTGCTCTGCTCGTCGGCGACTGCGCTGGACCTGCTGCTATTTTCTGCACTGCTCATCGGCTTCGGCGACTGCGCTGGCCCTGCTGCTGTTTTCTGCTCTGCTCCTCTGCGTCAGCGAAGGCGCTGATCTTGCTGCTGTTTCCTGCTCTGCTCGTCGCCGTCGGCGACTGCGCTGGTCCTGCTGTTGTTTTCTGCTCTGATCGTCGGCGTCAGTGACTGCACTGGTCCTGCTGCTGTTTTCTTCTCTGATCGTCGGCGTCTGCTCTGCTCGTCGGCGTCTGCGCTGATCCTGCTGCTGTTTTCTGCTCTGCTCGTAGGCGTCGGCGACTGCGCTGGTCCTGCTGCTGTTTTCTGCACTGCTCATCGGCGTCTACGACTGCGCATCTCCTGCTGCTTTTTTCTGCTCTGCGCGTCGGCGTCAGTGACTGCGCTGGTCCTGCTGCTGTTTTCTGCTCTGCTCGTCGGCGTCGGCGACTGCGCTGGCCCTGCTGCTGTTTTCTGCTCTGCTTGTCGGCGACTGCGCTGGACTTGCTGCTGATTTCTGCACTGCTCATCGGTGTCGGCGACTGCGCTGATCCTGCTGCGGTTTTCTGCTCTGCTCATTTGCGTCTGCGACTGCGCTGATCCTGCTGCTGTTTTCTGCACTGCTCATCGGAGTCGGCAACTGCGCTGATCCTGCTGCTGTTTTCTGCTCTGCTCGTAGGCGTCGGCGACTGCGCTGGCCCTGCCACTGTTTTCTGCTCTGCTTGTCGGCGACTGCGCTGGACCTGCTGCTGTTTTCTGCACTGCTCATCGGTGTTGGCGACTGCGCTGATCCTGCTGCTGTTTTCTGCTCTGCTCGTTGGCGTCTGCAACTGTGCTGATCCTGCTGCTGTTTCCTGCTCTGCTCGTCGGCGTCGGTGACTGCGCTGATCCTTCTGCTGTTTTCTGCTCTGCTCGTCGGCGACTGCACTGGTCCTGCTTCTGTTTTCTTTACTGCTCATCGGCGTCGGAGACTGCGTTGATCCTGCTGCTGCTTTCTGCTCAGCTCGTTTGCGTCTGAGACTGCGCATCTCCTGCTGCTTTTTTCTGCTCTGCTCGTCGGCGTCGGCTACTGCGCTGATCCTGCTGCTATTTTCTGCTCTGCTCATCGGCGTCAGCGACTGGGCTGATCCTGCTGCTGTTTCCTGCTCTGCTTGTCGCGGTCGGTGACTGCGCTGGTCCTGCTGTGGTTTTCTGCTCGGATCGCCGGCGTCGGCGACTGCGCTGGTCCTGCTGCTGTTTTCTTCTCTGCTGGTCGGCGTCTGCTCTGCTCGTCGGCCTCTGCGACTGCACTGGTCCTACTGCTGTTTTCTGCTCGTTGGTGACTGCGCTGGTCCTGCTGCTGTTTTCTGCACTGCTCATCGGCCTTGGCGACTGCGCTGATCCTGCTGCTGTTTTCTGCTCTGCTCGTATGCGTTGGCAACTGCGCTGGTCCTGCTGCTGTTTTCTGCACTGCTCATCGGCGTCGGCGACTGCGCTGATCCTGCTGCTGTTTTCTGCTCTGCTCGTAGGCGTCGGCGACTGCGCTGGTCCTGCTGTTGTTTTCTGCACTGCTCATCAGCGTCGGCGACTGCGATGATCCTGCTGCTGTTTTCTGATCTGCTTGTAGGCGTCGCCGACTGCGCTGGTCCTGCTGCTGTCTTCTGCTCTGCTCGTCGGCGACTGCGCTGGTCCTGCTGGTGTTTTCTGCACTGCTCATCGGCGTCGGCGACTGCGCTGGTCCTGCTGTTTTTTTCGCCTCTGCTCGTCGGCGTCTGCTCTGCTCATCGTCGTCTGCGACTGTGCTGATCCTGCTGCTGTTTTCTGCACTGCTCGTCGGCGACTGCACTGGTGCTGCTGCTGTTTTCTGCACTGCTCCTCGGCGTCGGCGACTGCGCTGATCTGCTGCTGTTTTCTGCTCTGCTCGTAGGCGTCGGCGACTGCGCTGGCCCTGCTGCTGTTTTCTGCTCTGCTCGTCGGCGACTGCGCTGGACCTGCTGCTATTTTCTGCACTGCTCATCGGCTTCGGCGACTGCGCTGGCCCTGCTGCTGTTTTCTGCTCTGCTCCTCTGCGTCAGCGAAGGCGCTGATCTTGCTGCTGTTTCCTGCTCTGCTCGTCGCCGTCGGCGACTGCGCTGGTCCTGCTGTTGTTTTCTGCTCTGATCGTCGGCGTCAGTGACTGCACTGGTCCTGCTGCTGTTTTCTTCTCTGATCGTCGGCGTCTGCTCTGCTCGTCGGCGTCTGCGCTGATCCTGCTGCTGTTTTCTGCTCTGCTCGTAGGCGTCGGCGACTGCGCTGGTCCTGCTGCTGTTTTCTGCACTGCTCATCGGCGTCTACGACTGCGCATCTCCTGCTGCTTTTTTCTGCTCTGCGCGTCGGCGTCAGTGACTGCGCTGGTCCTGCTGCTGTTTTCTGCTCTGCTCGTCGGCGTCGGCGACTGCGCTGGCCCTGCTGCTGTTTTCTGCTCTGCTTGTCGGCGACTGCGCTGGACTTGCTGCTGATTTCTGCACTGCTCATCGGTGTCGGCGACTGCGCTGATCCTGCTGCGGTTTTCTGCTCTGCTCATTTGCGTCTGCGACTGCGCTGATCCTGCTGCTGTTTTCTGCACTGCTCATCGGAGTCGGCAACTGCGCTGATCCTGCTGCTGTTTTCTGCTCTGCTCGTAGGCGTCGGCGACTGCGCTGGCCCTGCCACTGTTTTCTGCTCTGCTTGTCGGCGACTGCGCTGGACCTGCTGCTGTTTTCTGCACTGCTCATCGGTGTTGGCGACTGCGCTGATCCTGCTGCTGTTTTCTGCTCTGCTCGTTGGCGTCTGCAACTGTGCTGATCCTGCTGCTGTTTCCTGCTCTGCTCGTCGGCGTCGGTGACTGCGCTGATCCTTCTGCTGTTTTCTGCTCTGCTCGTCGGCGACTGCACTGGTCCTGCTTCTGTTTTCTTTACTGCTCATCGGCGTCGGAGACTGCGTTGATCCTGCTGCTGCTTTCTGCTCAGCTCGTTTGCGTCTGAGACTGCGCATCTCCTGCTGCTTTTTTCTGCTCTGCTCGTCGGCGTCGGCTACTGCGCTGATCCTGCTGCTATTTTCTGCTCTGCTCATCGGCGTCAGCGACTGGGCTGATCCTGCTGCTGTTTTCTGCTCTGCTCGTCTGCGTCAGCGAATGCGCTGATCCTGCTGCTATTTTCTGCTCTGCTCGTCGTCGTCGGCTACTGCGCTGATCCTGTTGCTATTTTCTGCTCTGCTCATCGGCGTCAGCGTCTAGGCTGATCCGGCTGCTGTTTTCTGCTCTGCTCGTCTGCGTCAGCAAATGTGCTGATCCTGCTGCTGTTTTCTGCTCTGCTCGTCGCCGTCAGCGCTGATCCTGCTGCTGTTTCCTGCTCTGCTCGTCGCCGTCGGCGACTATGCTGGTCCTGCTGTTGTTTTCTTCTCTGCTCGTCGGCGTCTGCGACTGTGCTGGTCCTGCTGCTGTTTTCTGCTCTGCTCGTCGGTGACTGCGCTGGTCCTGCTGCTGTTATCTGCACTGCTCATGGGCGACGGCGACTGCGCTGGTCCTGCTGTTGTTTTCGCCTCTGCTCGTCGGCGTCTGCTCTGCTTGTGTGCGTCTGCAACTGTGCTGGTCCTGCTGCTGTTTTCTGCTCTGCTCGTCGGCGACTGCACTGGTCCTGCTGCTGTTTTCTGCACTGCTCATCGGCGTTGGCGACTGCGCTGATCCTGCAACTGTTTTCTGCTCTTCTCGTAGGCGTCGGCGACTGCGCTGGCCCTGCTGCTGTTTTCTGCTCTGCTCGTCGGCGACTGCGCTGGACCTGCTGCTATTTTCTGCACTGCTCATCGGCGTCGGCGACTGCGCTGGCCCTGCTGCTGTTACCTGCTCTGCTCGTCGGCGACTGCGCTGATCCTGCTGCTGTTTCCTGCTCTGCTCGTTTCCGTCGGCGACTATTCTGGTCCTGCTGTTGTTTTCTTCTCTGCTCGTCTGCGTCTGCGACTGTGCTGATCCTGCTGCTGTTTTCTGCACTGCTCGTCGGCGTTTGCACTGGTGCTGCTGCTGTTTTCTGCACTGCTCATCGGCGTCGGCGACTGCGCTGATCTGCTGCTGTTTTCTGCTCTGCTCGTAGGCGTCGGCGACTGCGCTGGCCCTGCTGCTGTTTTCTGCTCTGCTCGTCGGCGACTGCGCTGGACCTGCTGCTATTTTCTGCACTGCTCATCGGCTTCGGCGACTGCGCTGGCCCTGCTGCTGTTTTCTGCTCTGCTCGTCCGCGACTGCGCTGATCCTGCTGCTGTTTTCTGCTCTGCTCGTAGGCGTCGGCGACTGCGCTGGTCCTGCTGCTGTTTTCTGCACTGCTCATCGGCGTCGGCGACTGCGTTGATCCTGCTGCTGTTTTCTGCTCTGCTCGTTGGCGTCTACGACTGCGCATCTCCTGCTGCTTTTTTCTGCTCTGCGCGTCGGCGTCAGCGACTGCGCTTGTCCTGCTGCTGTTTTCTGCTCTGCTCGTCGGCGTCTGCTCTTCTCGTCGGCGTCTGCGACTGCGCTGGCCCTGCTGCTGTTTTCTGCTCTGCTCGTCGGTGACTGCGCTGGTCCTGCTGCTGTTATCTGCACTGCTCATGGGCGACGGCGACTGCGCTGGTCCTGCTGTTGTTTTCGCCTCTGCTCGTTGGCATCTGCGACTGTGCTGATCCTGCTGCTGTTTTCTTCACTGCTCGTCGGCGACTGCACTGGTCCTGATGCTGTTTTCTCCTCTGCTCGTCGGCGTCGGCAACTGCGCTGATCCTGCTGCTGTTTTCTGCTCTGCTCGTCGGCGTCGGCGACTGCGCTGATCCTGCTGCTGTTTCCTGCACTGCTCATCGGCGTCGGCGACTACGCTGGTCCTGCTATTGTTTTCTGGTCTGATCGTCAGCGTCGGCGACTGCGCTGGTCCTGCTGCTGTTTTCTGCTCTGCTTGTCGGCGACTGCGCTGGTCCTGCTGCTGTTGTCTGCTCTGATCGTAGGCGTCAGAGACTGCGCTGGTCCTGCTACTGTTTTCTGCTCTGCTCGTCGGCGTCGGCGATTATGCTGATCCTGCTGCTGTTTCCTGCTCTGCTCGTCGGCGTCGGCGACTGCGCTGGTCCTGCTGCTGTTTTCTGCTCTGCTCTTCGGCGACTGCGGTGGTCTTGCTGCTGTTTTCTGCTCTGCTCGTCGGCGTCAGCAACTGCGTTGATCCTGCTGCTGTTTTCTGCTCTGCTCGTCAGCGTCTGCTCTGCTCATCGGCGTCGGCGACTGCACTGATCCTGCTGCTGTTTTCTGCTCTGCTCGTAGGCGTCGGCGACTGCGCTGGTCCTGCAATATTTTCTGCACTATTCATCGGTGTCGGCGACTGCGCTGATCCTGCTGTTGTTTTCGCCTCTGCTCGTCGGCGTCTGCTCTGCTCGTTGGCGTCTGCGACTGTGCTGATCCTGCTGCTGTTTTCTTTACTGCTCGTTGGCAACTGCACTGGTCCTGCTGCTGTTTTCTACACTGCTCATCGGCTTCGGCGACTGCGCTGATCCTGCTGCTGTTTTCTGCTCTGCTCGTCGCCGTCGGCGACTGCACTGGTGCTGCTGTTGTTTTCTGCTCTGATCGTCGGCGTCGGCGACTGCGCTGGTCCTGCTGCTGTTTTCTTCTCGTCTGCGTCGGCGTCTGCTCTGCTCGTCGGCGTTTGCGACTGCGCTGGGCCTGCTGCTGTTTTCTGCTCTGCTCGTCGGCGGCTGCGCTGGTCCTGCTGGTGTTTTCTGCACTGCTCATCGGCGTCGGCGACTGCGCTGGTGCTGCTGTTGTTTTCGCCTCTGCTCGTCGGCGTCTGCGACTGCGCTGGTCCTGCTGCTGTTTTCTGCACTGCTCATCGGCGTCGGCGACTGCGCTGATCCTGCTTCTGTTTTTTGCTCTGCTCGTCGGCGACTGCGCTGGACCTGCTGCTGTTTTCTGCACTGCTCATCGGCGTCGGCGACTGCGTTGATCCTGCTGCTGTTTTCTGCTCTGCTCGTTGGCGTCGGCGACTGCGCTGATCCTGCTGCTGTTTTCTTCTCTGCTCGTCGGCGTCTGCTCTGCTCATCGGCGTCTGCGCTGGTCCTGCTGCTGTTTTCTGCTCTGCTATTAGGCGACTGCGCTGGTCCTGCTGTTGTTTTCTCCTCTGCTCGTCGGCGTCTGCTCTGCTCATCGGCGTCTGCGACTGCGCTGGTCCTGCTGCTGTTTTCTGCTCTGCTCGTTGGCGACAGCGCTGGTCCTGCTGCTGTTTTCTGCACTGCTCATCGGCGTCAAGGACTGTGCTGATCCTGCTGCTGTTTTCTGCTCTGCTCGTAGGCGTCGGCGACTGCACTGGTCCTGCTGCTGATTTCTGCACTGCTCATCGGCGACTGCGTTGATCCTGCTGCTGTTTTCTGCTCTGCTAGTTGGCGTCTGCGACTGCGCAACTCCTGCTGCTTTTTTTTGCTCTACTCGTCGGCGTCAGCGACTGCGCTGATCCTGCTGCTGTTTTCTGCTCTGCTCGTCGGCGTCTGAGACTGCGCATCTCCTGCTGCTGTTTTCTGCACTGCTCTTCTGCGTCGGCGACTGTGCTGATCCTGCTGCTATTTTCTGCTCTGCTCTGCTCGTCGGCGACTGCGCTGGTGCTGCTGCTGTTTTCTGCACTGCTCCTCGGCGTCGGCGACTGCGTTGATCCTGCTGCTGTTTTCTGCTCTGCTCGTTGGTGTCTGCGACTGCGCATCTCCTGCTGCTTTTTTTGCTCTGCTCGTCGGCATCAGCGACTGCGCTGATCCTGCTGCTGTTTTCTGCTCTGTTCGTCGGCGTCTTCGACTGCGCATCTCCTGCTGCTGTTTTTTGCTCTGCTCGTCGGCGACTGCGCTGATCCTGTTGCTTTTTTCTTTTCTGCTCATCGGCGTCAGCGACTGGGCTGATCCTGCTGCTGTTTTCTGCTCTGCTCATCTGCGTCAGCAAATGCTCTGATCCTGCTGCTGTTTCCTGCTCTGCTCGTTGCGGTCGGCGACTGCGCTGGTCCTGCTGTTGTTTTTTGCTCTGATCGCCGGCGTCGGCGACTGCGCTGATCCTGCTGCTGTTTTCTGCTCTGCTCGTCGGCGACTGCGACTGCGCATCTACTGCTGCTTTTTTCTGCTCTGCTCGTCGGCGTCAGCGACTGCGCTGATCCTGCAGCTGTTTTCTGCTCTGCTCGTCGGCGTCTGCGACTGCGCATCTCCTGCTTCTGTTTTTTGCTCTGCTCGTCTGCGTCAGCGAATGTGCTGATCCTGCTGCAGTTTCCTGCTCTGCTCGTCGCCGTCAGCGACTTCGCTGGTCCTGCTGTTGTTTTCTGCTCTGATCGCCGGCGTCGGCGACTGTGCTGGTCCTGCTGCTGTTTTCTTCTCTGCTCGTCGGCGTCTGCTCTGCTCGTCGGCGTCTGTGCTGGTCCTGCTGCTGTTTTCTGCTCTGCTCGTCGGCGACTGCACAGGTCCTGCTGTTGTTTTCGCCTCTGCTCGTCGGCGTCTGCTCTGCTCATCGGCGTCTGCGACTGCGCTGGTCCTGCTGCTGTTTTCTTCTCTGCTCGTCGGCGACTGCGCTGGTCCTGCTGCTGTTTCATGCACTGCTCATCGGCGTCGGCGACTGCGTTGATCCTGCTGCTGTTTTCTGCTCTGCTCGTTGGAGTCTGTGACTGCGCATTTCCTGCTGCTTTTTTTTTGCTCTACTCGTCGGCGTCAGCGACTTCGCTGATTCTGCTGCTGTTTTCTGCTCTCCTTGTCGGCGTCTGAGACTGCGCATCTCCTGCTGCTGTTTTCTGCACTGCTCATCGGCGTCGGCGACTGTGCTGATCCTGCTGCTGTTTTCTGCTCTGCTCGTAGGCGTCAGCGACTGCGCTGGTCCTGCTGCTGTTTTCTGCACTGCTCATCGGCGTCGGCGACTGCGCTCATCCTGCTGCTGTTTTCTGCTCTGCTCGTCGGCGACTGCGCTGGTCCTGCTGCTGTTTTCTGCACTGCTCATCGGCGTCGGCGACTGCGTTGATCCTGCTGCAGTTTTCTGCTCTGCTCGTTGGCGTCCGTGACTGCGCATCTCCTGCTGCTGTTTTCTGCTCTGCTCGTCAGCGTCTGCGACTGCGCATCTCCGGCTGCTGTTTTTTGCTCTGCTCGTCGGCGTCGGCGACTGCGCTGATCCTGCTGCTTTTTTCTGCTCTGCTCATCGGCGTCAGCGACTGGGCTGATCCTGCTGCTGTTTTCTGCTCTGCTCGTCTGCGTCAGCAAATGCGCTGATCCTGCTGCTGTTTCCTGCTCTGCTTGTCGCGGTCGGTGACTGCGCTGGTCCTGCTGTGGTTTTCTGCTCGGATCGCCGGCGTCGGCGACTGCGCTGGTCCTGCTGCTGTTTTCTTCTCTGCTGGTCGGCGTCTGCTCTGCTCGTCGGCCTCTGCGACTGCGCTGGTCCTACTGCTGTTTTCTGCTCGTTGGTGACTGCGCTGGTCCTGCTGCTGTTTTCTGCACTGCTCATCGGCCTTGGCGACTGCGCTGATCCTGCTGCTGTTTTCTGCTCTGCTCGTATGCGTTGGCAACTGCGCTGGTCCTGCTGCTGTTTTCTGCACTGCTCATCGGCGTCGGCGACTGCGCTGATCCTGCTGCTGTTTTCTGCTCTGCTCGTAGGCGTCGGCGACTGCGCTGGTCCTGCTGTTGTTTTCTGCACTGCTCATCGGCGTCGGCGACTGCGATGATCCTGCTGCTGTTTTCTGATCTGCTTGTAGGCGTCGCCGACTGCGCTGGTCCTGCTGCTGTTTTCTGCACCGCTCATCGGCGTCGGCGACTGCGCTGATTCTGCTGCTGTTTTCTGCTCTGCTCGTTGGTGTCTGAGACTGCGCATCTCCTGCTGCTGTTTTCTGCACTGCTTATCGGTGTCGGCAACTGTGCTGATCCTGCTGCTGTTTTCTGCTCTGCTCGTAGGCGTCGGCGACTGCGCTGGTCCTGCTGCTTTTTTCTGCACTGCTCATCGGCGTCAGCGACTGCGCTGATCCTGCTGCTGTTTTCTGCTCCACTCGTCGGCGACTGCGCTGGTCCTGCTGCTGTTTTCTGCACTGCTCATCGGCGTCGGCGACTGCGTTGATCCTGCTGCTGTTTTCTGCTCTGCTCGTTGGCGTCCGCGACTTTGCATCTCCTGCTGCTGTTTTCTGCTCTGCTCGTCGGCGTCTGTGACTGCGCATCTCCTGCTGCTGTTTTTTGCTCTGCTCGTTGGCGTCAGCGACTGGGCTGATCCTGCTGCTGTTTTCTGCTCTGCTCGTCTGCGTCAGCAAATGCGCTGATCCTGCTGCTGTTTCCTGCTCTGCTTGTCGCGGTCGGCGACTGCGCTGGTCCTGCTGCTGTTTTCTTCTCTGCTGGTCGGCGTCTGCTCTGCTCGTCGGCGTCTGCGACTGCGCTGGTCCTGCTGCTGTTTTCTGCTCTGCTCGTCGGCAACTGCGCTGGTCCTGCTGGTGTTTTCTGCACTGCTCATTGGCGTCGGCGACTGCTCTGGTCCTGCTGTTGTTTTCGCCTCTGCTCGTCGGCGTTTGCTCTGCTCATCGTCGTCTGCGAGTGCGCTGGTCTTGCTGCTGTTATCTGTTCTGCTCGTCGGCGAGTGCGCTGGTCCTGCAGCTGTTTTCTGTACTGCTCATCGGCGTCGGCAACTGCGCTGATCCTGCTGCTGTTTTCTGCTCTGCTCGTAGGCGTCGCCGACTGCGCTGGTCCTGCTGCTGTTTTCTGCTCTGCTCGTCCGCGACTGCGCTGGTCCTGCTGCTGTTTTCTGCACTGCTCATCAGCGTCGGCGACTGCGTTGATCCTGCTGCTGTTTTCCGCTCTGCTCGTAGGCGTAGGCTTCAGCGACTGCGCTGGTCCTGCTGCTGTTTTCTGCACTGCTCATTGGCGTAGGTGACTGCGCTGATCCTGCTGCTGTTTTCTGCTCTGCTCGTAGGCGTCGCCGACTGCGCTGGTCAGCTGCTGTTTTCTGCTCTGCTCGTCGGCGACTGCATTGATCCTGCTGCTGTTTTCTGCTCTGCTAGTTGGCGACTGCGCTGGTCCTGCTGCTGTTTTCTGCACTGCTCATCGGCGTCGGTGACTGCGTTGATCCTGCTGCTGTTTTCTGCTCTGCTCGAAGGCGTCGGCGACTGCGCTGGTCCTGCTTCTGTTTTCTGCACTGCTCATCGGCGTCGGCGACTGCGCTGGTCCTGCTGTTGTTTTCGCCTCTGCTCGTCGGCGTCTGCTCTGCTCATCGGCGTCTGCGACTGCGCTGGTCCTGCTGCTGTTTTCTGCTCTGCTTGTCGGCAACTGCGCTGGTCCTGCTGCTGTTTTCTGCACTGCTCATCGGCGTCGGCGACTGCGCTGATCCTGCTGCTGTTTTCAGCTCTGCTCGTCGGCGTCTGAGACTGCGCATCTCCTGCTGCTGTTTTCTGCTCTGCTCGTAGGCGACTGCGCTGGTCCTGCTGCTGTTTTCTGCACTGCTCATCGGCGTCGGCGACTGTGTTGATCCTGCTGCTGTTTTCTGCTCTGCTCGTTGGCGTCTGCGACTGCGCATCTCCTGCTGCTTTTTTTTGCTCTACTCGTCGGTGTCAGCGACTACGCTGATCCTGCTGCTGTTTTCTGCTCTGCTCGTAGGCGTCGCCAACTGTGCTGGTCCTGCTGTTGTTTTCGCCTCTGCTCGTCTGCGTCTGCTCTGCTCGTCGGCGTCTGCGACTGCGCTGGTCCTGCTGCTGTTTTCTGCTCTGCTCGTCGGCGACTGCGCTGGTCCTGCTGCTGTTTTCTGCTCTGCTCAATGGCGTCTGCGACTGCGCATCTCCTGGTGCTGTTTTCTGCTCTGCTTGTAGGCGTCGCCGACTGCGCTGGTCCTGCTGTTGTTTTCTGCTCTGATCGCCGGCGTCGGCGACTGTGCTGGTCCTGCTGCTGTTTTCTTCTCTGCTCGTCGGCGACTGCGCTGGTCTTGCTGGTGTTTTCTGCACTGCTCGTCGGCGTCTGCGACTGCGCTGGTCCTGCTGCTGTTTTCTGCTCTGCTCGTCGGCGACTGCGCTGGTCCTGCTGCTGTTTTCTGCTCTGCTCAATGGCGTCTGCGACTGCGCATCTCCTGGTGCTGTTTTCTGCTCTGCTTGTAGGCGTCGCCGACTGCGCTGGTCCTGCTGTTGTTTTCTGCTCTGCTCGTCGGCGTCTGCGACTGCGCTGGTCCTGCTGCTGTTTTCTGCTCTGCTCGTCGGCGACTGCGCTGGTCCTGCTGGTGTTTTCTGCACTGCTCATCGGCAGCGGCGACTGCGCTGGTCCTGCTGTTTTTTTCGCCTCTGCTCGTCCGCGTCCGCTCTGCTCATCGTCGTCTGCGACTGCGCTGGTCCTGCTGCTGTTTTCTGCTCTGCTCGTAGGCGTCGCCGACAGCGCTGGTCCTGCTGCTGTTTTCTGCTCTGCTCGTCGACGACTGCACTGGTCCTGCTGTTGTTTTTGCCTCTGCTCGTCGGCGTCTGATCTGCTCATCGACGTCTGCGACTGCGCTGATCCTGCTGCTGTTTTCTGCTCTGCTCGTAGGTGTCGCCGACTGCGCTGGTCCTGCTGCTGTTTTCTGCTCTGCTCGTCGGCGACTGCGCTGGTCCTGCTGCTGTTTTCTGCACTGCTCATTGGCGTCGGCGACTGCGTTGATCCTGCTGCTGTTTTCTGCTCTGCTCGTTGGCGTCAGCGACTGCGCTGGTCCTGCTGCTTTTTTCTGCACTGCTCATCGGCGTCGGCGACTGCACTGATCCTGCTGCTGTTTTCTGCTCTGCTCATCGGCGACTGCGCTGGTCCTGCTGCTGTTTTCTGCACTGCTCATCGGCGTCGGCGACTGCGTTGATCCTTCTGCTGTTTTCTGCTCTGCTCGTTGGCGTCTGCGACTGCGCATCTCCTGCTACTTTTTTCTGCTCTGCTCGTCGGCGTCAGCGACTGGGCTGATCCTGCTGCTGTTTTCTGCTCTGCTCGTCGGTGTCTGCGACTGTGCATCTCCTGCTGCTGTTTTTTGCTCTGCTCGTCGGTGTCGGCGACTGAGCTGATCCTGCTGCTTTTTTCTGCTCTGCTCATCAGCGTCAGCGACTGGGCTGATCCTGCTGCTGTTTTCTGCTCTGCTCGTCTGCGTCAGCAAATGCGCTGATCCTGCTGCTGTTTCCTGCTTTGCTCGTCGCGGTCGGCGACTGCGCTGGTCCTGCTGTTGTTTTCTGCTCTGATCCCCGGCGTCGGTGACTGCGTTGGTCCTGCTGCTGTTTTCTTCTCTGCTCGTCGGCGTCTGCTCTGCTCGTCGGCGTCTGCGATTGCGCTGGTCCTGCTGCTGTCTTCTGCTCTGCTCGTCGGCGACTGCGCTGGTCCAGCTGGTGTTTTCTGCACTGCTCATCGGCGTTGGCGACTGCGCTGATCCTGCTGCTGTTTTCTGCTCTGCTCGTCGGTGACTGCGCTGGTCCTGCTGCTGTTTTCTGCACTGCTCATCGGCGTCGGCGACTGCGCTGATCCTGCTGCTGTTTTCTGCTCTGCTCGTAGACGTCGCCAACTGCGCTGGTCCTGCTGCTGTCTTCTGCTCTGCTCGTCGGCGACTGCGCTGGTCCTGCTGCTGTTTTCTTCACTGCTCATCGGCGTCGGCGACTGCGTTGATCCTGCTTCTGTTTTCTGCTCTGCTCGTAGGCATCAGCGAATGCGCTGGTCCTGCTTCTGTTTTCTGCTCTGCTCATCGTCGTCTGCGACTGCGCTGGTCCTGCTGCTGTTTTCTGCTCTGCTCGTCAGTGATTGCGCTGGTCCTGCTGCTGTTTTCTGCACTGCTCATCGGCGTCGGCGACTGCGCTGATCCTGCTGCTGTTTTATGCTCTGCTCGTAGGCGTCGCCAACTGCGCTGGTCCTGCTGCTGTTTTCTGCTCTGCTCGTCGGCGACTGCGCTGGTCCTGCTGCCGTTTTCTGCACTGCTCATCGGCGTCGGCGACTGCGTTGATCCTGCTGCTGTTTTCTGCTCTGCTCGTAGGCGTCGGCAACTGCGCTGGTCCTGCTGCTGTTTTCTGCACTGCTCATCGGTGTCGGCGACTGCGCTGGTCCTGCTGCAGTTTTCTGCTCTGCTCGTCGGCGAATGCGTTGATCCTGCTGCTGTTTTCTGCTCTGCTCGTCGGCAACTGCGCTGGTCCTGCTGTTGTTTTCGCCTCTGCTCATCGGCGTCTGCTCTGCTCATTGGCGTCTGCGAAAGCGCTGGTCCTGCTGCTGTTTTCTGCTCTGCTCGTAGGTGTCGCCGACTGCGCTGGTCCTGCTGCTATTTTCTGCTCTGCTCGTCGGCGACTGCGCTGGTCCTGCTGCTGTTTTCTGCACTGCTCATTGGCGTCGGCGACTGCGTTGATCCTGCTGCTGTTTTCTGCTCTGCTCGTTGGCGTCAGCGACTGCGCTGGTCCTGCTGCTTTTTTCTGCACTGCTCATCGGCGTCGGCGACTGCGCTGATCCTGCTGCTGTTTTCTGCTCTGCTCGTCGGCGACTGCGCTGGTCCTGCTGCTGTTTTCTGCACTGCTCATCGGCGTCGGTGACTGCGTTGATCCTTCTGCTGTTTTCTGCTCTGCTCGTTGGCGTCTGCGACTGCGCATCTCCTGCTACTTTTTTCTGCTCTGCTCGTCGGCGTCAGCGACTGGGCTGATCCTGCTGCTGTTTTCTGCTCTGCTCGTCGGTGTCTGCGACCGCGCATCTCCTGCTGCTCTTTTTTGCTCTGCTCGTCGGTGTCGGCGACTGAGCTGATCCTGCTGCTTTTTTCTGCTCTGCTCATCGGCCTCCGCGACTGGGCTGATCCTGCTGCTGTTTTCTGCTCTGCTCGTCAGCGTCTGCGACTGCGCATCTCCGGCTGCTGTTTTTTGCTCTGCTCGTCGGCGTCGGCGACTGCGCTGATCCTGCTGCTTTTTTCTGCTCTGCTCATCGGCGTCAGCGACTGGGCTGATCCTGCTGCTGTTTTCTGCTCTGCTCGTCTGCGTCAGCAAATGCACTGATCCTGCTGCTGTTTCCTGCTCTGCTTGTCGCGGTCGGTGACTGCGCTGGTCCTGCTGTGGTTTTCTGCTCGGATCGCCGGCGTCGGCGACTACGCTGGTCCTGCTGCTGTTTTCTTCTCTGCTGGTCGGCGTCTGCTCTGCTCGTCGGCCTCTGCGACTGCACTGGTCCTCCTGCTGTTTTCTGCTCGTTGGTGACTGCGCTGGTCCTGCTGCTGTTTTCTGCACTGCTCATCGGACTTGGCGACTGCGCTGATCCTGCGGCTGTTTTCTGCTCTGCTCGTATGCGTTGGCAACTGCGCTGGTCATGCTGCTGTTTTCTAAACTGCTCATCAGCGTCGGAGACTGCGCTTATCCTGCTGCTGTTTTCTGCTCTGCTCGTAGGCGTCGGTGACTGCGCTGGTCATGCTGTTGTTTTCTGCACCGCTCATCGTCGTCGGCGACTGCGATGATCCTGCTGCTGTTTTCTGATCTGCTTGTAGGCGTCGCCGACTGCGCTGGTCCTGCTGCTGTTTTCTTCTCTGCTCGTCGGCGACTGCGCTGGTCCTGCTGCTGTTTTCTGCACTGCTCATCGGCGTCGGCGACTGCGTTGATCCTGCTGCTGTTTTCTGCTCTGCTCGTTGGCATCTGCGACTTCGCATCTCCTGCTGCTTTTTTTTTGCTCCACTCGTCGGCGTCAGCGACTGCGCTGATTCTGCTGCTGTTTTCTGCTCTGCTCGTCGGTGTCTGAGACTGCGCATCTCCTGCTGCTGTTTTCTGCACTGCTTATCGGTGTCGGCAACTGTGCTGATCCTGCTGCTGTTTTCTGCTCTGCTCGTAGGCGTCGGCGACTGCGCTGGACCTGCTGCTGTTTTCTGCACTGCTCATCGGCGTCAGCGATTGCGCTGATCCTGCTGCTGTTTTCTGCTCCACTCGTCGGCGACTGCGCTGGTCCTGCTGCTGTTTTCTGCACTGCTCATCGGCGTCGGCGACTGCGTTGATCCTGCTGCTGTTTTCTGCTCTGCTCGTTGGCGTCCGCGACTGCGCATCTCCTGCTGCTGTTTTCTGCTCTGCTCGTCGGCGTCTGTGACTGCGCATCTCCTGCTGCTGTTTTTTGCTCTGCTCGTCGGCGTCAGCGACTGGGCTGATCCTGCTGCTGTTTTCTGCTCTGCTCGTCTGCGTCAGCAAATGCGCTGATCCTGCTGCTGTTTCCTGCTCTGCTTGTCGCGGTCGGCGACTGCACTGGTCCTGCTGTTGTTTTCTGCTCTGATTCCCGGCGACGGCGACTGCGCTGGTCCTGCTGCTGTTTTCTTCTCTGCTGGTCGGCGTCTGCTCTGCTCGTCGGCGTCTGCGACTGCGCTGGTCCTGCTGCTGTTTTCTGCTCTGCTCGTCGGCAACTGCGCTGGTCCTGCTGGTGTTTTCTGCACTGCTCATTGGCGTCGGCGACTGCTCTGGTCCTGCTGTTGTTTTCGCCTCTGCTCGTCGGCGTTTGCTCTGCTCATCGTCGTCTGCGAGTGCGCTGGTCTTGCTGCTGTTATCTGTTCTGCTCGTCGGCGAGTGCGCTGGTCCTGCTGCTGTTTTCTGGTCTGCTCGTCCGCGACTGCGCTGGTCCTGCTGCTGTTTTCTGCACTGCTCATCGGCGTCGGCGACTGCGTTGATCCTGCTGCTGTTTTCTGCTCTGCTCGTAGGCGTAGGCGTCAGCGACTGCGCTGGTCCTGCTGCTGTTTTCTGCACTGCTCATCGGCGTAGGCGACTGCGCTGATCCTGCTGCTGTTTTCTGCTCTGCTCGTAGGCGTCGCCGACTGCGCTGGTCAGCTGCTGTTTTCTGCTCTGCTCATCGGCGACTGCATTGATCCTGCTGCTGTTTTCTGCTCTGCTAGTCGGCGACTGCGCTGGTCCTGCTGCTGTTTTCTGCACTGCTCATCGGCGTCGGCGACTGCATCGATCCTGCTGCTGTTTTCTGCTCTGCTCGTTGGCGTCTGCGACTGCGCATCTCCTGCTGCTTTTTTTTGCTCTACTCGTCGGTGTCAGCGACTGCGCTGATCCTGCTGCTGTTTTCTGCTCTGCTCATCGGCGTCGGCGACTGCGCTGATCCTGCTGCTATTTCCGCTCTGCTCGTCGGCAACTGCGCTGGTCCTGCTGCTGTTTTCTGCACTGCTCATCGGCGTCGTCGACTGCGCTGATCCTGCTGCTGTTTTCTGCTCTGCTCGTAGGCGTCGGCGACTGCGCTGGTCCTGCTGCTGTTTTCTGCACTGCTCATCGGCGTCGGCGACTTTGCTGATCCTGCTGCTGTTTTCTACTCTGCTCGTAGGCGTCGCCAACTGCGCTGGTCCTGCTGTTGTTTTCGCCTCTGCTCGTCTGCGTCTGCTCTGCTCGTCGGCGTCTGCGACTGCACTGGTCCTGCTGCTGTTTTCTGCTCTGCTCGTCGGCGACTGCGCTGGTCCTGCTGCTGTTTTCTGCTCTGCTCAATGGCGTCTGCGACTGCGCATCTCCTGGTGCTATTTTCTGCTCTGCTTGTAGGCGTCGCCGACTGCGCTGGTCCTGCTGTTGTTTTCTGCTCTGATCGCCGGCGTCGGCGACTGTGCTGGTCCTGCTGCTGTTTTCTTCTCTGCTCGTCGGCCTCTGCTCTGCTCGTCGGCGTCTGCGACTGCGCTGGTCCTGCTGCTGTTTTCTGCTCTGCTCGTCGGCGACTGCGCTGGTCCTGCTGGTGTTTTCTGCACTGCTCATCGGCAGCGGCGACTGCGCTGGTCCTGCTGTTTTTTTTTGCCTCTGCTTGTCGGCGTCCGCTCTGCTCATCGTCGTCTGCGACTGCGCTGGTCCTGCTGCTGTTTTCTGCTCTGCTCGTAGGCGTCGCCGACAGCGCTGGTCCTGCTGCTGTTTTCTGCTCTGCTCGTCGACGACTGCACTGGTCCTGCTGTTGTTTTTGCCTCTGCTCGTTGGCGTCTGATATGCTCATCGACGTCTGCGACTGCGCTGATCCTGCTGCTGTTTTCTGCTCTGCTCGTAGGTGTCGCCGACTGCGCTGGTCCTGCTGCTGTTTTCTGCTCTGCTCGTCGGCGACTGCACTGGTCCTGCTGCTGTTTTCTGCACTGCTCATTGGCGTCGGCGACTGCGTTGATCCTGCTGCTGTTTTCTGCTCTGCTCGTTGGCGTCAGTGTTTGCGCTGGTCCTGCAGCTTTTTTCTGCACTGCTCATCGGCGTCGGCGACTGCGCTGATCCTGCTGCTGTTTTCTGCTCTGCTCGTCGGCGACTGCGCTGGTCCTGCTGCTGTTTTCTGCACTGCTCATCGGCGTCGGCGACTGCGTTGATCCTTCTGCTGTTTTCTGCTCTGCTCGTTGGCGTCTGTGACTGCGCATCTCATGCTACTTTTTTCTGCTCTGCTCGTCGGCGTCAGCGACTGGGCTGATCCTGCTGCTGTTTTCTGCTCTGCTCGTCGGTGTCTGCGACTGTGCATCTCCTGCTGCTGTTTTTTGCTCTGCTCGTCGGTGTCGGCGACTGAGCTGATCCTGCTGCTTTTTTCTGCTCTGCTCATCGGCGTCAGCGACTGGGCTGATCCTGCTGCTGTTTTCTGCTCTGCTCGTCTGCGTCAGCAAATGCGCTGATCCTGCTGCTGTTTCCTGCTTTGCTCGTCGCGGTCGGCGACTGCGCTGGTCCTGCTGTTGTTTTCTGCTCTGATCGCCGGCGTCGGCGACTGCGTTGGTCCTGCTGCTGTTTTCTTCTCTGCTCGTCGGCGTCTGCTCTGCTCGTCGGCGTCTGCGATTGCGCTGGTCCTGCTGCTGTCTTCTGCTCTGCTCGTCGGCGACTGCGCTGGTCCTGCTGGTGTTTTCTGCACTGCTCATCGGCGTTGGCGACTGCGCTGGTCCTGCTGTTGTTTTCGCCTCTGCTCGTCGGCATCTGCTCTGCTCATCGTCGTCTGCGACTGCGCTGGTCCTGCTGCTGTTTTCTGCTCTGCTCGTCGGTGACTGCGCTGGTCCTGCTGCTGTTTTCTGCACTGCTCATCGGCGTCGGCGACTGCGCTGATCCTGCTGCTGTTTTCTGCTCTGCTCGTAGGCGTCGCCAACTGCGCTGGTCCTGCTGCTGTCTTCTGCTCTGCTCGTCGGCGACTGCGCTGGTCCTGCTGCTGTTTTCTTCACTGCTCATCGGCGTCGGCGACTGCGTTGATCCTGCTTCTGTTTTCTGCTCTGCTCGTAGGCGTCGGCGAATGCGCTGGTCCTGCTGCTTTTTTCTGCACTGCTCATCGGCGTCGGCGACTGCGCTGGTCCTGCTGTTGTTTTCGCCTCTGCTCGTCGGCGTCTGCTCTGCTCATCGTCGTCTGCGACTGCGCTGGTCCTGCTGCTGTTTTCTGCTCTGCTCGTCAGTGATTGTGCTGGTCCTGCTGCTGTTTTCTGCACTGCTCATCGGCGTCGGCGACTGCGCTGATCCTGCTGCTGTTTTCTGCTCTGCTCGTAGGCGTCGCCAACTGCGCTGGTCCTGCTGCTGTTTTCTGCTCTGCTCGTTGGCGACTGCGCTGGTCCTGCTGCCGTTTTCTGCACTGCTCATCGGTGTCGGCGACTGCGCTGGTCCTGCTGCAGTTTTCTGCTCTGCTCGTCGGTGAATGCGTTGATCCTGCTGCTGTTTTCTGCTCTGCTCGTCGGCAACTGCGCTGGTCCTGCTGTTATTTTCGCCTCTGCTCGTCGGCGTCTGCTCTGCTCATTGGCGTCTGCGAAAGCGCTGGTCCTGCTGCTGTTTTCTGCTCTGCTCGTCGGCGACTGCGCTGGTCCTTCTGCTGTTTTCTGCACTGCTCATCGGCGTCAGCGACTGCGTTGATCCTGCTGCTGTTTTCTGCTCTGCTCGTTGGCGTCTGCGACTGCGCATCTCCTGCTGCTGTTTTTTTGCTCTGCTCGTCGGCGTCTGCGACTGCGCAACTCCTGCTATTGTTTCCAGCTCTGCTTGTCGCGGTCGGCGACTGCGCTGGTCCTGCTGTTGTTTTCTGCTCTGATCGCCGGCGTCAGCGACTGTGCTGGTCCTGCTGCTGTTTTCTTCTCTGCTCATCGGCGTCTGCAACTGCGCTGGTCCTGCTGCTGTTTTCTGCTCTGCTCGTCGGCGACTGCGCTGGTCCTGCTGGTGTTTTCTGCACTGCTCATTGGCCGCGGCGACTGCGCTGGTCCTGCTGTTGTTTTCGCCTCTGCTCGTCGGCATCTGCTCTGCTCATCGTCGTCTGTGACTGCGCTGGTCCTGCTGCTGTTTTCTGCTCTGCTCGTCGGCGACTGCGCTGGTCCTGCTGCTGTTTTCTGCACTGCTCATCGGCGTCGGCGACTGTGCTGATCCTGCTGCTGTTTTCTGCTCTGCTCGTAGGCGTCGCCGACAGCGCTGGTCCTGCTGCTGTTTTCTGCTCTGCTCTTCGGCGACTGCGCTGGTCCTGCTGTTGTTTTTGCCTCTGCTCGTCAGCGTCTGCTCTGCTCATCGGCGTCTGCGACTGCGCTGGTCCTGCTGCTGTTTTCTGCTCTGCTCGTCGGCAACTGCACTGGTCCTGCTGCTGTTTTCTGCACTGCTCATCGGCGTCGGCGACTGCGCTGATCCTGCAGCTGTTTTCTGCTCTGCTCGTAGGCATCGCCGACTGCGCTGGTCCTGCTGCTGTTTTCTGCTCTGCTCGTCGGCGACTGCGCTGGTCCTGCTGTTGTTTTTGCCTCTGCTCGTCAGCGTCTGCTCTGCTCATCGGCGTCTGCGACTGCGCTGGTCCTGCTGCTGTTTTCTGCTCTGCTCGTCGGCAACTGCACTGGTCCTGCTGCTGTTTTCTGCACTGCTCATCGGCGTTGGCGACTTCGTTGATCCTGCTGCTGTTTTCTGCTCTGCTCGTTGGCGTCTGCGACTTCGCATCTCCTGCAGCTTTTGTTTTGCTCTAGACGTTGGCGTCAGCGACTGTGCTGATCCTGCTGCTGTTTTCTGCTCTGCTCGTAGGCGTCGGCGACTGCGCTGGTCCTGCTGCTGTTTTCTGCACTGCTCATCGGCGTCGGCGACTGCGCTGATCCTGCTGCTGTTTTCTGCTCTGCTCGTCGGCGACTGCGCTGGTCCTGCTGCTGTTTTCTGCACTGCTCATCGGCGTCGACGACTGCGTTGATCCTGCTGCTGTTTTCTGCTCTGCTCGTCGGCGTCAACGACTGGGCTGACTGCTGCTGTTTTCTCCTCTGCTCGTCGGCGTCTGCGACTGCGCATCTCCTACTGCTGTTTTTTGCTCTGCTCGTCGGTGTCGGCGACTGAGCTGATCCTGCTGCTTTTTTCCTGCTCTGCTCATCGGCATAAGCAACTGGGCTGATCCTGCTGCTGTTTTCTGCTCTGCTTGTCTGCGTCAGCAAATGCACTGATCCTGCTGCTGTTACCTGCTCTGCTCGTCGCGGTCGGCGACTGCGCTGGTCCTGCTGTTGTTTTCTGCTCTGATCGCCGGCGTCAGCTACTGCGCTGGTCCTGCTGCTGTTTTCTTCTCTGCTCGTCGGCGACTGCGCTGGTCCTGCTGGTGTTTTCTGCACTGCTCATCGGCGTCGGCGACTGCGCTGGTCCATCTGTTGTTTTCGCCTCTGCTCGTCGGCGTCTGCTCTGCTCATCGTCGTCTGCGACTGTGCTGGTCCTGCTGCTGTTTTCTGCTCTGCTCGTTGGTGACTGCGCTGGTCCTGCGGCTGTTTTCTGCACTGCTCATCGACGTCGGCGACTGCGCTGATCCTGCTGCTGTTTTCTGCTCTGCTCGTAGGTGTCGCCGACTGCGCTGGTCCTGCTGCTGTTTTCTGCTCTGCTCGTCGGCGATTGCGCTGGTCCTGCTGCTGTTTTCTGCACTGCTCATCGGCGGCGGCGACTGCGTTGATCCTGCTGCTGTTTTCTGCTCTGCTCGTAGGCGTCAGCCACTGCGCTGATCCTGCTGCTGTTTTCTGCTCTGCTCGTAGGCGAATGCGTTGATCCTGCTGCTGTTTTCTGCTCTGCTCGTCGGCGATTGCGCTGGTCCTTCTGCTGTTTTCTGCACTGCTCGTTGGCGTCTGCGACTGCGCATCTCCTGCTGCTTTTTTTGCTCTACTCGTCGGTGTCAGCGACTGCGCTGATCCTGCTGCTGTTTTCTGCTCTGCTCGTCGGCGTCTGAGACTGCGCATCTCCTGCTGCTGTTTTCTTCTCTGATCGTCGGCGTCGGCGACTGCTCTGGTCCTGCTGCTGTTTTCTTCTCTGCTCTTCTGCGTCTGCTCTGCTCGTCGGCGTCGGCGACTGCGCTGGTCCTGCTGCTGTTTTCTTCTCTGCTCGTTGGTGTCTGCTCTGCTCATCCGCGTCTGCGACTGCGCTGGTCCTGCTGCTGTTTTCTGCTCTGCTCGTCGGCGACTGCGCTGGTCCTGCTTGTGTTTTCTGCACGTTTCATCGGCGTCTGCGACTGCGCTGGTCCTGGTGTTGTTTTCACCTCTGCTGATCTGCGTCTGCTCTGCTCGTCAGTGTCTGCGACTGTGCTGGTCCTGCTGCTGTTTTCTGCTCTGCTCGTCGGCGACTGCGCTGTTCCTGCTGCTGTTTTCTGCACTGCTCATCGGTGTCGGCGACTGCGCTGATCCTAATGCTGTTTTCTGCTCTGCTCGTAGGCGTCGGCGACTGCGCTTGTCCTGCTGCTGTTTTCTGCACTGCTCATCGGCGTCGGTGACTGTGCTGATCCTGCTGCTGTTTTCTGCTCTGCTCGTAGGCGTCGCCGACTGCGCTGGTCCTGCTGCCGTTTTCTGCGCTGCACGTCGGCGACTGCACTGGTCCTGCTGCTGTTTTCTGCACTGCTCATCGGCGTTGGCGACTGCGTTGATCCTGCTGCTGTTTTCTGCTCTGCTCGGTGGCGTCTGCGACTGCGCATCTCCTGCAGCCTTTTTCTGCTCTGCTCGTCGGGGTCAGCAAATGCGCTGATCCTGCTGCTGTTTCCTGCTCTGCTCGTCGCCGTCGGCGACTGCGCTGGTCCTGCTGTTGTTTTCTGCTTTGATCGTCTGCGTCGGCGACTGCACTGGTCCTGCTACTGTTTTCTTCTCTGCTCGTCGGCATCTGCTCTGCTCATCGGTGTCTGTGACTGCGATGGTCCTGCTGCTGTTTTCTGCCCTGCTCGTCGGCGACTGCGCTGGTCCTGCTGGTGTTTTCTGCACTGGTCATCGGCGTCAGCGACTTCGCTGGTCCTGCTGTTGTTTTCACCTCTGCTCGTCTGCGTCTGCTCTGCTCGTTGGTGTCTGCGACTGCGCTGGTACTGCTGCTGTTTTCTGCTCTGCTCGTCGGCGACTGCGCTGGTCCTGCTGCTGTTTTCTGCTCTGCTCTTTGACGTCTGCGACTGCGCATCTCCTGCTGCTTTTTTTTTGCTCTACTCGTCGGTGTCAGCGACTGCGCTGATCCTGCTGCTGTTTTCTGCTCTGCTCGTCGGCGTCTGAGACTGCGCATCTCCTGCTGCTGTTTTCTGCTCTGATCGTCGGTGTTGGCGACTGCTGGTCCTGCTGCGGTTTTCTGCACTGCTCATCGGTGTCGGCGACTGGCTGATCCTGCTGCTGTTTTCTGCTCTGCTCGTAGGCGTCGGTGACTGCGCTGGTCCTGCTGCTGTTTTCTGCACTGCTCATCGGCGTCGGCGACTGCGCTGATCCTGCTGCTGTTTTCTGCTCTGCTCGTAGGCGTCGCCGACTGCGCTGGTCCTGCTGCTGTTTTCTGCTCTGCTCGTCGGCGACTGCGCTGGTCCTGCCGCTGTTTTCTTCACTGCTCATTGGCGTCTGTGACTGCGCATCTCCTGCTGCTGTTTTCTGCTCTGCTCGTCGGCGTCTGCGACTGCGCATCTCCTGCTGCTGTTTTTTGCTCTGCTCGTCGGCGTCGGCGACTGCGCTGATCCTGCTGCTATTTTCTGCTCTGCTCGTCGGCGTCGCCGACTGCGCTGGTCCTGCTGCTGTTTTCTGCTCTGCTCGTCTGCGTCAGCGAATGCACTGATCCTGCTGCTGTATCCTGCTCTGCTTGTCGCCGTCGGCGACTGCGCTTGTCCTGCTGTTGTTTTCTGCTTTGATCGTCGGCGTCGGCGACTGCGCTGGTCCTGCTGCTGTTTTCTTCTCTGCTCGTCGGTGTCTGCTCTGCTCGTCGGCGTCTGCGACTGCGCTGGTCCTGCTGCTGTTTTCTGCTCTGCTCGTCGGCGCTTGCGCTGGTCCTGCTGGTGTTTTCTGCACTGCTCATCGGCGTCGGCGACTGCGCTGGTCCTGGTGTTGTTTTCACCTCTGCTCGTCTGCGTCTGCTCTGCTCGTCGGTGTCTGCGACTGTGCTGGTCCTGCTGCTGTTTTCTGCTCTGCTCGTCGGCGACTGCGCTGGTCCTGCTGCTGTTTTCTGCACTGCTCATCGGCGTCAGCGACTGCGCTGGTCCTGCTGCTGTTTTCTGCTCTGCTCGTCGGCAACTGCGCTGGTCCTGCTGCTGTTTTTGCCTCTGCTCGTCGGCGTCTGCTCTGCTCATCGGCGTCTGCGACTGCGCTGGTCCTGCTGCTGTTTTCTGCTCTGCTCGTCTGCGTCAGCGAATTCACTGATCCTGCTGCTGTATCCTGCTCTGCTCGTCGCCGTCGGCGACTGCGCTTGTCCTGCTGTTGTTTTCTGCTTTGATCGTCGGCGTCGGCGACTGCGCTGGTCCTGCTGCTGTTTTCTTCTCTGCTCGCCGGTGTCTGCTCTGCTCGTCGGCGTCTGCGACTGCGCTGGTCCTGCTGCTGTTTTCTGCTCTGCTCGTCGGCGACTGCGCTGGTCCTGCTGCTGTTTTCTGCACTGCTCATCGGCGTCGGCGACTGCGCTGGTCCTGCTGCTGTTTTCTGCTCTGCTCGTCGGCACCTGCGCTGATCCTGCTGCTGTTTTTGCCTCTGCTCGTCGGCGTCTGCTCTGCTCATCGGCGTCTGCGACTGCGCTGTTCCTGCTGCTGTTTTCTGCTCTGCTCGTCGGCGACTGCGCTGGACCTACTGCTGTTTTCTGAACTGCTCATCGGCGTTGGCGACTGCTCTGCTCCTGCTGCTGTTTTCTGCTCTGCTCGTAGGCGTTGGCGACTGCGCTGGTGCTGCTGCTGTTTTTTGCACTGCTCATCGGCGTCGGCGACTGCGCTGGTCCTGCTGCTGTTTTTTGCACTGCTCATTGGCGTCGGCGACTGCGCTGATCCTGCTGCTGTTTTCTGCTCTGCTTGTAGGCGTCGGCGACTGCGCTGGTCCTGCTGCTGTTTTCTGCACTGCTCATCGGCGTCGGCTCTGCTCGTCGGCGTCTGCGCTGGTCCTGCTGCTGTTTTCAGCTCTGCTCGTCGGCGACTGCGCTGGTCCTGCTGTTGTTTTCGCCTCTGCTCGTCGGCGTCTGCTCTGCTCATCGGCGTCTGCGCTGGTCCTGCTGCTGTTTTCTGCTCTGCTCGTCGGCGACTGCGCTGGACCTGCTGCTGTTTTATGCACTGCTCATCGGCGTTGGCGACTGCGCTGCTCCTGCTGCTGTTTTCTGCTCTGCTCGTAGGCGTTGGCGACTGCGCTGGTCCTGCTGCTGTTTTTTGCACTGCTCATTGGCGTCGGCGACTGCGCTGATCCTGCTGCTGTTTTCTGCTCTGCTCGTAGGCGTCGGCGACTGCGCTGGTCGTGCTGCTGTTTTCTGCACTGCTCATCGGCGTCGGCGACTGCGCTGATCCTGCTGCTGTTTTCTGCCCTGCTCGTCGGCGACTGAGTTGGTCCTGCTGCTGTTTTCTGCACTGCTCATCGGCGTCGGCAACTGCGTTGATCCTGCTGCTGTTTTCTGCTCTGCTCATTGGCGTCTGCGACTGCGCATCTCCTGCTACTTTTTTCTGCTCTGCTCGTTGGCGTCAGCGACTGCGCTGATCCTGCTGCTGTTTTCTGCTCTGCTCATCGGCGTCTGCGACTGCACATCTCCTGCTGCTGTTTTTTGCTCTGCTCGACGGCGTCTGCTCTGCTCGTCGGCGTCTGCGACTGCGCTGGTCCGGCTGCTGTCTTCTGCTCTGCTCGTCGGCGACTGCGCTGGTCCTGCTGCTGTTTTCTGCTCTGCTCGTAGGCGTCGGCGACTGCGCTGGTCCTGCTGCTGTTTTCTGCACTGCTCATCGGCGTTGGCGACTGCGCTGGTCCTGCTGTTGTTTTCGCCTCTGCTCGTCGGCGTCTGCTCTGCTCATCGTCGTCTGCGACTGCGGTGGTCCTGCTGCTGTTATCTGCTCTGCTCGTCGGTGACTGCGCTGGTCCTGCTGCTGTTTTCTGCACTGCTCATCGGCGTCGGCGACTGCGCTGATCCTGCTGCTGTTTTCTGCTCTGCTCGTAGGCGTAGGCGTCGGCGACTGCGCTGGTCCTGCTGCTGTTTTCTGCACTGCTCATCGGCGTCGGCGACTGCGCTGATCCTGCTGCTGTTTTCTGCTCTGCTCGTAGGCGTCGCCAACTGCGCTCGTCCTCCTGCTGTTTTCTGCTCTGCTCGTCAACGAATGCGTTGATCCTGCTGCTGTTTTCTGCTCTGCTCATCGGCGTTGGCGACTGTGCTGGTCCTGCTGTTGTTTTCGCCTCTGCTCGTCGGCGTCTGCTCTGCTCATCGGCATCTGCGACTGCGCTGGTCCTGCTACTGTTTTCTGCTCTGCTCATCGGCGTCTGCGACTGCGCTGGTCCTGCTGCTGTTTTCTGCTCTGCTCGTTGGCGTCTGCGACTGCACATCTCCTGCTGCTTTTTTTTGCTCTACTCGTCGGTGTCAGCGACTGCGCTGATCCTGCTGTTGTTTTCTGCTCTGCTTGTCGGCGTCTGAGACTGCGCATCTCCTGCTGCTGTTTTCTGCTCTGATCGTCGGTGTTGGCGACTGCTGGTCCTGCTGCTGTTTTCTGCACTGCTCATTGGCGTCGGCGACTGGCTGATCCTGCTGCTGTTTTCTGCTCTGCTCGTAGGCGTCGCCGACTGCGCTGGTCCTGCTGCTGTTTTCTGCACTGCTCATCGGCGTCGGCGACTGCGCTGATCCTGCTGCTGTTTTCTGCTCTGCTCGTAGGCGTCGCCGACTGCGCTGGTCCTGCTGCTGTTTTCTGCTCTGCTCGTCGGCGACTGCGCTGGTCCTACTGCTGTTTTCTTCACTGCTCGTTGGCGTCTGTGACTGCGCATCTCCTGCTGCTTTTTTCTGCTCTGCTCGTCGGCGTCAGCGACTGCGCTGATCCTAATGCTGTTTTCTGCTCTGCTCGTCGGCGTCTGCGACTGCGCATCTCCTGCTGCTGTTTTTTGCTCTGCTCGTCGGCGTCGGCGACTGCGCTGATCCTGCTGCTACTTTCTGCTCTGCTCGTCGGCGTCGCCGACTGCGCTGGTCCTGCTGCTGTATCCTGCTCTGCTCGTCGCCGTCGGCGACTGCGCTTGTCCTGCTATTGTTTTCTGCTTTGATCGTCGGCGTTTGCGACTGCGCTGGTCCTGCTGCTGTTTTCTTCTCTGCTCGTCGGTGTCTGCTCTGCTCGTCGGCGTCTGCGACTGCGCTGGTCCTGCTGCTGTTTTCTGCTCTGCTCGTCGGCGCCTGCGCTGGTCCTGCTGGTGTTTTCTGCACTGCTCATCGGCGTCGGCGACTGCGTTGGTCCTGGTGTTTTTTTCACCTCTGCTCGTCTGCGTCTGCTCTGCTCGTCGGTGTCTGCGACTGCGCTGGTCCTGCTGCTGTTTTCTTCTCTGCTCGTCGGCGTCTGCTCTGCTCGTCGGTGTCTGCGACTGTGCTGGTCCTGCTGCTGTTTTCTGCTCTGCTCGTCGGCGACTGCGCTGGTCCTGCTGCTGTTTTCTGCACTGCTCATCGGCGTCGGCGACTGCGCTGATCCTGCTGCTGTTTTCTGCTCTGCTCTTAGGCGTCGGCGACTGCGCTGGTCCTCTTGCTGTTTTCTGCACTGCTCATCGGCGTCGGCGACTGCGCAGATCCTGCTGCTGTTTTCTGCTCTGCTCATAGGCGTCACCGACTGCGCTGTTCCTGCTGGTGTTTTCTGCTCTGCTCCTCGGCGACTGCACTGGTCCTGCTGCTGTTTTCTGCACTGCTCGTTGGCGTCTGCGACTGCGCTGATCCTGCTGCTTTTTTCTGCTCTGCTCGTCGGCGTCAGCGACTGCGCTGATCCTGCTGCTGTTTTCTGCTCTGCTCATCGGCGTCAGCGACTGGGCAGATCCTGCTGCTGTTTTCTGCTTTGCTCGTCTGCGTCAGCGAATTTGCTGATCCTGCTGCTGTTTCCTGCTCTGCTCGTCGCCGTCGGCGACTGCGCTGGTCCTACTGTTGTTTTCTGCTTTGATTGTCTGCGTCGGCGACTGCGCTGGTCCTGCTGCTGTTTTCTTCTCTGCTCGTCGGCGTCTGCTCTGCTCGTTGGCGTCTGCGACTGTGCTGGTCCTGCTGCTGTTTTCTGCTCTGCTCGTCGGCGACTGCGCTGGTCCTGCTGCTGTTTTCTGCACTGCTCATCGGCGTCGGCGACTGCGCTGATCCTGCTGCTGTTTTCTGCTCTGCTCTTAGGCGTCGGCTACTGCGCTGGTCCTGTTGCTGTTTTCTGCTCTGCTCATCGGCGTCGGCGACTGCGCAGATCCTGCTGCTGTTTTCTGCTCTGCTCATAGGCGTCACCGACTGCACTGTTCCTGCTGGTGTTTTCTGCTCTGCTCCTCGGCGACTGCACTGTTCCTGCTGCTGTTTTCTGCACTGCTCGTTGGCGTCTGCAACTGCACATCTCCTGCTGCTTTTTTCTGCTCTGCTCGTCGGCGTCAGCGACTGCGCTTATCCTGCTGCTGTTTTCTGCTCTGCTCATTGGCGTCAGCGACTGGGCAGATCCTGCTGCTGTTTTCTGCTCTGCTCGTCTGCGTCAGCAAATGCGCTGATCCTGCTGCTGTTTCCTGCTCTGCTCGTCGCCGTCGGCGACTGCGCTGGTCCTGCTGTTGTTTTCTGCTTTGATCGTCTGCGTCGGCGACTGCACTGATCCCTCTGCTGTTTTCTTCTCTGCTCGTCGGCATCTGCTCTGCTCGTCGGTGTCTGCGACTGCGCTGGTCAAACTGCTGTTTTCTGCTCTGCTCGTCGGCGACTGCGCTGGTCCTGCTGGTGTTTTCTGCACTGCTCATCGGCGTCGGCGACTGCGCTTGTCCTGCTGTTGTTTTCACCTCTGCTCGTCTGCGTCTGCTCTGCTCGTCGGTGTCTGTGACTGTGCTGGTCCTGCTGCTGTTTTCTGCTCTGCTCGTCGGCGACTGCGCTGGTCCTGCTGCTGTTTTCTGCACTGCTCATCGACGTCGGTGACTGCGCTGATCCTGCTGCTATTTTCTGCTCTGCTCGTAGGCGTCGGCGACTGCGCTGGTCCTGCTGCTGTTTTCTGCACTGCTCATCGGCGTCAGCGACTGCGCTGATCCTGCTGCTTTTTTCTGCTCTGCTCGTAGGCGTCGGTGACTGCGCTGGTCCTGCTGCTGTTTTCTGCACTGCTCATCGGCGACTGCGCGATCCTGCTGCTGTTTTCTGCTCTGCTCGCAGGCGTCGCCGACTGCGCTGGTCCTGCTGCTGTTTTCTGCTCTGCTCGTCGGCGACTGCGTTGATCCTGCTGCTGTTTTCTGCTCTGCTTGTTGGCGTCTGCGACTGCACATCTCCTGCTGCTTTTTTCTGCTCTGCTCGTCGGCGTCAGCGACTGCGTTGATCCTGCTGCTGTTTTCTGATCTGCTCGTCGGCGTCTGCGACTGCGCATCTCCTGCTGCTGTTTTTTGTTCTGCTCGTCAGCGTCGGCGACTGCGCTGATCCTGCTGCTATTTTCTGCTCTGCTCGTCGGCGTCGGCGACTGCGCTGGTCCTGCTGCTGTTTTCTGCTCTGCTCGTCTGCGTCAGCGAATGCGCTGATCCTGCTGCTGTTTCCTGCTCTGCTCGTCGCCGTCGGTGACTGCGCTGGTCCTGCTGTTGTTTTCTGCTTTGATAGTCGGCGACTGCGTTGATCCTTGTTGAATAAAGATTTTCGATTCCTCCAGACCTGTCTTATTATATAATAGCAGTTCTGGATTACATCTCAAATCTGTATGTTAGTGAAACCAGGCTTCAGGGTTCAGCTAGAGGTCTGTGTGTGGTGATTTGACTCCTGATCTCATGCTGCCATAAATGATGTGTGTGTTTCAACTAATCTGCTATCCATGACAAATTTATGTTGTAGTTTAACCTTGTATCGACTTTTTTATGGTGTAGCCTAGGATGTGATAAGAACTTCAGGGACACATATAGAGATGTTTATGTTTGACTTCCTTTGATCTGAGCTGAAGAAGGAAGAAGGAGGAGGGAAGACCCCCGCCCATCTGACTGATACCGGAGGGGGCTGGGAGAGGACCCAAGGCCGGAGAATGTTTCCGAGGCAGGGGTTGCCATGGAGACGGAAGGGGGGCTAGGAGGAGAGAGTTGAGGAGAATAAAAGGGTGAGGGCTCCGTGGAGAGGGGGTCGGTCTGGGGCTTTTTGGGTGTTTGGGAAGAGTTCGGAGGACAACTGTAACGGTTGAGTGATCTGACCCGCTGCGTCGGGAAATCTGGAATATTTTTACTTCATCATATAAAATAAAATATTTGCTCCTTCATATAAGGGGCTTTAAATGGAATCTCCAGCCTGGGGTCTCCAATCGTGTCGTGTAACAGCGGAAAGGTGAGGCGCTAGTTATTTCTAATCCCACTCCAAGAGGTTAACACTTAAGCTTAAAGTCTTTAACCTGGGCATAGCATAAGCTGCAGGTGACTGAGTTGTGGTGAAGTTATGACAAGAGTCTTCCTTTGTGCTGCTAAAGTATGTTTGCCAGAGTCTAAATCTAGGTAAAGATGATCGCTGATTAGCTCACAGAGGTGTAAGCTCAGACTGGATTCACGCTCACGCACAAATAGAATTACAAGTCAACCCTGAGACGTAGCGTTTATTATAGAGTCAGCTAGTTTGGGAGGATGACTTGTAACATGGCGCCCAATAACGTGGGGCTGTGATTTCGCAGTTGAGTAGAAAACAACCTGTTGTGAGCTTAGAAAGTCCGGAACTGGGAAAATTGTCCGCAAGGGCGGACAATTTGTCCCTAAGGAGCCGGCTATATTGGCCGAAGGGGGCCGTTTAGGGAGCCTATGAGTTTAGATTCTGAAGTCCAGTAGCTGGAAGTGTGTTGGAACGCACTGGTCCGGTTGGATCGGTTCCGTAGAAGTGCGTTTCTCTCCACCAGGTGCACACGGCGCAAAGGGGTTTTGTGAGAACCTCTTAGCAGAATTCTCACACGCAGGAAAGTGAGTGGCCTCGTAAAAGATTCTCACAAAATAGAATGAAGTCGCAGGTTGCAATTCCTGACCTCGTGGACGTAATCCGGGGCAGAACAGCTGAGTTGCTGCTGGTGTGTGTTCACGCACACCCTGCCTTTAAAGGACAACGATTTTGATGCGAGGTGATCTTTATGAGTAAAGATACTCGTGTAACTGAGGGAAAATTTAGGGATGGCTGCAGTAAGCGAGGTAGGAAGAACGCGGTGAGGATGGCTGATATTGAGAGCTTGTGGGCTCGTGACGGCCCAGCTGGAGTGGGAGCAATGTTTTCTAACAGAGGTTAGTGAGTTACGCTCAGCACGTCTAGCAGATGGGTCAGATATTGATTTTCAACCCGCGTTCAATGATAAAATGCCCGCTTTATGCATGCCTGCGCCGAAATATGCTAGTTGGTTGTGCATTTCAGACTTGGTGGAGCTTGTGCAAAATAATCTGTCTGATTTTACTCATCCAGCAAGCCTTGTGCCAGATCATGATTTTCAGGTGGTGGTGAGAGGAGCTGTTGTAGATGTGGATAAAGAAACGGACAGGATTGTTCAGGGAGCTTTGATTGATTAGAAACAGAAAGCCCTTCTCAGACGGGAGATGAAAACTATTAACTTTGCCAAAAAAGTAAGAATGACTGTGGATTGTGCAAAGGTGAGCCATATGTAATTCAAGCTACCCCTCCCCCGTGTGTGCCTCAGAATCCAATGGGCAGGGGGGTGGAGGATTGGAACGAGTTACTTGTTGATCTGACATATAAAGTTTCTGGGATATCAATACACTCCTGAAGGGAGAAAGGTAGATGTGAAAGTTTTTGAAAACATCACGCTGCCAAAAAACCCTGCTGCAGCTTGAAGGAGTGCTGGAAAGCTGGGGTTTTATGGTGAAAATATACCAAAGCTGTCAGAAAGAATGCAGTCTCTCCAGGCCTTAAAGCGAGGGGTTAGAAGCAAGGGGGGTGAGACTGATGAGTAATGACCGTGTGCTCACAGAGGAGAGTGAGTGAGGTCATTGAACTTTGTAAAAACAGTCACTGTGCTTTTGAGCACAGAGACACAGAAAAACACAGAATGATGTTATGGCATTCTGGGCATGGATTAAATATGTAAATAACAAGAGGACCTCTCAGAGAAATGGGAGAATTGCAGGTTCTGCTCAGAAAGCAGAGCTCACAGCTGTATTAGAATCTATGGGTACATCATGTGCGCTGAGAAAAGGCAACTTCCAGGTACGACACCAGCCGGCCCACACACTGAGTGACACCTCTGCTGCCAGAGGTAATGCTGCGGTGGACAGACTGGTGCAGGCCAGAATGGTGAGATTGGTTTTGCATGACAGTACAGAGTCTGACCACGACCTGGTGAAGAAGCTGCATTAAACTCTGGGGCGCCCCGGTCTTCAAAGGCTGAAGAAGTGGTGCTTGCAGAATGCAGTTTGCATCCCCCATTTGGACTCTGTGCTGAGAGATGTTAAATCACACTGCGCTCTATGCTTAGAGCTGGGTAAACAACCCACAGAGAAAGTGGTTGGCGACCGTATTGGTCCAGAAGGCTTGACCTCTGTCTCTTGTGACATTGGAGAGCTGAAGAGAACACAAAGGGGCAATAAGTATTTCCTAGTGGTCAAAGGGAACAGGGGGGAGAGTATAAGGGGTATGTTCCCTTTGCCCAATATGACAGCAGGAAGGATTGCAGATTGCCTAGCAAGAATCCTGGTGTGTCATCCACAAATAAAAGCTATCAGGATGGATAATGCACCACATTTCAAAAATAAAGTTGGTCTGGAGCTGCTGGAGAATGAAGGACTGATAATCCAGTGGTCCATCCCTTACAAGCCACACACAAACGGAGTGGCTGAGAGAGCAGTTCGCACCATTAAAGAGGCGATAAAAACCTTGAACTTGAAGGAATGGGATTCTCCAGGAGCAGTTCTGGCCATTAATAAGGCTCTATTAGAACAGCCTTTGAGACAAGAAACTGCTAAAGACACACCCTCTGTCTCTCCACAGGGAGAACAAGAGAGAAGCTTCCTGCATAAAAGACCCCAGGATGGAAAAGTTGAAAAGATTGAGGGGAACCATGAAGGGAACACAATCAGATGTGCAACCCCTAACCAAAGCACAGTCTGGCTTGAAGACTGTAAAGAAATGGGTCCCACTAAATGAAGGTGGAATTGCATCCCCAATATGGCTGCTGAGTGCATCAAGTTCAGGGGGGATTACATTAGGTAAAGTACGAGGGCAAAGTTGTGATGAGGAGTGCTTCAGCTGGTCAGTTTACAGACCTGGTACATGCGCAAACTGTGGCAATGAAGTTGCTGAGATAAGGTGGGAAGGCCCGAGATTTCTTAAAGAAAAAGTTCTGAGAAAAAATCCTTCACCCACAAATGCTGTGGAATTACATGGTGTGATGAAAGTGGCGTGGTGTGGAGATTGTTGGATGAGTAAAGCAGGCAAAACAAGGATTGGTCGTTTGGATCATCATAGTGTTGATGAATCTAGAAAATGTTGTAGAGTGGACAAAGGAAGACTCTCCAGTTGTTCAAGTTCATGTGGGGTGCGAATTTACCCTGTGGTGTTGCTGGTTCCTGAGATGAGTCACCTGTCAGGCTTGACATGCTCCCAGGCATATTGGGAGAATTGCTTTAAAGAAATAGTGTGTACTAGAAAGGGAGGGAGTTTGAGTGAAACTTTCTCACCTTGGGGAAAGGTGCTGTGGGAAGCTACTGAACCACAGCTGTGTTGGAGAGACAGGCGAGGCAAGTTTCCTATAACCACTGACGAGTGGGAAAGGAGACAGGTTCGTCATGAGACAACAGATAAGGATTGGTACACCTCAGCTACTGTACCAACATGTAATGACTTGTCAATAACCAGAAGTCAGACGCAAGTATTAGTTAAAACAAAAAAAGGCTGGAGGAAGCTGGATGTCTGGAGAGACTCACTCAAGAAGAGTGATGGTGTTTTAATAGCAGTAAACTTGGAGTGGGATCGGCACGCGGAGACCCCCAGGCTATTTACAAGGGACACCGTGGCTGCGCCAAGGCCACAGGTGGATTAAGAAAAATGTGTATGATGAAGCTCTCTGCCTAATTCTCCTCGTCTCTACAGGCAGCAGAGATTCATGGATTCCTGCGGAGAGTGGGAGGAGGAGGAGCTAGATCGGCTCCTCACACGACCTCCTGATAAGACTTGCTGGGAGAGTTGGAGAGGAGGTATCTTATGTTGTATCGGCTTATTAATCTGTGTGGTAGCGATATCTTTTATCTCAATGCCTGTTTCACGAGTTGTAACACTCAAGACCACGGCTGTGGTTAAAGGGTGGGTTCACAAGCGACCAGGAACCCTAGACCTGCCTAGAGTGTCGTGCTTGACTCCTCATGAGGAGAGCTTTAATGCCACTCAGTGGATGGAATATTGTAAGGCTGTTACACAGGGCTGTCCAATCCCTGATCCAGGGGAGGCCTGTAGCCCCACATCTACCGGCTGGCTGATGTGGTTAGAGCAGCTTAATAATGTCACCGACAGCCATAATTCTACTTATGGGCTGTTAGGATGGGAGGAAGGAAAGCTTAAAGTGTGGGATTTCACAGTTGATGTACAACCTGTGGAATGTATTACTAAAATCTACCATTTTGGGGTACTAACTGTCTGGGGAGAATATATAACTGGTTTTGATAAGGTTTCTGATTGCATGATATTCAGACTCCTTGTGTTCCCGAATGGAACTGCAGCTGGGAATGATAGCTGGGCAATGGAGGGGGGTTCCCTACCCCCCATGTCGCAGCTGATTGCTCCACAAGACGCAGACACGGCTGTGACCCCTCACTTGAGGAGGCAGACGCGTGCTGCTAAAGAGCAGACGAAAGGCCACAGGCTTCCTAGTCCACAGAGTATTTGGTTGGACAGAACCAAAGCTTTTTCAGCTTACAAAATGATCCCTTTAGGAAAGGGAAAACAACTGTTACCCATGACATTGCATGTAACCCCAAAGGGAGTTAAATTAAACTTCATTCATGCTCCGCATGTGCTGAACAGGAGCTTGATAGATGGAATGACAGAATATTTTATGATCATCCCACGTCTGGCCTGGGACAAAGGAGAGGCGGATAGCGTGTGGAGATGTATTAAGAAATTAACTAGTGACCCAAAATACCCCAGAACATGGTGGAATAATTATATATGGGAGTTAATGTCCTTAGGTGGACATGTACGAGGTCCTTTTCCTGGTATGATTCCGAAAACGAGTCATGATGCATGGCTTGTGAATAGCACATCGAAGAGATGGGCTCTGAATGTGTCATATGAAATGTGGACGGAGGATGTTCATGGCTTAATGGGACATTTTGCCCCAAACGGGTTCGATAAGCCAGGGCGAGTGACAGAGTACGATGTCCTTTTTGGACAATGGTGGGCTACCAATCTGACAGAAGGGGTGTTAGAATGCAGGCCTAAATAGAGACTCGGCTCTACAATCTTTTGGATGGCTAATTTACTGGCGTTGTTGAACCCAGCTACAGTCCCAACGATTAAAGATGTAAATGTGAAAAAAGGTGTAAATATGACTCCTCCGTTCGTGAGGATGGAGAAACATGGCAGTTTAATAGAACTGACTATGGTCCGATCTCAAGGTCCGCATCTAGATGATTTGTACTCCACTCCAGCTTATTCGAAGTTTCGGTTTATGAATATGACATGGGGACATTATTCTGGAGAGCTGCGTGACTTGGAGTATGATTATGCGTATCGCGAACAAGCTTTACGATTCAGGGAAGCACATTGGGTGCGAAATTCTCTGTTAACCAGGTGGTGTAGGTCGGATGCGTGCTTCAGAACTCTGGCCCAGCCCGCTACGAAAATTGCTGTTAGAAATGGGAAAAATGTGTATAATCCTTATGAACTGGGTGGCTTTGTTGACCCTCACGGTTACCCCCACTGGTGGCACTCAAATTGGAGCAGTTACGTCGTCTGGGACTCAGAGAATTTCCCATCATTAGGAGTAGGATGGGGTTACTTTGCCAACTCGAAAGGCCCCAAAGCTTGTTTTTGTCAGGAAGACATAGATGCTGTTGAATACAGGAGCGACTTAGGTATATGGCCCTTTCAAGCATGGATTCCTGTTGGTGGGGGTCGTTGGGAGCAGAACTGTTCTGGTTCCTTTCATTTACCCAATCGGACAGGCACATGTTGGTTGAGTGAAAGAGCTAGGATGTCTGATTGGCAATTTGTCCAGAAGGGTTTTAAAATTATTGGCCAAGGATTAACCTTAGGTATCAGAGAGGCCGTCAAGGTGGTCGCCCAGGGAGCAATGGGAGTTGCCTCTCTGGTAATCTCTGAATTATGGGTTTACGCCAAGGTCCCTGTGATCGTAGGAGGGGTCCTGGTGATGTTATCTGTTTGTGTTAAACTCATGCATCTTTTGAAGTGTTTTGCCAGCTGCAGCAGGAGATCTGCTAATCAGCCCCGATGGCAGGAGGAAGGGCCTCCTGAGTCAATTAGATTGGGACCACGTGGACGCCGGGCACTCAGGAACAGAGCTGCACGCAGGTAACATCTCGCTTGAAGAGAAAGTTCTCAAGGTATCATGGCCCGTGCAGAATCTCCACGTGAGGTATTTGGAGAAGCAGATGAGGATGTGCTGATTACCTCGGTAAGACTGTCTCTATTGGGTTAATCTTACCGGCGAGATATGCTAATATTAGACGCACAGGAGGCCTAACTGAGGACTCTTGGAATGTTGATGTGATAACTTCTGCTTAATGCATGATGAGAGAATGATTGGTACATCCTGTTATCTGATCAGGATGGAAAGGCCCACTTATTCATTGTGGTTACTAATTTGCATGCTGTAACTTGTGTAATTCCTGCGGGAAGCAGTGAAGACCTGTGACCTGCATTAGAGGTCTCTAGGATTTTTACATACCTATTAGTGGCATGTTTGATATCATTATATGGATGTGTTGTACTAACAGAATTAATGATGAAGAAGTGTCTGGCTGCATTTTGTGAGAAAGACCTGACCTCAAGTTCACAGAGGATGGTAGGGTGCTGCTGACCCCTAGTGGGGTCATAAAGGTCATGTGTGACTGGTACCAGAACCAAGGTCTGTTTAGTGTCTCTGTGTGTGTTTTTAGGTTGATGAATCAGAGGATCTATTGCCTGGCCCAGACTCTCAGGAGATGCTGGTGCTGCCACCCAGTGGACAGAAGCCGCTGGTGAACAAGCGACGTCAGCCTGGGGTGATGCCACCCAAGAGAGTTTCACTTTACGGGCTGGTGGATGGTAAACCTGTAAGGATAAACCCGAATGGACCGTGGAATGCACATGTTTGGGAACGTATTGTGTTGGTCTCTGATGGTACCAGTCATAAAGGGACTCGAGTGGCGAGGAGGGAGAAGATTCTTCAGAGAATTACACGCTCGACTCTAGTTAAGCATTTTGATTGTGTCAGGCGCGATGTGTCACGGGGCCAGACGCGCTTGCCCTGTGCACTCTCTCATTTCAGAGAGGGCGACGTTGACTGGTGCTGGATCAGTACACCCCACAACGACTACGTGCAGGAGGGCGAAGAGCCAAGGCGTGTGGTCAGGATGCAACCATCACCTGCTAAAGTGGACGTTCCGATGCAGGAAGTGAGCCCTCCGGAGTTCGATCTGCGTCGGCAGCTTCAGGCCGCTCCGTCTGTCCAGGCCATAGTACCACCAGTGATGAATGCAATAAATCCACATGTTTACTTGTATCCAGGAAATTTGAATATGCAGTATTTCCCGCAGTTTATGCCATTTAACGAAGCTTGGTTTCAAGGGGGGTGTTGAATAAAGATTTTCGATTCCTCCAGACCTGTCTTATTATATAATAGCAGTTCTGGATTACATCTCAAATCTGTATGTTAGTGAAACCAGGCTTCAGGGTTCAGCTAGAGGTCTGTGTGTGGTGATTTGACTCCTGATCTCATGCTGCCATAAATGATGTGTGTGTTTCAACTAATCTGCTATCCATGACAAATTTATGTTGTAGTTTAACCTTGTATCGACTTTTTATGGTGTAGCCTAGGATGTGATAAGAACTTCAGGGACACGTATAGAGATGTTTATGTTTGACTTCCTTTGATCTGAGCTGAAGAAGGAAGAAGGAGGAGGGAAGACCCCCGCCCATCTGACTGATACCGGAGGGGGCTGGGAGAGGACCCAAGGCCGGAGAATGTTTCCGAGGCAGGGGTTGCCATGGAGACGGAAGGGGGGCTAGGAGGAGAGAGTTGAGGAGAATAAAAGGGTGAGGGCTCCGTGGAGAGGGGGTCGGTCTGGGGCTTTTTGGGTGTTTGGGAAGAGTTCGGAGGACAACTGTAACGGTTGAGTGATCTGACCCGCTGCGTCGGGAAATCTGGAATATTTTTACTTCATCATATAAAATAAAATATTTGCTCCTTCATATAAGGGGCTTTAAACGGAATCTCCAGCCTGGGGTCTCCAATCGTGTCGTGTAACAGCGGAAAGGTGAGGCGCTAGTTATTTCTAATCCCACTCCAAGAGGTTAACACTTAAGCTTAAAGTCTTTAACCTGGGCATAGCATAAGCTGCAGGTGACTGAGTTGTGGTGAAGTTATGACAAGAGTCTTCCTTTGTGCTGCTAAAGTATGTTTGCCAGAGTCTAAATCTAGGTAAAGATGATCGCTGATTAGCTCACAGAGGTGTAAGCTCAGACTGGATTCACGCTCACGCACAAATAGAATTACAAGTCAACCCTGAGACGTAGCGTTTATTATAGAGTCAGCTAGTTTGGGAGGATGACTTGTAACAATCCTGCTGCTGTTTTCTGCTCTGCTTGTTGGCGTCTGCGACTGCACATCTCCTGCTGCTTTTTTTCTGCTCTGCTCGTCGGCGTCAGCGACTGCGTTGATCCTGCTGCTGTTTTCTGCTCTGCTCGTCGGCGTCTGCGACTGCGCATCTCCTGCTGCTGTTTTTTGTTCTGCTCGTCAGCGTCGGCGACTGCGCTGGTCCTGCTGCTGTTTTCTGCTCTGCTCGTCTGCGTCAGCGAATGCGCTGATCCTGCTGCTGTTTCCTGCTCTGCTCGTCGGCGTCTGCGACTGCGCTGATCCTGCTGCTATTTTCTGCTCTGCTCTTCGGCGTAGGCGACTGCGCTGGTCCTGCTGCTGTTTTCTGCTCTGCTCGTCGGCGACTGCGCTGGTCCTGCTGCTGTTTCCTGCACTGCTCATCGACGTCGGTGACTGCGCTGATCCTGCTGCTATTTTCTGCTCTGCTCGTAGGCGTCGGCGACTGCGCTGGTCCTGCTGCTGTTTTCTGCACTGCTCATCAGCTTTGGCGACTGCGTTGATCCTGCTGCTGTTTTCTGCTCTGCTCGTTGGCGTCTGCGACTGCGCATCTCCTGCCGATTTTTTCTGCTCTGCTCGTCGGCGTCAGCGACTGCGCTGATCCTGCTGCTGTTTTCTGCTCTGCTCGTAGGTGTCGGTGACTGCGCTGGTCTTGCTGCTGTTTTCTGCTCTGCTCGTCGGCGACTGCGCTGGACCTGCTGCTGTTTTCTGCACTGCTCATCAGCTTTGGCGACTGCGTTGATCCTGCTGCTGTTTTCTGCTCTGCTCGTTGGCGTCTGCGACTGCGCATCTCCTGCCGATTTTTTCTGCTCTGCTCGTCGGCGTCAGCGACTGCGCTGATCCTGCTGCTGTTTTCTGCTCTGCTCGTCAGCGTCTGCGACTGCGCATCTCCTGCTGCTGTTTTTTGCTCTGCTCGTCGGCGACTGCGCTGATCCTGCTGCTGTTTTCTGCTCTGCTCGTAGGTGTCGGTGACTGCGCTGGTCTTGCTGCTGTTTTCTGCTCTGCTCGTCGGCGACTGCGCTGGACCTGCTGCTGTTTTCTGCACTGCTCATCAGCTTTGGCGACTGCGTTGATCCTGCTGCTGTTTTCTGCTCTGCTCGTTGGCGTCTGCGACTGCGCATCTCCTGCCGATTTTTTCTGCTCTGCTCGTCGGCGTCAGCGACTGCGCTGATCCTGCTGCTGTTTTCTGCTCTGCTCGTCAGCGTCTGCGACTGCGCATCTCCTGCTGCTGTTTTTTGCTCTGCTCGTCGGCGACTGCGCTGGTCCTGCTGCTGTTTTCTGCTCTGCTCATCGGCGTCGGCTACTGCGCTGATCCTGCTGCTGTTTTCTGCTCTGCTTGTCTGCGTCAGCGGATGCGCTGATCCTGCTGCTGTTTCCTGCTCTGCTCGTCGCCTTCGGCGACTGCGCTGGTCCTGCTCTTGTTTTCTGCTCTGATCGTCGGCGTTGGCGACTCCTCTGGTCCTGCTGCTGTTTTCTTCTCTGCTCTTCGGCATCTGCTCTGCTCGTCGGCGTCTGCGACTGCGCTGGTTCTGCTGCTGTTTTCTGCTCTGCTCGTCGGCGACTGCACTGGTCCTGCTGCAGTTTTCTGCACTGCTCATCGGCGTCAGCGACTGTGCTGATCCTGCTGCTGTTTTCTGCTCTGTTCATAGGCGTAGGCGACTGCGCTGGTCCTGCTGCGGTTTTCTGCACTGCTCATCGGCATCTGCGACTGCGCTGGTCCTGCTGCTGTTTTCTGCTATGCTCGTCGGCGACTGCGCTGGTCCTGCTGCTGTTTTCTGCACTGCTCATCGGCGTTGGCGACTGCGTTGATCCTGCTGCTGTTTTCTGCTCTGCTCATTGGCGTCTGCGACTGCGCATCTCCTGCTGCTTTTTTCAGCTCTGCTCGTCGGCGTCAGCGACTGTGCTGACCCTGCTGCTGTTTTCTGCTCTGATCGTCTGCGACTGCGCATCTCCTGCTGCTGTTTTTTTGCTCTGCTCGTCGGCGTCAGCGACTGCGCTGATCCTGCTGCTGTTTTCTGCTCTGCTCGTCGGCGACTGCGCTGGTCCTGCTGCTGTTTTCTGCTCTGCTCATCTGCGTCGGCTACTGCGCTAATCCTGCTGCTGTTTTCTGTTCTGCTTGTCTGCGTCAGCGAATGCGCTGATCCTGCTGCTGTTTCCTGGTCTGCTCGTCGCCGTCGGCGACTGCGCTGGTCCTGCTGCTATTTTTTGCTCTGCTCGTCGGCGACTGCGCTGGTCCTGCTGCTGTTTTCTGCTCTGCTCATCGGCACCGGCTACTGCGCTGATCCTGCTGCTGTTTTCTGCTCTGCTTGTCTGCGTCAGCGAATGCGCTGATCCTGCTGCTGTTTTCTGCTCTGCTCGTTGGCGTCTGCGACTGCGCTGGTCCTGCTGCTGTTTTCTGCACTGCTCATCGGCGGCGGCGACTGCGCTGATCCTGCTGCTGTTTTCTGCTCTGCTCATCGGCGACTGCGCTGGTCCTGCTGCTGTTTTCTGCTCTGCTCATCGGCATTGGCTACTGCGCTGATCCTGCTGCTGTTTTCTGCTCTGCTTGTCTGCGTCAGCGAATGCGCTGATCCTGCTGCTGTTTCCTGCTCTGCTCGTCGCCGTCGGCGACTGCGCTGGTCCTGCTGCTGTTTTCTTCTCTGCTCGTCGGCGTCTGCTCTGCTCGTCGGCGTCTGCGACTGCGCTGGACCTGCTGCTGTTTTCTGCACTGCTCATCGGCGTCGGCGACTGCGCTGATCCTGCTGCTGTTTTCTGCTCTGCTCATCGGCGACTGCGCTGGTCCTGCTGCTGTTTTCTACTCTGCTCATCGGCGTCGGCTACTGCGCTGATCCTGCTGCTGTTTTCTGCTCTGCTTGTCTGCGTCAGCGAATGCGCTGATCCTGCTGCTGTTTCCTGCTCTGCTCGTCGCCGTCGGCAACTGCGCTGGTCCTGCTGTTTTTTTCTGCTCTGATCGTCGGCGTCGGCGACTGCGCTGGTCCTGCTGCTGTTTTCTTCTCTTCTCGTCGGTGTCTGCTCTGCTCGTCGGCGTCTGCGACTGCGCTGGTCCTGCTGTTGTTTTCGCCTCTGCTCGTCGGCATCTGTGACTGCGCTGGTCCTGCTGCTGTTTTCTGCTCTGCTCCTAGGCGTCGGCAACTGCGCTGGTCCTGCTGCTGTTTTCTGCTCATCGGCGACTGCGCTGATCCTGCTGGTGTTTTCTGCACTGCTCATCGGCGTCGGCGACTGCGCTGGTCCTGCTGTTGTTTTTGCCTCTGCTCGTCGGCGTCTGCGACTGCGCTGGTCCTGCTGCTGTTTTCTGCTCTGCTCGTCGGCAACTGCGCTGGTCCTGCTGTTTTCTGCACTGCTCATCGGCGTCGGCGACTGTGATGATCCTGCTGCTGTTTTCTGCTCTGCTCGTAGGCGACGGCGACTGCGCTGGTCCTGCTGCTGTTTTCTGCACTGCTCATCGGCATCTGCGACTGCGCTGGTCCTGCTGCTGTTTTCTGCTCTGCTCATCGGCGTCGGCTACTGCGCTGATCCTGCAGCTGTTTTCTGCTCTGCTTGTCTGCGTCAGCGAATGCGCTGATCCTGCTGCTGTTTTCTGCTCTGCTCGTCGGCGACTGCGCTGGTCCTGCTGTTGTTTTCTGCTCTGCTCATTGGCGTCTGCGACTGCGCATCTCCTGCTGCTTTTTTCTGCTCTGCTCGTCGGCGTCAGCAACTGCGCTGACCCTGCTGCTGTTTTCTGCTCTGATCGTCTGCGACTGCGCATCTCCTGCTGCTGTTTTTTGCTCTGCTCTTCGGCGTCTGCTCCGCTCGTCGCCGTCTGCGCTGGTCCTGCTGCTGTTTTCTGCTCTGCTCGTCGGCGACTGCTCTGGTCCTGCAGTTGTTTTCGCCTATGCTCGTCAGCGTCTGCTCTGCTGATCGGCGTCTGCGACTGCGCTGGTCATGCTGCTGTTTTCTGCTCTGCTCATTAGCGTCTGCGACTCCTTATCTCCTGCTGCTGTTTTTTGCTCTGCTCATCGGCGTCAGCGACTGCGCTGATCCTGCTGCTGTTTTCTGCTCTGCTCGTCGGCGTCTGCGACTGCGCTGGTCCTGCTGCTGTTTTCTGCTCTGCTCGTCGGCGACTGCGCTGATCCTGCTGCTGTTTTCTGCTCTGCTCGTAGGCGTCGGCGACTGCGCTGGTCCTGCTGCTGTTTTCTGCACTGCTCATCGGCGTCGGCGACTGCGCTGATCCTGCTGCTGTTTTCTGCTTTGCTCGTAGACGTCGCCGACTGCACTGGTCCTGCTGCTGTTTTCTGCTCTGCTCGTCGGCGACTGCGCTGGTCCTGAAGGTGTTTTCTGCACTGCTCATTGGCGTCGGCGACTGCGCTGGTCCTGCTGGTGTTTTCTGCACTGCTCATTGGCGTCTGCGACTGCGCTGGTCCTGCTGCTGTTTTCTTCTCTGCTCGTCGGCGTCAGCGAATGCACTGATCCTGCTGCTGTTTCCTGCTCCGCTCGTCGCCGTCGGCGACTGCGCTGGTCCTGCTGTTGTTTTCTGCTGTGATCGTCGGCGTCGGCGACTGCGCTGGTCCTGCTGCTGTTTTCTTCTCTGCTCTTCGGCGTCTGCTCTGCTCGTCGGCGTCTGCGACTGCGCTGGACCTGCTGCTGTTTTCTGCTCTGCTCATCGGCGACTGCGCTGGTCCTGCTGGTGTTTTCTGCTCTGCTCGTTGGCGTCTGCGACTGCGCATCTCCTGCCGATTTTTTCTGCCCTGCTCGTCGGCGTCAGCGACTGGGCTGGTCCTGCTGTTGTTTTCTGCTCTGAACGCCGACGTCGGCGACTGCGCTGGTCCTGCTGCTGTTTTCTTCTCTGCTCGTCGGCGTCTGCTCTGCTCGTCGCCGTCTGCGCTGGTCCTGCTGCTGTTTTCTGCTCTGCTCGTCGGCGACTGCTCTGGTCCTGCAGTTGTTTTCGCCTATGCTCGTCAGCGTCTGCTCTGCTCATCGGCGTCTGCGACTGCGCTGGTCATGCTGCTGTTTTCTGCTCTGCTCATTAGCGTCTGCGACTGCTTATCTCCTGCTGCTGTTTTTTGCTCTGCTCATCGGCGTCAGCGACTGCGCTGATCCTGCTGCTGTTTTCTGCTCTGCTCGTCGGCGTCTGCGACTGCGCTGGTCCTGCTGATGTTTTCTGCTCTGCTCGTCGGCGACTGCGCTGATCCTGCTGCTGTTTTCTGCTCTGCTCGTAGGCGTCGGCGACTGCGCTGGTCCTGCTGCTGTTTTCTGCTCTGCTCGTCGGCGACTGCGCTGATCCTGCTGCTGTTTTCTGCTCTGCTCGTAGGCGTCAGCGACTGCACTGGTCCTGCTGCTGTTTTCTGCTCTGCTCGTCGGCGACTGCGCTGGTCCTGCAGGTGTTTTCTGCACTGCTCATTGGCGTCGGCGACTGCGCTGGTCCTGCTGGTGTTTTCTGCACTGCTCATTGGCGTCTGCGACTGCGCTGGTCCTGCTGCTGTTTTCTTCTCTGCTCGTCGGCGTCAGCGAATGCACTGATCCTGCTGCTGTTTCCTGCTCCGCTCGTCGCCGTCGGCGACTGCGCTGGTCCTGCTGTTGTTTTCTGCTGTGATCGTCGGCGTCGGCGACTGCGCTGGTCCTGCTGCTGTTTTCTTCTCTGCTCGTCGGAGTCTGCTCTGCTCGTCGGCGTCTGCGACTGCGCTGGACCTGCTGCTGTTTTCTGCTCTGCTCATCGGCGACTGCGCTGGTCCTGCTGGTGTTTTCTGCACTGCTCATAGGCGTCGGTGACTGCGCTGGTCCTGCTGCTGTTTTCTTCTCTGCTCGTCGGCGTCTGCTCTGCTCGTCGCCGTCTGCGCTGGTCCTGCTGCTGTTTTCTGCTCTGCTCGTCGGCGACTGCTCTGGTCCTGCAGTTGTTTTCGCCTATGCTCGTCAGCGTCTGCTCTGCTCATCCGCGTCTGCGACTGCGCTGGTCATGCTGCTGTTTTCTGCTCTGCTCATTAGCGTCTGCGACTGCTTATCTCCTGCTGCTGTTTTTTGCTCTGCTCATCGGCGTCAGCGACTGCGCTGATCCTGCTGCTGTTTTCTGCTCTGCTCGTCGGCGTCTGCGACTGCGGTGGTCCTGCTGCTGTTTTCTGCTCTGCTCGTCGGCGACTGCGCTGATCCTGCTGCTGTTTTCTGCTCTGCTCGTAGGCGTCGGCGACTGCGCTGGTACTGCTGCTGTTTTCTGCACTGCTCATCGGCGTCGGCGACTGCGCTGATCCTGCTGCTGTTTTCTGCTTTGCTCGTAGGCGTCGCCGACTGCACTGGTCCTGCTGCTGTTTTCTGCTCTGCTCGTCGGCGACTGCGCTGGTCCTGCAGGTGTTTTCTGCACTGCTCATTGGCGTCGGCGACTGCGCTGGTCCTGCTGGTGTTTTCTGCACTGCTCATTGGCGTCTGCGACTGCGCTGGTCCTGCTGCTGTTTTCTTCTCTGCTCGTCGGCGTCAGCGAATGCACTGATCCTGCTGCTGTTTCCTGCTCCGCTCGTCGCCGTCGGCGACTGCGCTGGTCCTGCTGTTGTTTTCTGCTGTGATCGTCGGCGTCGGCGACTGCGCTGGTCCTGCTGCTGTTTTCTTCTCTGCTCGTCGGCGTCTGCTCTGCTCGTCGGCGTCTGCTCTGCTCGTCGGCGTCTGCGACTGCGCTGGACCTGCTGCTGTTTTCTGCTCTGCTCATCGGCGACTGCGCTGGTCCTGCTGGTGTTTTCTGCACTGCTCATTGGCGTCAGCGACTGCGCTGGTCCTGCTGGTGTTTTCTGCACTGCTCATTGGCGTCTGCGACTGCGCTGGTCCTGCTGCTGTTTTCTGCTCTGCTCGTAGGCATCGGCGACTGCGCTGGTCCTGCTGCTGTTTTCTGCTCTGCTCATCGGCGTCGGCGACTGCGCTGATGCTGCTGCTGTTTTTTGCTCTGCTCGTCGGTGACTGTGCTGGACCTGCTGCTGTTTTCTGCACTGCTCATCGGCGTCGGCGACTGCGTTGATCCTGCTGCTGTTTTCTGCTCTGCTCGTTGGCGTCTGCGACTGCGCATCTCCTGCCGATTTTTTCTGCTCTGCTCGTCGGCGTCAGCGACTGCGCTGATCCTGCTGCTGTTTTCTGCTCTGCTCATCGGCGTCTGCGACTGCGCATCTCCTGCTGCTGTTTTTTGCTCTGCTCGTCGGCGACTGCGCTGATCCTGCTGCTGTTTTCTGCTCTGTTCATTGGCGTCAGCGACTGGGCTGATCCTGCTGCTGTTTGCTGCTCTGCTCGTCTGCGTCAGCGAATGCGCTGATCCTGCTGCTGTTTTCTGCACTGCTCATCGGCGTCGGCGACTGCGTTGATCCTGCTGCTGTTTTCTGCTCTGCTCGTTGGCGTGTGCGACTGCTCATCTCCATCCGATTTTTTCTGCTCTGCTCGTCGGCGTCAGCGACTTGGCTGGTCCTGCTGTTGCTTTCTGCTCTGAACGCAGACGTCGGCGACTGCGCTGGTCCTGCTGCTGTTTTCTTCTCTGCTCGTCGGCGTCTGCTCTGCTCGTCGGCGTCTGCGCTGGTCCTGCTGCTGTTTTCTGCCATGCTCGTCGGCGACTGCTCTGGTCCTGCAGTTTTTTTCGCCTCTGCTCGTCGGCGTCTGCTCTGCTCGTCGGCGTGTGCGACTGCGCTGGACCTGCTGCTGTTTTCTGCACTGCTCATCGGCGTCGGCGACTGCGCTGATCCTGCTGCTGTTTTCTGCTCTGCTCATCGGCGACTGCGCTGGTCCTGCTGCTGTTTTCTGCTCTGCTCATCGGCATCGGCTACTGAGCTGATCCTGCTGCTGTTTTCTGCTCTGCTTGTCTGCGTCAGCGAATGCGCTGATCCTGCTGCTGTTTCCTGCTCTGCTCGTCGCCGTCGGCAACTGCGCTGGTACTGCTGTTGTTTTCTGCTCTGATCGTCGGCGTTGGCGACTGCGCTGGTCCTGCTGCTGTTTTCTTCTCTGCTCGTCGGCGTCTGCTCTGCTCGTCGGCGTCTGCGACTGCGCTGGTCCTGCTGTTGTTTTCGCCTCTGCTCGTCGGCGTCTGCGACTGTGCTGGTCCTGCTGCTGTTTTCTGCTCTGCTCGTAGGCGTCGGCAACTGCGCTGGTCCTGCTGCTGTTTTCAGCACTGCTCATCGGCGTCGGCGACTGCGCTGAACCTGCTGCTGTTTTCAGCTCTTCTCGTCGGCGACTGCGCTGGACCTGCTGCTGTTTTCTGCACTGCTCATCGGCGTCGGCGACTGCGTTGATCCTGCTGCTGTTTTCTGCTCTGCTCGTTGGCGTCTGCGACTGCGCTGGTCCTGCTGCTGTTTTCTGCACTGCTCATCGGCGTCGGCGACTGCGCTGATCCTGCTGCTGTTTTCTGCTCATCGGCGACTGCGCTGGTCCTGCTGGTGTTTTCTGCACTGCTCATCGGCGTCGGCGACTGCGCTGGTCCTGCTGTTGTTTTCGCCTCTGCTCGTCGGCGTCTGCGACTGCGCTGGTCCTGCTGCTGTTTTCTGCTCTGCTCGTCGGCAACTGCGCTGGTCCTGCTGTTTTCTGCACTGCTCATCGGCGTCGGCGACTGTGACGATCCTGCTGCTGTTTTCTGCTCTGCTCGTATGCGTCGGCGACTGCGCTGGTCCTGCTGCTGTTTTCTGCACTGCTCATCGGCGTCTGCGCTGGTCCTGCTGCTGTTTTCTGCTCTGCTCATTGGCGTCGGCTACTGTGCTGATCCTGCAGCTGTTTTCTGCTCTGCTTGTCTGCGTCAGCGAATGCGCTGATCCTGCTGCTGTTTTCTGCTCTGCTCGTCGGCGACTGCGCTGGTCCTGCTGCTGTTTTCTGCAATGCTCATCGGCGTCGGCGACAGTGTTGATCCTGCTGCTGTTTTCTGCTGTGCTCATTGGCGTCTGCGACTGCGCATCTCCTGCTGCTTTTTTCTGCTCTGCTCGTTGGCGTCAGCAACTGCGCTGACTCTGCTGCTGTTTTCTGCTCTGATCGTCTGCGACTGCGCATCTCCTGCTGCTGTTTTTTGCTCTGCTCGTCTGCGTCAGCGACTGCGCTGATCCTGCTGCTGTTTTCTGCTCTGCTCGTCGGCGTCTGCGACTGCGAATCTCCTGCTGCTGTTTTTTGCTCTGCTCCTCGGCGACTGCGCTGGTCCTGCTGCTGTTTTCTGCTCTGCTTGTCTGCGTCAGCGAATGCGCTGATCCTGCTGCTGTTTCCTGCTCCGCTCGTCGCCGTCGGCGACTGCGCTGGTCCTGCTCGTCGGAGTCTGCTGTGATCGTCGGCGTCGGCGACTGCGCTGGACCTGCTGCTGTTTTCTGCTCTGCTCATCGGCGACTGCGCTGGTCCTGCCGATTTTTTCTGCTCTGCTCGTCGGCTTCAGCGACTGGGCTGGTCCTGCTGTTGTTTTCTGCTCTGAACGCCGACGTCGGCGACTGCGCTGGTCCTGCTGCTGTTTTCTTCTCTGCTCGTCTGCGTCTGCTCTGCTCGTCGGCGTCTGCGCTTGTCCTGCTGCTGTTTTCTGCTCTGCTCGTCGGCGACTGCTCTGGTCCTGCAGTTGTTTTCGCCTATGCTCGTCAGCGTCTGCTCTGCTCGTCGGCGTCTGCGACTGCGCTGATCCTGCTGCTGTTTTCTGCTCTGCTCGTCGGCGTCTGCGACTGCGCATCTCCTGCTGCTGTTCTTTGCTCTGCTCGTCGGCGACTGCGCTGATCCTGCTGCTGTTTTCTGCTCTGCTCATTGGCGTCAGCGACTGGGCTGATCCTGCTGCTGTTTGCTGCTCTGCTCGACTGCGTCAGCGAATGTGCTGATCCTGCATCTGTTTTCTGCACTGCTCATCGGCGTCGGCGACTGCGTTGATCCTGCTGCTGTTTTCTGCTCTGCTCGTTGGCGTCTGCAACTGCGCATCTCCTGCCGATTTTTTCTGCTCTGCTCGTCGGCTTCAGCGACTGGGCTGGTCCTGCTGTTGTTTTCTGCTCTGAACGCCGACGTCGGCGACTGCGCTGGTCCTGCTGCTGTTTTCTTCTCTGCTCGTCTGCGTCTGCTCTGCTCGTCGGCGTCTGCGCTTGTCCTGCTGCTGTTTTCTGCTCTGCTCGTCGGCGACTGCTCTGGTCCTGCAGTTGTTTTCGCCTATGCTCGTCAGCGTCTGCTCTGCTCGTCGGCGTCTGCGACTGCGCTGGTCATGCTGCTGTTTTCTGCTCTGCTCATTGGCGTCTGCGACTGCGCATCTCCTGCTGCTGTTTTTTGCTCTGCTCATCGGCGTCAGCGACTGCGCTGATCCTGCTGCTGTTTTCTGCTCTGCTCGTCGGCGTCTGCGACTGCGCTGGTCCTGCTGCTGTTTTCTGCTCTGCTCGTCGGCGACTGCGCTGATCCTGCTGTTTTCTGCACTGCTCCTCGGCGTCGGCGACTGTGATGATCCTGCTGCTGTTTTCTGCTCTGCTCGTAGGCGTCGGCGACTGCGCTGGTCCTGCTGCTGTTTTCTGCACTGCTCATCGGCGTCTGCGACTGCGCTGGTCCTGCTGCTGTTTTCTGCTCTGCTCATCGGCGTCGGATACTGAGCTGATCCTGCAGCTGTTTTCTGCTCTGCTTGTCTGCGTCAGCGAATGCGCTGATCCTGCTGCTGTTTTCTGCTCTGCTCGTCGGCGACTGCGCTGGTCCTGCTGCTGTTTTCTGCAATGCTCATCGGCGTCGGCGACAGTGTTGATCCTGCTGCTGTTTTCTGCTGTGCTCATTGGCGTCTGCGACTGCGCATCTCCTGCTGCTTTTTTCTGCTCTGCTCGTTGGCGTCAGCAACTGCGCTGACTCTGCTGCTGTTTTCTGCTCTGATCGTCTGCGACTGCGCATCTCCTGCTGCTGTTTTTTGCTCTGCTCGTCTGCGTCAGCGACTGCGCTGATCCTGCTGCTGTTTTCTCCTCTGCTCGTCGGCGTCTGCGACTGCGAATCTCCTGCTGCTGTTTTTTGCTCTGCTCCTCGGCGACTGCGCTGGTCCTGCTGCTGTTTTCTGCTCTGCTTGTCTGCGTCAGCGAATGCGCTGATCCTGCTGCTGTTTCCTGCTCCGCTCGTCGCCGTCGGCGACTGCGCTGGTCCTGCTCGTCGGAGTCTGCTGTGATCGTCGGCGTCGGCGACTGCGCTGGACCTGCTGCTGTTTTCTGCTCTGCTCATCGGCGACTGCGCTGGTCCTGCCGATTTTTTCTGCTCTGCTCGTCGGCTTCAGCGACTGGGCTGGTCCTGCTGTTGTTTTCTGCTCTGAACGCCGACGTCGGCGACTGCGCTGGTCCTGCTGCTGTTTTCTTCTCTGCTCGTCTGCGTCTGCTCTGCTCGTCGGCGTCTGCGCTTGTCCTGCTGCTGTTTTCTGCTCTGCTCGTCGGCGACTGCTCTGGTCCTGCAGTTGTTTTCGCCTATGCTCGTCAGCGTCTGCTCTGCTCGTCGGCGTCTGCGACTGCGCTGATCCTGCTGCTGTTTTCTGCTCTGCTCGTCGGCGTCTGCGACTGCGCATCTCCTGCTGCTGTTCTTTGCTCTGCTCGTCGGCGACTGCGCTGATCCTGCTGCTGTTTTCTGCTCTGCTCATTGGCGTCAGCGACTGGGCTGATCCTGCTGCTGTTTGCTGCTCTGCTCGACTGCGTCAGCGAATGTGCTGATCCTGCATCTGTTTTCTGCACTGCTCATCGGCGTCGGCGACTGCGTTGATCCTGCTGCTGTTTTCTGCTCTGCTCGTTGGCGTCTGCAACTGCGCATCTCCTGCCGATTTTTTCTGCTCTGCTCGTCGGCTTCAGCGACTGGGCTGGTCCTGCTGTTGTTTTCTGCTCTGAACGCCGACGTCGGCGACTGCGCTGGTCCTGCTGCTGTTTTCTTCTCTGCTCGTCTGCGTCTGCTCTGCTCGTCGGCGTCTGCGCTTGTCCTGCTGCTGTTTTCTGCTCTGCTCGTCGGCGACTGCTCTGGTCCTGCAGTTGTTTTCGCCTATGCTCGTCAGCGTCTGCTCTGCTCGTCGGCGTCTGCGACTGCGCTGGTCATGCTGCTGTTTTCTGCTCTGCTCATTGGCGTCTGCGACTGCGCATCTCCTGCTGCTGTTTTTTGCTCTGCTCATCGGCGTCAGCGACTGCGCTGATCCTGCTGCTGTTTTCTGCTCTGCTCGTCGGCGTCTGCGACTGCGCTGGTCCTGCTGCTGTTTTCTGCTCTGCTCGTCGGCGACTGCGCTGATCCTGCTGTTTTCTGCACTGCTCCTCGGCGTCGGCGACTGTGATGATCCTGCTGCTGTTTTCTGCTCTGCTCGTAGGCGTCGGCGACTGCGCTGGTCCTGCTGTTGTTTTCTGCACTGCTCATCGGCGTCTGCGACTGCGCTGGTCCTGCTGCTGTTTTCTGCTCTGCTCATCGGCGTCGGATACTGAGCTGATCCTGCAGCTGTTTTCTGCTCTGCTTGTCTGCGTCAGCGAATGCGCTGATCCTGCTGCTGTTTTCTGCTCTGCTCGTCGGCGACTGCGCTGGTCCTGCTGCTGTTTTCTGCACTGCTCATCGGCGTCGGCGACTGCGTTGATCCTGCTGCTGTTTTCCTCTCTGCTCATTGGCGTCTGCGACTGCGCATCTCCTGCTGCTTTTTTCTGCTCTGCTCGTCGGCGTCAGCAACTGCGCTGACCCTGCTGCTGTTTTCTGCTCTGATCGTCTGCGACTGCGCATCTCCTGCTGCTGTTTTTTGCTCTGCTCGTCGGCGTCAGCGACTGCGCTGATCCTGCTGCTGTTTTCTGCTCTGCTCGTCGGCGTCTGCGACTGCGCATCTCCTGCTGCTGTTTTTTGCTCTGCTCGTCGGCGACTGCGCTGGTCCTGCTGCTTTTTTCTGCTCTGCTCATCGGCGTCGGCTACTGCGCTGATCCTGCTGCTGTTTTCTGCTCTGCTTGTCTGCGTCAGCGAATGCGCTGATCCTGCTGCTGTTTCCTGCTCCGCTCGTCGCCGTCGGCGACTGCGCTGGTCCTGCTGTTGTTTTCTACTGTGATCGTCGGCGTCGGCGACTGCGCTGGTCCTGCTGCTGTTTTCTTCTCTGCTCGTCGGCGTCTGCTCTGCTCGTCGGCGTCTGCGACTGCGCTGGACCTGCTGCTGTTTTCTGCCCTGCTCATCGGCGACTGCGCTGGTCCTGCTGGTGTTTTCTGCACTGCTCATTGGCGTCAGCGACTGCGCTGGTCCTGCTGGTGTTTTCTGCACTGCTCATTGGCGTCTGCGACTGCGCTGATCCTGCTGCTGTTTTCTGCTCTGCTCGTAGGCGTCGGCGACTGCGCTGGTCCTGCTGCTGTTTTCTGCTCTGCTCATCGGCGTCGGCGACTGCGCTGATGCTGCTGCTGTTTTCTGCTCTGCTCGTCGTCGACTGCGCTGGACCTTCTGCTGTTTTCTGCACTGCTCATCAGCGTCGGCGACTGCGTTGATCCTGATGCTGTTTTCTGCTCTGCTCGTTGGCGTCTGCGACTGCGCATCTCCTGCCGATTTTTTCTGCTCTGCTCGTCGGCGTCAGCGACTGCGCTGATCCTGCTGCTGTTTTCTGCCCTGCTCGTCGGCGTCTGCGACTGCGGATCTCCTGCTGCTGTTTTTTGCTCTGCTCGTCGGCGTCGGCGACTGCGCTGATCCTGCTGCTGTTTTCTGCTCTGCTCATTGGCGTCCGCGACTGGTCTGATCCTGCTGCTGTTTGCTGCTCTGCTCGTCTGCGTCAGCGAATGTGCTGATCCTGCTGCTGTTTTCTGCACTGCTCATCGGCGTCGGCAACTGCGCTGATCCTGCTGCTGTTTTCTGCTCTGCTCATTGGCGTCCGCGACTGGTCTGATCCTGCTGCTGTTTTCTGCTCTGCTCGTTGGCGTCTGCGACTGCGCATCTCCTGCCGATTTTTTCTGCTCTGCTCGTCGGCGTCAGCGACTGGGCTGGCCCTGCTGTTGTTTTCTGCTCTGAACGCCGACGTCGGCGACTGCGCTGGTCCTGCTGCTATTTTCTTATCTGCTCGTCGGCGTCTGCTCTGCTCGTCGGCGTCTGCGCTTGTCCTGCTGCTGTTTCCTGCTCTGCTCGTCGGCGACTGCTCTGGTCCTGCAGTTGTTTTCGCCTATGCTCGTCAGCGTCTGCTCTGCTCATTGGCGTCTGCGACTGCGCTGGTCATGCTGCTGTTTTCTGCTCTGCTCATTGGCGTCTGCGACTGCTTATCTCCTGCTGCTTTTTTCTGCTCTGCTCGTCGGCGTCAGCGACTGCGCTGACCCTGCTGCTGTTTTCTGCTCTGATCGTCTGCGACTGCGCATCTCCTGCTGCTGTTTTTTGCTCTGCTCATCGGCGTTGGCGACTGCGCGGGTCCTGCTGCTGTTTTCTGCTCTGCTCGTCGGCGTCTGCGACTGCGTTGGTCCTGCTGCTGTTTTCTGCTCTGCTCGTCGGCGACTGCGCTGATCCTGCTGCTGTTTTCTGCTCTTCTCTTAGGCGTCGGCGACTGCGCTGGTCCTGCTGCTGTTTTCTGCACTGCTCATCGGCGTCGGCGACTGCGCTGATCCTGCTGCTGTTTTCTGCTTTGCTCGTAGGCGTCGCCGACTGCGCTGGTCCTGCTGCTGTTTTCTGCTCTGCTCCTCGGCGACTGCGCTGGTCCTGCTGGTGTTTTCTGCACTGCTCATTGGCGTCGGCGACTGCACTGGTCCTGCTGGTGTTTTCTGCACTGCTCATTGGCGTCTGCGACTGCGCTGGTCCTGCTGCTGTTTTCTTCTCTGCTCGTCGGCGTCAGCGAATGCGCTGATCCTGCTGCTGTTTCCTGCTCCGCTCGTCGCCGTCGGCGAATGCGCTGGTCCTGCTGTTGTTTTTGCTGTGATCGTCGGCGTCGGCGACTGCGCTGGTCCTGCTGCTGTTTTCTTCTCTGCTCGTCGGCGTCTGCTCTGCTCGTCGGTGTCTGCGACTGCGCTGGACCTGCTGCTGTTTTCTGCTCTGCTCATCGGCGACTGCGCTGATCCTGCTGCTGTTTTCTGCTCTGCTCATCGGCGTCTGCGACTGCGCATCTCCTGCTGCTGTTTTTTGCTCTGCTTGTCGGCGTCGGCGACTGCGCTGATCCTGCTGCTGTCTTCTGCTCTGCTCATTGGCGTCAGCGACTGCGCATCTCCTGCCGATTTTTTCTGCTCTGCTCGTCGGCGTCAGCGACTAGGCTGGTCCTGCTGTTGTTTTCTGCTCTGAACGCCGACGTTGGCGACTGCGCTGGTCCTGCTGCTGTTTTCTTCTCTGCTCGTCGGCGTCTGCTCTGCTCGTCGGCGTCTGCGCTGGTCCTGCTGCTGTTTTCTGCTCTGCTCATCGACGACTGCTCTGGTCCTGCAGTTGTTTTAGCCTATGCTCGTCAGCGTCTGCTCTGCTCATCGGCGTCTGCGACTGCGCTGGTCATGCTGCTGTTTTCTGCTCGACACATTGGCGTCTGCGACTGCTTATCTCCTGCTGCTTTTTTCTGCTCTGCTCGTCGGCGTCAGCCACTGCTCTGACCCTGCTGCTGTTTTCTGCTCTGATCGTCTGCGACTGCGCATCTTCTGCTGCTGTTTTTTGCTCTGCTCATCGGCGTCAGCCACTGCGCTGATCCTGCTGCTGTTTTCTGCTCTGCCCGTCGGCGACTGCGCTGATCCTGCTGCTGTTTTCTGCTCTGCTCGTAGGCGTCAGCGACTGCGCTGGTCCTGCTGCTGTTTTCTGCACTGCTCATCGGCGTCGGCGACTGCGCTGATCCTGCTGCTGTTTTCTGCTTTGCTCGTAGGCGTCGCCGACTGCGCTGGTCCTGCTGCTGTTTTCTGCTCTGCTCGTCGGCGACTGCGCTGGTCCTGCTGGTGTTTTCTGCACTGCTCATTGGCGTCGGCGACTGCGCTGCTCATGCTGGTGTTTTCTGCACTGCTCATTGGCGTCTGCGACTGCGCTGGTCCTGCTGCTGATTTCTTCTCTGCTCGTCGGCGTCTGCTCTGCTCGTCGGCGTCTGCGCTGGTCCTGATGCTGTTTTGTACTCTGCTCGTCAGCGACTGCTCTGGTCCTGCAGTTGTTTTCGCCTATGCTCGTCAGCGTCTGCTCTGCTCATTGGCGTCTGTGACTGCGCTGGTCATGCTGCTGTTTTCTGCTCTGCTCATTGGCGTCTGCGACTGCTTATCTCCTGCTGCTTTTTTCTGCTCTGCTCGTCGGCGTCAGCGACTGCGCTGACCCTGCTGCTGTTTTCTGCTCTGATCGTCTGCGACTGCGCTGGTCCTGCTGCTGTTTTCTGCTCTGCTCATCGGCGTCGGATACTGAGCTGATCCTGCAGCTGTTTTCTGCTCTGCTTGTCTGCGTCAGCGAATGCGCTGATCCTGCTGCTGTTTTCTGCTCTGCTCGTCGGCGACTGCGCTGGTCCTGCTGCTGTTTTCTGCACTGCTCATCGGCGTCGGCGACTGCGTTGATCCTGCTGCTGTTTTCTGCTCTGCTCATTGGCGTCTGCGACTGCGCATCTCCTGCTGCTTTTTTCTGCTCTGCTCGTCGGCGTCAGCAACTGCGCTGACCCTGCTGCTGTTTTCTGCTCTGATCGTCTGCGACTGCGCATCTCCTGCTGCTGTTTTTTGCTCTGCTAGTCGGCGTCAGCGACTGCGCTGATCCTGCTGCTGTTTTCTGCTCTGCTCGTCGGCGTCTGCGACTGCGCATCTCCTGCTGCTGTTTTTTGCTCTGCTCGTCGGCGACTGCGCTGGTCCTGCTGCTTTTTTCTGCTCTGCTCATCGGCGTCGGCTACTGCGCTGATCCTGCTGCTGTTTTCTGCTCTGCTTGTCTGCGTCAGCGAATGCGCTGATCCTGCTGCTGTTTCCTGCTCCGCTCGTCGCCGTCGGCGACTGCGCTGATCCTGCTGTTGATTTCAGCTGTGATCGTCGGCGTCGGCGACTGCGCTGGTCCTGCTGCTGTTTTCTTCTCTGCTCGTCGGCGTCTGCTCTGCTCGTCGGCGTCTGCGACTGCGCTGGACCTGCTGCTGTTTTCTGCCCTGCTCATCGGCGACTGCGCTGGTCCTGCTGGTGTTTTCTGCACTGCTCATTGGCGTCAGCGACTGCGCTGGTCCTGCTGGTGTTTTCTGCACTGCTCATTGGCGTCTGCGACTGCGCTGATCCTGCTGCTGTTTTCTGCTCTGCTCGTAGGCGTCGGCGACTGCGCTGGTCCTGCTGCTGTTTTCTGCACTGCTCATCGGCGTCGGCAACTGCGTTGATCCTGCTGCTGTTTTCTGCTCTGCTCGTTGGCGTCTGCGACTGCGCATCTCCTGCCGATTTTTTCTGCTCTGCTCGTCGGCGTCAGCGACTGGGCTGGCCCTGCTGTTGTTTTCTGCTCTGAACGCCGACGTCGGCGACTGCGCTGGTCCTGCTGCTATTTTCTTATCTGCTCGTCGGCGTCTGCTCTGCTCGTCGGCGTCTGCGCTTGTCCTGCTGCTGTTTCCTGCTCTGCTCGTCGGCGACTGCTCTGGTCCTGCAGTTGTTTTCGCCTATGCTCGTCAGCGTCTGCTCTGCTCATTGGCGTCTGCGACTGCGCTGGTCATGCTGCTGTTTTCTGCTCTGCTCATTGGCGTCTGCGACTGCTTATCTCCTGCTGCTTTTTTCTGCTCTGCTCGTCGGCGTCAGCGACTGCGCTGACCCTGCTGCTGTTTTCTGCTCTGATCGTCTGCGACTGCGCATCTCCTGCTGCTGTTTTTTGCTCTGCTCATCGGCGTCGGCGACTGCGCGGGTCCTGCTGCTGTTTTCTGCTCTGCTCGTCGGCGTCTGCGACTGCGCTGGTCCTGCTGCTGTTTTCTGCTCTGCTCGTCGGCGACTGCGCTGATCCTGCTGCTGTTTTCTGCTCTTCTCTTAGGCGTCGGCGACTGCGCTGGTCCTGCTGCTGTTTTCTGCACTGCTCATCGGCGTCGGCGACTGCGCTGATCCTGCTGCTGTTTCCTGCTTTGCTCGTAGGCGTCGCCGACTGCGCTGGTCCTGCTGCTGTTTTCTGCTCTGCTCCTCGGCGACTGCGCTGGTCCTGCTGGTGTTTTCTGCACTGCTCATTGGCGTCGGCGACTGCGCTGGTCCTGCTTGTGTTTTCTGCACTGCTCATTGGCGTCTGCGACTGCGCTGGTCCTGCTGCTGTTTTCTTCTCTGCTCGTCGGCGTCAGCGAATGCGCTGATCCTGCTGCTGTTTCCTGCTCCGCTCGTCGCCGTCGGCGACTGCGCTGGTCCTGCTGTTGTTTTCTGCTGTGATCGTCGGCGACTGCGCTGGTCCTGCTGCTGTTTTCTTCTCTGCTCGTCGGCGTCTGCTCTGCTCGTCGGTGTCTGCGACTGCGCTGGACCTGCTGCTGTTTTCTGCTCTGCTCATCGGCGACTGCGCTGGTCCTGCTGGTGTTTTCTTCACTGCTCATTGGCATCAGCGACTGCGCTGGTCCTGCTGGTGTTTTCTGCACTGCTCATTGGCGTCTGCGACTGCGCTGGTCCTGCTGCTGTTTTCTGCTCTGCTCGTAGGCGTCGGCGACTGCGCTGGTCCTGCTGCTGTTTTCTGCTCTGCTCAACGGCGTCGGCGACTGAGCTGATGCTGCTGCTGTTTTCTGCTTTGCTCGTCGGCGACTGCGCTGGACCTGCTGCTGTTTTCTGCACTGCTCATCGGCGTCGGCGACTGCGTTGATCCTGCTGCTGTTTTCTGCTCTGCTCGTTGGCGTCTGCGACTGCGCATCTCCTGCCGATTTTTTCTGCTCTGCTCGTCGGCGTCAGCGACTGCGCTGATCCTGCTGCTGTTTTCTGCTCTGCTCATCGGCGTCTGCGACTGCGCATCTCCTGCTGCTGTTTTTTTGCTCTGCTTGTCGGCGTCGGCGACTGCGCTGATCCTGCTGCTGTCTTCTGATCTGCTCATTGGCGTCAGCGACTGGGCTGATCCTGCTGCTGTTTGCTGCTCTGCTCGTCTGCGTCAGCGAATGCGCTGATCCTGCTGCTGTTTTCTGCACTGCTCATCGGCGTCGCCGACTGCGCTGGTCCTGCTGCTGTTTTCTGCTCTGAACGTCGGCGACTGCGCTGGTCCTGCTGGTGTTTTCTGCACTGCTCATTGGCGTCGGCGACTGCGCTGCTCATGCTGGTGTTTTCTGCACTGCTCATTGGCGTCTGCGACTGCGCTGGTCCTGCTGCTGATTTCTTCTCTGCTCGTCGGCGTCTGCTCTGCTCGTCGGCGTCTGCGCTGGTCCTGATGCTGTTTTGTACTCTGCTCGTCAGCGTCTGCTCTGCTCATTGGCGTCTGCGACTGCGCTGGTCATGCTGCTGTTTTCTGCTCTGCTCATTGGCGTCTGCGACTGCTTATCTCCTGCTGCTTTTTTCTGCTCTGCTCGTCGGCGTCAGCGACTGCGCTGACCCTGCTGCTGTTTTCTGCTCTGATCGTCTGCGACTGCGCATCTCCTGCTGCTGTTTTTTGCTCTGCTCATCGGCGTCGGCGACTGCGCTGATCCTGCTGCTGTTTTCTGCTCTGCTCGTCGGCGTCTGCGACTGCGCTGGTCCTGCTGCTGTTTTCTGCTCTGCTCGTCGGCGACTGCGCTGATTCTGCTGCTGTTTTCTGCTCTTCTCTTAGGCGTCGGCGACTGCGCTGGTCCTGCTGCTGTTTTCTGCACTGCTCATCGGCGTCGGCGACTGCGCTGATCCTGCTGCTGTTTTCTGCTTTGCTCGTAGGCGTCGCCGACTGCGCTGGTCCTGCTGCTGTTTTCTGCTCTGCTCGTCGGCGACTGCGCTGGTCCTGCTGGTGTTTTCTGCACTGCTCATTGGCGTCGGCGACTGCGCTGGTCCTGCTGGTGTTTTCTGCACTGCTCATTGGCGTCTGCGACTGGGCTGGTCCTGCTGCTGTTTTCTTCTCTGCTCGTCGGCGTCAGCGAATGCGCTGATCCTGCTGCTGTTTCCTGCTCCGCTCGTCGCCGTCGGCGACTGCGATGGTCCTGCTGTTGTTTTCTGCTGTGATCGTCGGCGTCGGCGACTGTGCTGGTCCTGCTGCTGTTTTCTTCTCTGCTCGTCGGCGTCTGCTCTGCTCGTCGGTGTCTGCGACTGCACTGGACCTGCTGCTGTTTTCTGCTCTGCTCATCGGCGACTGCGCTGGTCCTGCTGGTGTTTTCTTCACTGCTCATTGGCGTCAGCGACTACGCTGGTCCTGCTGGTTTTTTCTGCACTGCTCATTGGCGTCTGCGACTGCGCTGGTCCTGCTGCTGTTTTCTGCTCTGCTCGTAGGCGTCGGCGACTGCGCTGGTCCTGCTGCTGTTTTCTGCTCCGCTCAACGGCGTCGGCGACTGCGCTGATGCTGCTGCTGTTTTCTGCTCTGCTCGTCGGCGACTGCGCTGGACCTGCTGCTGTTTTCTGCACTGCTCATCGGCGTCGGCGACTGCGTTGATCCTGCTGCTGTTTTCTGCTCTGCTCGTCGGCGTCAGCGACTGGGCTGGTCCTGCTGTTGTTTTCTGCTCTGAACGCCGACGTCGGCGACTGCGCTGGTCCTGCTGCTATTTTCTTCGCTGCTCGTCGGCGTCTGCTCTGCTCGTCGGCGTCTGCGCTGGTCCTGCTGCTGTTTTCTGCTCTGCTCGTCGACGACTGCTCTGGTCCTGCAGTTGTTTTAGCCTATGCTCGTCAGCGTCTGCTCTGCTCATCGGCGTCTGCGACTCCGCTGGTCATGCTGCTGTTTTCTGCTCGACACATTGGCGTCTGCGACTGCTTATCTCCTGCTGCTTTTTTCTGCTCTGCTCGTCGGCGTCAGCGACTGCGCTGACCCTGCTGCTGTTTTCTGCTCTGATCGTCTGCGACTGCGCATCTCCTGCTGCTGTTTTTTGCTCTGCTCATCGGCGTCAGCCACTGCGCTGATCCTGCTGCTGTTTTCTGCTCTGCCCGTCGGGGACTGCGCTGATCCTGCTGCTGTTTTCTGCTCTGCTCGTAGGCGTCAGCGACTGCGCTGGTCCTGCTGCTGTTTTCTGCACTGCTCATCGGCGTCGGCGACTGCGCTCATCCTGCTGCTGTTTTCTGCTTTGCTCGTAGGCATCGCCGACTGCGCTGGTCCTGCTGCTGTTTTCTGCTCTGCTCGTCGGCGACTGCGCTGGTCCTGCTGGTGTTTTCTGCACTGCTCATTGGCGTCGGCGACTGCGCTGGTCATGCTGGTGTTTTCTGCACTGCTCATTGGCGTCTGCGACTGCGCTGGTCCTGCTGCTGTTTTCTTCTCTGCTCGTCGGCGTCTGCTCTGCTCGTCGGCGTCTGCGCTGGTCCTGATGCTGTTTTCTGCTCTGCTCGTCAGCGACTGCTCTGGTCCTGCAGTTGTTTTCGCCTATGCTCGTCAGCGTCTGCTCTGCTCATCGGCGTCTGCGACTGCGCTGGTCATGCTGCTGTTTTCTGCTCTTCTCATTGGCGTCTGCGACTGCTTATCTCCTGCTGCTTTTTTCTGCTCTGCTCGTCGGCGTCAGCGACTGCGCTGACCCTGCTGCTGTTTTCTGCTCTGATCGTCTGCGACTGCGCATCTCCTGCTGCTGTTTTTTGCTCTGCTCGTCGGCGTCAGCGACTGCGCTGATCCTGCTGCTGTTTTCTGCTCTGCTCGTCGGCGTCTGCGACTGCGCTGGTCCTGCTGCTGTTTTCTGCTCTGCTCGTCGGCGACTGCGCTGGTCCTGCTGCTTTTTTCTGCACTGCTCATCGGCGTCGGCGACTGCGCTGATCCTGCTGCTGTTTTCTGCTTTGCTCGTAGGCGTCGCCGACTGCGCTGGTCCTGCTGCTGTTTTCTGCTCTGCTCGTCGGTGACTGCGCTGGTCCTGCTGCTGTTTTCTGCACTGCTCATCGGCGTCGGCGACTGCATTGATCCTGCTGCTGTTTTCTGCTCTGCTCGTAGGCGTCAGCGACTGCACTGGTCCTGCTGCTGTTTTCTGCACTGCTCTTCGGCGTCGGCGACTGCGCTGATCCTGCTGCTGTTTTCTGCTTTGCTCGTATGCGTCGCCGACTGCGCTGGTCCTGCTGCTGTTTTCTGCTCTGCTCATCGGCGACTGCGCTGGTCCTGCTGGTGTTTTCTGCACTGCTCAACGGCGTTGGCGACTGCGCTGGTCCTGCTGTTGTTTTCTGCTCTGCTCGTCGGCGATTGCGCTGGACCTGCTGCTGTTTCCTGCTCTGCTCGTCGCCGTCGGCGACTGCGCTGGTCCTGCTGCTGTTTTCTGCTCTGCTTGTCTGCGTCAGCGAATGCGATGATCCTGCTTCTGTTTCCTGCTCTGCTCGTCGCAGTCGGCGACTGCCTAGGTCCTGCTGTTGATTTCTGCTCTGATCGTCGGCGACTGCGCTGGCCATGCTGCTGTTTTCTTCTCTGCTTGTCGGCGTCTGCTCTTCTCGTCGGCGTCTGCGACTGCGCTGGTCCTGCTGGTGTTTTCTGCTCTGCTCATCGGCGACTGCGCTGGTCCTGCTGGTGTTTTCTGCACTGCTCATCGGCGTCGGCGACTGCGCTGGTCCTGCTGTTGTTTTCGCCTCTGCTCGTTGGCGTCTGCGACTGCGCTGGTCCTGCTGCTGTTTTCTGCTCTTCTCGTCGGCGTCTGAGACTGCGCATCTCCTGCCGCTGTTTTTTGCACTGTGCGTCGGCGACTGCGCTTATCCTGCTGCTGTTTTCTGCTCTGCTCGTCAGCGTCGGCGACGGCGCTGGTCCTGCTGCTGTTTTCTGCTCTGCTCGTCGGCGACGGCGCTGATCCTGCTGCTGTTTCCTGCTCTGCTCGTTGCCGTCGGCGACTGCGCTGGTCCTGCTGTTGTTTTCTGCTCTGATTGTCGGCGTCGGCGACTGCGCTGGTCCTGCTGCTGTTTTCTGCTCTGCTCGTCGGCGTTGGCGACTGCACTGACCCTGCTGCTGTTTTCTGCTCTGCTTGTTGGCGTCGGGTACTGCGCTGTTCCTGCTGCTATTTTCTGCTCTGCTCATCGGCGTCAGCGACTGGGATGATCGTGCTGCTGTTTTCTGCTCTGCTCGTCTGCGTCAGCGAATGCGCTGATCCTGCATCTGTTTTCTGCTCTGCTCGTCGCCGTCGGCGCCTGCGCTGGTCCTGCTGTTGTTTTCTTCTCTGCTCCTCAGCGTCTGCTCTGCTCGTCGGCATCTGCGACTGCGCTGGTCCTGCTGCTGTTTTCTGCTCTGCTCGTCGGTGACTGCGCTGGTCCTGCTAGTGTTTTCTGCACTGCTCATCGGCGTCGGCGACTGCGCTGATCCTGCGGATGATTTCTACACTGCTCGTCGGCGACTGCGCAGGTCCTGCTGCTGTTTCCAGCTCTGCTCCTAGGCATCGGCGACTGCGCTGGTCCTGCTGCTGTTTTCTGCACTGCTCATCGGCGTCGGCGACTGCGCTGGTCCTGCTGTTGTTTACGCCTCTGCTCGGCGGCGTCTGCGTCTGCGCTGGTCCTGCTGCTGTTTTCTGCTCTGCTCGTCGGCGAATGCGCTGGTCCTGCTGCTTTTTTCTGCACTGCTCATCGGAGTCGTCGACTGCGCTGGTCCTGCTGCTGTTTTCTGCTCTGCTCGTCGGTGACTGCGCTGGTCCTGCTAGTGTTTTCTGCACTGCTCATCGGCGTCGGCGACTGCGCTTATCCTGCGGCTGTTTTCTGCTCTGCTCGTCGCCGTCGGCGCCTGCGCTGGTCCTGCTGTTGTTTTCTTCTCTGCTCGTCAGCGTCTGCTCTGCTCGTCGGCGTCTGCGACTGCGCTGGTCCTGCTGCTGTTTTCTGCTCTGCTCATCGGTGACTGTGCTGGTCCTGCTAGTGTCTTCTGCACTACTCGTCGGCGTCGGCAACTGCGCTGATCCTGCGGCTGTTTTCTGCACTGCTCGTCGGCGACTGCGCAGGTCCTGCTGCTGTTTCCTGCTCTGCTTGTAGGCGTCGGCGACTGCGCTGGTCCTGCTGCTGTTTTCTGCACTGCTCATCGGCGTCGGCGACTGCGCTGATCCTGCTGCTGTTTTCTGCTCTGCTCGTCGGCGACTGCGCTGGACCTGCTGTTGTTTTCTGCTCTGATCGTCAGCGACTGCGCTGGTCATGCTGCTGTTTTCTTCTCTGCTTGTCGGCGTCTGCTCTGCTCGTCGGCGTCTGCGCTGGTCCTGCTGCTGTTTTCTGCTCTGCTCATCGGCGGTTGCGCTGGTCCTGCTGGTGTTTTCTGCACTGCTCATCGGCGTCGGCGACTGCGCTGGTCCTGCTGTTGTTTTCGCCTCTGCTCGTCTGCGTCTGCTCTGCTCGTCGGCATCTGCAACTGCGCTGGTCCTGCTGTTGTTTTCGCCTCTGCTCGTCTTGTCTGCTCTGCTCGTCGGCGTCTGCGACTGTGCTGGTCCTGCTGCTGTTTTCTGCTCTGCTCGTCGGCGACTGCGCTGGTCCTGCTGCTGTTTTCTGCACTGCTCATCGGCGTTGGCGACTGTGCTGATCCTGCTGCTGTTTTCTGCTCTGCTCGTCGGCGACTGCGCTGGTCCTGCTGCTGTTTTCTGCACTGCTCATCGGCGTCAGCGACAGCGTTGATCCTGCTGCTGTTTTCTGCTCTGCTCATTGGCGTCTGCGACTGCGCATCTCCTGCTGCTTTTTTCTGCTCTGCTCGTCGGCGTCAGCGACTGCGCTGATCCTGCTGCTGTTTTCTGCTCTGCTCGTCGGCGTCTGCGACTGCGCATCTCCTGCTGCTGTTTTTTGCTCTGCTCGTCGGCGACTGCACTGGTCCTGCTGCTGTTTTCTGCTCTGCTTGTCTGCGTCGGCGACTGCGCTGATCCTGCTGCTGTTTCCTGCTCTGCTCGTCGCCGTCGGCGACTGCACTGGTCCTGCTGTTGTTTTCTGCTCTGATCGTCGGCGACTGTGCTGGTCATGCTGCTGTTTTCTTCTCTGCTTGTCGGCGTTTGCTCTGCTCGTCGGTCTGCGACTGCGCTGATCCTGCTGCTTTTTTCTGCACTGCTCATCGGCGTTGGCGACTGTGCTGATCCTGCTGCTGTTTTCTGCTCTGCTCGTAGGCGTCGGTGACTGCGCTGGTCCTGCTGCTGTTTTCTGCACTGCTCATCGGCGTCGGCGACTGCGCTGATCCTGCTGCTGTTTTCTAATCTGCTCGTCGGCGATTGCGCTGGACCTGCTGCTGTTTCCTGCTCTGCTTGTCTGCGTCAGCGAATGCGATGATCCTGCTGCTGTTTCCTGCTCTGCTCGTCGCCGTCGGCGACTGCGCTGGTCCTGCTGTTGTTTTCTGCTCTGATCATCGGCGACTGCGCTGGTCATGCTGCTGTTTTCTTCTCTGCTTGTCGGCGTCTGCTCTGCTCGTCGGCGTCTGCGACTGCGCTGGTCCTGCTGCTGTTTTCTGCTCTGCTCATCGGCGACTGCGCTGGTCCTGCTGGTGTTTTCTGCACTGCTCATCAGCGTCGGCGACTGCGCTGGTCCTGCTGTTGTTTTCGCCTCTGCTCGTTGGCGTCTGCCACTGCGCTGGTCCTGCTGCTGTTTTCTGCTCTTCTCGTCGGTGTCTGAGACTGCGCTTATCCTGCTGCTGTTTTCTGCTCTGCTCGTCAGCGTCGGCGACTGCGCTGGTCCTGCTGTTGTTTTCTGCTCTGATTGTCGGCGTCTGCGACTGCGCTGGTTCTGCTGCTGTTTTCTGCTCTGCTCGTCGGCGTTGGCGACTGCACTGACCCTGCTGCTGTTTTCTGCTCTGCTTGTCGGCGTCGGGTAACGCGCTGTTCCTGCTGCTATTTTCTGCTCTGCTCATCGGCGTCAGCGACTGGGATGATCCTGCTGCTGTTTTCTGCTCTGCTCCTCGGCGACTGCTCTGGTCCTGCAGTTGTTTTCGCCTATGCTCGTCAGCGTCTGCTCTGCTCATTGGCGTCTGCGACTGCGCTGGTCATGCTGCTGTTTTCTGCTCTGCTCATTGGCGTCTGTGACTGCTTATCTCCTGCTGCTTTTTTCTGCTCTGCTCGTCGGCGTCAGCGACTGCGCTGACCCTGCTGCTGTTTTCTGCTCTGATCGTCTGTGACTGCGCATCTCCTGCTGTTGTTTTTTGCTCTGCTCATCGGCGTCAGCGACTGCGCTGATCCTGCTGCTGTTTTCTGCTCTGCTCGTCGGCGTCAACAACTGCGCTGGTCCTGCTGCTGTTTTCTGCTCTGCTCGTCGGCGACTGTGCTGATCCTGCTGCTGTTTTCTGCTCTTCTCTTAGGCGTCGGCGACTGCGCTGGTCCTTCTGCTGTTTTCTGCACTGCTCATCGGCGTCGGCGACTGCGCTGATCCTGCTGCTGTTTTCTGCTTTGCTCGTAGGCGTCGCCGACTGCGCTGGTCCTGCTGCTGTTTTCTGCTCTGATCGTCGGCGACTGCGCTGGTCCTGCTGGTGTTTTCTGCACTGCTCATTGGCGTCGGCGACTGCGCTGGTCCTGCTGGTGTTTTCTGCACTGCTCATTGGCGTCTGCGACTGCGCTGGTCCTGCTGCTGTTTTCTTCTCTGCTCGTCGGCGTCAGCGAATGCGCTGATCCTGCTGCTGTTTCCTGCTCCGCTCGTCGCCATCGGCGACTGCGCTGGTCCTGCTGTTGTTTTCTGCTCTGATCGTCTGCGACTGCGCATCTCCTGCTGCTGTTTTTTGCTCTGCTCGTCGGCGTCAGCGACTGCGCTGATTCTGCTGCTGTTTTCTGCTCTGCTCGTCGGCGTCTGCGACTGCGCTTATCCTGCTGCTGTTTTCTGCTCTGCTCGTCGGCGACTGCGCTGATCCTGCTGCTGTTTTCTGCTCTGCTCGTAGGCGTCGGCGACTGCGCTGGTCCTGCTGCTGTTTTCTGCACTGCTCATCGGCGTCTGCGACTGCGCTGATCCTGCTGCTGTTTTCTGCTTTGCTCGTAGGCGTCGCCGACTGCGCTGGTCCTGCTGCTGTTTTCTGCTCTGCTCGTCGGCGACTACGCTGGTCCTGCTGCTGTTTTCTGCACTGCTCATCGGCGTCGGCGACTGCATTGATCCTGCTGCTGTTTTCTGCTCTGCTCGTCGGTGTCAGCGACTACGCTAATACTGCTGCTGTTTTCTGCTCTGCTCGTCGGCGTCTGCGACTGCGCTGGTCCTGCTGCTCTTTTCTGCTCTGCTCGTCGGTGTCAGCGACTACGCTAATCCTGCTGCTGTTTTTTGCTCTGCTCGTCGGCGTCGGCGACTGCGCTGATCCTGCTGCTGTTTTCTGCTCTGCTCGTCGCCGTCGGCGACTGCGCTCGTCCTGCTGTTGTTTTCTGCTCTGCTCGTCTGCGTCAGCGAATGCGCTGATCCTGCTGCTGTTTTCTGCTCTGCTCGTCGCCTTCAGCGCTGATCCTGCTGCTGTTTCCTGCTCTGCTCGTCGCCGTTGGCGACTGCGCTGGTCCTGCTGTTGTTTTCTTCTCTGCTCGTCGGCGTCTGCTCTGCTCGTCGGCGTCTGCGACTGCACTGGTCCTGCTGCTGTTTTCTGCTCTGCTCGTCGGTGACTGCGCTGGTCCTGCTGCAGTTTTCTGCACTGCTTATTGGCTTCGGCGACTGCGCTGATCCTGCTGCTGTTTTCTGCACTGCCAATTGGCGTCGGCGACTGCCCTGGTCCTGCTGTTGTTTTCGGCTCTGCTCGTCGGCGTCTGCGACTGCGCTGGTCCTGCTGCTGTTTTCTGCACTGTGCGTCGGCGACTGCGCTTATCCTGCTGCTGTTTTCTGCTCTGCTCGTCAGCGTTGGCGACTGCGCTGGTCCTGCTGCTGTTTCCTGATCTGCTCGTCGCCGTCGGCGACTGCGCTGGTCCTGCTGTTGTTTTCTGCTCTGATTGTCGGCGTCGGCGACTGCGCTGGTCCTCCTGCGTTTTTCTGCTCTGCTCGTCGGCGTTGGCGACTGCACTGACCCTGCTGCTGTTTTCTGCTCTGCTTGTCGGCGTCGGGTACTGCGCTGTTCCTGCTGCTATTTTCTGCTTTGCTCATCGGCGTCAGCGACTGGGATGATCCTGCTGCTGTTTTCTGCTCTGCTCGTCTGCGTCAGCGAATGCGCTGTTCCTGCTGCTATTTTCTGCTCTGCTCATCGTCGTAGTCGACTGCGCTGATCCTGCTGCTGTTTTCTGCTCTGCTTGTCTGCAACAGCGAATGCGCTGATCCTGCTGCTGTTTCCTGCTTTGCTCGTCGCCGTCGTCGACTGCGCTGGTCCTGCTGTTGTTTTCTGCTCTGATCGTCGGCGACTGCGCTGGTCATGCTGTTGTTTTCTACTCTGCTTTTTGGCGTTTGCTCTGCTCGTCTGAATCTGCGACTGCGCTGGTCCTGCTGCTGTTTTCTGCTCTGCTCATCGGCGACTGCGCTGGTCATGCTGCTGTTTTCTACTCTGCTTTTCGGCGTTTGCTCTGCTCGTCCGAATCTGCGACTGTGCTGGTCCTGCTGCTGTTTTCTGCACTGCTCATCGGCGTCGGCGACTGCACTGGTCCTGCTGCTGTTTTCTGCTCTGCTCGTCGGCGACTGCGCTGGTCCTGCTGCTTTTTTCTGCACTGCTCATCGGCGTCGGCGACTGTGCTGATCCTGCTGCTGTTTTCTCTACTGCTCATCGGCGTCGGCGACTGCGTTGATCCTGCTGCTGTTTTCTGCTCTGCTCGTTGGCGTCTGCGACTGCGCATCTCCTGCCGCTTTTTTCTGCTCTGCTCATCAGCGTCAGCGACTGCGCTGATCCTGCTGCTGTTTTCTGCTCTGCTCGTCGGCGTCTGTGAATGCGCTGATCCTGCTGCTGTTTCCTGCTCTGCTCATCGCCGTCGGCGACTGCGCTGGTCCTGCTGCTGTTTTCTGCTCTGCTTGTCTGCGTCAGCGAATGCGATGATCCTGCTGCTGTTTCCTGCTCTGCTCGTTGCCGTCGGCGACTGCCTAGGTCCTGCTGTTTTTTTCTGCTCTGATCGTCGGTGACTGCGCTGGTCATGCTGCTGTTTTCTTCTCTGCTTGTCGGCGTCTGCTCTTCTCGTCGGCGTCTGCGACTGCGCTGGTCCTGCTGGTGTTTTCTGCTCTGCTCATCGGTGACTGCGCTGGTCCTGCTGGTGTTTTCTGCACTGCTCATCGGCGTCGGCGACTGCGCTGGTCCTGCTGTTGTTTTTGCCTCTGCTCGTTGGAGTCTAGGACTGCGCTGGTCCTGCTGCTGTTTTCTGCTCTTCTCGTCGGCGTCTGAGACTGCGCTGGTCCTGCGTCTGTTTTCTGCTCTGCTCGTCGGCGACGGCGATGATCCTGCTGCTGTTTCCTGCTCTGCTCGTCGCCGTCGGCGACCGCGCTGGTCCTGCTGTTGTTTTCTGCTCTGATTGTCGGCGTCGGCGACTGCGCTGGTCCTGCTGCTGTTTTCTGCTCTGCTCGTCGGCGTTGGCGACTGCACTGACCCTGCTGCTGTTTTCTGCTCTGCTTGTCGGCGTCGGGTACTGCGCTGTTCCTGCTGCTATTTTCTGCTCTGCTCATCGGCGTCAGCTACTGGGATGATCGTGCTGCTGTTTTCTGCTCTGCTCAGCTGCGTCAGCGAATGTGCTGATCCTGCTGCTGTTTTCTGCTCTGCTCGTCGCCGTCGGCGCCTGCGCTGGTCCTGCTGTTTTTTTCTTCTCTGCTCCTCAGCGTCTGCTCTGCTCGTCGGCGTCTGCGACTGCGCTGGTCCTGCTGCTGTTTTCTGCTCTGCTCCTCGGTGACTGCGCTGGTCCTGCTAGTGTTTTCTGCACTGCTCATCGGCGTCGGCGACTGCGCTGATCCTTCGGATGTTTTCTGCACTGCTCGTTGGCGACTGCGCAGGTCCTGCTGCTGTTTCCTGCTCTGCTCCTAGGCATCGGCGACTTCGCTGGTCCTGCTGCTGTTTTCTGCACTGCTCATTGGCGTCGGCGACTGCGCTGGTCCTGCTGTTGTTTTCACCTCTGCTCGGCGGCGTCTGCGACTGCGCTGGTCCTGCTGCTGTTTTCTGCTCTGCTCGTCGGCGAATGCGCTGGTCCTGCTGCTGTTTTCTGCACTGCTCATCGGAGTCGGCGACTGTGCTGATCCTGCCTCTGTTTTCTGCTCTGCTCGTAGGCGTCGGCGACTGCGCTGGTCCTGCTGCTGTTTTCTGCTCTGCTCGTCGGTGACTGCGCTGGTCCTGCTAGTGTTTTCTGCACTGCTCATCGGCGTCGGCGACTGCGCTGATCCTGCGGCTGTTTTCTGCTCTGCACGTCGCCGTCGGCGCCTGCGCTGGTCCTGCTGTTGTTTTCTTCTCTGCTCGTCAGCGTCTGCTCTGCTCGTCGGCGTCTGCGACTGCGCTGGTCCTGCTGCTGTTTTCTGCTCTGCTCGTCGGTGACTGCGCTGGTCCTGCTAGTGTCTTCTGCACTGCTCATCGGCGTCGGCGACTGCGCTGATCCTGCGGCTGTTTTCTGCACTGCTCGTCGGCGACTGCGCAGGTCCTGCTGCTGTTTCCTGCTCTGCTCCTATGGCGTCGGCGACTGCCCTGGTCCTGCTGCTGTTTTCTGCACTGCTCATCGGCGTCGGCGACTGCGCTGATCCTGCTGCTGTTTTCTGCTCAGCTCGTCGGCAACTGCGCTGGACCTGCTGTTGTTTTCTGCTCTGATCGTCGGCGACTGCGCTGGTCATGCTGCTGTTTTCTTCTCTGCTTGTCGGCGTCTGCTCTGCTCGTCGGAGTCTGCGCTGGTCCTGCTGCTGTTTTCTGCTCTGCTCATCGGCGACTGCGCTGGTCCTGCTGGTGTTTTCTGCACTGCTCATCGGCGTCAGCGACTGCGCTGGTCCTGCTGTTGTTTTCGCCTCTGCTCGTCTGCGTCTGCTCTGCTCGTCGGCGTCTGCGACTGCGCAGGTCCTGCTGCTGTTTTCTGCTCTGCTCGTCGGCGACTGCGCTGGTCCTGCAGCTGTTTTCTGCACTGCTCATCGGCGTCAGCGACTGTGCTGATCCTGCTGCTGTTTTCTGCTCTGCTCGTAGGCGTCGGCGACTGCGCTGGTCCTGCTGCTGTTTTCTGCACTGCTCATCGGCGTCTGCGACTGCGCTGGTCCTGCTGCTGTTTTCTGCTCTGCTCGTCGGCGACTGCGCTGGTCCTGCTGCTGTTTTCTGCACTGCTCATTGGCGTCAGCGACTGCGTTGATCCTGCTGCTGTTTTCTGCTCTGCTCATTGGCGTCTGCGACTGCGCATCTCCTGCTGCTTTTTTCTGCTCTGCTCGTCGGCGTCTGCGACTGCGCTGACCCTGCTGCTGTTTTCTACTCTGATCGTCTGCGACTGCACATCTCCTGCTGCTGTTTTTTGCCCTGCTCGTCGGCATCAGCGACTGCGCTGATCCTGCTGCTGTTTTCTGCTCTGCTCGTCGGCGTCTGCGACTGCGCATCTCCTGCTGCTGTTTTTTGCTCTGCTCATCGGCGACTGCGCTGGTCCTGCTGCTGTTTTCTGCTCTGCTTGTCTGCGTCGGCGACTGCGCTGATCCTGCTGCTGTTTCCTGCTCTGCTCATCGCCGTCGGCGACTGCACTGGTCCTGCTGTTGCTTTCTGCTCTGATCGTCGGGCACTGCGCTGGTCATGCTGCTGTTTTCTTCTCTGCTTGTCGGCGTTTGCTCTGCTCGTCGGAGTCTGCGACTGCGCTGGTCCTGCTGCTGTTTTCTGCTCTGCTCATCGGCGACTGCGCTCGTCCTGCTGGTGTTTTCTGCACTGCTCAACGGCGTTGGCGACTGCGCTGGTCCTGCTGTTGTTTTCGCCTCTGCTCGTCGGAGTCTGCGACTGCGCTGGTCCTGCTGCTGTTTTCTGCTCTGCTCGTCGGCTACTGCGCTGGTCCTGCTGCTTTTTTCTGCACTGCTCATCGGCGTCGGCGACTGTGCTGATCCTGCTGCTGTTTTCTGCTCTGCTCGTGGGCGATTGCGCTGGACCTGCTGCTGTTTCCTGCTCTGCTGGTTGCCGTCGGCGACTGCGCTGGTCCTGCTGCTGTTTTCTGCTCTGCTTGTCTGCGTCAGCGAATGCGATGATCCTGCTGCTGTTTCCTGCTCTGCTCGTCGCTGTCGGCGACTGCGCTGGTCCTGCTGTTGTTTTCTGCTCTGATCGTCAGCGACTGCGCTGGTCATGCTGCTGTTTTCTTCTCTGCTTGTCGGAGTCTGCTCTGCTCGTCGGCGTCTGCGACTGCGCTGCTCCTGCTGCTGTTTTCTGCTCTGCTCATCGGCGACTGCGCTGGTCCTGCTGGTGTTTTCTGCACGGCTCATCAGCGTCGGCGACTGCGCTGGTCCTGCTGTTGTTTTCGCCTCTGCTCGTTGGCGTCTGAGACTGCGCTTATCCTGCTGCTGTTTTCTGCTCTGCTCGTCAGCGTCGGCGACTGCGCTGGTCCTGCTGTTGTTTTCTGCTCTGATTGTCGGCGTCTGCGACTGCGCTGGTCCTGCTTCTGTTTTCTGCTCTGCTCGTCGGCGTTGGCGATTGCACTGACCCTGCTGCTGTTTTCTGCTCTGCTTGTCGGCGTCGGGTACTGCGCTGTTCCTGCTGCTATTTTCTGCTCTGCTCATCGGCGTCAGCGACTGGGATGATCCTGCTGCTGTTTTCTGCTCTGCTCGTCTGCGTCAGCAAATGCGCTAATCCTGCTGCTGATTTCTGCTCTGCTCGTCGTCGTCGGCGCCTGCGCTGGTCCTGCTGTTGTTTTCTTCTCTGCTCGTCAGAGTCTGCTCTGCTCGTCGGCGTCTGCGACTGCGCTGGTCCTGCTGCTGTTTTCTGCTCTGCTCGTCGGTGACTGCGCTGGTCCTGCTAGTGTTTTCTGCACTGCTCATCGGCGTCGGCGACTGCGCTGATCCTGCGGCTGTTTTCTGCACTGCTCGTCGGCGACTGCGCAGGTCCTGCTGCTGTTTTCTGCTCTGCTCGTCGGCGACTGCGCTGGTCCTGCTGCTGTTTTCTGCTCTGCTCGTCGGCGACTGCGCTGGTCCTGCTGCTGTTTTCTGCTCTGCTCATCGGCGACTGTGCTGGTCCTGCTTCTGTTTTCTGCACTGCTCATCGGCGTCGGCGACAACGCTGGTCCTGCTGTTGTTTTCGCCTCTGCTCGTCGGTGTCAGATCTGCTCGTCGGCGTCTGCGCAGGTCCTCCTGCTGTTTTCTGCTCTGCTCGTCTGCGTCGGCGACTGCGTTGCTCCTGCTGCTGTTTTCTTCTCTGCTCGTTGGCGTCTGCGACTACTCATCTCCTAATGCTTTTTTCTGCTCTGCTCGTCGGCGTCAGCGACTGCGCTGACCCTGCTGCTGTTTTCTACTCTGATCGTCTGCGACTGCGCATCTCCTGCTGCAGTTTTTTGCCCTGCTCGTCGGCATCAGTGACTGCGCTGATCCTGCTGCTGTTTTCTGCTCTGCTCGTCGGCGTCTGCGACTGCGCATCTCCTGCTGCTGTTTTTTGCTCTGCTCGTCGGCGACTGCACTGGTCCTGCTGCTGTTTTCTGCTCTGCTCGTCGGCGATTGCGCTGGACCTGCTGCTGTTTCCTGCTCTGCTTGTCTGCGTCAGCGAATGCGATGATCCTGCTGCTGTTTCCTGCTCTGCTCGTCGCCGTCGGCGACTGCGCTGGTCCTGCTGTTGTTTTCTGCTCTGATCATCGGCGACTGCGCTGGTCATGCTGCTGTTTTCTTCTCTGCTTGTCGGCGTCTGCTCTGCTCGTCGGCGTCTGCGACTGCGCTGGTCCTGCTGCTGTTTTCTGCTCTGCTCATCGGCGACTGCGCTGGTCCTGCTGTTGTTTTCGCCTCTGCTCGTTGGCGTCTGCCACTGCGCTGGTCCTGCTGCTGTTTTCTGCTCTTCTCGTCGGCGTCTGAGACTGCGCCTATCCTGCTGCTGTTTTCTGCTCTGCTCGTCAGCGTCGGCGACTGCGCTGGTCCTGCTGTTGTTTTCTGCTCTGATTGTCTGCGTCTGCGACTGCGCTGGTCCTGCTGCTGTTTTCTGCTCTGCTCGTCGGCGTTGGCGACTGCACTGACCCTGCTGCTGTTTTCTGCTCTGCTTGTCGGCGTCGGGTACTGCGCTGTTCCTGCTGCTATTTTCTGCTCTGCTCATCGGCGTCAGCGACTGGGATGATCCTGCTGCTGTTTTCTTCTCTGCTCGTCTGCGTCAGCGAATGTGCTGATCCTGCTGTTGTTTTCTTCTCTGCTCGTCAGCGTCTGCTCTGCTCGTCGGCATCTGTGACTGCGCTGGTCCTGCTGCTGTTTTCTGCACTGCTCGTCGGCGACTGCGCAGGTCCTGCTGCTGTTTTCTGCTCTGCTCTTCGGCGACTGCGCTGGTCCTGCTGCTGTTTTCTGCTCTGCTCGTCGGCGACTGCGCTGGTCCTGCTGCTTTTTTCTGCTCTGCTCATCAGCGACTGCGCTGGTCCTGCTGCTGTTTTCTGCACTGCTCATCGGCGTCGGCGACTGCGCTGGTCCTGCTGTTGTTTTCGCCTCTGCTCGTCGGTGTCTGCTCTGCTCGTCGGCGTCTGCGACTGCGCAGGTCCTCCTGCTGTTTTCTGCTCTGCTCGTCGGCGTCGGCGACTGTGTTGATCCTGCTGCTGTTTTCTTCTCTGCTCGTTGGCGTCTGCGACTGCTCATCTCCTAATGCTTTTTTCTGCTCTGCTCGTCAGCGTCAGCGACTGCGCTGATCCTGCTGCTGTTTTCTGCTCTGCTCGTCGGCGACTGCGCTGGTCCTGCTGCTGTTTTCTGCACTGCTCATTGGCGTTGGCGACTGCGCTTATCCTGCTGCTGTTTTCTGCTCTGCTCGTAGGCGTCGGCGACTGCGCTGGTCATGCTGCTGTTTTCTGCACTGCTCATCGGCGTCGGCGACTGCGCTGATCCTGCTGCTTTCTGCTCTGCTCGTAGGCGTCGCCGACTGCGCTGATCCTGCTGTTGTTTTCTTCTCTGCTCGTCGGCGTCTGCTCTGCTCGTCGGCGTCTGCGCTGGTCCTGCTGCTGTTTTCTGCTCTGCTCGTCGGCGACTGCTCTGGTCCTGCAGTTGTTTTCGCCTCTGCTCGTCAGCGTCTGCTCTGCTCATCGGCGTCTGCGACTGCACTGGTCATGCTGCTGTTTTCTGCTCTGCTCATTGGCGTATGCAACTGCTTATCTCCTGCTGCTTTTTTCTGCTCTGCTCGTCGGCGTCAGCGACTGCGCTGACCCTGCTGCTGTTTTCTGCTCTGATCGTCTGCGACTGCGCATCTCCTGCTGCTGTTTTTTGCTCTGCTCGTCGGCGTCAGCGACTGCCCTGATCCTGCTGCTGTTTTCTGCTCTGCTCGTCGGCGTCTGCGACTGCCCTGGTCCTGCTGCTGTTTTCTGCTCTGCTCGTCGGCGACTGCGCTGATCCTGCTGCTGTTTTCTGCTCTGCTCGTAGGCGTCGGCAACTGCGCTGGTCCTGCTGCTGTTTTCTGCACTGCTCATCGGCGTCGGCGACTGCGCTGATCCTGCTGCTGTTTTCTGCTTTGCTCGTAGGCGTCGCCGACTGCGCTGGTCCTGCTGCTGTTTTCTGCTCTGCTCGTCGGCGACTGCGCTGGTCCTGCTGCTGTTTTCTGCACTGCTCATCGGCGTCGGCGACTGCATTGATCCTGCTGCTGTTTTCTGCTCTGCTCGTTGGCGTCTGCGACTGCGCATCTCCTGCTGCTTTTTTCTGCTCTGCTCGTCGGCGTCAGCGACTGCGATGATCCTGCTGCTCTTTTCTGCTCTGCTCGTCGGCGTCTGCGACTGCGCTGGTCCTGCTGCTGTTTTTTGCTCTGCTCGTCGCCGTCGGCGACTGCGCTCGTCCTGCGCTTGTTTTCTGCTCTGATCGTCGGCGTCGGCGACTGCGCTGGTCCTGCTGCTGTTTTCTGCTCTGCTCATCGGCGTCAGCGGCTGGGCTGTTCCTGCTGCTGTTTTCTGCTCTGCTCGTCTGCGTCAGCGAATGCGCTGATCCTGCTGCTGTTTTCTGCTCTGCTCGTCGCCGTCAGCGCTGATCCTGCTGCTGTTTCCTGCTCTGCTCATCGCCGCTGGCGACTGCGTTGGTCCTGCTGTTGTTTTCTTCTCTGCTCGTCGGCGTCTGCTCTGGTCCTGCTGCAGTTTTCTGCACTGTTCATCGGCTTCGGCGACTGCGCTGATCCTGCTGCTGTTTTCTGCACTGCCAATTGGCGTCGGCGACTGCCCTGGTCCTGCTGTTGTTTTCGCCTCTGCTCGTCGGCGTCTGCGACTGCGCTGGTCCTGCTGCTGTTTTCTGCACTATGCGTCGGCGACTGCTCTTATCCTGCTGCTTTTTTCTGCTCTGCTCGTCGGCGTCAGCAACTGCGCTGACCCTGCTGCTGTTTTCTGCTCTGATCGTCTGCGACTGCGCATCTCCTGCTGCTGTTTTTAGCTCTGCTCGTCGGCGTCAGCGACTGCGCTGATCCTGCTGCTGTTTTCTGCTCTGCTCGTCGGCGTCTGCGACTGCGCTTGTCCTGCTGCTGTTTTCTGCTCTGCTCGTCGGCGACTGCGCTGATCCTGCTGCTGTTTTCTGCTCTGCTCGTAGGCGTCGGCGACTGCGCTGGTCCTGCTGCTGTTTTCTGGACTGCTCATCGGCGTCGGCGACTCCGCTGATCCTGCTGCTGTTTTCTGCTTTGCTCGTAGGCGTCGCCGACTGCACTGGTCCTGCTGCTGTTTTCTGCTCTGCTCGTCGGCGACTACGCTGGCCCTGCTGCTGTTTGCTGCACTGCTCATCGGCGTCGGCGACTGCATTGATCCTGCTGCTGTTTTCTGCTCTGCTCGTTGGCGTCTGCGTCTGCGCATCTCCTACTGCTTTTTTCTGCTCTGCTCGTCGGCGTCAGCGACTGCGCTGATCCTGCTGCTCTTTTCTGCTCTGCTCGTCGGTGTCAGCGACTACGCTTATCCTGCTGCTGTTTTCTGCTCTGCTCGTCGGCGTCTGCGACTGCGCTGGTCCTGCTGCTCTTTTCTGCTCTGCTCGTCGGTGTCAGCGACTACGCTAATCCTGCTGCTGTTTTTTGCTCTGCTCGTCGGCGTCGGCGACTGCGCTGATCCTGCTGCTGTTTTCTGCTCTGCTCGTCGCCGTCGGCGACTGCGCTCGTCCTGCTGTTGTTTTCTGCTCTGCTCGTCTGCGTCAGCGAATGCGCTGATCCTGCTGCTGTTTTCTGCTCTGCTCGTCGCCGTCAGCGCTGATCCTGCTGCTGTTTCCTGCTCTGCTCGTCGCCATTGGCGACTGCGCTGGTCCTGCTGTTGTTTTCTTCTCTGCTCGTCGGCGTCTGCTCTGCCCGTCGGCGTCTGCGACTGCACTGGTCCTGCTGCTGTTTTCTGCTCTGCTCGTCGGTGACTGCGCTGGTCCTGCTGCAGTTTTCTGCACTGCTCATCGGCTTTGGCGACTGCGCTGATCCTGCTGCTGTTTTCTGCACTGCCATTTGGCGTCGGCGACTGCCCTGGTCCTGCTGTTGTTCTCGGCTCTGCTCGTCGGCGTCTGCGACTGCGCTGGTCCTGCTGCTGTTTTCTGCACTGTGCGTCGGCGACTGCGCTTATCCTGCTGCTGTTTTCTGCTCTGCTCGTCAGCGTCGGCGACTGCGCTGGTCCTGCTGCTGTTTCCTGATCTGCTCGTCGCCGTCGGCGACTGCGCTGGTCCTGCTGTTGTTTTCTGCTCTGATTGTCGGCGTCGGCGACTGAGCTGGTCCTCCTGCGTTTTTCTGCTCTGCTCGTCGGCGTTGGCGACTGCACTGACCCAGCTGCTGTTTTCTGCTCTGCTTATCGGCGTCGGGTACTGCGCTGTTCCTGCTGCTATTTTCTGCTTTGCTCATCGGCGTCAGCGACTGGGATGATCCTGCTGCTGTTTTCTGCTCTGCTCGTCTGCGTCAGCGAATGCACTGTTCCTGCTGCTTTTTTATGCTCTGCTCATCGTCGTAGTCGACTGCGCTGATCCTGCTGCTGTTTTCTGCTCTGCTTGTCTGCATCAGCGAATGCGCTGATCCTGCTGCTGTTTCCTGCTCTGCTCGTCGCCGTCGGCGACTGCGCTGGTCCTGCTGTTGTTTTCTGCTCTGATCGTCGGCGACTGCGCTGGTCATGCTGTTGTTTTCTACTCTGCTTTTTGGCGTTTGCTCTGCTCGTCTGAATCTGCGACTGCGCTGGTTCTGCTGCTGTTTTCTGCTCTGCTCATCGGCGACTGCGCTGGTCATGCTGCTGTTTTCTACTCTGCTTTTCGGCGTTTGCTCTGCTCGTCTGAATCTGCGACTGTGCTGGTCCTGCTGCTGTTTTCTGCACTGCTCATCGGCGTCGGCGACTGCGTTGATCCTGCTGCTGTTTTCTGCTCTGCTCGTTGGCGTCTGCGACTGCGCATCTCCTGCCGCTTTTTTCTGCTCTGCTCATCGGCGTCAGCGACTGCGCTGATCCTGCTGCTGTTTTCTGCTCTGCTCGTCGGCGTCTGTGAATGCGCTGATCCTGCTGCTGTTTCCTGCTCTGCTCATCGCCGTCGGCGACTGCGCTGGTCCTGCTGCTGTTTTCTGCTCTGCTTGTCTGCGTCAGCGAATGCGATGATCCTGCTGCTGTTTCCTGCTCTGCTCGTTGCCGTCGGCGATTGCCTAGGTCCTGCTGTTTTTTTCTGCTCTGATCGTCGGTGACTGCGCTGGTCATGCTGCTGTTTTCTTCTCTGCTTGTCGGCGTCTGCTCTTCTCGTCGGCGTCTGCGACTGCGCTGGTCCTGCTGGTGTTTTCTGCTCTGCTCATCGGTGACTGCGCTGGTCCTGCTGGTGTTTTCTGCACTGCTCATCGGCGTCGGCGACTGCGCTGGTCATGCTGTTGTTTTTGCCTCTGCTCGTTGGAGTCTGCGACTGCGCTGGTCCTGCTGCTGTTTTCTGCTCTTCTCGTCGGCGTCTGAGACTGCGCTGGTCCTGCGTCTGTTTTCTGCTCTGCTCGTCGGCGACGGCGATGATCCTGCTGCTGTTTCCTGCTCTGCTCGTCGCCGTCGGCGACCGCGCTGGTCCTGCTGTTGTTTTCTGCTCTGATTGTCGGCGTCGGCGACTGCGCTGGTCCTGCTGCTGTTTTCTGCTCTGCTCGTCGGCGTTGGCGACTGCACTGACCCTGCTGCTGTTTTCTGCTCTGCTTGTCGGCATCGGGTACTGTGCTGTTCCTGCTGCTATTTTCTGCTCTGCTCATCGGCGTCAGCGACTGGGATGATCGTGCTGCTGTTTTCTGCTCTGCTCGTCTGCGTCAGCGAATGTGCTGATCCTGCTGCTGTTTTCTGCTCTGCTCGTCGCCGTCGGCGCCTGCGCTGGTCCTGCTGTTGTTTTCTTCTCTGCTCCTCAGCGTCTGCTCTGCTCGTCGGCGTCTGCGACTGCGCTGGTCCTGCTGCTGTTTTCTGCTCTGCTCGTCGGTGACTGCGCAGGTCCTGCTGCTGTTTCCTGCTCTGCTCCTAGGCATCGGCGACTTCGCTGGTCCTGCTGCTGTTTTCTGCACTGCTCATCGGCGTCGGCGACTGCGCTGGTCCTGCTGTTGTTTTCACCTCTGCTCGGCGGCGTCTGCGACTGCGCTGGTCCTGCTGCTGTTTTCTGCTCTGCTCGTTGGCGAATGCGCTGGTCCTGCTGCTGTTTTCTGCACTGCTCATCGGAGTCGGCGACTGTGCTGATCCTGCTGCTGTTTTCTGCTCTGCTCGTAGGCGTCGGCGACTGCGCTGGTCCTGCTGCTGTTTTCTGCTCTGCTCGTCGGTGACTGCGCTGGTCCTGCTAGTGTTTCTGCACTGCTCATCGCAGTCGGCGCCTGCGCTCGTCCTGCTGTTGTTTTCTTCTCTGCTCGTCAGCGTCTGCTCTGCTCGTCGGCGTCTGCGACTGCGCTGGTCCTTCTGCTGTTTTCTGCTCTGCTCGTCGGTGACTGCGCTGGTCCTGCTAGTGTCTTCTGCACTGCTCATCAGCGTCGGCGACTGCGCTGATCCTGCGGCTGTTTTCTGCACTGCTCGTCGGCGACTGCGCAGGTCCTGCTGCTGTTTCCTGCTCTGCTCCTAGGCGTCGGCGACTGCCCTGGTCCTGCTGCTGTTTTCTGCACTGCTCATCGGCGTCGGCGACTGCGCTGATCCTGCTGCTGTTTTCTGCTCAGCTCGTCGGCGACTGCGCTGGACCTGCTGTTGTTTTCTGCTCTGATCGTCGGCGACTGCGCTGGTCATGCTGCTGTTTTCTTCTCTGCTTGTCGGCGTCTGCTCTGCTCATCGGCGTCTGCGCTGGTCCTGCTGCTGTTTTCTGCTCTGCTCATCGGCGACTGCGCTGGTCCTGCTGGTGTTTTCTGCACTGCTCATCGGCGTCGGCGACTGCGCTGGTCCTGCTGTTGTTTTCGCCTCTGCTCATCTGCGTCTGCTCTGCTTGTCGGCGTCTGCGACTGTGCAGGTCCTGCTGCTGTTTTCTGCTCTGCTTGTCGGCGACTGCGCTGGTCCTGCTGCTGTTTCCTGCTCTGCTCCTAGGCGACGGCGACTGCCCTGGTCCTGCTGCTGTTTTCTGCACTGCTCATCGGCGTCGGCGACTGCGCTGATCCTGCTGCTGTTTTCTGCTCAGCTCGTCGGCGACTGCGCTGGACCTGCTGTTGTTTTCTGCTCTGATCGTCGGCGACTGCGCTGGTCATGCTGCTGTTTTCTTCTCTGCTTGTCGGCGTCTGCGCTGGTCCTGCTGCTGTTTTCTGCTCTGCTCATCGGCGACTGCGCTGGTCCTGCTGGTGTTTTCTGCACTGCTCATCGCGTCGGCGACTGCGCTGGTCCTGCTTTGTTTTCGCCTCTGCTCATCTGCGTCTGCTCTGCTCGTCGGCGTCTGCGACTGCGCAGGTCCTGCTGCTGTTTTCTGCTCTGCTCGTCGGCGACTGCGCTGGTCCTGCTGCTGTTTTCTGCACTGCTCATCGGCGTCAGCGACTGTGCTGATCCTGCTGCTGTTTTCTGCTCTGCTCGTAGGCGTCGGCGACTGCACTGGTCCTGCTGCTGTTTTCTGCACTGCTCATCGGCGTCAGCGACTGTGCTGATCCTGCTGCTGTTTTCTGCTCTGCTCATTGGCGTCTGCGACTGCGCATCTCCTGCTGCTTTTTTCTGCTCTGCTCGTCGGCGTCAGCGACTGCGCTGACCCTGCTGCTGTTTTCTACTCTGATCGTCTGCGACTGCGCATCTCCTGCTGCTGTTTTTTGCCCTGCTCGTCGGCATCAGCGACTGCGCTGATCCTGCTGCTGTTGTCTGCTCTGCTCGTCGGCGTCTGCGACTGCGCATCTCCTGCTGCTGTTTTTTGCTCTGCTCGTCGGCAACTGCGCTGGTCCTGCTGCTGTTTTCTGCTCTGCTTGTCTGCGTCGGCGACTGCGCTGATCCTGCTGCTGTTTCCTGCTCTGCTCATCGCCGTCGGCGACTGCGCTGGTCCTGCTGTTGCTTTCTGCTCTGATAGTCGGGGACTGCGCTGGTCATGCTGCTGTTTTCTTCTCTGCTTGTCGGCGTTTGCTCTGCTCGTCGGAGTCTGCGACTGCACTGGTCCTGCTGCTGTTTTCTGCTCTGCTCATCGGCGACTGCGCTCGTCCTGCTGGTGTTTTCTGCTCTGCTCGTCGGCTACTGCGCTGGTCCTGCTGCTTTTTTCTGCACTGCTCATCGGCGTAGGCGACTGTGCTGATCCTGCTGCTGTTTTCTGCTCTGCTCGTGGGCGATTGCGCTGGACCTGCTGCTGTTTCCTGCTCTGCTCGTCGCCGTCGGCGACTGCGCTGGTCCTGCTGCTGTTTTCTGCTCTGCTTGTCTGCGTCAGCGAATGCGATGATCCTGCTGCTGTTTCCTGCTCTGCTCGTCGCCGTCGGCGACTGCGCTGGTCCTGCTGTTGTTTTCTGCTCTGATTGTCAGCGACTGCGCTGGTCATGCTGCTGTTTTCTTCTCTGCTTGTCGGAGTCTGCTCTGCTCGTCGGCGTCTGCGACTGCGCTGCTCCTGCTGCTGTTTTCTGCTCTGCTCATCAGCGACTGCGCTGGTCCTGCTGGTGTTTTCTGCACGGCTCATCAGCGTCGGCGACTGTGCTGGTCCTGCTGTTGTTTTCGCCTCTGCTCGTTGGCGTCTGAGACTGCGCTTATCCTGCTGCTGTTTTCTGCTCTGCTCGTCAGCGTCGGCGACTGCGCTGGTCCTGCTGTTGTTTTCTGCTCTGATTGTCGGCGTCTGCGACTGCGCTGGTCCTGCTTCTGTTTTCTGCTCTGCTCGTCGGCGTTGGCGACTGCACTGACCCTGCTGCTGTTTTCTGCTCTGCTTGTCGGTGTCGGGTACTGCGCTGTTCCTGCTGCTATTTTCTGCTCTGCTCATCGGCGTCAGCGACTGGGATGATCCTGCTGCTGTTTTCTGCTCTGCTCGTCTGCGTCAGCGAATGCGCTGATCCTGCTGCTTATTTCTGCTCTGCTCGTCGTCGTCGGCGCCTGCGCTGGTCCTGCTGTTGTTTTCTTCTCTGCTCGTCAGAGTCTGCTCTGCTCGTCGGCGTCTGCGACTGCGCTGGTCCTGCTGCTGTTTTCTGCTCTGCTCGTCGGTGACTGCGCTGGTCCTGCTAGTGTTTTCTGCACTGCTCATCGGCGTCGGCGACTGCGCTGATCCTGCGGCTGTTTTCTGCACTGCTCGTCGGCGACTGCGCAGGTCCTGCTGCTGTTTTCTGCTCTGCTCGTCGGCGACTGCGCTAGTCCTGCTGCTGTTTTCTGCTCCTCTCGTCGGCGACTGCGCTGGTCCTGCTGCTGTTTTCTGCTCTGCTCATCGGCGACTGTGCTGGTCCTGCTGCTGTTTTCTGCACTGCTCATCGGCGTCGGCGACTGCGCTGGTCCTGCTGTTGTTTTCGCCTCTGCTCGTCGGTGTCAGATCTGCTCGTCGGCGTCTGCGCAGGTCCTCCTGCTGTTTTCTGCTCTGCTCGTCTGCGTCTGCGACTGCGTTGCTCCTACTGCTGTTTTCTTCTCTGCTCGTTGGCGTCTGCGACTTCTCATCTCCTAATGCTTTTTTCTGCTCTGCTCGTCGGCGTCAGCGACTGCGCTGATCCTGCTGCTGTTTTCTGCTCTGCTCGTCGGTGTCAGCGACAACGCTGATCCTGCTGCTGTTTTTTGCTCTGCTCGTCGGCGACTGCGCTTGTCCTGCTGCTGTTTTCTGCACTGCTCATCGGTGTCAGCGACTACTCTGATCCTGCTGCTGTTTTTAGCTCTGCTCGTCGGCGACTGCGCTGGTCCTGCTGCTGTTTACTGCACTGCTCATCGGCGTCGGCGACTGCGCTGTTCCTGCTGCTATTTTCTGCTCTGCTCATCGGCGTCAGCGACTGGGATGATCTTGCTGCTGTTTTCTGCTCTGCTCGTCGGCGTCTGCGACTGCGCAGGTCCTGCTGCTGTTTTCTGCTCTGCTCGTCGGCGACTGCGCTGGTCCTGCTGCTGTTTTCTGCACTGCTCATCGGCGTCAGCGACTGTGCTGATCCTGCTGCTGTTTACTGCTCTGCTCATAGGCGTCGGCGACTGCACTGGTCCTGCTGCTGTTTTCTGCACTGCTCATCGGCGTCAGCGACTGTGCTGATCCTGCTGCTGTTTTCTGCTCTGCTCATTGGCGTCTGCGACTGCGCATCTCCTGCTGCTTTTTTCTGCTCTGCTCGTCGGCGTCAGCGACTGCGCTGACCCTGCTGCTGTTTTCTACTCTGATCGTCTGCGACTGCGCATCTCCTGCTGCTGTTTTTTGCCCTGCTCGTCGGCATCAGCGACTGCGCTGATCCTGCTGCTGTTGTCTGCTCTGCTCGTCGGCGTCTGCGCCTGCGCATCTCCTGCTGCTGTTTTTTGCTCTGCTCGTCGGCGACTGCGCTGGTCCTGCTGCTGTTTTCTGCTCTGCTTGTCTGCGTCGGCGACTGCGCTGATCCTGCTGCTGTTTCCTGCTCTGCTCATCGCCGTCGGCGACTGCGCTGGTCCTGCTGTTGCTTTCTGCTCTGATCGTCGGGGACTGCGCTGGTCATGCTGCTGTTTTCTTCTCTGCTTGTCGGCGTTTGCTCTGCTCGTCGGAGTCTGCGACTGCACTGGTCCTGCTGCTGTTTTCTGCTCTGCTCATCGGCGACTGCGCTCGTCCTGCTGGTGTTTTCTGCTCTGCTCGTCGGCTACTGCGCTGGTCCTGCTGCTTTTTTCTGCACTGCTCATCGGCGTCGGCGACTGTGCTGATCCTGCTGCTGTTTTCTGCACTGCTCGTCGGCGACTGCGCAGGTCCTGCTGCTGTTTTCTGCTCTGCTCGTCGGCGACTGCGCTAGTCCTGCTGCTGTTTTCTGCTCTGCTCATCGGCGACTGTGCTGGTCCTGCTGCTGTTTTCTGCACTGCTCATCGGCGTCAGCGACTGTGCTGATCCTGCTGCTGTTTTCTGCTCTGCTCGTAGGCGTCGGCGACTGCACTGGTCCTGCTGCTGTTTTCTGCACTGCTCATCGGCGTCAGCGACTGTGCTGATCCTGCTGCTGTTTTCTGCTCTGCTCGTTGGCGTCTGCGACTGCGCATCTCCTGCTGCTTTTTTCTGCTCTGCTCGTCGGCGTCAGCGACTGCGCTGACCCTGCTGCTGTTTTCTACTCTGATCGTCTGCGACTGCGCATCTCCTGCTGCTGTTTTTTGCCCTGCTCGTCGGCATCAGCGACTGCGCTGATCCTGCTGCTGTTGTCTGCTCTGCTCGTCGGCGTCTGCGACTGCGCATCTCCTGCTGCTGTTTTTTGCTCTGCTCGTCGGCGACTGCGCTGGTCCTGCTGCTGTTTTCTGCTCTGCTTGTCTGCGTCGGCGACTGCGCTGATCCTGCTGCTGTTTTCTGCTCTGCTCGTTGGCGTCTGCGACTGCGCATCTCCTGCTGCTTTTTTCTGCTCTGCTCGTCGGCGTCAGCGACTGCGCTGACCCTGCTGCTGTTTTCTACTCTGATCGTCTGCGACTGCGCATCTCCTGCTGCTGTTTTTTGCCCTGCTCGTCGGCATCAACGACTGCGCTGATCCTGCTGCTGTTGTCTGCTCTGCTCGTCGGCGTCTGCGACTGCGCATCTCCTGCTGCTGTTTTTTGCTCTGCTCGTCGGCGACTGCGCTGGTCCTGCTGCTGTTTTCTGCTCTGCTTGTCTGCGTCGGCGACTGCGCTGATCCTGCTGCTGTTTCCTGCTCTGCTCATCGCCGTCGGCGACTGCGCTGGTCCTGCTGTTGCTTTCTGCTCTGATCGTCGGGGACTGCGCTGGTCATGCTGCTGTTTTCTTCTCTGCTTGTCGGCGTTTGCTCTGCTCGTCGGAGTCTGCGACTGCGCTGGTCCTGCTGCTGTTTTCTGCTCTGCTCATCGGCGACTGCACTCGTCCTGCTGGTGTTTTCTGCTCTGCTCGTCGTCTACTGCGCTGGTCCTGCTGCTTTTTTCTGCACTGCTCATCGGCGTCGGCGACTGTGCTGATCCTGCTGCTGTTTTCTGCTCTGCTCATGGGCGATTGCGCTGGACCTGCTGCTGTTTCCTGCTCTGCTCGTCGCCGTCGGCGACTGCGCTGGTCCTGCTGCTGTTTTCTGCTCTGCTTGTCTGCGTCAGCGAATGCAATGATCCTGCTGCTGTTTCCTGCTCTGCTCGTCGCCGTCGGCGACTGCGCTGGTCCTGCTGTTGTTTTCTGCTCTGATTGTCAGCGACTGCGCTGGTCATGCTGCTGTTTTCTTCTCTGCTTGTCGGAGTCTGCTCTGCTCGTCGGCGTCTGCGACTGCGCTGCTCCTGCTGCTGTTTTCTGCTCTGCTCATCAGCGACTGCGCTGGTCCTGCTGGTGTTTTCTGCACGGCTCATCAGCGTCGGCGACTGTGCTGGTCCTGCTGTTGTTTTCGCCTCTGCTCGTTGGCGTCTGAGACTGCGCTTATCCTGCTGCTGTTTTCTGCTCTGCTCGTCAGCTTCGGCGACTGCGCTGGTCCTGCTGTTGTTTTCTGCTCTGATTGTCGGCGTCTGCGACTGCGCTGGTCCTGCTTCTGTTTTCTGCTCTGCTCGTCGGCGTTGGCGACTGCACTGACCCTGCTGCTGTTTTCTGCTCTGCTTGTCGGCGTCGGGTACTGCGCTGTTCCTGCTGCTATTTTCTGCTCTGCTCATCGGCGTCAGCGTCTGGGATGATCCTGCTGCTGTTTTCTGCTCTGCTCGTCTGCGTCAGCGAATGCGCTGATCCTGCTGCTTATTTCTGCTCTGCTCGTCGTCGTCGGCGCCTGCGCTGGTCCTGCTGTTGTTTTCTTCTCTGCTCGTCAGAGTCTGCTCTGCTCGTCGGCGTCTGCGACTGCGCTGGTCCTGCTGCTGTTTTCTGCTCTGCTCGTCGGTGACTGCGCTGGTCCTGCTAGTGTTTTCTGCACTGCTCATCGGCGTCGGCGACTGCGCTGATCCTGCGGCTGTTTTCTGCACTGCTCGTCGGCGACTGCGCAGGTCCTGCTGCTGTTTTCTGCTCTGCTCGTCGGCGACTGCGCTAGTCCTGCTGCTGTTTTCTGCTCTGCTCGTCGGCGACTGCGCTGGTCCTGCTGCTGTTTTCTGCTCTGCTCATCGGCGACTGTGCTGGTCCTGCTGCTGTTTTCTGCACTGCTCATCGGCGTCGGCGACTGCGCTGGTCCTGCTGTTGTTTTCGCCTCTGCTCGTCGGTGTCAGATCTGCTCGTCGGCGTCTGCGCAGGTCCTCCTGCTGTTTTCTGCTCTGCTCGTCTGCGTCTGCGACTGCGTTGCTCCTACTGCTGTTTTCTTTTCTGCTCGTTGGCGTCTGCGACTTCTCATCTCCTAATGCTTTTTTCTGCTCTGCTCGTCGGCGTCAGCGACTGCGCTGATCCTGCTGCTGTTTTCTGCTCTGCTCGTCGGTGTCAGCGACAACGCTGATCCTGCTGCTGTTTTTTGCTCTGCTCGTCGGCGACTGCGCTTGTCCTGCTGCTGTTTTCTGCACTGCTCATCGGTGTCAGCGACTACTCTGATCCTGCTGCTGTTTTTTGCTCTGCTCGTCGGCGACTGCGCTGGTCCTGCTGCTGTTTACTGCACTGCTCATCGGCGTCGGCGACTGCGCTGGTCCTGCTGCTGTTTTCTGCTCTGCTCGTAGGCGTCGGCGACACCGCTGGTCATGCTGCTGTTTTCTGCACTGCTCATCGGCGTCGGCGACTGCGCTGATCCTGCTGCTTTCTGCTCTGCTCGTAGGTGTCGCCAACTGCGCTGGTCCTGCTGTTGTTTTCGCCTCTGCTCGTCTGCGTCTGCTCTGCTCGTCTGCGTCTGCGCTGGTCCTGCTGCTGTTTTCTGCTCTGCTCTTCGGCGACTGCGCTAGTCCTGCTGCTGTTTTCTGCACTGCTCATCGGCGTCGGCGACTGTACTGATCCTGCTGCTGTTTTCCGCTCTGCTCTTAGGCGTCGGCGACTGCGCTGGTCCTGCTGCTGTTTTCTGCACTGCTCATCGGTGTCTGCGACTGCGCTGGTCCTGCTGGTGTTTTCTGCACTGCTCATCAGCGTCGGCGACTGCGCTGGTCCTGCTGTTGTTTTCGCCTCTGCTCGTTGGCGTCTGAGACTGCGCTTATCCTGCTGCTGTTTTCTGCTCTGCCCGTCAGCGTCGGCGACTGCGCTGGTCCTGCTGTTGTTTTCTGCTCTGATTGTCGGCGTCTGCGACTGCGCTGGTCCTGCTGCTGTTTTCTGCTCTGCTCGTCGGCGTTGGCGACTGCACTGACCCTGCTGCTGTTTTCTGCTCTGCTTGTCGGCGTCGGGTACTGCGCTGTTCCTGCTGCTATTTTCTGCTCTGCTCATCGGCGTCAGCGACTGGGATGATCCTGCTGCTGTTTTCTGCTCTGCTCGTCTGCGTCAGCGAATGCGCTGATCCTGCTGCTGATTTCTGCTCTGCTCGTCGTCGTCGGCGCCTGCGCTGGTCCTGCTGTTGTTTTCTTCTCTGCTCGTCAGAGTCTGCTCTGCTCGTCGGCGTCTGCGACTGCGCTGGTCCTGCTGCTGTTTTCTGCTCTGCTCGTCGGTGACTGCGCTGGTCCTGCTAGTGTTTTCTGCACTGCTCATCGGCGTCGGCGACTGCGCTGATCCTGCGGCTGTTTTCTGCACTGCTCGTCGGCGACTGCGCAGGTCCTGCTGCTGTTTTCTGCTCTGCTCGTCGGCGACTGCGCTGGTCCTGCTGCTGTTTTCTGCTCTGCTCGTCGGCGACTGCGCTGGTCCTGCTGCTGTTTTCTGCTCTGCTCATCGGCGACTGTGCTGGTCCTGCTGCTGTTTTCTGCACTGCTCATCGGCGTCGGCGACTGCGCTGGTCCTGCTGTTGTTTTCGCCTCTGCTCGTCGGTGTCAGCTCTGCTCGTCGGCGTCTGCGCAGGTCCTCCTGCTGTTTTCTGCTCTGCTCGTCGGCGTCGGCGACTGCGTTGCTCCTGCTGCTGTTTTCTTCTCTGCTCGTTGGCGTCTGCGACTACTCATCTCCTAATGCTTTTTTCTGCTCTGCTCGTCGGCGTCAGCGACTGCGCTGATCCTGCTGCTGTTTTCTGCTCTGCTCGTCGGTGTCAGCGACAACGCTGATCCTGCTGCTGTTTTTTGCTCTGCTCGTCGGCGACTGCGCTGGTCCTGCTGCTGTTTTCTGCACTGCTCATCGGTGTCAGCGACTACGCTGATCCTGCTGCTGTTTTTTGCTCTGCTCGTCGGCGACTGCGCTGGTCCTGCTGCTGTTTACTGCACTGCTCAACGGCGTCGGCGACTGCGCTGATCCTGCTGCTGTTCTTTGCTCTGCTCGTCGGCGACTGCGCTGGTCATGCTGCTTTTTTCTGCACTGCTCATCGGCGTCGGCGACTGCGCTGATCCTGCTGCTTTCTGCTCTGCTCGTAGGTGTCGCCAACTGCGCTGGTCCTGCTGTTGTTTTCGCCTCTGCTCGTCTGCGTCTGCTCTGCTCGTCTGCGTCTGCGACTGCGCTGGTCCTGCTGCTGTTTTCTGCTCTGCTCTTCGGCGACTGCGCTAGTCCTGCTGCTGTTTTCTGCACTGCTCATCGTCGTCGGCGACTGTACTGATCCTGCTGCTGTTTTCTGCTCTGCTCGTAGGCGTCGGCGTCTGCGCTGGTCCTGCTGCTGTTTTCTGCACTGCTCATCAGTGTCTGCGACTGCGCTAGTCCTGCTGCTGTTTTCTGCTCTGCTCATCGGCGACTGCGCTGGTCCTGCTGCTGTTTTCTGCTCTGCTCATTGGCGTCTGCGACTGCGCATCTCCTGCTGTTTTTTTCTGCTCTGCTCGTCGGCGTCAGCGACTGCGCTGACCCTGCTGCTGTTTTCTAATCTGATCGTCTGCGACTGCGCATCTCCTGCTGCTGTTTTTTGCTCTGCTCGTCGGCGACCGCGCTGGTCCTGCTGCTGTTTTCTGCTCTGCTCATCGGCGTCGGCTACTGCGCTGATCCTGCTGCTGTTTTCTGCTCTGCTTTTCTGCGTCAGCGAATGCGCTGATCCTGCTGCTGTTTCCTGCTCTGCTCGTCGTCGGCGGCGACTGCGCTGGTCCTGCTGTTGTTTTCTTCTCTGATCGTCGGCGACTGCGCTGGTCATGCTGCTGTTTACTTCTCTGCTTGTTGGCGTCTGCTCTGCTCGTCGGAGTCTGCGACTGCGCTGGTCCTGCTGCTTTTTTCTGCTCTGCTCATCGGCGACTGCGCTAGTCCTGCTGGTGTTTTCTGCACTGCTCATCGGCGTCGGCGACTGCGCTGGTCCTGCTGTTGTTTTCACCTCTGCTCGTGGGCCTCTGCGACTGCGCTGGTCCTGCTGCTGTTTTCTGCACTGCTCGTCGGCGACTGCGCTGGTCCTGCTGCTTTTTTCTGCACTGCTCATCAGCGTCGGCGACTGTGCTGATCCTGCTGCTGTTTTCTGCTCTGCTCGTAGGCGTCGGCGACCGCGCTGGTCCTGCTGCTGTTTTCTGCACTGCTCGTCGGCGTCGGCGACTGCGCTGATCCTGCTGCTGTTTTCTGCTCTGCTCGTCGGCGACTGCGCTGGACCTGCTGTTGTTTACTGCTCTGATCGTCGGCGACTGCGCTGGTCATGCTGCTGTTTTCTTCTCTGCTTTTCGGCGTCTGCTCTGCTCGTCGGCGTCTGCGACTGCGCTGGTCCTGCTGCTGTTTTCTGCTCTGATCATCGGCGACTGCGCTGGTCCTGCTGGTGTTCTCTGCACTGCTCATCGGCGTCGACGACTGCGCTGGTCCTGCTTTTGTTTTCGCCTCTGCTCGACTGCGTCTGCTCTGCTCGTCGGCGTCTGCGACTGCGCTGGTCCTGCTGCTGTTTTCTGCTCTGCTCGTCGGCGACTGTGCTGATCCTGCTGCTGTTTTCTGCTCTGCTCGTAGGCGTCGGCGACTGCGCTGGTCCTGCTGCTGTTTTCTGCACTGCTCATCGGCGTCTGGGACTGCGCTGGTCCTGCTGCTGTTTTCTGCTCTGCTCGTCGGCGACTGCACTGGTCCTGCTGCTGTTTTCTGCACTGCTCATCGGCGTCGGCGACTGCGTTGATCCTGCTGCTGTTTTCTGCTCTGCTCATTGGCCTCTGCGACTGCGCATCTCCTGCTGCTTTTTTCTGCTCTGCTCGTCGGCGTCAGCGACTGCGCTGATCCTGCTGCTGTTTTCTGCTCTGCTCGTCAGCGTCTGCGAATGTGCTGATCCTGCTGCTGTTTCCTGCTCTGCTCGTCGCCGTCGGCGACTGCGCTGGTCCTGCTGCTGTTTTCTGCTCTGCTTTTCTGCGTCAGCGAATGCGCTGATCCTGCTGCTGTTTCCTGCTCTGCTCATCGCCGTCGGCAACTGCGCTGGTCCTGCTGTTGTTTTCTGCTCTGATTGTCGGCGTCTGCTCTGCTCGTCGGCGTCTGCGACTGCGCTGGTCCTGCTGCTGTTTTATGTTCTGCTCATCGGCGACTGCGCTGGTCCTGCTGGTGTTTTCTGCACTGCTCATCGGCGTCGGCGACTGCGCTGGCCCTGCTGTTGTTTTCGCCTCTGCTCGTTGGTGTCTGCGACTGCGCTGGTCCTGCTGCTGTTTTCTGCTCTGCTCGTCGGCGACTGCGCTGGTCCTGCTGCTGTTTTCTGCACTGCTCATCGGCGTCGGCAACTGCGCTGATCCTGCTGCTGTTTTCTGCTCTGCTCGTCGGCGACTGCGCTGGACCTGCTGCTGTTTTCTGCACTGCTCACCGGCGTCGGCGACTGCGTTGATCCTGCTGCTGTTTTCTGCTCTGCTCGTTGGCATCTGCGACTGCGCATCTCCTGCCGCTGTTTTCTGCTCTGCTCGTCGGCGTCAGCGACTGCGCTGATCCTGCTGCTGTTTTCTGTTCTGCTCGTCGGCGTCTGCGACTGCGCATCTCCTGCTGCTGTTTTTTGCTCTGCTCGTCGGCGTCGGCGATTGCGCTGATCCTGCTGCTGTTTTCTGCTCTGCTCATCGGCGTCATCGACTGGGCTGATCCTGCTGTTGTTTTCTGCTCTGATCGCCGGCGTCGGCGACTGCGCTGGTCCTGCTGCTGTTTTCTTCTCTGCTCGTCGGCGTCTGCTCTGATCATCGGCGTCTGCGAATGCGCTGGTCCTGCTGCTGTTTTCTGCTCTGCTCGTTGGCGACTGCGCTGGTCCTGCTGCTGTTTTCTGCACTGCTCATCGGCATCCGCAACTACGCTGATCCTGCTGCTGTTTTCTGCTCTGCTCGTAGGCGTCGGCGACTGCGCTGGTCCTGCTGTTGTTTTCTGCACTGCTCATCGGCGTCGATGACTGCGTTGATCCTGCTGCTGTTTTCTGCTCTGCTCGTAGGCGTCGGCGACTGCGCTGGTCCTGCTGCTGAATTCTGCACTGCTCATCGGCGTCGGCGACTGCGCTGATCCTGCTGCTGTTTTCTGCTCTGCTTGTCGGCGTCGCCGACTGCCCTGGTCCTGCTGCTGTTTTCTGCTCTGCTCGTCGGCGACTGCGCTGGTCCTGCTGCTGTTTTCTGCACTGCTCATCGGCGTCGGCAACTGCGTTGATCCTGCTGCTGTTTTCTGCTCTGCTCGTTCGCGTCTGCGACTGCGCAACTCCTGCTGCATTTTTTTGCTCAGCTCGTCGGCGTCTGAGACTGCGCATCTCCTGCTGCTGTTTTATGCACTGCTCATCGGCGTCGGCGACTGTGCTGATCCTGCTGCTATTTTCTGCTCTGCTCGTAGGCGTCGGCGACTGCGCTGGTCCTGCTGCTGTTTTCTGCACTGCTCATCGGCGTCGGCGACTGCGCTCATCCTGCTGCTGTTTTCAGCTCTGCTCGTCGGCGACTGCGCTGGTCCTGCTGCTGTTTTCTGCACTGCTCATCGGAGTCGGCGACTGCGTTGATCCTGCTGCTGTTTTCTGCTCTGCTCATTGGCGTCTGCGACTGCGCATCTCCTGCTGCTTTTTTCTGCTCTGCTCGTCGGCGTCAGCGACTGCGCTGATCCTGCTGCTGTTTTCTGCTCTGCTCGTCGGCGTCGGCGACTGCGCTGATCCTGCTGCTTTTTTCTGCTCTGCTCTTCGGCGTCAGCGACTGGGCTGATCCTGCTGCTGTTTTCTGCTCTGCTCGTCTGCGTCAGCAAATGCGCTGATCCTGCTGCTGTTTCCTGCTCTGCTCGTCGCGGTTGGCGACTGCGCTGGTCCTGCTGTTGTTTTCTGCTCTGATCCCCAAGCGTCGGGGACTGCGCTGGTCCTGCTGCTGTTTTCTTCTCTGCTCGTCGGCATCTGCGCTGGTCCTGCTGCTGTTTTCTGCTCTGCTCGTCGGCGACTGCGCTGGTCCTGCTGGTGTTTTCGCCTATGCTCGTCGGCGTCTGCTCTGCTCATTGTCGTCTGCGACTGCGCTCGTCCTGCTGCTGTTTTCTGCTCTGCTCGTCGGCGACTGCGCTGGTCCTGCTGCTGTTTTCTGCACTGCTCATCGGCGTCGGCGACTGCGCTGATCCTGCTGCTGTTTTCTAATCTGCTCGTAGGCGTCGCCGACTGCGCTGGTCCTGCTGCTGTTTTACTGCTCTGCTCGTCGGCGACTGCCCTGGTCCTGCTGCTGTTTTCTGCACTGCTCATCGGCGTCGGCGACTGCGCTGATCATGCTGCTGTTTTCTGATCAGCTCGTCGGCGACTGCGCTGGACCTGCTGTTGTTTTCTGCTCTGATCGTCGGCGACTGCGCTGGTCATGCTGCTGTTTTCTTCTCTGCTTGTCGGCGTCTGCTCTGCTCGTCGGCGTCTGCGCTGGTCCTGCTGCTGTTTTCTGCTCTGCTCATCGGCGACTGCGCTGGTCCTGCTGGTGTTTTCTGCACTGCTCATCGCGTCTGCGACTGCGCAGGTCCTGCTGCTGTTTTCTGCTCTGCTCGTCGGCGACTGCGCTGGTCCTGCTGCTGTTTTCTGCACTGCTCATCGGCGTCAGCGACTGTGCTGATCCTTCTGCTGTTTTCTGCTCTGCTCGTAGGCGTCTGCGACTACTCATCTCCTAATGCTTTTTTCTGCTCTGCTCGTCGGCGTCAGCGACTGCGCTGATCCTGCTGCTGTTTTCTGCTCTGCTCGTCGGTGTCAGCGACAACGCTGATCCTGCTGCTGTTTTTTGCTCTGCTCGTCGGCGACTGCGCTGGTCCTGCTGCTGTTTTCTGCACTGCTCATCGGTGTCAGCGACTACGCTGATCCTGCTGCTGTTTTTTGCTCTGCTCGTCGGCGACTGCGCTGGTCCTGCTGCTGTTTACTGCACTGCTCAACGGCGTCGGCGACTGCGCTGATCCTGCTGCTGTTCTTTGCTCTGCTCGTCGGCGACTGCGCTGGTCATGCTGCTGTTTTCTGCACTGCTCATCGGCGTCGGCGAATGCGCTGATCCTGCTGCTTTCTGCTCTGCTCGTAGGTGTCGCCAACTGCGCTTGTCCTGCTGTTGTTTTCGCCTCTGCTAGTCTGCGTCTGCTCTGCTCGTCTGCGTCTGCGACTGCGCTGGTCCTGCTGCTGTTTTCTGCTCTGCTCTTCGGCGACTGCGCTAGTCCTGCTGCTGTTTTCTGCACTGCTCATCGTCGTCGGCGACTGTACTGATCCTGCTGCTGTTTTCTGCTCTGCTCGTAGGCGTCGGCGTCTGCGCTGGTCCTGCTGCTGTTTTCTGCACTGCTCATCAGTGTCTGCGACTGCGCTAGTCCTGCTGCTGTTTTCTGCTCTGCTCATCGGCGACTGCGCTGGTCCTGCTGCTGTTTTCTGCTCTGCTCATTGGCGTCTGCGACTGCGCATCTCCTGCTGTTTTTTTCTGCTCTGCTCGTCGGCGTCAGCGACTGCGCTGACCCTGCTGCTGTTTTCTAATCTGATCGTCTGCGACTGCGCATCTCCTGCTGCTGTTTTTTGCTCTGCTCGTCGGCGACCGCGCTGGTCCTGCTGCTGTTTTCTGCTCTGCTCATCGGCGTCGGCTACTGCGCTGATCCTGCTGCTGTTTTCTGCTCTGCTTTTCTGCGTCAGCGAATGCGCTGATCCTGCTGCTGTTTCCTGCTCTGCTCGTCGTCGGCGGCGACTGCGCTGGTCCTGCTGTTGTTTTCTGCTCTGATCGTCGGCGACTGCGCTGGTCATGCTGCTGTTTACTTCTCTGCTTGTTGGCGTCTGCTCTGCTCGTCGGAGTCTGCGACTGCGCTGGTCCTGCTGCTTTTTTCTGCTCTGCTCATCGGCGACTGCGCTAGTCCTGCTGGTGTTTTCTGCACTGCTCATCGGCGTCGGCGACTGCGCTGGTCCTGCTGTTGTTTTCACCTCTGCTCGTGGGCCTCTGCGACTGCGCTGGTCCTGCTGCTGTTTTCTGCACTGCTCGTCGGCGACTGCGCTGGTCCTGCTGCTTTTTTCTGCACTGGTCATCAGCGTCGGCGACTGTGCTGATCCTGCTGCTGTTTTCTGCTCTGCTCGTAGGCGTCGGCGACCGCGCTGGTCCTGCTGCTGTTTTCTGCACTGCTCGTCGGCGTCGGCGACTGCGCTGATCCTGCTGCTGTTTTCTGCTCTGCTCGTCGGCGACTGCGCTGGACCTGCTGTTGTTTACTGCTCTGATCGTCGGCGACTTTTACTGCTCTGATCGTCGGCGACTGCGCTGGTCATGCTGCTGTTTTCTTCTCTGCTTGTCGGCGTCTGCTCTGCTCGTCGGCGTCTGCGACTGCGCTGGTCCTGCTGCTGTTTTCTGCTCTGATCATCGGCGACTGCGCTGGTCCTGCTGGTGTTCTCTGCACTGCTCATCGGCGTCGGTGACTGCGCTGGTCCTGCTTTTGTTTTCGCCTCTGCTCGACTGCGTCTGCTCTGCTCGTCGGCGTCTGCGACTGCGCTGGTCCTGCTGCTGTTTTCTGCTCTGCTCGTCGGCGACTGCGCTGGTCCTGCTGCTGATTTCTGCACTACTCATCGGCGTCGGCGACTGTGCTGATCCTGCTGCTGTTTTCTGCTCTGCTCGTAGGCGTCGGCGACTGCGCTGGTCCTGCTGCTGTTTTCTGCACTGCTCATCGGCGTCTGGGACTGCGCTGGTCCTGCTGCTGTTTTCTGCTCTGCTCGTCGGCGACTGCACTGGTCCTGCTGCTGTTTTCTGCACTGCTCATCGGCGTCGGCGACTGCGTTGATCCTGCTGCTGTTTTCTGCTCTGCTCATTGGCCTCTGCGACTGCGCATCTCCTGCTGCTTTTTTCTGCTCTGCTCGTCGGCGTCAGCGACTGCGCTGGTCCTGCTGTTGTTTTCTGCTCTGATTGTCGTCGTCTGCTCTGCTCGTCGGCGTCTGCGACTGCGCTGGTCCTGCTGCTGTTTTATGTTCTGCTCATCGGCGACTGCGCTGGTCCTGCTGGTGTTTTCTGCACTGCTCATCGGCGTCGGTGACTGCGCTGGCCCTGCTGTTGTTTTCGCCTCTGCTCGTTGGTGTCTGCGACTGCGCTGGTCCTGCTGCTGTTTTCTGCTCTGCTCGCCGGCGACTGCGCTGGTCCTGCTGCTGTTTTCTGCACTGCTCATCGGCGTCGGCAACTGCGCTGATCCTGCTGCTGTTTTCTGCTCTGCTCGTCGGCGACTGCGCTGGACCTGCTGCTGTTTTCTGCACTGCTCACCGGCGTCGGCGACTGCGTTGATCCTGCTGCTGTTTTCTGCTCTGCTCGTTGGCGTCTGCGACTGCGCATCTCCTGCCGCTGTTTTCTGCTCTGCTCGTCGGCGTCAGCGACTGCGCTGATCCTGCTGCTGTTTTCTGTTCTGCTCGTCGGCGTCTGCGACTGCGCATCTCCTGCTGCTGTTTTTTGCTCTGCTCGTCGGCGTCGGCGATTGCGCTGATCCTGCTGCTGTTTTCTGCTCTGCTCATCGGCGTCATCGACTGGGCTGATCCTGCTGTTGTTTTCTGCTCTGATCGCCGGCGTCGGCGACTGCGCTGGTCCTGCTACTGTTTTCTTCTCTGCTCGTCGGCGTCTGCTCTGATCATCGGCGTCTGCGAATGCGCTGGTCCTGCTGCTGTTTTCTGCTCTGCTCGTTGGCGACTGCGCTGGTCCTGCTGCTGTTTTCTGCACTGCTCATCGGCATCCGCAACTACGCTGATCCTGCTGCTGTTTTCTGCTCTGCTCGTAGGCGTCGGCGACTGCGCTGGTCCTGCTGTTGTTTTCTGCACTGCTCATCGGCGTCGATGACTGCGCTGACCCTGCTGCTGTTTTCTAATCTGATCGTCTGCGACTGCGCATCTCCTGCTGCTGTTTTTTGCTCTGCTCGTCGGCGACCGTGCTGGTCCTGCTGCTGTTTTCTGCTCTGCTCATCGGCGTCGGCTACTGCGCTGATCCTGCTGCTGTTTTCTGCTCTGCTTTTCTGCGTCAGCGAATGCGCTGATCCTGCTGCTGTTTCCTGCTCTGCTCGTCGTCGGCGGCGACTGCGCTGGTCCTGCTGTTGTTTTCTGCTCTGATCGTCGGCGACTGCGCTGGTCATGCTGCTGTTTACTTCTCTGCTTGTTGGCGTCTGCTCTGCTCGTCGGAGTCTGCGACTGCGCTGGTCCTGCTGCTTTTTTCTGCTCTGCTCATCGGCGACTGCGCTAGTCCTGCTGGTGTTTTCTGCACTGCTCATCGGCGTCGGCGACTGCGCTGGTCCTGCTGTTGTTTTCACCTCTGCTCGTGGGCCTCTGCGACTGCGCTGGTCCTGCTGCTGTTTTCTGCACTGCTCGTCGGCGACTGCGCTGGTCCTGCTGCTTTTTTCTGCACTGCTCATCAGCGTCGGCGACTGTGCTGATCCTGCTGCTGTTTTCTGCTCTGCTCGTAGGCGTCGGCGACCGCGCTGGTCCTGCTGCTGTTTTCTGCACTGCTCGTCGGCGTCGGCGACTGCGCTGATCCTGCTGCTGTTTTCTGCTCTGCTCGTCGGCGACTGCGCTGGACCTGCTGTTGTTTACTGCTCTGATCGTCGGCGACTGCGCTGGTCATGCTGCTGTTTTCTTCTCTGCTTGTCGGCGTCTGCTCTGCTCGTCGGCGTCTGCGACTGCGCTGGTCCTGCTGCTGTTTTCTGCTCTGATCATCGGCGACTGCGCTGGTCCTGCTGGTGTTCTCTGCACTGCTCATCGGCGTCGACGACTGCGCTGGTCCTGCTTTTGTTTTCGCCTCTGCTCGACTGCGTCTGCTCTGCTCGTCGGCGTCTGCGACTGCGCTGGTCCTGCTGCTGTTTTCTGCTCTGCTCGTCGGCGACTGTGCTGATCCTGCTGCTGTTTTCTGCTCTGCTCGTAGGCGTCGGCGACTGCGCTGGTCCTGCTGCTGTTTTCTGCACTGCTCATCGGCGTCTGGGACTGCGCTGGTCCTGCTGCTGTTTTCTGCTCTGCTCGTCGGCGACTGCACTGGTCCTGCTGCTGTTTTCTGCACTGCTCATCGGCGTCGGCGACTGCGTTGATCCTGCTGCTGTTTTCTGCTCTGCTCATTGGCCTCTGCGACTGCGCATCTCCTGCTGCTTTTTTCTGCTCTGCTCGTTGGCGTCAGCGACTGCGCTGATCCTGCTGCTGTTTTCTGCTCTGCTCGTCAGCGTCTGCGAATGTGCTGATCCTGCTGCTGTTTCCTGCTCTGCTCGTCGCCGTCGGCGACTGCGCTGGTCCTGCTGCTGTTTTCTGCTCTGCTTTTCTGCGTCAGCGAATGCGCTGATCCTGCTGCTGTTTCCTGCTCTGCTCATCGCCGTCGGCAACTGCGCTGGTCCTGCTGTTGTTTTCTGCTCTGATTGTCGGCGTCTTCTCTGCTCGTCGGCGTCTGCGACTGCGCTGGTCCTGCTGCTGTTTTATGTTCTGTTCATCGGCGACTGCGCTGGTCCTGCTGGTGTTTTCTGCACTGCTCATCGGCGTCGGCGACTGCGCTGGCCCTGCTGTTGTTTTCGCCTCTGCTCGTTGGTGTCTGCGACTGCGCTGGTCCTGCTGCTGTTTTCTGCTCTGCTCGTCGGCGACTGCGCTGGTCCTGCTGCTGTTTTCTGCACTGCTCATCGGCGTCGGCAACTGCGCTGATCCTGCTGCTGTTTTCTGCTCTGCTCGTCGGCGACTGCGCTGGACCTGCTGCTGTTTTCTGCACTGCTCACCGGCGTCGGCGACTGCGTTGATCCTGCTGCTGTTTTCTGCTCTGCTCGTTGGCGTCTGTGACTGGCATCTCCTGCCGCTGTTTTCTGCTCTGCTCGTCGGCGTCAGCGACTGCGCTGATCCTGCTGCTGTTTTCTGTTCTGCTCGTCGGCGTCTGCGACTGCGCATCTCCTGCTGCTGTTTTTTGCTCTGCTCGTCGGCGTCGGCGATTGCGCTGATCCTGCTGCTGTTTTCTGCTCTGCTCATCGGCGTCATCGACTGGGCTGATCCTGCTGTTGTTTTCTGCTCTGATCGCCGGCGTCGGCGACTGCGCTGGTCCTGCTGCTGTTTTCTTCTCTGCTCGTCGGCGTCTGCTCTGATCATCGGCGTCTGCGAATGCGCTGGTCCTGCTGCTGTTTTCTGCTCTGCTCGTTGGCGACTGCGCTGGTCCTGCTGCTGTTTTCTGCACTGCTCATCGGCATCCGCAACTACGCTGATCCTGCTGCTGTTTTCTGCTCTGCTCGTAGGCGTCGGCGACTGCGCTGGTCCTGCTGTTGTTTTCTGCACTGCTCATCGGCGTCGATGACTGCGTTGATCCTGCTGCTGTTTTCTGCTCTGCTCGTAGGCGTCGGCGACTGCGCTGGTCCTGCTGCTGAATTCTGCACTGCTCATCGGCGTCGGCGACTGCGCTGATCCTGCTGCTGTTTTCTGCTCTGCTTGTCGGCGTCGCCGACTGCCCTGGTCCTGCTGCTGTTTTCTGCTCTGCTCGTCGGCGACTGCGCTGGTCCTGCTGCTGTTTTCTGCACTGCTCATCGGCGTCGGCAACTGCGTTGATCCTGCTGCTGTTTTCTGCTCTGCTCGTTCGCGTCTGCGACTGCGCAACTCCTGCTGCATTTTTTTGCTCAGCTCGTCGGCGTCTGAGACTGCGCATCTCCTGCTGCTGTTTTATGCACTGCTCATCGGCGTCGGCGACTGTGCTGATCCTGCTGCTATTTTCTGCTCTGCTCGTAGGCGTCGGCGACTGCGCTGGTCCTGCTGCTGTTTTCTGCACTGCTCATCGGCGTCGGCGACTGCGCTCATCCTGCTGCTGTTTTCAGCTCTGCTCGTCGGCGACTGCGCTGGTCCTGCTGCTGTTTTCTGCACTGCTCATCGGAGTCGGCGACTGCGTTGATCCTGCTGCTGTTTTCTGCTCTGCTCATTGGCGTCTGCGACTGCGCATCTCCTGCTGCTTTTTTCTGCTCTGCTCGTCGGCGTCAGCGACTGCGCTGATCCTGCTGCTGTTTTCTGCTCTGCTCGTCGGCGTCGGCGACTGCGCTGATCCTGCTGCTTTTTTCTGCTCTGCTCTTCGGCGTCAGCGACTGGGCTGATCCTGCTGCTGTTTTCTGCTCTGCTCGTCTGCGTCAGCAAATGCGCTGATCCTGCTGCTGTTTCCTGCTCTGCTCGTCGCGGTTGGCGACTGCGCTGGTCCTGCTGTTGTTTTCTGCTCTGATCCCCAAGCGTCGGGGACTGCGCTGGTCCTGCTGCTGTTTTCTTCTCTGCTCGTCGGCATCTGCGCTGGTCCTGCTGCTGTTTTCTGCTCTGCTCGTCGGCGACTGCGCTGGTCCTGCTGGTGTTTTCGCCTATGCTCGTCGGCGTCTGCTCTGCTCATTGTCGTCTGCGACTGCGCTCGTCCTGCTGCTGTTTTCTGCTCTGCTCGTCGGCGACTGCGCTGGTCCTGCTGCTGTTTTCTGCACTGCTCATCGGCGTCGGCGACTGCGCTGATCCTGCTGCTGTTTTCTAATCTGCTCGTAGGCGTCGCCGACTGCGCTGGTCCTGCTGCTGTTTTACTGCTCTGCTCGTCGGCGACTGCCCTGGTCCTGCTGCTGTTTTCTGCACTGCTCATCGGCGTCGGCGACTGCGCTGATCATGCTGCTGTTTTCTGATCAGCTCGTCGGCGACTGCGCTGGACCTGCTGTTGTTTTCTGCTCTGATCGTCGGCGACTGCGCTGGTCATGCTGCTGTTTTCTTCTCTGCTTGTCGGCGTCTGCTCTGCTCGTCGGCGTCTGCGCTGGTCCTGCTGCTGTTTTCTGCTCTGCTCATCGGCGACTGCGCTGGTCCTGCTGGTGTTTTCTGCACTGCTCATCGCGTCTGCGACTGCGCAGGTCCTGCTGCTGTTTTCTGCTCTGCTCGTCGGCGACTGCGCTGGTCCTGCTGCTGTTTTCTGCACTGCTCATCGGCGTCAGCGACTGTGCTGATCCTGCTGCTGTTTTCTGCTCTGCTCGTAGGCGTCTGCGACTACTCATCTCCTAATGCTTTTTTCTGCTCTGCTCGTCGGCGTCAGCGACTGCGCTGATCCTGCTGCTGTTTTCTGCTCTGCTCGTCGGTGTCAGCGACAACGCTGATCCTGCTGCTGTTTTTTGCTCTGCTCGTCGGCGACTGCGCTGGTCCTGCTGCTGTTTTCTGCACTGCTCATCGGTGTCAGCGACTACGCTGATCCTGCTGCTGTTTTTTGCTCTGCTCGTCGGCGACTGCGCTGGTCCTGCTGCTGTTTACTGCACTGCTCAACGGCGTCGGCGACTGCGCTGATCCTGCTGCTGTTCTTTGCTCTGCTCGTCGGCGACTGCGCTGGTCATGCTGCTGTTTTCTGCACTGCTCATCGGCGTCGGCGACTGCGCTGATCCTGCTGCTTTCTGCTCTGCTCGTAGGTGTCGCCAACTGCGCTGGTCCTGCTGTTGTTTTCGCCTCTGCTCGTCTGCGTCTGCTCTGCTCGTCTGCGTCTGCGACTGCGCTGGTCCTGCTGCTGTTTTCTGCTCTGCTCTTCGGCGACTGCGCTAGTCCTGCTGCTGTTTTCTGCACTGCTCATCGTCGTCGGCGACTGTACTGATCCTGCTGCTGTTTTCTGCTCTGCTCGTAGGCGTCGGCGTCTGCGCTGGTCCTGCTGCTGTTTTCTGCACTGCTCATCAGTGTCTGCGACTGCGCTAGTCCTGCTGCTGTTTTCTGCTCTGCTCATCGGCGACTGCGCTGGTCCTGCTGCTGTTTTCTGCTCTGCTCATTGGCGTCTGCGACTGCGCATCTCCTGCTGTTTTTTTCTGCTCTGCTCGTCGGCGTCAGCGACTGCGCTGACCCTGCTGCTGTTTTCTAATCTGATCGTCTGCGACTGCGCATCTCCTGCTGCTGTTTTTTGCTCTGCTCGTCGGCGACCGCGCTGGTCCTGCTGCTGTTTTCTGCTCTTCTCATCGGCGTCGGCTACTGCGCTGATCCTGCTGCTGTTTTCTGCTCTGCTTTTCTGCGTCAGCGAATGCGCTGATCCTGCTGCTGTTTCCTGCTCTGCTCGTCGGCGGCGGCGACTGCGCTGGTCCTGCTGTTGTTTTCTGCTCTGATCGTCGGCGACTGCGCTGGTCATGCTGCTGTTTACTTCTCTGCTTGTTGGCGTCTGCTCTGCTCGTCGGAGTCTGCGACTGCGCTGGTCCTGCTGCTTTTTTCTGCTCTGCTCATCGGCGACTGCGCTAGTCCTGCTGGTGTTTTCTGCACTGCTCATCGGCGTCGGCGACTGCGCTGGTCCTGCTGTTGTTTTCACCTCTGCTCGTGGGCCTCTGCGACTGCGCTGGTCCTGCTGCTGTTTTCTGCACTGCTCGTCGGCGACTGCGCTGGTCCTGCTGCTTTTTTCTGCACTGCTCATCAGCGTCGGCGACTGTGCTGATCCTGCTGCTGTTTTCTGCTCTGCTCGTAGGCGTCGGCGACCGCGCTGGTCCTGCTGCTGTTTTCTGCACTGCTCGTCGGCGTCGGCGACTGCGCTGATCCTGCTGCTGTTTTCTGCTCTGCTCGTCGGCGACTGCGCTGGACCTGCTGTTGTTTACTGCTCTGATCGTCGGCGACTGCGCTGGTCATGCTGCTGTTTTCTTCTCTGCTTGTCGGCGTCTGCTCTGCTCGTCGGCGTCTGCGACTGCGCTGGTCCTGCTGCTGTTTTCTGCTCTGATCATCGGCGACTGCGCTGGTCCTGCTGGTGTTCTCTGCACTGCTCATCGGCGTCGGCGACTGCGCTGGTCCTGCTTTTGTTTTCGCCTCTGCTCGACTGCGTCTGCTCTGCTCGTCGGCGTCTGCGACTGCGCTGGTCCTGCTGCTGTTTTCTGCTCTGCTCGTCGGCGACTGCGCTGGTCCTGCTGCTGATTTCTGCACTACTCATCGGCGTCGGCGACTGTGCTGATCCTGCTGCTGTTTTCTGCTCTGCTCGTAGGCGTCGGCGACTGCGCTGGTCCTGCTGCTGTTTTCTGCACTGCTCATCGGCGTCTGGGACTGCGCTGGTCCTGCTGCTGTTTTCTGCTCTGCTCGTCGGCGACTGCACTGGTCCTGCTGCTGTTTTCTGCACTGCTCATCGGCGTCGGCGACTGCGTTGATCCTGCTGCTGTTTTCTGCTCTGCTCATTGGCCTCTGCGACTGCGCATCTCCTGCTGCTTTTTTCTGCTCTGCTCCTCGGCGTCAGCGACTGCGCTGATCCTGCTGCTGTTTTCTGCTCTGCTCGTCAGCGTCTGCGAATGTGCTGATCCTGCTGCTGTTTCCTGCTCTGCTCGTCGCCGTCGGCGACTGCGCTGGTCCTGCTGCTGTTTTCTGCTCTGCTTTTCTGCGTCAGCGAATGCGCTGATCCTGCTGCTGTTTCCTGCTCTGCTCATCGCCGTCGGCAACTGCGCTGGTCCTGCTGTTGTTTTCTGCTCTGATTGTCGTCGTCTGCTCTGCTCGTCGGCGTCTGCGACTGCGCTGGTCCTGCTGCTGTTTTATGTTCTGCTCATCGGCGACTGCGCTGGTCCTGCTGGTGTTTTCTGCACTGCTCATCGGCGTCGGCGACTGCGCTGGCCCTGCTGTTGTTTTCGCCTCTGCTCGTTGGTGTCTGCGACTGCGCTGGTCCTGCTGCTGTTTTCTGCTCTGCTCGTCGGCGACTGCGCTGGTCCTGCTGCTGTTTTCTGCACTGCTCATCGGCGTCGGCAACTGCGCTGATCCTGCTGCTGTTTTCTGCTCTGCTCGTCGGCGACTGCGCTGGACCTGCTGCTGTTTTCTGCACTGCTCACCGGCGTCGGCGACTGCGTTGATCCTGCTGCTGTTTTCTGCTCTGCTCATTGGCGTCTGCGACTGCGCATCTCCTGCCGCTGTTTTCTGCTCTGCTCGTCGGCGTCAGCGACTGCGCTGATCCTGCTGCTGTTTTCTGTTCTGCTCGTCGGCGTCTGCGACTGCGCATCTCCTGCTGCTGTTTTTTGCTCTGCTCGTCGGCGTCGGCGATTGCGCTGATCCTGCTGCTGTTTTCTGCTCTGCTCATCGGCGTCATCGACTGGGCTGATCCTGCTGTTGTTTTCTGCTCTGATCGCCGGCGTCGGCGACTGCGCTGGTCCTGCTACTGTTTTCTTCTCTGCTCGTCGGCGTCTGCTCTGATCATCGGCGTCTGCGAATGCGCTGGTCCTGCTGCTGTTTTCTGCTCTGCTCGTTGGCGACTGCGCTGGTCCTGCTGCTGTTTTCTGCACTGCTCATCGGCATCCGCAACTACGCTGATCCTGCTGCTGTTTTCTGCTCTGCTCGTAGGCGTCGGCGACTGCGCTGGTCCTGCTGTTGTTTTCTGCACTGCTCATCGGCGTCGATGACTGCGTTGATCCTGCTGCTGTTTTCTGCTCTGCTCGTAGGCGTCGGCGACTGCGCTGGTCCTGCTGCTGAATTCTGCACTGCTCATCGGCGTCGGCGACTGCGCTGATCCTGCTGCTGTTTTCTGCTCTGCTTGTCGGCGTCGCCGACTGCCCTGGTCCTGCTGCTGTTTTCTGCTCTGCTCGTCGGCGACTGCGCTGGTCCTGCTGCTGTTTTCTGCACTGCTCATCGGCGTCGGGAACTGCGTTGATCCTGCTGCTGTTTTCTGCTCTGCTCGTTCGCGTCTGCGACTGCGCAACTCCTGCTGCATTTTTTTGCTCAGCTCGTCGGCGTCTGAGACTGCGCATCTCCTGCTGCTGTTTTATGCACTGCTCATCGGCGTCGGCGACTGTGCTGATCCTGCTGCTATTTTCTGCTCTGCTCGTAGGCGTCGGCGACTGCGCTGGTCCTGCTGCTGTTTTCTGCACTGCTCATCGGCGTCGGCGACTGCGCTCATCCTGCTGCTGTTTTCAGCTCTGCTCGTCGGCGACTGCGCTGGTCCTGCTGCTGTTTTCTGCACTGCTCATCGGAGTCGGCGACTGCGTTGATCCTGCTGCTGTTTTCTGCTCTGCTCATTGGCGTCTGCGACTGCGCATCTCCTGCTGCTTTTTTCTGCTCTGCTCGTCGGCGTCAGCGACTGCGCTGATCCTGCTGCTGTTTTCTGCTCTGCTCGTCGGCGTCGGCGACTGCGCTGATCCTGCTGCTTTTTTCTGCTCTGCTCTTCGGCGTCAGCGACTGGGCTGATCCTGCTGCTGTTTTCTGCTCTGCTCGTCTGCGTCAGCAAATGCGCTGATCCTGCTGCTGTTTCCTGCTCTGCTCGTCGCGGTTGGCGACTGCGCTGGTCCTGCTGTTGTTTTCTGCTCTGATCCCCAAGCGTCGGGGACTGCGCTGGTCCTGCTGCTGTTTTCTTCTCTGCTCGTCGGCATCTGCGCTGGTCCTGCTGCTGTTTTCTGCTCTGCTCGTCGGCGACTGCGCTGGTCCTGCTGGTGTTTTCGCCTATGCTCGTCGGCGTCTGCTCTGCTCATTGTCGTCTGCGACTGCGCTCGTCCTGCTGCTGTTTTCTGCTCTGCTCGTCGGCGACTGCGCTGGTCCTGCTGCTGTTTTCTGCACTGCTCATCGGCGTCGGCGACAGCGCTGATCCTGCTGCTGTTTTCTGCTCTGCTCGTAGGCGTCGCCGACTGCGCTGGTCCTGCTGCTGTTTTACTGCTCTGCTCGTCGGCGACTGCCCTGGTCCTGCTGCTGTTTTCTGCACTGCTCATCGGCGTCGGCGACTGCGCTGATCCTGCTGCTGTTTTCTGCTCAGCTCGTCGGCGACTGCGCTGGACCTGCTGTTGTTTTCTGCTCTGATCGTCGGCGTCTGCGCTGGTCCTGCTGCTGTTTTCTGCTCTGCTCATCGGCGACTGCGCTGGTCCTGCTGGTGTTTTCTGCACTGCTCATCGCGTCTGCGACTGCGCAGGTCCTGCTGCTGTTTTCTGCTCTGCTCGTCGGCGACTGCGCTGGTCCTGCTGCTGTTTTCTGCACTGCTCATCGGCGTCAGCGACTGTGCTGATCCTGCTGCTGTTTTCTGCTCTGCTCGTAGGCGTCGGCGACTGCACTGGTCCTGCTGCTGTTTTCTGCACTGCTCATCGGCGTCAGCGACTGTGCTGATCCTGCTGCTGTTTTCTGCTCTGCTCATTGGCGTCTGCGCATCTCCTGCTGCTTTTTTCTGCTCTGCTCGTCGGCGTCAGCGACTGCACTGACCCTGCTGCTGTTTTCTACTCTGATCGTCTGCGACTGCGCATCTCCTGCTGCTGTTTTTTGCCCTGCTCGTCGGCATCAGCGACTGCGCTGATCCTGCTGCTGTTGTCTGCTCTGCTCGTCGGCGTCTGCGACTGCGCATCTCCTGCTGCTGTTTTTTGCTCTGCTCGTCGGCGACTGCGCTGGTCCTGCTGCTGTTTTCTGCTCTGCTTGTCTGCGTCGGCGACTGCGCTGATCCTGCTGCTGTTTCCTGCTCTGCTCATCGCCGTCGGCGACTGCGCTGGTCCTGCTGTTGCTTTCTGCTCTGATCGTCGGGGACTGCGCTGGTCATGCTGCTGTTTTCTTCTCTGCTTGTCGGCGTTTGCTCTGCTCGTCGGAGTCTGCGACTGCGCTGGTCCTGCTGCTGTTTTCTGCTCTGCTCATCGGCGACTGCGCTCGTCCTGCTGGTGTTTTCTGCTCTGCTCGTCGGCTACTGCGCTGGTCCTGCTGCTTTTTTCTGCACTGCTCATCGGCGTCGGCGACTGTGCTGATCCTGCTGCTGTTTTCTGCTCTGCTCGTGGGCGATTGCGCTGGACCTGCTGCTGTTTCCTGCTCTGCTCGTCGCCGTCGGCGACTGCGCTGGTCCTGCTGCTGTTTTCTGCTCTGCTTGTCTGCGTCAGCGAATGCGATGATCCTGCTGCTGTTTCCTGCTCTGCTCGTCGCCGTCGGCGACTGCGCTGGTCCTGCTGTTGTTTTCTGCTCTGATTGTCAGCGACTGCGCTGGTCATGCTGCTGTTTTCTGCTCTGCTTGTCTGCGTCAGCGAATGCGATGATCCTGCTGCTGTTTCCTGCTCTGCTCGTCGGCGTCTGCGACTGCGCTGGTCCTGCTGCTGTTTTCTGCTCTGCTCGTCGGCGACTGTGCTGATCCTGCTGCTGTTTTCTGCTCTGCTCGTAGGCGTCGGCGACTGCGCTGGTCCTGCTGCTGTTTTCTGCACTGCTCATCGGCGTCTGGGACTGCGCTGGTCCTGCTGCTGTTTTCTGCTCTGCTCGTCGGCGACTGCACTGGTCCTGCTGCTGTTTTCTGCACTGCTCATCGGCGTCGGCGACTGCGTTGATCCTGCTGCTGTTTTCTGCTCTGCTCATTGGCCTCTGCGACTGCGCATCTCCTGCTGCTTTTTTCTGCTCTGCTCGTCGGCGTCAGCGACTGCGCTGATCCTGCTGCTGTTTTCTGCTCTGCTCGTCAGCGTCTGCGAATGTGCTGATCCTGCTGCTGTTTCCTGCTCTGCTCGTCGCCGTCGGCGACTGCGCTGGTCCTGCTGCTGTTTTCTGCTCTGCTTTTCTGCGTCAGCGAATGCGCTGATCCTGCTGCTGTTTCCTGCTCTGCTCATCGCCGTCGGCAACTGCGCTGGTCCTGCTGTTGTTTTCTGCTCTGATTGTCTGCGTCTGCTCTGCTCGTCGGCGTCTGCGACTGCGCTGGTCCTGCTGCTGTTTTATGTTCTGCTCATCGGCGACTGCGCTGGTCCTGCTGGTGTTTTCTGCACTGCTCATCGGCGTCGGCGACTGCGCTGGCCCTGCTGTTGTTTTCGCCTCTGCTCGTTGGTGTCTGCGACTGCGCTGGTCCTGCTGCTGTTTTCTGCTCTGCTCGTCGGCGACTGCGCTGGTCCTGCTGCTGTTTTCTGCACTGCTCATCGGCGTCGGCAACTGCGCTGATCCTGCTGCTGTTTTCTGCTCTGCTCGTCGGCGACTGCGCTGGACCTGCTGCTGTTTTCTGCACTGCTCACCGGCGTCGGCGACTGCGTTGATCCTGCTGCTGTTTTCTGCTCTGCTCGTTGGCGTCTGCGACTGCGCATCTCCTGCCGCTGTTTTCTGCTCTGCTCGTCGGCGTCAGCGACTGCGCTGATCCTGCTGCTGTTTTCTGTTCTGCTCGTCGGCGTCTGCGACTGCGCATCTCCTGCTGCTGTTTTTTGCTCTGCTCGTCGGCGTCGGCGATTGCGCTGATCCTGCTGCTGTTTTCTGCTCTGCTCATCGGCGTCATCGACTGGGCTGATCCTGCTGTTGTTTTCTGCTCTGATCGCCGGCGTCGGCGACTGCGCTGGTCCTGCTGCTGTTTTCTTCTCTGCTCGTCGGCGTCTGCTCTGATCATCGGCGTCTGCGAATGCGCTGGTCCTGCTGCTGTTTTCTGCTCTGCTCGTTGGCGACTGCGCTGGTCCTGCTGCTGTTTTCTGCACTGCTCATCGGCATCCGCAACTACGCTGATCCTGCTGCTGTTTTCTGCTCTGCTCGTAGGCGTCGGCGACTGCGCTGGTCCTGCTGTTGTTTTCTGCACTGCTCATCGGCGTCGATGACTGCGTTGATCCTGCTGCTGTTTTCTGCTCTGCTCGTAGGCGTCGGCGACTGCGCTGGTCCTGCTGCTGAATTCTGCACTGCTCATCGGCGTCGGCGACTGCGCTGATCCTGCTGCTGTTTTCTGCTCTGCTTGTCGGCGTCGCCGACTGCCCTGGTCCTGCTGCTGTTTTCTGCTCTGCTCGTCGGCGACTGCGCTGGTCCTGCTGCTGTTTTCTGCACTGCTCATCGGCGTCGGCAACTGCGTTGATCCTGCTGCTGTTTTCTGCTCTGCTCGTTCGCGTCTGCGACTGCGCAACTCCTGCTGCATTTTTTTGCTCAGCTCGTCGGCGTCTGAGACTGCGCATCTCCTGCTGCTGTTTTATGCACTGCTCATCGGCGTCGGCGACTGTGCTGATCCTGCTGCTATTTTCTGCTCTGCTCGTAGGCGTCGGCGACTGCGCTGGTCCTGCTGCTGTTTTCTGCACTGCTCATCGGCGTCGGCGACTGCGCTCATCCTGCTGCTGTTTTCAGCTCTGCTCGTCGGCGACTGCGCTGGTCCTGCTGCTGTTTTCTGCACTGCTCATCGGAGTCGGCGACTGCGTTGATCCTGCTGCTGTTTTCTGCTCTGCTCATTGGCGTCTGCGACTGCGCATCTCCTGCTGCTTTTTTCTGCTCTGCTCGTCGGCGTCAGCGACTGCGCTGATCCTGCTGCTGTTTTCTGCTCTGCTCGTCGGCGTCGGCGACTGCGCTGATCCTGCTGCTTTTTTCTGCTCTGCTCTTCGGCGTCAGCGACTGGGCTGATCCTGCTGCTGTTTTCTGCTCTGCTCGTCTGCGTCAGCAAATGCGCTGATCCTGCTGCTGTTTCCTGCTCTGCTCGTCGCGGTTGGCGACTGCGCTGGTCCTGCTGTTGTTTTCTGCTCTGATCCCCAAGCGTCGGGGACTGCGCTGGTCCTGCTGCTGTTTTCTTCTCTGCTCGTCGGCATCTGCGCTGGTCCTGCTGCTGTTTTCTGCTCTGCTCGTCGGCGACTGCGCTGGTCCTGCTGGTGTTTTCGCCTATGCTCGTCGGCGTCTGCTCTGCTCATTGTCGTCTGCGACTGCGCTCGTCCTGCTGCTGTTTTCTGCTCTGCTCGTCGGCGACTGCGCTGGTCCTGCTGCTGTTTTCTGCACTGCTCATCGGCGTCGGCGACTGCGCTGATCCTGCTGCTGTTTTCTAATCTGCTCGTAGGCGTCGCCGACTGCGCTGGTCCTGCTGCTGTTTTACTGCTCTGCTCGTCGGCGACTGCCCTGGTCCTGCTGCTGTTTTCTGCACTGCTCATCGGCGTCGGCGACTGCGCTGATCATGCTGCTGTTTTCTGATCAGCTCGTCGGCGACTGCGCTGGACCTGCTGTTGTTTTCTGCTCTGATCGTCGGCGACTGCGCTGGTCATGCTGCTGTTTTCTTCTCTGCTTGTCGGCGTCTGCTCTGCTCGTCGGCGTCTGCGCTGGTCCTGCTGCTGTTTTCTGCTCTGCTCATCGGCGACTGCGCTGGTCCTGCTGGTGTTTTCTGCACTGCTCATCGCGTCTGCGACTGCGCAGGTCCTGCTGCTGTTTTCTGCTCTGCTCGTCGGCGACTGCGCTGGTCCTGCTGCTGTTTTCTGCACTGCTCATCGGCGTCAGCGACTGTGCTGATCCTGCTGCTGTTTTCTGCTCTGCTCGTAGGCGTCTGCGACTACTCATCTCCTAATGCTTTTTTCTGCTCTGCTCGTCGGCGTCAGCGACTGCGCTGATCCTGCTGCTGTTTTCTGCTCTGCTCGTCGGTGTCAGCGACAACGCTGATCCTGCTGCTGTTTTTTGCTCTGCTCGTCGGCGACTGCGCTGGTCCTGCTGCTGTTTTCTGCACTGCTCATCGGTGTCAGCGACTACGCTGATCCTGCTGCTGTTTTTTGCTCTGCTCGTCGGCGACTGCGCTGGTCCTGCTGCTGTTTACTGCACTGCTCAACGGCGTCGGCGACTGCGCTGATCCTGCTGCTGTTCTTTGCTCTGCTCGTCGGCGACTGCGCTGGTCATGCTGCTGTTTTCTGCACTGCTCATCGGCGTCGGCGACTGCGCTGATCCTGCTGCTTTCTGCTCTGCTCGTAGGTGTCGCCAACTGCGCTGGTCCTGCTGTTGTTTTCGCCTCTGCTCGTCTGCGTCTGCTCTGCTCGTCTGCGTCTGCGACTGCGCTGGTCCTGCTGCTGTTTTCTGCTCTGCTCTTCGGCGACTGCGCTAGTCCTGCTGCTGTTTTCTGCACTGCTCATCGTCGTCGGCGACTGTACTGATCCTGCTGCTGTTTTCTGCTCTGCTCGTAGGCGTCGGCGTCTGCGCTGGTCCTGCTGCTGTTTTCTGCACTGCTCATCAGTGTCTGCGACTGCGCTAGTCCTGCTGCTGTTTTCTGCTCTGCTCATCGGCGACTGCGCTGGTCCTGCTGCTGTTTTCTGCTCTGCTCATTGGCGTCTGCGACTGCGCATCTCCTGCTGTTTTTTTCTGCTCTGCTCGTCGGCGTCAGCGACTGCGCTGACCCTGCTGCTGTTTTCTAATCTGATCGTCTGCGACTGCGCATCTCCTGCTGCTGTTTTTTGCTCTGCTCGTCGGCGACCGCGCTGGTCCTGCTGCTGTTTTCTGCTCTTCTCATCGGCGTCGGCTACTGCGCTGATCCTGCTGCTGTTTTCTGCTCTGCTTTTCTGCGTCAGCGAATGCGCTGATCCTGCTGCTGTTTCCTGCTCTGCTCGTCGGCGGCGGCGACTGCGCTGGTCCTGCTGTTGTTTTCTGCTCTGATCGTCGGCGACTGCGCTGGTCATGCTGCTGTTTACTTCTCTGCTTGTTGGCGTCTGCTCTGCTCGTCGGAGTCTGCGACTGCGCTGGTCCTGCTGCTTTTTTCTGCTCTGCTCATCGGCGACTGCGCTAGTCCTGCTGGTGTTTTCTGCACTGCTCATCGGCGTCGGCGACTGCGCTGGTCCTGCTGTTGTTTTCACCTCTGCTCGTGGGCCTCTGCGACTGCGCTGGTCCTGCTGCTGTTTTCTGCACTGCTCGTCGGCGACTGCGCTGGTCCTGCTGCTTTTTTCTGCACTGCTCATCAGCGTCGGCGACTGTGCTGATCCTGCTGCTGTTTTCTGCTCTGCTCGTAGGCGTCGGCGACCGCGCTGGTCCTGCTGCTGTTTTCTGCACTGCTCGTCGGCGTCGGCGACTGCGCTGATCCTGCTGCTGTTTTCTGCTCTGCTCGTCGGCGACTGCGCTGGACCTGCTGTTGTTTACTGCTCTGATCGTCGGCGACTGCGCTGGTCATGCTGCTGTTTTCTTCTCTGCTTGTCGGCGTCTGCTCTGCTCGTCGGCGTCTGCGACTGCGCTGGTCCTGCTGCTGTTTTCTGCTCTGATCATCGGCGACTGCGCTGGTCCTGCAGGTGTTCTCTGCACTGCTCATCGGCGTCGGCGACTGCGCTGGTCCTGCTTTTGTTTTCGCCTCTGCTCGACTGCGTCTGCTCTGCTCGTCGGCGTCTGCGACTGCGCTGGTCCTGCTGCTGTTTTCTGCTCTGCTCGTCGGCGACTGCGCTGGTCCTGCTGCTGATTTCTGCACTACTCATCGGCGTCGGCGACTGTGCTGATCCTGCTGCTGTTTTCTGCTCTGCTCGTAGGCGTCGGCGACTGCGCTGGTCCTGCTGCTGTTTTCTGCACTGCTCATCGGCGTCTGGGACTGCGCTGGTCCTGCTGCTGTTTTCTGCTCTGCTCGTCGGCGACTGCACTGGTCCTGCTGCTGTTTTCTGCACTGCTCATCGGCGTCGGCGACTGCGTTGATCCTGCTGCTGTTTTCTGCTCTGCTCATTGGCCTCTGCGACTGCGCATCTCCTGCTGCTTTTTTCTGCTCTGCTCGTCGGCGTCAGCGACTGCGCTGATCCTGCTGCTGTTTTCTGCTCTGCTCGTCAGCGTCTGCGAATGTGCTGATCCTGCTGCTGTTTCCTGCTCTGCTCGTCGCCGTCGGCGACTGCGCTGGTCCTGCTGCTGTTTTCTGCTCTGCTTTTCTGCGTCAGCGAATGCGCTGATCCTGCTGCTGTTTCCTGCTCTGCTCATCGCCGTCGGCAACTGCGCTGGTCCTGCTGTTGTTTTCTGCTCTGATTGTCGTCGTCTGCTCTGCTCGTCGGCGTCTGCGACTGCGCTGGTCCTGCTGCTGTTTTATGTTCTGCTCATCGGCGACTGCGCTGGTCCTGCTGGTGTTTTCTGCACTGCTCATCGGCGTCGGCGACTGCGCTGGCCCTGCTGTTGTTTTCGCCTCTGCTCGTTGGTGTCTGCGACTGCGCTGGTCCTGCTGCTGTTTTCTGCTCTGCTCGTCGGCGACTGCGCTGGTCCTGCTGCTGTTTTCTGCACTGCTCATCGGCGTCGGCAACTGCGCTGATCCTGCTGCTGTTTTCTGCTCTGCTCGTCGGCGACTGCGCTGGACCTGCTGCTGTTTTCTGCACTGCTCACCGGCGTCGGCGACTGCGTTGATCCTGCTGCTGTTTTCTGCTCTGCTCGTTGGCGTCTGCGACTGCGCATCTCCTGCCGCTGTTTTCTGCTCTGCTCGTCGGCGTCAGCGACTGCGCTGATCCTGCTGCTGTTTTCTGTTCTGCTCGTCGGCGTCTGCGACTGCGCATCTCCTGCTGCTGTTTTTTGCTCTGCTCGTCGGCGTCGGCGATTGCGCTGATCCTGCTGCTGTTTTCTGCTCTGCTCATCGGCGTCATCGACTGGGCTGATCCTGCTGTTGTTTTCTGCTCTGATCGCCGGCGTCGGCGACTGCGCTGGTCCTGCTACTGTTTTCTTCTCTGCTCGTCGGCGTCTGCTCTGATCATCGGCGTCTGCGAATGCGCTGGTCCTGCTGCTGTTTTCTGCTCTGCTCGTTGGCGACTGCGCTGGTCCTGCTGCTGTTTTCTGCACTGCTCATCGGCATCCGCAACTACGCTGATCCTGCTGCTGTTTTCTGCTCTGCTCGTAGGCGTCGGCGACTGCGCTGGTCCTGCTGTTGTTTTCTGCACTGCTCATCGGCGTCGATGACTGCGTTGATCCTGCTGCTGTTTTCTGCTCTGCTCGTAGGCGTCGGCGACTGCGCTGGTCCTGCTGCTGAATTCTGCACTGCTCATCGGCGTCGGCGACTGCGCTGATCCTGCTGCTGTTTTCTGCTCTGCTTGTCGGCGTCGCCGACTGCCCTGGTCCTGCTGCTGTTTTCTGCTCTGCTCGTCGGCGACTGCGCTGGTCCTGCTGCTGTTTTCTGCACTGCTCATCGGCGTCGGCAACTGCGTTGATCCTGCTGCTGTTTTCTGCTCTGCTCGTTCGCGTCTGCGACTGCGCAACTCCTGCTGCATTTTTTTGCTCAGCTCGTCGGCGTCTGAGACTGCGCATCTCCTGCTGCTGTTTTATGCACTGCTCATCGGCGTCGGCGACTGTGCTGATCCTGCTGCTATTTTCTGCTCTGCTCGTAGGCGTCGGCGACTGCGCTGGTCCTGCTGCTGTTTTCTGCACTGCTCATCGGCGTCGGCGACTGCGCTCATCCTGCTGCTGTTTTCAGCTCTGCTCGTCGGCGACTGCGCTGGTCCTGCTGCTGTTTTCTGCACTGCTCATCGGAGTCGGCGACTGCGTTGATCCTGCTGCTGTTTTCTGCTCTGCTCATTGGCGTCTGCGACTGCGCATCTCCTGCTGCTTTTTTCTGCTCTGCTCGTCGGCGTCAGCGACTGCGCTGATCCTGCTGCTGTTTTCTGCTCTGCTCGTCGGCTTCGGCGACTGCGCTGATCCTGCTGCTTTTTTCTGCTCTGCTCTTCGGCGTCAGCGACTGGGCTGATCCTGCTGCTGTTTTCTGCTCTGCTCGTCTGCGTCAGCAAATGCGCTGATCCTGCTGCTGTTTCCTGCTCTGCTCGTCGCGGTTGGCGACTGCGCTGGTCCTGCTGTTGTTTTCTGCTCTGATCCCCAAGCGTCGGGGACTGCGCTGGTCCTGCTGCTGTTTTCTTCTCTGCTCGTCGGCATCTGCGCTGGTCCTGCTGCTGTTTTCTGCTCTGCTCGTCGGCGACTGCGCTGGTCCTGCTGGTGTTTTCGCCTATGCTCGTCGGCGTCTGCTCTGCTCATTGTCGTCTGCGACTGCGCTCGTCCTGCTGCTGTTTTCTGCTCTGCTCGTCGGCGACTGCGCTGGTCCTGCTGCTGTTTTCTGCACTGCTCATCGGCGTCGGCGACTGCGCTGATCCTGCTGCTGTTTTCTGCTCTGCTCGTAGGCGTCGCCGACTGCGCTGGTCCTGCTGCTGTTTTACTGCTCTGCTCGTCGGCGACTGCCCTGGTCCTGCTGCTGTTTTCTGCACTGCTCATCGGCGTCGGCGACTGCGCTGATCCTGCTGCTGTTTTCTGCTCAGCTCGTCGGCGACTGCGCTGGACCTGCTGTTGTTTTCTGCTCTGATCGTCGGCGTCTGCGCTGGTCCTGCTGCTGTTTTCTGCTCTGCTCATCGGCGACTGCGCTGGTCCTGCTGGTGTTTTCTGCACTGCTCATCGCGTCTGCGACTGCGCAGGTCCTGCTGCTGTTTTCTGCTCTGCTCGTCGGCGACTGCGCTGGTCCTGCTGCTGTTTTCTGCACTGCTCATCGGCGTCAGCGACTGTGCTGATCCTGCTGCTGTTTTCTGCTCTGCTCGTAGGCGTCGGCGACTGCACTGGTCCTGCTGCTGTTTTCTGCACTGCTCATCGGCGTCAGCGACTGTGCTGATCCTGCTGCTGTTTTCTGCTCTTCTCATTGGCGTCTGCGCATCTCCTGCTGCTTTTTTCTGCTCTGCTCGTCGGCGTCAGCGACTGCGCTGACCCTGCTGCTGTTTTCTACTCTGATCGTCTGCGACTGCGCATCTCCTGCTGCTGTTTTTTGCCCTGCTCGTCGGCATCAGCGACTGCGCTGATCCTGCTGCTGTTGTCTGCTCTGCTCGTCGGCGTCTGCGACTGCGCATCTCCTGCTGCTGTTTTTTGCTCTGCTCGTCGGCGACTGCGCTGGTCCTGCTGCTGTTTTCTGCTCTGCTTGTCTGCGTCGGCGACTGCGCTGATCCTGCTGCTGTTTCCTGCTCTGCTCATCGCCGTCGGCGACTGCGCTGGTCCTGCTGTTGCTTTCTGCTCTGATCGTCGGGGACTGCGCTGGTCATGCTGCTGTTTTCTTCTCTGCTTGTCGGCGTTTGCTCTGCTCGTCGGAGTCTGCGACTGCGCTGGTCCTGCTGCTGTTTTCTGCTCTGCTCATCGGCGACTGCGCTCGTCCTGCTGGTGTTTTCTGCTCTGCTCGTCGGCTACTGCGCTGGTCCTGCTGCTTTTTTCTGCACTGCTCATCGGCGTCGGCGACTGTGCTGATCCTGCTGCTGTTTTCTGCTCTGCTCGTGGGCGATTGCGCTGGACCTGCTGCTGTTTCCTGCTCTGCTCGTCGCCGTCGGCGACTGCGCTGGTCCTGCTGCTGTTTTCTGCTCTGCTTGTCTGCGTCAGCGAATGCGATGATCCTGCTACTGTTTCCTGCTCTGCTCGTCGCCGTCGGCGACTGCGCTGGTCCTGCTGTTGTTTTCTGCTCTGATTGTCAGCGACTGCGCTGGTCATGCTGCTGTTTTCTTCTCTGCTTGTCGGAGTCTGCTCTGCTCGTCGGCGTCTGCGACTGCGCTGCTCCTGCTGCTGTTTTCTGCTCTGCTCATCAGCGACTGCGCTGGTCCTGCTGGTGTTTTCTGCACGGCTCATCAGCGTCGGCGACTGTGCTGGTCCTGCTGTTGTTTTCGCCTCTGCTCGTTGGCGTCTGAGACTGCGCTTATCCTGCTGCTGTTTTCTGCTCTGCTCGTCAGCGTCGGCGACTGCGCTGGTCCTGCTGTTGTTTTCTGCTCTGATTGTCGGCGTCTGCGACTGCGCTGGTCCTGCTTCTGTTTTCTGCTCTGCTCGTCGGCGTTGGCGACTGCACTGACCCTGCTGCTGTTTTCTGCTCTGCTTGTCGGCGTCGGGTACTGCGCTGTTCCTGCTGCTATTTTCTGCTCAGCTCATCGGCGTCAGCGACTGGGATGATCCTGCTGCTGTTTTCTGCTCTGCTCGTCTGCGTCAGCGAATGCGCTGATCCTGCTGCTTATTTCTGCTCTGCTCGTCGTCGTCGGCGCCTGCGCTGGTCCTGCTGTTGTTTTCTTCTCTGCTCGTCAGAGTCTGCTCTGCTCGTCGGCGACTGCGCTGGTCCTGCTGCTGTTTTCTGCTCTGCTCGTCGGTGACTGCGCTGGTCCTGCTAGTGTTTTCTGCACTGCTCATCGGCGTCGGCGACTGCGCTGATCCTGCGGCTGTTTTCTGCACTGCTCGTCGGCGACTGCGCAGGTCCTGCTGCTGTTTTCTGCTCTGCTCGTCGGCGACTGCGCTAGTCCTGCTGCTGTTTTCTGCTCTGCTCGTCGGCGACTGCGCTGGTCCTGCTGCTGTTTTCTGCTCTGCTCATCGGCGACTGTGCTGGTCCTGCTGCTGTTTTCTGCACTGCTCATCGGCGTCGGCAACTGCGCTGGTCCTGCTGTTGTTTTCGCCTCTGCTGGTCGGTGTCAGATCTGCTCGTCGGCGTCTGCGCAGGTCCTCCTGCTGTTTTCTGCTCTGCTCGTCTGCGTCTGCGACTGCGTTGCTCCTACTGCTGTTTTCTTCTCTGCTCGTTGGCGTCTGCGACTTCTCATCTCCTAATGCTTTTTTCTGCTCTGCTCGTCAGCGTCAGCGACTGCGCTGATCCTGCTGCTGTTTTCTGCTCTGCTCGTCGGTGTCAGCGACAACGCTGATCCTGCTGCTGTTTTTTGCTCTGCTCGTCGGCGACTGCGCTTGTCCTGCTGCTGTTTTCTGCACTGCTCATCGGTGTCAGCGACTACTCTGATCCTGCTGCTGTTTTTTGCTCTGCTCGTCGGCGACTGCGCTGGTCCTGCTGCTGTTTACTGCACTGCTCATCGGCGTCGGCGACTGCGCTGATCCTGCTGCTGTTTTCTGCTCTGCTCGTAGGCGTCGGCGACACCGCTGGTCATGCTGCTGTTTTCTGCACTGCTCATCGGCGTCGGCGACTGCGCTGATCCTGCTGCTCTCTGCTCTGCTCGTAGGTGTCGCCAACTGTGCTGGTCCTGCTGTTGTTTTCGCCTCTGCTCGTCTGCGTCTGCTCTGCTCGTCTGCGTCTGCGCTGGTCCTGCTGCTGTTTTCTGCTCTGCTCTTCGGCGACTGCGCTAGTCCTGCTGCTGTTTTCTGCACTGCTCATCGGCGTCGGCGACTGTACTGATCCTGCTGCTGTTTTCTGCTCTGCTCGTAGGCGTCGGCGACTGCGCTGGTCCTGCTGCTGTTTTCTGCACTGCTCATCGGTGTCTGCGACTGCGCTGGTCCTGCTGGTGTTTTCTGCACTGCTCATCAGCGTCGGCGACTGCGCTGGTCCTGCTGTTGTTTTCGCCTCTGCTCGTTGGCGTCTGAGACTGCGCTTATCCTGCTGCTGTTTTCTGCTCTGCTCGTCAGCGTCGGCGACTGCGCTGGTCCTGCTGTTGTTTTCTGCTCTGATTGTCGGCGTCTGCGACTGCGCTGGTCCTGCTGCTGTTTTCTGCTCTGCTCGTCGGCGTTGGCGACTGCACTGACCCTGCTGCTGTTTTCTGCTCTGCTTGTCGGCGTCGGGTACTGCGCTGTTCCTGCTGCTATTTTCTGCTCTGCTCATCGGCGTCAGCGACTGGGATGATCCTGCTGCTGTTTTCTGCTCTGCTCGTCTGCGTCAGCGAATGCGCTGATCCTGCTGCTGATTTCTGCTCTGCTCGTCGTCGTCGGCGCCTGCGCTGGTCCTGCTGTTGTTTTCTTCTCTGCTCGTCAGAGTCTGCTCTGCTCGTCGGCGTCTGCGACTGCGCTGGTCCTGCTGCTGTTTTCTGCTCTGCTCGTCGGCGTCGGCGACTGCGCTGATCCTGCGGCTGTTTTCTGCACTGCTCGTCGGCGACTGCGCTGATCCTGCTGCTTTCTGCTCTGCTCGTAGGTGTCGCCAACTGCGCTGGTCCTGCTGTTGTTTTCGCCTCTGCTCGTCTGCGTCTGCTCTGCTCGTCTGCGTCTGCGACTGCGCTGGTCCTGCTGCTGTTTTCTGCTCTGCTCTTCGGCGACTGCGCTAGTCCTGCTGCTGTTTTCGGCACTGCTCATCGGCGTCGGCGACTGTACTGATCCTGCTGCTGTTTTCTGCTCTGCTCGTAGGCGTCGGCGTCTGCGCTGGTCCTGCTGCTGTTTTCTGCACTGCTCATCAGTGTCTGCGACTGCGCTAGTCCTGCTGCTGTTTTCTGCTCTGCTCATCGGCGACTGCGCTGGTCCTGCTGCTGTTTTCTGCACTGCTCATCGGCATCGGCAACTGCGTTGATCCTGCTGCTGTTTTCTGCTCTGCTCATTGGCGTCTGCGACTGCGCATCTCCTGCTGTTTTTTTCTGCTCTGCTCGTCGGCGTCAGCGACTGAGCTGACCCTGCTGCTGTTTTCTAATCTGATCGTCTGCGACTGCGCATCTCCTGCTGCTGTTTTTTGCTCTGCTCGTCGGCGACCGCGCTGGTCCTGCTGCTGTTTTCTGCTCTGCTCATCGGCGTCGGCTACTGCGCTGATCCTGCTGCTGTTTTCTGCTCTGCTTTTCTGCGTCAGCGAATGCGCTGATCCTGCTGCTGTTTCCTGCTCTGCTCGTCGTCGGCGGCGACTGCGCTGGTCCTGCTGTTGTTTTCTGCTCTGATCGTCGGCGACTGCGCTGGTCATGCTGCTGTTTACTTCTCTGCTTGTTGGCGTCTGCTCTGCTCGTCGGAGTCTGCGACTGCGCTGGTCCTGCTGCTTTTTTCTGCTCTGCTCATCGGCGACTGCGCTAGTCCTGCTGGTGTTTTCTGCACTGCTCATCGGCGTCGGCGACTGCGCTGGTCCTGCTGTTGTTTTCACCTCTGCTCGTGGGCCTCTGCGACTGCGCTGGTCCTGCTGCTGTTTTCTGCACTGCTCGTCGGCGACTGCGCTGGTCCTGCTGCTTTTTTCTGCACTGCTCATCGGCGTCGGCGACTGTGCTGATCCTGCTGCTGTTTTCTGCTCTGCTCGTAGGCGTCGGCGACCGCGCTGGTCCTGCTGCTGTTTTCTGCACTGCTCGTCGGCGTCGGCGACTGCGCTGATCCTGCTGCTGTTTTCTGCTCTGCTCGTCGGCGACTGCGCTGGACCTGCTGTTGTTTACTGCTCTGATCATCGGCGACTGCGCTGGTCCTGCTGGTGTTCTCTGCACTGCTCATCGGCGTCGGCGACTGCGCTGGTCCTGCTTTTGTTTTCGCCTCTGCTCGACTGCGTCTGCTCTGCTCGTCGGCGTCTGCGACTGCGCTGGTCCTGTTGCTGTTTTCTGCTCTGCTCGTCGGCGACTGCGCTGGTCCTGCTGCTGATTTCTGCACTACTCATCGGCGTCGGCGACTGTGCTGATCCTGCTGCTGTTTTCTGCTCTGCTCATTGGCCTCTGCGACTGCGCATCTCCTGCTGCTTTTTTCTGCTCTGCTCGTCGGCGTCAGCGACTGCGCTGATCCTGCTGCTGTTTTCTGCTCTGCTCGTCAGCGTCTGCAAATGTGCTGATCCTGCTGCTGTTTCCTGCTCTGCTCGTCGCCGTCGGCGACTGCGCTGGTCCTGCTGCTGTTTTCTGCTCTGCTTTTCTGCGTCAGCGAATGCGCTGATCCTGCTGCTGTTTCCTGCTCTGCTCATCGCCGTCGGCAACTGCACTGGTCCTGCTGTTGTTTTCTGCTCTGATTGTCGGCGTCTGCTCTGCTCGTCGGTGTCTGCGACTGCGCTGGTCCTGCTGCTGTTTTATGTTCTGCTCATCGGCGACTGCGCTGGTCCTGCTGGTGTTTTCTGCACTGCTCATCGGCGTCGGCGACTGCGCTGGCCCTGCTGTTGTTTTCGCCTCTGCTCGTTGGTGTCTGCGACTGCGCTGGTCCTGCTGCTGTTTTCTGCTCTGCTCGGCGGCGACTGCGCTGGTCCTGCTGCTGTTTTCTGCACTGCTCATCGGCGTCGGCAACTGCGCTGATCCTGCTGCTGTTTTCTGCTCTGCTCGTCGGCGACTGCGCTGGACCTGCTGCTGTTTTCTGCACTGCTCACCGGCGTCGGCGACTGCGTTGATCCTGCTGCTGTTTTCTGCTCTGCTCGTTGGCGTCTGCGACTGCGCATCTCCTGCCGCTGTTTTCTGCTCTGCTCGTCGGCGTCAGCGACTGCGCTGATCCTGCTGCTGTTTTCTGTTCTGCTCGTCGGCGTCTGCGACTGCGCATCTCCTGCTGCTGTTTTCTGCTCAGCTCGTCGGCGACTGCGCTGGACCTGCTGTTGTTTTCTGCTCTGATCGTCGGCGACTGCGCTGGTCATGCTGCTGTTTTCTTCTCTGCTTGTCGGCGTCTGCTCTGCTCGTCGGCGTCTGCGCTGGTCCTGCTGCTGTTTTCTGCTCTGCTCATCGGCGACTGCGCTGGTCCTGCTGGTGTTTTCTGCACTGCTCATCGCGTCTGCGACTGCGCAGGTCCTGCTGCTGTTTTCTGCTCTGCTCGTCGGCGACTGCGCTGGTCCTGCTGCTGTTTTCTGCACTGCTCATCGGCGTCAGCGACTGTGCTGATCCTGCTGCTGTTTTCTGCTCTGCTCGTAGGCGTCGGCGACTGGACTGGTCCTGCTGCTGTTTTCTGCACTGCTCATCGGCGTCAGCGACTGTGCTGATCCTGCTGCTGTTTTCTGCTCTGCTCATTGGCGTCTGCGACTGCGCATCTCCTGCTGCTTTTTTCTGCTCTGCTCGTCGGCGTCAGCGACTGCGCTGACCCTGCTGCTGTTTTCTACTCTGATCGTCTGCGACTGCGCATCTCCTGCTGCTGTTTTTTGCCCTGCTCGTCGGCATCAGCGACTGCGCTGATCCTGCTGCTGTTGTCTGCTCTGCTCGTCGGCGTCTGCAACTGCGCATCTCCTGCTGCTGTTTTTTGCTCTGCTCGTCGGCGACTGCGCATCTCCTGCTGCTTTTTTCTGCTCTGCTCGTCGGCGTCAGCGACTGCGCTGACCCTGCTGCTGTTTTCTACTCTGATCGTCTGCGACTGCGCATCTCCTGCTGCTGTTTTTTGCCCTGCTCGTCGGCATCAGCGACTGCGCTGATCCTGCTGCTGTTGTCTGCTCTGCTCGTCGGCGTCTGCGACTGCGCATCTCCTGCTGCTGTTTTTTGCTCTGCTCGTCGGCGACTGCGCTGGTCCTGCTGCTGTTTTCTGCTCTGCTTGTCTGCGTCGGCGACTGCGCTGATCCTGCTGCTGTTTCCTGCTCTGCTCATCGCCGTCGGCGACTGCGCTGGTCCTGCTGTTGCTTTCTGCTCTGATCGTCGGGGACTGCGCTGGTCATGCTGCTGTTTTCTTCTCTGCTTGTCGGCGTTTGCTCTGCTCGTCGGAGTCTGCGACTGCGCTGGTCCTGCTGCTGTTTTCTGCTCTGCTCATCGGCGACTGCGCTCGTCCTGCTGGTGTTTTCTTCTCTGCTCGTCGGCTACTGCGCTGGTCCTGCTGCTTTTTTCTGCACTGCTCATCGGCGTCGGCGACTGTGCTGATCCTGCTGCTGTTTTCTGCTCTGCTCGTGGGCGATTGCGCTGGACCTGCTGCTGTTTCCTGCTCTGCTCGTCGCCGTCGGCGACTGCGCTGGTCCTGCTGCTGTTTTCTGCTCTGCTTGTCTGCGTCAGCGAATGCGATGATCCTGCTGCTGTTTCCTGCTCTGCTCGTCGCCGTCGGCGACTGCGCTGGTCCTGCTGTTGTTTTCTGCTCTGATTGTCAGCGACTGCGCTGGTCATGCTGCTGTTTTCTTCTCTGCTTGTCGGAGTCTGCTCTGCTCGTCGGCGTCTGCGACTGCGCTGCTCCTGCTGCTGTTTTCTGCTCTGCTCATCAGCGACTGCGCTGGTCCTGCTGGTGTTTTCTGCACGGCTCATCAGCGTCGGCGACTGTGCTGGTCCTGCTGTTGTTTTCGCCTCTGCTCGTTGGCGTCTGAGACTGCGCTTATCCTGCTGCTGTTTTCTGCTCTGCTCGTCAGCGTCGGCGACTGCGCTGGTCCTGCTGTTGTTTTCTGCTCTGATTGTCGGCGTCTGCGACTGCGCTGGTCCTGCTTCTGTTTTCTGCTCTGCTCGTCGGCGTTGGCGACTGCACTGACCCTGCTGCTGTTTTCTGCTCTGCTTGTCGGCGTCGGGTACTGCGCTGTTCCTGCTGCTATTTTCTGCTCAGCTCATCGGCGTCAGCGACTGGGATGATCCTGCTGCTGTTTTCTGCTCTGCTCGTCTGCGTCAGCGAATGCGCTGATCCTGCTGCTTATTTCTGCTCTGCTCGTCGTCGTCGGCGCCTGCGCTGGTCCTGCTGTTGTTTTCTTCTCTGCTCGTCAGAGTCTGCTCTGCTCGTCGGCGTCTGCGACTGCGCTGGTCCTGCTGCTGTTTTCTGCTCTGCTCGTCGGTGACTGCGCTGGTCCTGCTAGTGTTTTCTGCACTGCTCATCGGCGTCGGCGACTGCGCTGATCCTGCGGCTGTTTTCTGCACTGCTCGTCGGCGACTGCGCAGGTCCTGCTGCTGTTTTCTGCTCTGCTCGTCGGCGACTGCGCTAGTCCTGCTGCTGTTTTCTGCTCTGCTCGTCGGCGACTGCGCTGGTCCTGCTGCTGTTTTCTGCTCTGCTCATCGGCGACTGTGCTGGTCCTGCTGCTGTTTTCTGCACTGCTCATCGGCGTCGGCGACTGCGCTGGTCCTGCTGTTGTTTTCGCCTCTGCTGGTCGGTGTCAGATCTGCTCGTCGGCGTCTGCGCAGGTCCTCCTGCTGTTTTCTGCTCTGCTCGTCTGCGTCTGCGACTGCGTTGCTCCTACTGCTGTTTTCTTCTCTGCTCGTTGGCGTCTGCGACTTCTCATCTCCTAATGCTTTTTTCTGCTCTGCTCGTCGGCGTCAGCGACTGCGCTGATCCTGCTGCTGTTTTCTGCTCTGCTCGTCGGTGTCAGCGACAACGCTGATCCTGCTGCTGTTTTTTGCTCTGCTCGTCGGCGACTGCGCTTGTCCTGCTGCTGTTTTCTGCACTGCTCATCGGTGTCAGCGACTACTCTGATCCTGCTGCTGTTTTTTGCTCTGCTCGTCGGCGACTGCGCTGGTCCTGCTGCTGTTTACTGCACTGCTCATCGGCGTCGGCGACTGCGCTGATCCTGCTGCTCTCTGCTCTGCTCGTAGGTGTCGCCAACTGTGCTGGTCCTGCTGTTGTTTTCGCCTCTGCTCTTCGGCGACTGCGCTAGTCCTGCTGCTGTTTTCTGCACTGCTCTTCGGCGACTGCGCTAGTCCTGCTGCTGTTTTCTGCACTGCTCATCGGCGTCGGCGACTGTACTGATCCTGCTGCTGTTTTCTGCTCTGCTCGTAGGCGTCGGCGACTGCGCTGGTCCTGCTGCTGTTTTCTGCACTGCTCATCGGTGTCTGCGACTGCGCTGGTCCTGCTGGTGTTTTCTGCACTGCTCATCAGCGTCGGCGACTGCGCTGGTCCTGCTGTTGTTTTCGCCTCTGCTCGTTGGCGTCTGAGACTGCGCTTATCCTGCTGCTGTTTTCTGCTCTGCTCGTCAGCGTCGGCGACTGCGCTGGTCCTGCTGTTGTTTTCTGCTCTGATTGTCGGCGTCTGCGACTGCGCTGGTCCTGCTGCTGTTTTCTGCTCTGCTCGTCGGCGTTGGCGACTGCACTGACCCTGCTGCTGTTTTCTGCTCTGCTTGTCGGCGTCGGGTACTGCGCTGTTCCTGCTGCTATTTTCTGCTCTGCTCATCGGCGTCAGCGACTGGGATGATCCTGCTGCTGTTTTCTGCTCTGCTCGTCTGCGTCAGCGAATGCGCTGATCCTGCTGCTGATTTCTGCTCTGCTCGTCGTCGTCGGCGCCTGCGCTGGTCCTGCTGTTGTTTTCTTCTCTGCTCGTCAGAGTCTGCTCTGCTCGTCGGCGTCTGCGACTGCGCTGGTCCTGCTGCTGTTTTCTGCTCTGCTCGTCGGTGACTGCGCTGGTCCTGCTAGTGTTTTCTGCACTGCTCATCGGCGTCGGCGACTGCGCTGATCCTGCGGCTGTTTTCTGCACTGCTCGTCGGTGACTGCGCAGGTCCTGCTGCTGTTTTCTGCTCTGCTCGTCGGCGACTGCGCTGGTCCTGCTGCTGTTTTCTGCTCTGCTCGTCGGCGACTGCGCTGGTCCTGCTGCTGTTTTCTACTCTGCTCATCGGCGACTGTGCTGGTCCTGCTGCTGTTTTCTGCACTGCTCATCGGCGTCGGCGACTGCGCTGGTCCTGCTGTTGTTTTCGCCTCTGCTCGTCGGTGTCAGCTCTGCTCGTCGGCGTCTGCGCAGGTCCTCCTGCTGTTTTCTGCTCTGCTCGTCGGCGTCGGCGACTGCGTTGCTCCTGCTGCTGTTTTCTTCTCTGCTCGTTGGCGTCTGCGACTACTCATCTCCTAATGCTTTTTTCTGCTCTGCTCGTCGGCGTCAGCGACTGCGCTGATCCTGCTGCTGTTTTCTGCTCTGCTCGTCGGTGTCAGCGACAACGCTGATCCTGCTGCTGTTTTTTGCTCTGCTCGTCGGCGACTGCGCTGGTCCTGCTGCTGTTTTCTGCACTGCTCATCGGTGTCAGCGACTACGCTGATCCTGCTGCTGTTTTTTGCTCTGCTCGTCGGCGACTGCGCTGGTCCTGCTGCTGTTTACTGCACTGCTCAACGGCGTCGGCGACTGCGCTGATCCTGCTGCTGTTCTTTGCTCTGCTCGTCGGCGACTGCGCTGGTCATGCTGCTGTTTTCTGCACTGCTCATCGGCGTCGGCGACTGCGCTGATCCTGCTGCTTTCTGCTCTGCTCGTAGGTGTCGCCAACTGCGCTGGTCCTGCTGTTGTTTTCGCCTCTGCTCGTCTGCGTCTGCTCTGCTCGTCTGCGTCTGCGACTGCGCTGGTCCTGCTGCTGTTTTCTGCTCTGCTCTTCGGCGACTGCGCTAGTCCTGCTGCTGTTTTCGGCACTGCTCATCGGCGTCGGCGACTGTACTGATCCTGCTGCTGTTTTCTGCTCTGCTCGTAGGCGTCGGCGTCTGCGCTGGTCCTGCTGCTGTTTTCTGCACTGCTCATCAGTGTCTGCGACTGCGCTAGTCCTGCTGCTGTTTTCTGCTCTGCTCATCGGCGACTGCGCTGGTCCTGCTGCTGTTTTCTGCACTGCTCATCGGCATCGGCAACTGCGTTGATCCTGCTGCTGTTTTCTGCTCTGCTCATTGGCGTCTGCGACTGCGCATCTCCTGCTGTTTTTTTCTGCTCTGCTCATCGGCGTCAGCGACTGAGCTGACCCTGCTGCTGTTTTCTAATCTGATCGTCTGCGACTGCGCATCTCCTGCTGCTGTTTTTTGCTCTGCTCGTCGGCGACCGCGCTGGTCCTGCTGCTGTTTTCTGCTCTGCTCATCGGCGTCGGCTACTGCGCTGATCCTGCTGCTGTTTTCTGCTCTGCTTTTCTGCGTCAGCAAATGCGCTGATCCTGCTGCTGTTTCCTGCTCTGCTCGTCGTCGGCGGCGACTGCGCTGGTCCTGCTGTTGTTTTCTGCTCTGATCGTCGGCGACTGCGCTGGTCATGCTGCTGTTTACTTCTCTGCTTGTTGGCGTCTGCTCTGCTCGTCGGAGTCTGCGACTGCGCTGGTCCTGCTGCTTTTTTCTGCTCTGCTCATCGGCGACTGCGCTAGTCCTGCTGGTGTTTTCTGCACTGCTCATCGGCGTCGGCGACTGCGCTGGTCCTGCTGTTGTTTTCACCTCTGCTCGTGGGCCTCTGCGACTGCGCTGGTCCTGCTGCTGTTTTCTGCACTGCTCGTAGGCGTCGGCGACCGCGCTGGTCCTGCTGCTGTTTTCTGCACTGCTCGTCGGCGTCGGCGACTGCGCTGATCCTGCTGCTGTTTTCTGCTCTGCTCGTCGGCGACTGCGCTGGACCTGCTGTTGTTTACTGCTCTGATCATCGGCGACTGCGCTGGTCCTGCTGGTGTTCTCTGCACTGCTCATCGGCGTCGGCGACTGCGCTGGTCCTGCTTTTGTTTTCGCCTCTGCTCGACTGCGTCTGCTCTGCTCGTCGGCGTCTGCGACTGCGCTGGTCCTGTTGCTGTTTTCTGCTCTGCTCGTCGGCGACTGCGCTGGTCCTGCTGCTGATTTCTGCACTACTCATCGGCGTCGGCGACTGTGCTGATCCTGCTGCTGTTTTCTGCTCTGCTCGTAGGCGTCGGCGACTGCGCTGGTCCTGCTGCTGTTTTCTGCACTGCTCATCGGCGTCTGGGACTGCGCTGGTCCTGCTGCTGTTTTCTGCTCTGCTCGTCGGCGACTGCACTGGTCCTGCTGCTGTTTTCTGCACTGCTCATCGGCGTCGGCGACTGCGTTGATCCTGCTGCTGTTTTCTGCTCTGCTCATTGGCCTCTGCGACTGCGCATCTCCTGCTGCTTTTTTCTGCTCTGCTCGTCGGCGTCAGCGACTGCGCTGATCCTGCTGCTGTTTTCTGCTCTGCTCGTCAGCGTCTGCGAATGTGCTGATCCTGCTGCTGTTTCCTGCTCTGCTCGTCCCCGTCGGCGACTGCGCTGGTCCTGCTGCTGTTTTCTGCTCTGCTTTTCTGCGTCAGCGAATGCGCTGATCCTGCTGCTGTTTCCTGCTCTGCTCATCGCCGTCGGCAACTGCGCTGGTCCTGCTGTTGTTTTCTGCTCTGATTGTCGGCGTCTGCTCTGCTCGTCGGCGTCTGCGACTGCGCTGGTCCTGCTGCTGTTTTATGTTCTGCTCATCGGCGACTGCGCTGGTCCTGCTGGTGTTTTCTGCACTGCTCATCGGCGTCGGCGACTGCGCTGGCCCTGCTGTTGTTTTCGCCTCTGCTCGTTGGTGTCTGCGACTGCGCTGGTCCTGCTGCTGTTTTCTGCTCTGCTCGTCGGCGACTGCGCTGGTCCTGCTGCTGTTTTCTGCACTGCTCATCGGCGTCGGCACCTGCGCTGATCCTGCTGCTGTTTTCTGCTCTGCTCGTCGGCGACTGCGCTGGACCTGCTGCTGTTTTCTGCACTGCTCACCGGCGTCGGCGACTGCGTTGATCCTGCTGCTGTTTTCTGCTCTGCTCGTTGGCGTCTGCGACTGCGCATCTCCTGCCGCTGTTTTCTGCTCTGCTCGTCGGCGTCAGCGACTGCGCTGATCCTGCTGCTGTTTTCTGTTCTGCTCGTCGGCGTCTGCGACTGCGCATCTCCTGCTGCTGTTTTTTGCTCTGCTCGTCGGCGTCGGCGATTGCGCTGATCCTGCTGCTGTTTTCTGCTCTGCTCATCGGCGTCATCGACTGGGCTGATCCTGCTGCTGTTTTCTGCTCTGCTCGTCTGCGTCAGCGAATGCAATGGTCCTGCTGTTGTTTTCTGCTCTGATCGCCGGCGTCGGCGACTGCGCTGGTCCTGCTGCTGTTTTCTTCTCTGCTCGTCGGCGTCTGCTGTGCTCGTCGGCGTCTGCACTGGTCCTGCTGCTTTTTTCTGCTCTGCTCGTCGGCGACTGCGCTGGTCCTGCTCTTGTTTTCCCCTCTGTTCGTCGGCGTCTGCTCTGATCATCGGCGTCTGCGAATAAGCTGGTCCTGCTGCTGTTTTCTGCTCTGCTCGTTGGCGACTGCGCTGGTCCTGCTGCTGTTTTCTGCACTGCTCATCGGCATCCGCAACTAACGCTGATCCTGCTGCTGTTTTCTGCTCTCCTCGTAGGCGTCGGCGACTGCACTGGTCCTGCTGTTGTTTTCTGCACTGCTCATCGGCGTCGATGACTGCGTTGATCCTGCTGCTGTTTTCTGCTCTGCTCGTAGGCGTCGGCGACTGCGCTGGTCCTGCTGCTGAATTCTGCACTGCTCATCGGCGTCGGCGACTGCGCTGATCCTGCTGCTGTTTTCTGCTCTGCTTGTCGGCGTCGCCGACTGCCCTGGTCCTGCTGCTGTTTTCTGCTCTGCTCGTCGGCGACTGCGCTGGTCCTGCTGCTGTTTTCTGCACTGCTCATCGGCGTTGGCGACTGCGTTGATCCTGCTGCTGTTTTCTGCTCTGCTCGTTCGCGTCTGCGACTGCGCAACTCCTGCTGCATTTTTTTGCTCAGCTCGTCGGCGTCTGAGACTGCGCATCTCCTGCTGCTGTTTTATGCACTGCTCATCGGCGTCGGCGACTGTGCTGATCCTGCTGCTATTTTCTGCTCTGCTCGTAGGCGTCGGCAACTGCGCTGGTCCTGCTGCTGTTTTCTGCACTGCTCATCGGCGTCGGCGACTGCGCTCATCCTGCTGCTGTTTTCAGCTCTGCTCGTCGGCGACTGCGCTGGTCCTGCTGCTGTTTTCTGCTCTGCTCATTGGCGTCTGCGACTGCGCATCTCCTGCTGCTTTTTTCTGCTCTGCTCGTCGGCGTCAGCGACTGCGCTGATCCTGCTGCTGTTTTCTGCTCTGCTCGTCGGCGTCTGCGACTGCGCATCTCCTGCTGCTTTTTTCTGCTCTGCTCGTCGGCGTCAGCGACTGCGCTGATCCTGCTGCTGTTTTCTGCTCTGCTCGTCGGCGTCTGCGACTGCGCATCTCCTGCTGCTGTTTTTTGCTCTGCTCGTCGGCGTCGGCGACTGCGCTGATCCTGCTGCTTTTTTCTGCTCTGCTCTTCGGCGTCAGCGACTGGGCTGATCCTGCTGCTGTTTTCTGCTCTGCTCGTCTGCGTCAGCAAATGCGCTGATCCTGCTGCTGTTTCCTGCTCTGCTCGTCGCGGTTGGCGACTGCGCTGGTCCTGCTGTTGTTTTCTGCTCTGATCCCCGGCGTCGGGGACTGCGCTGGTCCTGCTGCTGTTTTCTTCTCTGCTCGTCGGCATCTGCGCTGGTCCTGCTGCTGTTTTCTGCTCTGCTCGTCGGCGGCTGCGCTGGTCCTGCTGGTGTTTTCGCCTATGCTCGTCGGCGTCTGCTCTGCTCATTGTCGTCTGCGACTGCGCTCGTCCTGCTTCTGTTTTCTGCTCTGCTCGTCGGCGACTGCGCTGGTCCTGCTGCTGTTTTCTGCACTGCTCATCGGCGTCGGCGACTGCGCTGATCCTGCTGCTGTTTTCTGCTCTGCTCGTAGGCGTCGCCGACTGCGCTGGTCCTGCTGCTGTTTTACTGCTCTGCTCGTCGGCGACTGAGCTGGTCCTGCTGCTGTTTTCTGCACTGCTCATCTGCGTCGGCGACTGCGCTGATCCTGCTGCTGTTTTCTGCTCTGCTCGTAGGCGTCGCCAACTGTGCTGGTCCTGCTGCTGTTTTCTGCTCTGCTCGTCGGCGTCTGCGTTGATCCTGCTGCTGTTTTCTGCTCTGCTCGTCTGCGACTGCGCTGGTCCTGCTGCTGTTTTCTGCACTGCTCATCGGCGTCGGTGACTGCGTTGCTCCTGCTGCTGTTTTCTGCTCTGCTCGTAGGCGTCGGCGACTGCGCTGGCCCTGCTGCTGCTTTCTGCACTGCTCATCGGCGTCGGCGACTGCGCTGGTCCTGCTGTTGTTTTCGCCTCTGCTCGTCGGCGTCTGCTCTGCTCATCGGCGTCTGCGACTGCGCTGATCCTGCTGCTATTTTCTTGTCTGCTCGTCTGTGTCAGCGACTGCGCTGATCCTGCTGCTGTTTTCTGCTCTGCTCGTCGGCGTCTGAGACTGCACATCTCCTGCTGCTGTTTTTTGCTCTGCTCGTCGGCGTTGGCGACTGCACTAACCCTGCTGCTGTTTTCTGCTCTGCTTGTCGGCGTCGGGTACTGCGCTGTTCCTGCTGCTATTTTCTGCTCTGCTCATCGGCGTCAGCGACTGGGATGATCCTGCTGCTGTTTTCTGCTCTGCTCGTCTGCGTCAGCGAATGCGCTGATCCTGCTGCTGATTTCTGCTCTGCTCGTCGTCGTCGGCGCCTGCGCTGGTCCTGCTGTTGTTTTCTTCTCTGCTCGTCAGAGTCTGCTCTGCTCGTCGGCGTCTGCGACTGCGCTGGTCCTGCTGCTGTTTTCTGCTCTGCTCGTCGGTGACTGCGCTGGTCCTGCTAGTGTTTTCTGCACTGCTCATCGGCGTCGGCGACTGCGCTGATCCTGCGGCTGTTTTCTGCACTGCTCGTCGGCGACTGCGCAGGTCCTGCTGCTGTTTTCTGCTCTGCTCGTCGGCGACTGCGCTGGTCCTGCTGCTGTTTTCTGCTCTGCTCGTCGGCGACTACGCTGGTCCTGCTGCTGTTTTCTGCTCTGCTCATCGGCGACTGTGCTGGTCCTGCTGCTGTTTTCTGCACTGCTCATCGGCGTCGGCGACTGCGCTGGTCCTGCTGTTGTTTTCGCCTCTGCTCGCCGGTGTCAGCTCTGCTCGTCGGCGTCTGCGCAGGTCCTCCTGCTGTTTTCTGCTCTGCTCGTCGGCGTCGGCGACTGCGTTGCTCCTGCTGCTGTTTTCTTCTCTGCTCGTTGGCGTCTGCGACTACTCATCTCCTAATGCTTTTTTCTGCTCTGCTCGTCGGCGTCAGCGACTGCGCTGATCCTGCTGCTGTTTTCTGCTCTGCTCGTCGGTGTCAGCGACAACGCTGATCCTGCTGCTGTTTTTTGCTCTGCTCGTCGGCGACTGCGCTGGTCCTGCTGTTGTTTTCGCCTCTGCTCGTCTGCGTCTGCTCTGCTCGTCTGCGTCTGCGACTGCGCTGGTCCTGCTGCTGTTTTCTGCTCTGCTCTTCGGCGACTGCGCTAGTCCTGCTGCTGTTTTCTGCACTGCTCATCGGCGTCGGCGACTGTACTGATCCTGCTGCTGTTTTCTGCTCTGCTCGTAGGCGTCGGCGACTGCGCTGGTCCTGCTGCTGTTTTCTGCACTGCTCATCAGTGTCTGCGACTGCGCTAGTCCTGCTGCTGTTTTCTGCTCTGCTCATCGGCGACTGCGCTGGTCCTGCTGCTGTTTTCTGCACTGCTCATCGGCATCGGCAACTGCGTTGATCCTGCTGCTGTTTTCTGCTCTGCTCATTGGCGTCTGCGACTGCGCATCTCCTGCTGTTTTTTTCTGCTCTGCTCGTCGGCGTCAGCGACTGCGCTGACCCTGCTGCTGTTTTCTAATCTGATCGTCTGCGACTGCGCATCTCCTGCTGCTGTTTTTTGCTCTGCTCGTCGGCGACCGCGCTGGTCCTGCTGATGTTTTCTGCTCTGCTCATCGGCGTCGGCTACTGCGCTGATCCTGCTGCTGTTTTCTGCTCTGCTTTTCTGCGTCAGCGAATGCGCTGATCCTGCTGCTGTTTCCTGCTCTGCTCGTCGTCGGCGGCGACTGCGCTGGTCCTGCTGTTGTTTTCTGCTCTGATCGTCGGCGACTGCGCTGGTCATGCTGCTGTTTACTTCTCTGCTTGTTGGCGTCTGCTCTGCTTGTCGGAGTCTGCGACTGCGCTGGTCCTGCTGCTTTTTTCTGCTCTGCTCATCGGCGACTGCGCTAGTCCTGCTGCTGTTTTCTGCACTGCTCATCGGCATCGGCAACTGCGTTGATCCTGCTGCTGTTTTCTGCTCTGCTCATTGGCGTCTGCGACTGCGCATCTCCTGCTGTTTTTTTCTGCTCTGCTCGTCGGTGTCAGCGACTGCGCTGACCCTGCTGCTGTTTTCTAATCTGATCGTCTGCGACTGCGCATCTCCTGCTGCTGTTTTTTGCTCTGCTCGTCGGCGACCGCGCTGGTCCTGCTGCTGTTTTCTGCTCTGCTCATCGGCGTCGGCTACTGCATTGATCCTGCTGCTGTTTTCTGCTCTGCTTTTCTGCGTCAGCGAATGTGCTGATCCTGCTGCTGTTTCCTGCTCAGCTCGTCGTCGGCGGCGACTGCGCTGGTCCTGCTGTTGTTTTCTGCTCTGATCGTCGGCGACTGCGCTGGTCATGCTGCTGTTTACTTCTCTGCTTGTTGGCGTCTGCTCTGCTCGTCGGAGTCTGCGACTGCGCTGGTCCTGCTGCTTTTTTCTGCTCTGCTCATCGGCGACTGCGCTAGTCCTGCTGGTGTTTTCTGCACTGCTCATCGGCGTTGGCGACTGCGCTGGTCCTGCTGTTGTTTTCACCTCTGCTCGTGGGCCTCTGCAACTGCGCTGGTCCTGCTGCTGTTTTCTGCACTGCTCGTCGGCGACTGCGCTGGTCCTGCTGCTTTTTTCTTCACTGCTCATCGGCGTCGGCGAATGTGCTGATCCTGCTGCTGTTTTCTGCTCTGCTCGTAGGCGTCGGCAACCGCGCTGGTCCTGCTGCTGTTTTCTGCACTGCTCGTCGGCGTCGGCGACTGCGCTGGTCCTGCTGGTGTTCTCTGCACTGCTCATCGGCGTCGGCGACTGCGCTGGTCCTGCTTTTGTTTTCGCCTCTGCTCGACTGCGTCTGCTCTGCTCGTCGGCGTCTGCGACTGCGCTGGTCCTGTTGCTGTTTTCTGCTCTGCTCGTCGGCGACTGCGCTGGTCCTGCTGCTGATTTCTGCACTACTCATCGGCGTCGGCGACTGTGCTGATCCTGCTGCTGTTTTCTGCTCTGCTCATTGGCCTCTGCGACTGCGCATCTCCTGCTGCTTTTTTCTGCTCTGCTCGTCGGCGTCAGCGACTGCGCTGATCCTGCTGCTGTTTTCTGCTCTGCTCGTCAGCGTCTGCAAATGTGCTGATCCTGCTGCTGTTTCCTGCTCTGCTCGTCGCCGTCGGCGACTGCGCTGGTCCTGCTGCTGTTTTCTGCTCTGCTTTTCTGCGTCAGCGAATGCGCTGATCCTGCTGCTGTTTCCTGCTCTGCTCATCGCCGTCGGCAACTGCACTGGTCCTGCTGTTGTTTTCTGCTCTGATTGTCGGCGTCTGCTCTGCTCGTCGGCGTCTGCGACTGCGCTGGTCCTGCTGCTGTTTTATGTTCTGCTCATCGGCGACTGCGCTGGTCCTGCTGGTGTTTTCTGCACTGCTCATCGGCGTCGGCGACTGCGCTGGCCCTGCTGTTGTTTTCGCCTCTGCTCGTTGGTGTCTGCGACTGCGCTGGTCCTGCTGCTGTTTTCTGCTCTGCTCGGCGGCGACTGCGCTGGTCCTGCTGCTGTTTTCTGCACTGCTCATCGGCGTCGGCAACTGCGCTGATCCTGCTGCTGTTTTCTGCTCTGCTCGTCGGCGACTGCGCTGGACCTGCTGCTGTTTTCTGCACTGCTCACCGGCGTCGGCGACTGCGTTGATCCTGCTGCTGTTTTCTGCTCTGCTCGTTGGCGTCTGCGACTGCGCATCTCCTGCCGCTGTTTTCTGCTCTGCTCGTCGGCGTCAGCGACTGCGCTGATCCTGCTGCTGTTTTCTGTTCTGCTCGTCGGCGTCTGCGACTGCGCATCTCCTGCTGCTGTTTTCTGCTCAGCTCGTCGGCGACTGCGCTGGACCTGCTGTTGTTTTCTGCTCTGATCGTCGGCGACTGCGCTGGTCATGCTGCTGTTTTCTTCTCTGCTTGTCGGCGTCTGCTCTGCTCGTCGGCGACTGCGCTGGTCCTGCGGCTGTTTTCTGCTCTGCTCATCGGCGACTGCGCTGGTCCTGCTGGTGTTTTCTGCACTGCTCATCGCGTCTGCGACTGCGCAGGTCCTGCTGCTGTTTTCTGCTCTGCTCGTCGGCGACTGCGCTGGTCCTGCTGCTGTTTTCTGCACTGCTCATCGGCGTCAGCGACTGTGCTGATCCTGCTGCTGTTTTCTGCTCTGCTCGTAGGCGTCGGCGACTGGACTGGTCCTGCTGCTGTTTTCTGCACTGCTCATCGGCGTCAGCGACTGTGCTGATCCTGCTGCTGTTTTCTGCTCTGCTCATTGGCGTCTGCGACTGCGCATCTCCTGCTGCTTTTTTCTGCTCTGCTCGTCGGCGTCAGCGACTGCGCTGACCCTGCTGCTGTTTTCTACTCTGATCGTCTGCGACTGCGCATCTCCTGCTGCTGTTTTTTGCCCTGCTCGTCGGCATCAGCGACTGCGCTGATCCTGCTGCTGTTGTCTGCTCTGCTCGTCGGCGTCTGCAACTGCGCATCTCCTGCTGCTGTTTTTTGCTCTGCTCGTCGGCGACTGCGCATCTCCTGCTGCTTTTTTCTGCTCTGCTCGTCGGCGTCAGCGACTGCGCTGACCCTGCTGCTGTTTTCTACTCTGATCGTCTGCGACTGCGCATCTCCTGCTGCTGTTTTTTGCCCTGCTCGTCGGCATCAGCGACTGCGCTGATCCTGCTGCTGTTGTCTGCTCTGCTCGTCGGCGTCTGCGACTGCGCATCTCCTGCTGCTGTTTTTTGCTCTGCTCGTCGGCGACTGCGCTGGTCCTGCTGCTGTTTTCTGCTCTGCTTGTCTGCGTCGGCGACTGCGCTGATCCTGCTGCTGTTTCCTGCTCTGCTCATCGCCGTCGGCGACTGCGCTGGTCCTGCTGTTGCTTTCTGCTCTGATCGTCGGGGACTGCGCTGGTCATGCTGCTGTTTTCTTCTCTGCTTGTCGGCGTTTGCTCTGCTCGTCGGAGTCTGCGACTGCGCTGGTCCTGCTGCTGTTTTCTGCTCTGCTCATCGGCGACTGCGCTCGTCCTGCTGGTGTTTTCTGCTCTGCTCGTCGGCTACTGCGCTGGTCCTGCTGCTTTTTTCTGCACTGCTCATCGGCGTCGGCGACTGTGCTGATCCTGCTGCTGTTTTCTGCTCTGCTCGTGGGCGATTGCGCTGGACCTGCTGCTGTTTCCTGCTCTGCTCGTCGCCGTCGGCGACTGCGCTGGTCCTGCTGCTGTTTTCTGCTCTGCTTGTCTGCGTCAGCGAATGCGATGATCCTGCTGCTGTTTCCTGCTCTGCTCGTCGCCGTCGGCGACTGCGCTGGTCCTGCTGTTGTTTTCTGCTCTGATTGTCAGCGACTGCGCTGGTCATGCTGCTGTTTTCTTCTCTGCTTGTCGGAGTCTGCTCTGCTCGTCGGCGTCTGCGACTGCGCTGCTCCTGCTGCTGTTTTCTGCTCTGCTCATCAGCGACTGCGCTGGTCCTGCTGGTGTTTTCTGCACGGCTCATCAGCGTCGGCGACTGTGCTGGTCCTGCTGTTGTTTTCGCCTCTGCTCGTTGGCGTCTGAGACTGCGCTTATCCTGCTGCTGTTTTCTGCTCTGCTCGTCAGCGTCGGCGACTGCGCTGGTCCTGCTGTTGTTTTCTGCTCTGATTGTCGGCGTCTGCGACTGCGCTGGTCCTGCTTCTGTTTTCTGCTCTGCTCGTCGGCGTTGGCGACTGCACTGACCCTGCTGCTGTTTTCTGCTCTGCTTGTCGGCGTCGGGTACTGCGCTGTTCCTGCTGCTATTTTCTGCTCAGCTCATCGGCGTCAGCGACTGGGATGATCCTGCTGCTGTTTTCTGCTCTGCTCGTCTGCGTCAGCGAATGCGCTGATCCTGCTGCTTATTTCTGCTCTGCTCGTCGTCGTCGGCGCCTGCGCTGGTCCTGCTGTTGTTTTCTTCTCTGCTCGTCAGAGTCTGCTCTGCTCGTCGGCGTCTGCGACTGCGCTGGTCCTGCTGCTGTTTTCTGCTCTGCTCGTCGGTGACTGCGCTGGTCCTGCTAGTGTTTTCTGCACTGCTCATCGGCGTCGGCGACTGCGCTGATCCTGCGGCTGTTTTCTGCACTGCTCGTCGGCGACTGCGCAGGTCCTGCTGCTGTTTTCTGCTCTGCTCGTCGGCGACTGCGCTAGTCCTGCTGCTGTTTTCTGCTCTGCTCGTCGGCGACTGCGCTGGTCCTGCTGCTGTTTTCTGCTCTGCTCATCGGCGACTGTGCTGGTCCTGCTGCTGTTTTCTGCACTGCTCATCGGCGTCGGCGACTGCGCTGGTCCTGCTGTTGTTTTCGCCTCTGCTGGTCGGTGTCAGATCTGCTCGTCGGCGTCTGCGCAGGTCCTCCTGCTGTTTTCTGCTCTGCTCGTCTGCGTCTGCGACTGCGTTGCTCCTACTGCTGTTTTCTTCTCTGCTCGTTGGCGTCTGCGACTTCTCATCTCCTAATGCTTTTTTCTGCTCTGCTCGTCGGCGTCAGCGACTGCGCTGATCCTGCTGCTGTTTTCTGCTCTGCTCGTCGGTGTCAGCGACAACGCTGATCCTGCTGCTGTTTTTTGCTCTGCTCGTCGGCGACTGCGCTTGTCCTGCTGCTGTTTTCTGCACTGCTCATCGGTGTCAGCGACTACTCTGATCCTGCTGCTGTTTTTTGCTCTGCTCGTCGGCGACTGCGCTGGTCCTGCTGCTGTTTACTGCACTGCTCATCGGCGTCGGCGACTGCGCTGATCCTGCTGCTCTCTGCTCTGCTCGTAGGTGTCGCCAACTGTGCTGGTCCTGCTGTTGTTTTCGCCTCTGCTCTTCGGCGACTGCGCTAGTCCTGCTGCTGTTTTCTGCACTGCTCTTCGGCGACTGCGCTAGTCCTGCTGCTGTTTTCTGCACTGCTCATCGGCGTCGGCGACTGTACTGATCCTGCTGCTGTTTTCTGCTCTGCTCGTAGGCGTCGGCGACTGCGCTGGTCCTGCTGCTGTTTTCTGCACTGCTCATCGGTGTCTGCGACTGCGCTGGTCCTGCTGGTGTTTTCTGCACTGCTCATCAGCGTCGGCGACTGCGCTGGTCCTGCTGTTGTTTTCGCCTCTGCTCGTTGGCGTCTGAGACTGCGCTTATCCTGCTGCTGTTTTCTGCTCTGCTCGTCAGCGTCGGCGACTGCGCTGGTCCTGCTGTTGTTTTCTGCTCTGATTGTCGGCGTCTGCGACTGCGCTGGTCCTGCTGCTGTTTTCTGCTCTGCTCGTCGGCGTTGGCGACTGCACTGACCCTGCTGCTGTTTTCTGCTCTGCTTGTCGGCGTCGGGTACTGCGCTGTTCCTGCTGCTATTTTCTGCTCTGCTCATCGGCGTCAGCGACTGGGATGATCCTGCTGCTGTTTTCTGCTCTGCTCGTCTGCGTCAGCGAATGCGCTGATCCTGCTGCTGATTTCTGCTCTGCTCGTCGTCGTCGGCGCCTGCGCTGGTCCTGCTGTTGTTTTCTTCTCTGCTCGTCAGAGTCTGCTCTGCTCGTCGGCGTCTGCGACTGCGCTGGTCCTGCTGCTGTTTTCTGCTCTGCTCGTCGGTGACTGCGCTGGTCCTGCTAGTGTTTTCTGCACTGCTCATCGGCGTCGGCGACTGCGCTGATCCTGCGGCTGTTTTCTGCACTGCTCGTCGGTGACTGCGCAGGTCCTGCTGCTGTTTTCTGCTCTGCTCGTCGGCGACTGCGCTGGTCCTGCTGCTGTTTTCTGCTCTGCTCGTCGGCGACTGCGCTGGTCCTGCTGCTGTTTTCTACTCTGCTCATCGGCGACTGTGCTGGTCCTGCTGCTGTTTTCTGCACTGCTCATCGGCGTCGGCGACTGCGCTGGTCCTGCTGTTGTTTTCGCCTCTGCTCGTCGGTGTCAGCTCTGCTCGTCAGCGTCTGCGCAGGTCCTCCTGCTGTTTTCTGCTCTGCTCGTCGGCGTCGGCGACTGCGTTGCTCCTGCTGCTGTTTTCTTCTCTGCTCGTTGGCGTCTGCGACTACTCATCTCCTAATGCTTTTTTCTGCTCTGCTCGTCGGCGTCAGCGACTGCGCTGATCCTGCTGCTGTTTTCTGCTCTGCTCGTCGGTGTCAGCGACAACGCTGATCCTGCTGCTGTTTTTTGCTCTGCTCGTCGGCGACTGCGCTGGTCCTGCTGCTGTTTTCTGCACTGCTCATCGGTGTCAGCGACTACGCTGATCCTGCTGCTGTTTTTTGCTCTGCTCGTCGGCGACTGCGCTGGTCCTGCTGCTGTTTACTGCACTGCTCAACGGCGTCGGCGACTGCGCTGATCCTGCTGCTGTTCTTTGCTCTGCTCGTCGGCGACTGCGCTGGTCATGCTGCTGTTTTCTGCACTGCTCATCGGCGTCGGCGACTGCGCTGATCCTGCTGCTTTCTGCTCTGCTCGTAGGTGTCGCCAACTGCGCTGGTCCTGCTGTTGTTTTCGCCTCTGCTCGTCTGCGTCTGCTCTGCTCGTCTGCGTCTGCGACTGCGCTGGTCCTGCTGCTGTTTTCTGCTCTGCTCTTCGGCGACTGCGCTAGTCCTGCTGCTGTTTTCGGCACTGCTCATCGGCGTCGGCGACTGTACTGATCCTGCTGCTGTTTTCTGCTCTGCTCGTAGGCGTCGGCGTCTGCGCTGGTCCTGCTGCTGTTTTCTGCACTGCTCATCGGCGACTGCGCTGGTCCTGCTGCTGTTTTCTGCACTGCTCATCGGCATCGGCAACTGCGTTGATCCTGCTGCTGTTTTCTGCTCTGCTCATTGGCGTCTGCGACTGCGCATCTCCTGCTGTTTTTTTCTGCTCTGCTCATCGGCGTCAGCGACTGAGCTGACCCTGCTGCTGTTTTCTAATCTGATCGTCTGCGACTGCGCATCTCCTGCTGCTGTTTTTTGCTCTGCTCGTCGGCGACCGCGCTGGTCCTGCTGCTGTTTTCTGCTCTGCTCATCGGCGTCGGCTACTGCGCTGATCCTGCTGCTGTTTTCTGCTCTGCTTTTCTGCGTCAGCAAATGCGCTGATCCTGCTGCTGTTTCCTGCTCTGCTCGTCGTCGGCGGCGACTGCGCTGGTCCTGCTGTTGTTTTCTGCTCTGATCGTCGGCGACTGCGCTGGTCATGCTGCTGTTTACTTCTCTGCTTGTTGGCGTCTGCTCTGCTCGTCGGAGTCTGCGACTGCGCTGGTCCTGCTGCTTTTTTCTGCTCTGCTCATCGGCGACTGCGCTAGTCCTGCTGGTGTTTTCCACACTGCTCATCGGCGTCGGCGACTGCGCTGGTCCTGCTGTTGTTTTCACCTCTGCTCGTGGGCCTCTGCGACTGCGCTGGTCCTGCTGCTGTTTTCTGCACTGCTCGTAGGCGTCGGCGACCGCGCTGGTCCTGCTGCTGTTTTCTGCACTGCTCGTCGGCGTCGGCGACTGCGCTGATCCTGCTGCTGTTTTCTGCTCTGCTCGTCGGCGACTGCGCTGGACCTGCTGTTGTTTACTGCTCTGATCATCGGCGACTGCGCTGGTCCTGCTGGTGTTCTCTGCACTGCTCATCGGCGTCGGCGACTGCGCTGGTCCTGCTTTTGTTTTCGCCTCTGCTCGACTGCGTCTGCTCTGCTCGTCGGCGTCTGCGACTGCGCTGGTCCTGTTGCTGTTTTCTGCTCTGCTCGTCGGCGACTGCGCTGGTCCTGCTGCTGATTTCTGCACTACTCATCGGCGTCGGCGACTGTGCTGATCCTGCTGCTGTTTTCTGCTCTGCTCGTAGGCGTCGGCGACTGCGCTGGTCCTGCTGCTGTTTTCTGCACTGCTCATCGGCGTCTGGGACTGCGCTGGTCCTGCTGCTGTTTTCTGCTCTGCTCGTCGGCGACTGCACTGGTCCTGCTGCTGTTTTCTGCACTGCTCATCGGCGTCGGCGACTGCGTTGATCCTGCTGCTGTTTTCTGCTCTGCTCATTGGCCTCTGCGACTGCGCATCTCCTGCTGCTTTTTTCTGCTCTGCTCGTCGGCGTCAGCGACTGCGCTGATCCTGCTGCTGTTTTCTGCTCTGCTCGTCAGCGTCTGCGAATGTGCTGATCCTGCTGCTGTTTCCTGCTCTGCTCGTCCCCGTCGGCGACTGCGCTGGTCCTGCTGCTGTTTTCTGCTCTGCTTTTCTGCGTCAGCGAATGCGCTGATCCTGCTGCTGTTTCCTGCTCTGCTCATCGCCGTCGGCAACTGCGCTGGTCCTGCTGTTGTTTTCTGCTCTGATTGTCGGCGTCTGCTCTGCTCGTCGGCGTCTGCGACTGCGCTGGTCCTGCTGCTGTTTTATGTTCTGCTCATCGGCGACTGCGCTGGTCCTGCTGGTGTTTTCTGCACTGCTCATCGGCGTCGGCGACTGCGCTGGCCCTGCTGTTGTTTTCGCCTCTGCTCGTTGGTGTCTGCGACTGCGCTGGTCCTGCTGCTGTTTTCTGCTCTGCTCGTCGGCGACTGCGCTGGTCCTGCTGCTGTTTTCTGCACTGCTCATCGGCGTCGGCACCTGCGCTGATCCTGCTGCTGTTTTCTGCTCTGCTCGTCGGCGACTGCGCTGGACCTGCTGCTGTTTTCTGCACTGCTCACCGGCGTCGGCGACTGCGTTGATCCTGCTGCTGTTTTCTGCTCTGCTCGTTGGCGTCTGCGACTGCGCATCTCCTGCCGCTGTTTTCTGCTCTGCTCGTCGGCGTCAGCGACTGCGCTGATCCTGCTGCTGTTTTCTGTTCTGCTCGTCGGCGTCTGCGACTGCGCATCTCCTGCTGCTGTTTTTTGCTCTGCTCGTCGGCGTCGGCGATTGCGCTGATCCTGCTGCTGTTTTCTGCTCTGCTCATCGGCGTCATCGACTGGGCTGATCCTGCTGCTGTTTTCTGCTCTGCTCGTCTGCGTCAGCGAATGCAATGGTCCTGCTGTTGTTTTCTGCTCTGATCGCCGGCGTCGGCGACTGCGCTGGTCCTGCTGCTGTTTTCTTCTCTGCTCGTCGGCGTCTGCTGTGCTCGTCGGCGTCTGCACTGGTCCTGCTGCTTTTTTCTGCTCTGCTCGTCGGCGACTGCGCTGGTCCTGCTCTTGTTTTCCCCTCTGTTCGTCGGCGTCTGCTCTGATCATCGGCGTCTGCGAATAAGCTGGTCCTGCTGCTGTTTTCTGCTCTGCTCGTTGGCGACTGCGCTGGTCCTGCTGCTGTTTTCTGCACTGCTCATCGGCATCCGCAACTAACGCTGATCCTGCTGCTGTTTTCTGCTCTCCTCGTAGGCGTCGGCGACTGCACTGGTCCTGCTGTTGTTTTCTGCACTGCTCATCGGCGTCGATGACTGCGTTGATCCTGCTGCTGTTTTCTGCTCTGCTCGTAGGCGTCGGCGACTGCGCATCTCCTGCTGCTGTTTTTTGCTCTGCTCGTCGGCGTCGGCGACTGCGCTGATCCTGCTGCTTTTTTCTGCTCTGCTCTTCGGCGTCAGCGACTGGGCTGATCCTGCTGCTGTTTTCTGCTCTGCTCGTCTGCGTCAGCAAATGCGCTGATCCTGCTGCTGTTTCCTGCTCTGCTCGTCGCGGTTGGCGACTGCGCTGGTCCTGCTGTTGTTTTCTGCTCTGATCCCCGGCGTCGGGGACTGCGCTGGTCCTGCTGCTGTTTTCTGCACTGCTCATCGGCGTCGATGACTGCGTTGATCCTGCTGCTGTTTTCTGCTCTGCTCGTAGGCGTCGGCGACTGCGCTGGTCCTGCTGCTGAATTCTGCACTGCTCATCGGCGTCGGCGACTGCGCTGATCCTGCTGCTGTTTTCTGCTCTGCTTGTCGGCGTCGCCGACTGCCCTGGTCCTGCTGCTGTTTTCTGCTCTGCTCGTCGGCGACTGCGCTGGTCCTGCTGCTGTTTTCTGCACTGCTCATCGGCGTTGGCGACTGCGTTGATCCTGCTGCTGTTTTCTGCTCTGCTCGTTCGCGTCTGCGACTGCGCAACTCCTGCTGCATTTTTTTGCTCAGCTCGTCGGCGTCTGAGACTGCGCATCTCCTGCTGCTGTTTTATGCACTGCTCATCGGCGTCGGCGACTGTGCTGATCCTGCTGCTATTTTCTGCTCTGCTCGTAGGCGTCGGCGACTGCGCTGGTCCTGCTGCTGTTTTCTGCACTGCTCATCGGCGTCGGCGACTGCGCTCATCCTGCTGCTGTTTTCAGCTCTGCTCGTCGGCGACTGCGCTGGTCCTGCTGCTGTTTTCTGCTCTGCTCATTGGCGTCTGCGACTGCGCATCTCCTGCTGCTTTTTTCTGCTCTGCTCGTCGGCGTCAGCGACTGCGCTGATCCTGCTGCTGTTTTCTGCTCTGCTCGTCGGCGTCTGCGACTGCGCATCTCCTGCTGCTTTTTTCTGCTCTGCTCGTCGGCGTCAGCGACTGCGCTGATCCTGCTGCTGTTTTCTGCTCTGCTCGTCGGCGTCTGCGACTGCGCATCTCCTGCTGCTGTTTTTTGCTCTGCTCGTCGGCGTCGGCGACTGCGCTGATCCTGCTGCTTTTTTCTGCTCTGCTCTTCGGCGTCAGCGACTGGGCTGATCCTGCTGCTGTTTTCTGCTCTGCTCGTCTGCGTCAGCAAATGCGCTGATCCTGCTGCTGTTTCCTGCTCTGCTCGTCGCGGTTGGCGACTGCGCTGGTCCTGCTGTTGTTTTCTGCTCTGATCCCCGGCGTCGGGGACTGCGCTGGTCCTGCTGCTGTTTTCTTCTCTGCTCGTCGGCATCTGCGCTGGTCCTGCTGCTGTTTTCTGCTCTGCTCGTCGGCGGCTGCGCTGGTCCTGCTGGTGTTTTCGCCTATGCTCGTCGGCGTCTGCTCTGCTCATTGTCGTCTGCGACTGCGCTCGTCCTGCTTCTGTTTTCTGCTCTGCTCGTCGGCGACTGCGCTGGTCCTGCTGCTGTTTTCTGCACTGCTCATCGGCGTCGGCGACTGCGCTGATCCTGCTGCTGTTTTCTGCTCTGCTCGTAGGCGTCGCCGACTGCGCTGGTCCTGCTGCTGTTTTACTGCTCTGCTCGTCGGCGACTGAGCTGGTCCTGCTGCTGTTTTCTGCACTGCTCATCTGCGTCGGCGACTGCGCTGATCCTGCTGCTGTTTTCTGCTCTGCTCGTAGGCGTCGCCAACTGTGCTGGTCCTGCTGCTGTTTTCTGCTCTGCTCGTCGGCGTCTGCGTTGATCCTGCTGCTGTTTTCTGCTCTGCTCGTCTGCGACTGCGCTGGTCCTGCTGCTGTTTTCTGCACTGCTCATCGGCGTCGGTGACTGCGTTGCTCCTGCTGCTGTTTTCTGCTCTGCTCGTAGGCGTCGGCGACTGCGCTGGCCCTGCTGCTGCTTTCTGCACTGCTCATCGGCGTCGGCGACTGCGCTGGTCCTGCTGTTGTTTTCGCCTCTGCTCGTCGGCGTCTGCTCTGCTCATCGGCGTCTGCGACTGCGCTGATCCTGCTGCTATTTTCTTGTCTGCTCGTCTGTGTCAGCGACTGCGCTGATCCTGCTGCTGTTTTCTGCTCTGCTCGTCGGCGTCTGAGACTGCACATCTCCTGCTGCTGTTTTTTGCTCTGCTCGTCGGCGTTGGCGACTGCACTAACCCTGCTGCTGTTTTCTGCTCTGCTTGTCGGCGTCGGGTACTGCGCTGTTCCTGCTGCTATTTTCTGCTCTGCTCATCGGCGTCAGCGACTGGGATGATCCTGCTGCTGTTTTCTGCTCTGCTCGTCTGCGTCAGCGAATGCGCTGATCCTGCTGCTGATTTCTGCTCTGCTCGTCGTCGTCGGCGCCTGCGCTGGTCCTGCTGTTGTTTTCTTCTCTGCTCGTCAGAGTCTGCTCTGCTCGTCGGCGTCTGCGACTGCGCTGGTCCTGCTGCTGTTTTCTGCTCTGCTCGTCGGTGACTGCGCTGGTCCTGCTAGTGTTTTCTGCACTGCTCATCGGCGTCGGCGACTGCGCTGATCCTGCGGCTGTTTTCTGCACTGCTCGTCGGCGACTGCGCAGGTCCTGCTGCTGTTTTCTGCTCTGCTCGTCGGCGACTGCGCTGGTCCTGCTGCTGTTTTCTGCTCTGCTCGTCGGCGACTGCGCTGGTCCTGCTGCTGTTTTCTGCTCTGCTCATCGGCGACTGTGCTGGTCCTGCTGCTGTTTTCTGCACTGCTCATCGGCGTCGGCGACTGCGCTGGTCCTGCTGTTGTTTTCGCCTCTGCTCGCCGGTGTCAGCTCTGCTCGTCGGCGTCTGCGCAGGTCCTCCTGCTGTTTTCTGCTCTGCTCGTCGGCGTCGGCGACTGCGTTGCTCCTGCTGCTGTTTTCTTCTCTGCTCGTTGGCGTCTGCGACTACTCATCTCCTAATGCTTTTTTCTGCTCTGCTCGTCGGCGTCAGCGACTGCGCTGATCCTGCTGCTGTTTTCTGCTCTGCTCGTCGGTGTCAGCGACAACGCTGATCCTGCTGCTGTTTTTTGCTCTGCTCGTCGGCGACTGCGCTGGTCCTGCTGTTGTTTTCGCCTCTGCTCGTCTGCGTCTGCTCTGCTCGTCTGCGTCTGCGACTGCGCTGGTCCTGCTGCTGTTTTCTGCTCTGCTCTTCGGCGACTGCGCTAGTCCTGCTGCTGTTTTCTGCACTGCTCATCGGCGTCGGCGACTGTACTGATCCTGCTGCTGTTTTCTGCTCTGCTCGTAGGCGTCGGCGACTGCGCTGGTCCTGCTGCTGTTTTCTGCACTGCTCATCAGTGTCTGCGACTGCGCTAGTCCTGCTGCTGTTTTCTGCTCTGCTCATCGGCGACTGCGCTGGTCCTGCTGCTGTTTTCTGCACTGCTCATCGGCATCGGCAACTGCGTTGATCCTGCTGCTGTTTTCTGCTCTGCTCATTGGCGTCTGCGACTGCGCATCTCCTGCTGTTTTTTTCTGCTCTGCTCGTCGGCGTCAGCGACTGCGCTGACCCTGCTGCTGTTTTCTAATCTGATCGTCTGCGACTGCGCATCTCCTGCTGCTGTTTTTTGCTCTGCTCGTCGGCGACCGCGCTGGTCCTGCTGCTGTTTTCTGCTCTGCTCATCGGCGTCGGCTACTGCGCTGATCCTGCTGCTGTTTTCTGCTCTGCTTTTCTGCGTCAGCGAATGCGCTGATCCTGCTGCTGTTTCCTGCTCTGCTCGTCGTCGGCGGCGACTGCGCTGGTCCTGCTGTTGTTTTCTGCTCTGATCGTCGGCGACTGCGCTGGTCATGCTGCTGTTTACTTCTCTGCTTGTTGGCGTCTGCTCTGCTCGTCGGAGTCTGCGACTGCGCTGGTCCTGCTGCTTTTTTCTGCTCTGCTCATCGGCGACTGCGCTAGTCCTGCTGCTGTTTTCTGCACTGCTCATCGGCATCGGCAACTGCGTTGATCCTGCTGCTGTTTTCTGCTCTGCTCATTGGCGTCTGCGACTGCGCATCTCCTGCTGTTTTTTTCTGCTCTGCTCGTCGGTGTCAGCGACTGCGCTGACCCTGCTGCTGTTTTCTAATCTGATCGTCTGCGACTGCGCATCTCCTGCTGCTGTTTTTTGCTCTGCTCGTCGGCGACCGCGCTGGTCCTGCTGCTGTTTTCTGCTCTGCTCATCGGCGTCGGCTACTGCATTGATCCTGCTGCTGTTTTCTGCTCTGCTTTTCTGCGTCAGCGAATGTGCTGATCCTGCTGCTGTTTCCTGCTCAGCTCGTCGTCGGCGGCGACTGCGCTGGTCCTGCTGTTGTTTTCTGCTCTGATCGTCGGCGACTGCGCTGGTCATGCTGCTGTTTACTTCTCTGCTTGTTGGCGTCTGCTCTGCTCGTCGGAGTCTGCGACTGCGCTGGTCCTGCTGCTTTTTTCTGCTCTGCTCATCGGCGACTGCGCTAGTCCTGCTGGTGTTTTCTGCACTGCTCATCGGCGTTGGCGACTGCGCTGGTCCTGCTGTTGTTTTCACCTCTGCTCGTGGGCCTCTGCGACTGCGCTGGTCCTGCTGCTGTTTTCTGCACTGCTCGTCGGCGACTGCGCTGGTCCTGCTGCTTTTTTCTGCACTGCTCATCGGCGTCGGCGAATGTGCTGATCCTGCTGCTGTTTTCTGCTCTGCTCGTAGGCGTCGGCAACCGCGCTGGTCCTGCTGCTGTTTTCTGCACTGCTCGTCGGCGTCGGCGACTGCGCTGATCCTGCTGCTGTTTTCTGCTCTGCTCGTCGGCGACTGCGCTGGACCTGCTGTTGTTTACTGCTCTGATCGTCGGCGACTGCGCTGGTCATGCTGCTGTTTTCTTCTCTGCTTGTCGGCGTCTGCTCTGCTCGTCGGCGTCTGCGACTGCGCTGGTCCTGCTGCTGTTTTCTGCTCTGATCATCGGCGACTGCGCTGGTCCTGCTGGTGTTCTCTGCACTGCTCATCGGCGTCGGCGACTGCGCTGGTCCTGCTTTTGTTTTCGCCTCTGCTCGACTGCGTCTGCTCTGCTCGTCGGCGTCTGCGACTGCGCTGGTCCTGCTGCTGTTTTCTGCTCTGCTCGTCGGCGAATGTGCTGGTCCTGCTGCTGATTTCTGCACTACTCATCGGCGTCGGCGACTGTGCTGATCCTGCTGCTGTTTTCTGCTCTGCTCGTAGGCGTCGGCGACTGCGCTGGTCCTGCTGCTGTTTTCTGCACTGCTCATCGGCGTCTGGGACTGCGCTGGTCCTGCTGCTGTTTTCTGCTCTGCTCGTCGGCGACTGCACTGGTCCTGCTGCTGTTTTCTGCACTGCTCATCGGCGTCGGCGACTGCGTTGATCCTGCTGCTGTTTTCTGCTCTGCTCATTGGCCTCTGCGACTGCGCATCTCCTGCTGCTTTTTTCTGCTCTGCTCGTCGGCGTCAGCGACTGCGCTGATCCTGCTGCTGTTTTCTGCTCTGCTCGTCAGCGTCTGCGAATGTGCTGATCCTGCTGCTGTTTCCTGCTCTGCTCGTCGCCGTCGGCGACTGCGCTGGTCCTGCTGCTGTTTTCTGCTCTGCTTTTCTGCGTCAGCGAATGCGCTGATCCTGCTGCTGTTTCCTGCTCTGCTCATCGCCGTCGGCAACTGCGCTGGTCCTGCTGTTGTTTTCTGCTCTGATTGTCGGCGTCTGCTCTGCTCGTCGGCGTCTGCGACTGCGCTGGTCCTGCTGCTGTTTTATGTTCTGCTCATCGGCGACTGCGCTGGTCCTGCTGGTGTTTTCTGCACTGCTCATCGGCGTCGGCGACTGCGCTGGCCCTGCTGTTGTTTTCGCCTCTGCTCGTTGGTGTCTGCGACTGCGCTGGTCCTGCTGCTGTTTTCTGCTCTGCTCGTCGGCGACTGCGCTGGTCCTGCTGCTGTTTTCTGCACTGCTCATCGGCGTCGGCAACTGCGCTGATCCTGCTGCTGTTTTCTGCTCTGCTCGTCGGCGACTGCGCTGGACCTGCTGCTGTTTTCTGCACTGCTCACCGGCGTCGGCGACTGCGTTGATCCTGCTGCTGTTTTCTGCTCTGCTCGTTGGCGTCTGCGACTGAGCATCTCCTGCCGCTGTTTTCTGCTCTGCTCGTCGGCGTCAGCGACTGCGCTGATCCTGCTGCTGTTTTCTGTTCTGCTCGTCGGCGTCTGCGACTGCGCATCTCCTGCTGCTGTTTTTTGCTCTGCTCGTCGGCGTCGGCGATTGCGCTGATCCTGCTGCTGTTTTCTGCTCTGCTCATCGGCGTCATCGACTGGGCTGATCCTGCTGCTGTTTTCTGCTCTGCTCGTCTGCGTCAGCGAATGCAATGGTCCTGCTGTTGTTTTCTGCTCTGATCGCCGGCGTCGGCGACTGCGCTGGTCCTGCTGCTGTTTTCTTCTCTGCTCGTCGGCGACTGCGCTGGTCCTGCTCTTGTTTTCCCCTCTGTTCGTCGGCGTCTGCTCTGATCATCGGCGTCTGCGAATGCGCTGGTCCTGCTGCTGTTTTCTGCTCTGCTCGTTGGCGACTGCGCTGGTCCTGCTGTTGTTTTCTGCACTGCTCATCGGCATCCGCAACTACGCTGATCCTGCTGCTGTTTTCTGCTCTGCTCGTAGGCGTCGGCGACTGCGCTGGTCCTGCTGTTGTTTTCTGCACTGCTCATCGGCGTCGATGACTGCGTTGATCCTGCTGCTGTTTTCTGCTCTGCTCGTCGGCGACTGCGCTGGTCCTGCTGCTGTTTTCTGCACTGCTCATCGGCGTCGGCGACTGCGTTGATCCTGCTGCTGTTTTCTGCTCTGCTCGTTCGCGTCTGCGACTGCGCAACTCCTGCTGCATTTTTTTGCTCAGCTCGTCGGCGTCTGAGACTGCGCATCTCCTGCTGCTGTTTTGTGCACTGCTCATCGGCGTCGGCGACTGTGCTGATTCTGCTGCTATTTTCTGCTCTGCTCGTAGGCGTCGGCGACTGCGCTGGTCCTGCTGCTGTTTTCTGCACTGCTCATCGGCGTCGGCGACTGCGCTCATCCTGCTGCTGTTTTCAGCTCTGCTCGTCGGCGACTGCGCTGGTCCTGCTGCTGTTTTCTGCACTGCTCATCGGAGTCGGCGACTGCGTTGATCCTGCTGCTGTTTTCTGCTCTGCTCATTGGCGTCTGCGACTGCGCATCTCCTGCTGCTTTTTTCTGCTCTGCTCGTCGGCGTCAGCGACTGCGCTGATCCTGCTGCTGTTTTCTGCTCTGCTCGTCGGCGTCTGCGACTGCGCATCTCCTGCTAATGTTTTTTGCTCTGCTCGTCGGCGTCGGCGACTGCGCTGATCCTGCTGCTTTTTTCTGCTCTGCTCTTCGGCGTCAGCGACTGGGCTGATCCTGCTGCTGTTTTCTGCTCTGCTCGTCTGCGTCAGCAAATGCGCTGATCCTGCTGCTGTTTCCTGCTCTGCTCGTCGCGGTTGGCGACTGCGCTGGTCCTGCTGTTGTTTTCTGCTCTGATCCCCGGCGTCGGGGACTGCGCTGGTCCTGCTGCTGTTTTCTTCTCTGCTCGTCGGCATCTGCGCTGGTCCTGCTGCTGTTTTCTGCTCTGCTCGTCGGCAACTGCGCTGGTCCTGCTGGTGTTTTCGCCTATGCTCGTCGGCGTCTGCTCTGTTCATTGTCGTCTGCGACTGCGCTCGTCCTGCTGCTGTTTTCTGCTCTGCTCGTCGGCGACTGCGCTGGTCCTGCTGCTGTTTTCTGCACTGCTCATCGGCGTCGGCGACTGCGCTGATCCTGCTGCTGTTTTCTGCTCTGCTCGTAGGCGTCGCCGACTGCGCTGGTCCTGCTGCTGTTTTACTGCTCTGCTCGTCGGCGACTGAGCTGGTCCTGCTGCTGTTTTCTGCACTGCTCATCTGCGTCGGCGACTTCGCTGATCCTGCTGCTGTTTTCTGCTCTGCTCGTAGGCGTCGCCAACTGTGCTGGTCCTGCTGCTGTTTTCTGCTCTGCTCGTCGGCGTCTGCGTTGATCCTGCTGCTGTTTTCTGCTCTGCTCGTCTGCGACTGCGCTGGTCCTGCTGCTGTTTTCTGCACTGCTCATCGGCGTCGGTGACTGCGTTGCTCCTGCTGCTGTTTTCTGCTCTGCTCGTAGGCGTCGGCGACTGCGCTGGCCCTGCTGCTGCTTTCTGCACTGCTCATCGGCGTCGGCGACTGCGCTGGTCCTGCTGTTGTTTTCGCCTCTGCTCGTCGGTGTCTGCTCTGCTCATCGGCGTCTGCGACTGCGCTGATCCTGCTGCTATTTTCTTGTCTGCTCGTCGGTGTCAGCGACTGCGCTGATCCTGCTATTGTTTTCTGCTCTGCTCGTCGGCGTCTGAGACTGCACATCTCCTGCTGCTGTTTTTTGCTCTGCTCGTCGGCGTCGGCGACTGCGCTGATCCTGCTGCTATTTTCTGTTCTGCTCGTCGGAGTCGGCGACTGCTCTGATCCTGCTGCTATTTTCTGCTCTGCTCATCGGCGTCGGCGACTGCGCTGGTCCTGCTGTTGTTTTCTCCTCTGCTCGTCTGCGTCTGCTCTGCTCGTCGGCGTCTGCGACTGCGCTGGTCCTGCTGCTGTTTTCTGCTCTGCTCGTCGGCGACTGCGCTGGTCCTGCTGCTGTTTTCTGCACTGCTCATCGGCGTCGGCGACTGCACTGATCCTGCTGCTGTTTTCTGCTCTGCTCGTAGGCGTCGGTGACTGCGCTGGTCATGCTGCTGTTTTCTGCACTGCTCATCGGCGTTGGCGACTGCGCTGGTCCTCCTGTTGTTTTCGTCTCTGCTCTTCGGCGTCTGTTCTGCTCATCGGCGTCTGCGACTGCGCTGGTCCTGCTGCTGTTTTCTGCTCTGCTCGTCGGCGACTGCGCTGGTCCTGCTGCTGTTTTCTGCACTGCGCATTGGCGTCGGCGACTGCGCTGATCCTGCTGCTGTTTTCTGCTCTGCTAGTAGGCATCGCCGACTGCGCTGGTCCTGCTGCTGTTTTCTGCTCTGCTCTTGGGCGACTGCGCTGGTCCTGCTTTATTTTTTTACTCTACTCGTCGGTGTCAGCGACTGCGCTGATCCTGCTGCTGTTTTCTGCTCTGCTCGTCAGTGTCTGAGACTGCACATCTCCTGCTGCTGTTTTTTGCTCTGCTCGTCGGCGTCGGCGACTGCGCTGATCCTGCTGCTATTTTCTGCTCTGCTTGTCGGCGTCGGCGACTGCGCTGGTTCTGCTGCTGTTTTCTGCTCTGCTCGTCGGCGTCTGCGAATGCGCTGATCCTGCTGCTGTTTTTTGCTCTGCTCGTCTGCGTCAGCGAATGCGCTGATCCTGCTGCTGTTTCCTGCTCTTCTCGTCGCCGTCGGCGACTGCGCTGGTCCTGCTGTTGTTTTCTGCACTGCTCATTGGCGTCTGCGACTGCGCATCTCCTGCTGCTTTTTCCTGCTCTGCTCGTCTGCGTCAGCGACTGCGCTGACCCTGCTGCTGTTTTCTGCTCTGATCGTCTGCGACTGCGCATCTCCTGCTGCTGTTTTTTGCTCTGCTCGTCGGCGTCAGCGACTGCGCTGATCCTGCTGCTGTTTTCTGCTCTGCTCTTCGGCGTCTGTGACTGCGCATCTCCTGCTGCTGTTTTTTGCTCTGCTCGTCGGCGACTGCGCTGGTCCTGCTGCTGTTTTCTTCTCTGCTCATCGGCGTCGGCGACTGCGCTGGTCCTGCTGCTGTTTTCTGCTCTGCTCGTCGGCGTCTGCGTTGATCCTGCTGCTGTTTTCTGCTCTGCTCGTCGGCGACTGCGCTGGTCCTGCTGCTGTTTTCTGCACTGCTCATCGGCGTCGGTGACTGCGTTGATCCTGCTGCTGTTTTCTGCTCTGCTCGTAGGCGTCGGCGACTGTGCTGGTCCTGCTGCTGCTTTCTGCACTGCTCATCGGCGTCGGCGACTGCGCTGGTCCTGCAGTTGTTTTCGCCTCTGCTCGTCGGCGTCTGCTCTGCTCATCGGCGTCTGCGACTGCGCTGATCCTGCTGCTATTTTCTTCTCTGCTCGTCGGTGTCAGCGAGTGCGCTGATCCTGCTGCTGTTTTCTGCTCTGCTCGTCGGCGTCTGAGACTGCACATCTCCTGCTGCTGTTTTTTGCTCTGCTCGTCGGCGTCGGCGACTGCGCTGATCATGCTGCTATTTTCTGCTCTGCTCGTCGGCGTCGGCGACTGCGCTGATCCTGCAGCTATTTTCTGCTCTGCTCATCGGCGTCGGCGACTGCGCTGGTCCTGCTGTTGTTTTCGCCTCTGCTCGTCTGCGTCTGCTCTGCTCGTCGGCGTCCGCGACTGCGCTGGTCCTGCTGCTGTTTTCTGCTCTGCTCGTCAGCGACTGCGCTGGTCCTGCTGCTGTTTTCTGCACTGCTCATCGGCGTCGGCGACTGCACTGATCCTGCTGCTGTTTTCTGCTCTGCTCGTAGGCGTCGGTGACTGCGCTGGTCATGCTGCTGTTTTCTGCACTGCTCATCGGCGTTGGCGACTGCGCTGGTCCTGCTGTTGTTTTCGCCTCTGCTCTTCGGCGTCTGTTCTGCTCATCGGCGTCTGCGACTGCGCTGGTCCTGCTGCTGTTTTCTGCTCTGCTCGTCGGCAACTGCGCTGGTCCTGCTGGTGTTTTCGCCTATGCTCGTCGGCGTCTGCTCTGCTCATTGTCGTCTGCGACTGCGCTCGTCCTGCTGCTGTTTTCTGCTCTGCTCGTCGGCGACTGCGCTGGTCCTGCTGATGTTTTCTGCACTGCTCATCGGCGTCGGCGACTGCGCTGATCCTGCTGCTGTTTTCTGCTCTGCTCGTAGGCGTCGCCGACTGCGCTGGTCCTGCTGCTGTTTTACTGCTCTGCTCGTCGGCGACTGAGCTGGTCCTGCTGCTGTTTTCTGCACTGCTCATCGGCGTTGGCGACTGCGCTGGTCCTGCTGTTGTTTTCGCCTCTGCTCTTCGGCGTCTGTTCTGCTCATCGGCGTCTGCGACTGCGCTGGTCCTGCTGCTGTTTTCTGCTCTGCTCGTCGGCGACTGCGCTGGTCCTGCTGCTGTTTTCTGCACTGCGCATTGGCGTCGGCGACTGCGCTGATCCTGCTGCTGTTTTCTGCTCTGCTCGTAGGCATCGCCGACTGCGCTGGTCCTGCTGCTGTTTTCTGCTCTGCTCATCAGTGTCTGAGACTGCGCATCTCCTGCTGCTGTTTTTTGCTCTGCTCGTCGGCGTCAGCGACTGCGCTGATCCTGCTGCTGTTTTCTGCTCTGCTCGTCGGCGTCTGCGACTGCGCATCTCCTGCTGCTGTTTTTTGCTCTGCTCGTCGGCGACTGCGCTGGTCCTGCTGCTGTTTTCTTCTCTGCTCATCGGCGTCGGCGACTGCGCTGGTCTTGCTGTTGTTTTCGTCTCTGCTCGTTCGTCGTCTGCGACTGTGCTGGTCCTGCTGCTGTTTTCTGCTCTGCTCGTCGGCGACTGCGCTGGTCCTGCTGCTGTTTTCTGTACTGCTCATCGGCGTCGGCGACTGTGCTGATCCTGCTGCTGTTTTCTGCTCTGCTCGTAGGCGTCGGCGACTGCGCTGGTCCTGCTGCTGTTTTCTGCACTGCTCATCGGCATCGGCGACTGCGCTGATCCTGCTGCTGTTTTCTGCTCTGCTCGTCGGCGACTGCGCTGGACCTGCTGCTGTTTTCTGCACTGCTCATCGGCGTCGGCTACTGCATTGATCCTGCTGCTGTTTTCTGCTCTGCTCATTGGCGTCTGTGACTGCGCTGATCCTGCTGCTGTTTTCTGCTCTGCTCGTCGGCGTCTGCGCATCTCCTGCTGCTGTTTTTTGCTCTGCTCATCGGCGTCGGCAACTGCGCTGATCCTGCTGCTGTTTTCTGCTCTGCTCATCGGCGTCAGGGACTGGGCTGATCCTGCTGCTGTTTTCTGCTGTGCTCATCTGCGTCAGCGAATGCGCTGATCCTGCTGCTGTTTCCTGCTCTGCTCTTCGCCGTCGGCGACTTTGCTGGTCCTGCTGTTGTTTTTTGCTCTGATCGCCGGCGTCGCCAACTGTGCTGGTCCTGCTGCTGTTTTCTGCTCTGCTCGTCGGCGTCTGCGTTGATCCTGCTGCTGTTTTCTGCACTGCTCATCTGCGTCGGCGACTGCGCTGATCCTGCTGCTGTTTTCTGCTCTGCTCGTAGGCGTCGCCAACTGTGCTGGTCCTGCTGCTGTTTTCTGCTCTGCTCGTCGGCGTCTGCGTTGATCCTGCTGCTGTTTTCTGCTCTGCTCGTCTGCGACTGCGCTGGTCCTGCTGCTGTTTTCTGCACTGCTCATCGGCGTCGGTGACTGCGTTGCTCCTGCTGCTGTTTTCTGCTCTGCTCGTAGGCGTCGGCGACTGCGCTGGCCCTGCTGCTGCTTTCTGCACTGCTCATCGCCGTCGGCGACTGCGCTGGTCCTGCTGTTGTTTTCGCCTCTGCTCGTCGGCGTCTGCTCTGCTCATCGGCGTCGCGACTGCTCTGATCCTGCTGCTATTTTCTTGTCTGCTCGTCGGTGTCAGCGACTGCGCTGATCCTGCTATTGTTTTCTGCTCTGCTCGTCGGCGTCTGAGACTGCACATCTCCTGCTGCTGTTTTTTGCTCTGCTCGTCGGCGTCGGCGACTGCGCTGATCCTGCTGCTATTTTCTGCTCTGCTCGTCGGAGTCGGCGACTGCTCTGATCCTGCTGCTATTTTCTGCTCTGCTCATCGGCGTCGGCGACTGCGCTGGTCCTGCTGTTGTTTTCTCCTCTGCTCGTCTGCGTCTGCTCTGCTCGTCGGCGTCTGCGACTGCGCTGGTCCTGCTGCTGTTTTCTGCTCTGCTCATCGGCGACTGCGCTGGTCCTGCTGCTGTTTTCTGCACTGCTCATCGGCGTCGGCGACTGCACTGATCCTGCTGCTGTTTTCTGCTCTGCTGGTAGGCGTCGGTGACTGCGCTGGTCATGCTGCTGTTTTCTGCACTGCTCATCGGCGTTGGCGACTGCGCTGGTCCTCCTGTTGTTTTCGCCTCTGCTCTTCGGCGTCTGTTCTGCTCATCGGCGTCTGCGACTGCGCTGGTCCTGCTGCTGTTTTCTGCTCTGCTCGTCGGCGACTGCGCTGGTCCTGCTGCTGTTTTCTGCACTGCGCATTGGAGTCGGCGACTTCGCTGATCCTGCTGCTGTTTTCTGCTCTGCTAGTAGGCATCACCGACTGCGCTGGTCCTGCTGCTGTTTTCTGCTCTGCTCTTGGGCGACTGCGCTGGTCCTGCTTTATTTTTTTACTCTACTCGTCGGTGTCAGCGACTGCGCTGATCCTGCTGCTGTTTTCTGCTCTGCTCGTCAGTGTCTGAGACTGCACATCTCCTGCTGCTGTTTTTTGCTCTGCTCGTCGGCGTCGGCGACTGCGCTGATCCTGCTGCTATTTTCTGCTCTGCTTGTCGGTGTTGGCGACTGCGCTGGTTCTGCTGCTGTTTTCTGCTCTGCTCGTCGGCGTCTGCGAATGCGCTGATCCTGCTGCTGTTTTTTGCTTTGCTCGTCTGCGTCAGCGAATGCGCTGATCCTGCTGCTGTTTCCTGCTCTTCTCGTCGCCGTCGGCGACTGCGCTGGTCCTGCTGTTGTTTTCTGCACTGCTCATTGGCGTCTGCGACTGCGCATCTCCTGCTGCTTTTTCCTGCTCTGCTCGTCTGCGTCAGCGACTGCGCTGACCCTGCTGCTGTTTTCTGCTCTGATCGTCTGCGACTGCGCATCTCCTGCTGCTGTTTTTTGCTCTGCTCGTCGGCGTCAGCGACTGCGCTGATCCTGCTGCTGTTTTCTGCTCTGCTCGTCGGCGTCTGCGACTGCGCATCTCCTGCTGCTGTTTTTTGCTCTGCTCTTCGGCGACTGCGCTGGTCCTGCTGCTGTTTTCTTCTCTGCTCATCGGCGTCGGCGACTGCGCTGGTCCTGCTGCTGTTTTCTGCTCTGCTCGTCGGCGTCTGCGTTGATCCTGCTGCTGTTTTCTGCTCTGCTCGTCGGCGACTGCGCTGGTCCTGCTGCTGTTTTCTGCACTGCTCATCGGCGTCGGTGACTGTGTTGATCCTGCTGCTGTTTTCTGCTCTGCTCGTAGGCGTCGGCGACTGTGCTGGTCCTGCTGCTGCTTTCTGCACTGCTCATAGGCGTCGGCGACTGCGCTGGTCCTGCTGTTGTTTTCGCCTCTGCTCGTCGGCGTCTGCTCTGCTCATCGGCGTCTGCGACTGCGCTGATCCTGCTGCTATTTTCTTCTCTGCTCGTCGGTGTCAGCGACTGCGCTGATCCTGCTGCTGTTTTCTGCTCTGCTCGTCGGCGTCTGAGACTGCACATCTCCTGCTGCTGTTTTTTGCTCTGCTCGTCGGCGTCGGCGACTGCGCTGATCATGCTGCTATTTTCTGCTCTGCTCGTCGGCGTCGGCGACTGCGCTGATCCTGCTGCTATTTTCTGCTCTGCTCATCGGCGTCGGCGACTGCGCTGGTCCTGCTGTTGTTTTCGCCTCTGCTCGTCTGCGTCTGCTCTGCTCGTCGGCGTCTGCGACTGCGCTGGTCCTGCTGCTGTTTTCTGCTCTGCTCGTCAGCGACTGCGCTGGTCCTGCTGCTCTTTTCTGCACTGCTCATCGGCGTCGGCGACTGCACTGATCCTGCTGCTGTTTTCTGCTCTGCTCATAGGCGTCGGTGACTGCGCTGGTCATGCTGCTGTTTTCTGCACTGCTCATCGGCGTTGGCGACTGCGCTGGTCCTGCTGTTGTTTTCGCCTCTGCTCTTCGGCGTCTGTTCTGCTCATCGGCGTCTGCGACTGCGCTGGTCCTGCTGCTGTTTTCTGCTCTGCTCGTCGGCGACTGCGCTGGTCCTGCTGCTGTTTTCTGCACTGCGCATTGGCGTCGGCGACTGCGCTGATCCTGCTGCTGTTTTCTGCTCTGCTCGTAGGCATCGCCGACTGCGCTGGTCCTGCTGCTGTTTTCTGCTCTGCTCATCAGTGTCTGAGACTGCGCATCTCCTGCTGCTGTTTTTTGCTCTGCTCGTCGGCGTCAGCGACTGCGCTGATCCTGCTGCTGTTTTCTGCTCTGCTCGTCGGCGTCTGCGACTGCGCATCTCCTGCTGCTGTTTTTTGCTCTGCTCGTCGGCGACTGCGCTGGTCCTGCTGCTGTTTTCTTCTCTGCTCATCGGCGTCGGCGACTGCGCTGGTCTTGCTGTTGTTTTCGTCTCTGCTCGTTCGTCGTCTGCGACTGTGCTGGTCCTGCTGCTGTTTTCTGCTCTGCTCGTCGGCGACTGCGCTGGTCCTGCTGCTGTTTTCTGTACTGCTCATCGGCGTCGGCGACTGTGCTGATCCTGCTGCTGTTTTCTGCTCTGCTCGTAGGCGTCGGCGACTGCGCTGGTCCTGCTGCTGTTTTCTGCACTGCTCATCGGCATCGGCGACTGCGCTGATCCTGCTGCTGTTTTCTGCTCTGCTCGTCGGCGACTGCGCTGGACCTGCTGCTGTTTTCTGCACTGCTCATCGGCGTCGGCTACTGCATTGATCCTGCTGCTGTTTTCTGCTCTGCTCATTGGCGTCTGCGACTGCGCTGATCCTGCTGCTGTTTTCTGCTCTGCTCGTCGGCGTCTGCGCATCTCCTGCTGCTGTTTTTTGCTCTGCTCATCGGCGTCGGCAACTGCGCTGATCCTGCTGCTGTTTTCTGCTCTGCTCATCGGCGTCAGGGACTGGGCTGATCCTGCTGCTGTTTTCTGCTGTGCTCATCTGCGTCAGCGAATGCGCTGATCCTGCTGCTGTTTCCTGCTCTGCTCTTCGCCGTCGGCGACTTTGCTGGTCCTGCTGTTGTTTTTTGCTCTGATCGCCGGCGTCAGCGACTGCGCTGGTCCTGCTGCTGTTTTCTTCTCTGCTCGTCGGCGTCTGCTCTGCTCGTCGGCATCTGCGCTGGTCCTCCTGCTGTTTTCTGCTCTGCTCGTCGGCGACTGCGCTGGTCCTGCTGTTGTTTTCGCCTCTGCTCGTCGGCGTCTGCTCTGCTCATCGGCGACTGCGACTGCGCTGGTCCTGCTGCTGTTTTCTGCTCTGCTCGTCGGCGTCAGCGACTGCGCTGACCTTGCTGCTGTTTTCTGCTGTGATCGTCTGCGACTGCGCATCTCCTGCTGCTGTTTTTTGCTCTGCTCGTCGGCGACTGCACTTGTCCTGCTGTTGTTTTCGCCTCTGCTCGTCGGCGTCTACGACTGCGCTGGTCCTGCTGCTGTTTTTTGCTCTTCTCGTCGGCGACTGCGCTGGTCCTGCTACTGTTTTCTGCACTGCTCATCGGCGTCGGCGACTGTGCTGATCCTGCTGCTGTTTTCTGCTCTGCTCGTAGGCGTTGGCGACTGCGCTTGACCTGCTGCTGTTTTCTGCACTGCTCATCAGCGTCGGCGACTGCGTTGATCCTGCTGCGGTTTTCTGCTCTGCTCGTCGGCGACTGCGCTGGTTCTGCTGTTGTTTTTGTCTCTGCTCGTCTGCGTCTGCTCTGCTCATCGGCGTCTGCGACTGCCCTGGTCCTGCTGCTGTTTTCTGCTCTGCTCGTAGGCGTCGGTGACTGCGCTGGTCATGCTGCTGTTTTCTGCACTGCTCATCGGCGTTGGCGACTGCGCTGGTCCTGCTGTTGTTTTCGCCTCTGCTCTTCGGCGTCTGTTCTGCTCATCGACTTCTGCGACTGCGCTGGTCCTGCTGCTGTTTTCTGCTCTGCTCGTCGGCGACTGCGCTGGTCCTGCTGCTGTTTTCTGCACTGTGCATTGGCGTCGGCGACTGCGCTGATCCTGCTGCTGTTTTCTGCTCTGCTCGTAGGCATCGCCGACTGCGCTGGTCCTGCTGCTGTTTTCTGCTCTGCTCATCAGTGTCTGAGACTGCACATCTCCTGCTGCTGTTTTTTGCTCTGCTCGTCGGCGTCGGCGACTGCGCTGATCCTGCTGCTATTTTCTGCTCTGCTCGTCGGCGTCGGCGACTGCGCTGGTTCTGCTGCTGTTTTCTGCTCTGCTTATCTGCGTCAGCGAATGCGCTGATCCTGCTGCTGTTTTTCCTCTGCTCGTCTGCGTCAGCGAATGCGCTGATCCTGCTGCTGTTTCCTGCTCTTCTCGTCGCCGTCGGCGACTGCGCTGGTCCTGCTGTTGTTTTCTGCACTGCTCATTGGCGTCTGCAACTGCGCATCTCCTGCTGCTTTTTCCTGCTCTGCTCGTCTGCGTCAGTGACTGCGCTGACCCTGCTGCTGTTTTCTGCTCTGATCGTCTGCGACTGCGCATCTCCTGCTGCTGTTTTTTGCTCTGCTCGTCGGCGTCAGCGACTGCGCTGATCCTGCTGCTGTTTTCTGCTCTGCTCGTCGGCGTCTGCGACTGCGCATCTCCTGCTGCTGTTTTTTGCTCTGCTCGTCGGCGACTGCGCTGGTCCTGCTGCTGTTTTCTTCTCTGCTCATCGGCGTCGGCGACTGCGCTGGTCTTGCTGTTGTTTTCGTCTCTGCTCGTTCGTCGTCTGCGACTGTGCTGGTCCTGCTGCTGTTTTCTGCTCTGCTCGTCGGCGACTGCGCTGGTCCTGCTGCTGTTTTCTGCACTGCTCATCGGCGTCGGCGACTGTGCTGATCCTGCTGCTGTTTTCTGCTCTGCTCGTAGGCGTCGGCGACTGCGCTGGTACTGCTGCTGTTTTCTGCACTGCTCATCGGCATCGGCGACTGCGCTGATCCTGCTGCTGTTTTCTGCTCTGCTCGTCGGCGACTGCGCTGGACCTGCTGCTGTTTTCTGCACTGCTCATCGGCGTCGGCTACTGCATTGATCCTGCTGCTGTTTTCTGCTCTGCTCATTGGCGTCTGCGACTGCGCTGATCCTGCTGCTGTTTTCTGCTCTGCTCGTCGGCGTCTGCGCATCTCCTGCTGCTGTTTTTTGCTCTGCTCATCGGCGTCGGCAACTGCGCTGATCCTGCTGCTGTTTTCTGCTCTGCTCATCGGCGTCAGGGACTGGGCTGATCCTGCTGCTGTTTTCTGCTGTGCTCATCTGCGTCAGCGAATGCGCTGATCCTGCTGCTGTTTCCTGCTCTGCTCTTCGCCGTCGGCGACTTTGCTGGTCCTGCTGTTGTTTTTTGCTCTGATCGCCGGCGTCAGCGACTGCGCTGGTCCTGCTGCTGTTTTCTTCTCTGCTCGTCGGCGTCTGCTCTGCTCGTCGGCATCTGCGCTGGTCCTGCTGCTGTTTTCTGCTCTGCTCGTCGGCGACTGCGCTGGTCCTGCTGTTGTTTTCGCCTCTGCTCGTCGGCGTCTGCTCTGCTCATCGGCGACTGCGACTGCGCTGGTCCTGCTTCTGTTTTCTGCTCTGCTCGTCGGCGTCAGCGACTGCGCTGACCCTGCTGCTGTTTTCTGCTGTGATCGTCTGCGACTGCGCATCTCCCGCTGCTGTTTTTTGCTCTGCTCGTCGGCGACTGCACTTGTCCTGCTGTTGTTTTCGCCTCTGCTCGTCGGCGTCTGCGACTGCGCTGGTCCTGCTGCTGTTTTTTGCTCTGCTCGTCTGCGTCAGCGAATGCGCTGATCCAGCTGCTGTTTCCTGCTCTGCTCGTCGCCGTCGGCGCCTGCGCTGGTCCTGCTGTTGTTTTCTGCTCTGATCGCCGGCCTTGGCGACTGCGCTGGTCCTGCTGGTGTTTTCTGCACTGCTGATCGGCGTCGGCGACTGCGCTGGTCCTGCTGTTGTTTTCGCCTCTGCTCGTCGGCGTCTGCGACTGCGCTGGTTCTGCTGCTGTTTTCTGCTCTGCTCGTCGGCGACTGCGTTGATCCTGCTGCTGTTTTCTGCTCTGCTCGTTGGCGTCTGCGACTGCGCATCTCCTGCCGCTTTTTTCTGCTCTGCTCGTCGGCGTCAGCGACTGTGCTGATCCTGCTGCTTTTTTCTGCTCTGCTCGTCGGCGTCTGCGAATGCGCTGATCCTGCTTCTGTTTCCTGCTCTGCTCGTCGCCGTCGGCGACTGCGCTGGTCCTGCTGTTGTTTTCTGCTCTGCTTTTCTGCGTCAGCGAATGCGCTGATCCTGCTGCTGTTTCCTGCTCTGCTCGTTGCCGTTGGCGACTGAGCTGGTCCTACTGTTGTTTTCTGCTCTGATTGTCGGCGACTGCGCTGGTCATGCTGCTGTTTCCTTCAATGCTTGTCGGCGTCTGCTCTGCTCGTCGGCGTCTGCGACTGCGCTGGTCCTGCTGCTGTTTTATGCTCTGCTCATCGGCGACTGCGCTGGTCCTGCTGCTGTTTTCTGCACTGCTCATCGGCGTCGGCGACTGCTCTGGCCCTGCTGTTTTTTTAGCCTCTGCTCGTTGGCGTCTGCGACTGCGCTGGTCCTGCTGCTGTTTTCTGCTCTGCTCGTCGGCGACTGCGCTGGTCCTGCTGCTGTTTTCTGCACTGCTCATCGGCGTCGGCGACTGCGCTGATCCTGCTGCTGTTTTCTGCTCTGCTCGTCGGCGACTGCGCTGGACCTGCTGCTGTTTTCTGCACTGCTCACCGGCGTCGGCGACTGCGTTGATCCTGTTGCTGTTTTCTGTTCTGCTCGTTGGCGTCTGCGACTGCGCATCTCCTGCCGCTGTTTTCTGCTCTGCTCGTCGGCGTCAGCGACTGCGCTGATCCTGCTGCTGTTTTCTGCTCTGCTCGTCGGCGTCTGCGACTGAGCATCTCCTGCTGCTGGTTTTTGCTCTGCTCGTCGGCGTCGGCGTCTGCGCTGATCCTGCTGCTGTTTTCTGATCTGCTCATCGGCGTCAGCGACTGGGCTGATCCTGCTGCTGTTTTCTGCTCTGCTCGTCTGCGTCAGCGAATACGCTGGTCCTGCTGTTGTTTTCTGCTCTGATCGCCGGCGTCGGCGACTGCGCTGGTCCTGCTGCTGTTTTCTTCCCTGCTCGTCGGCGTCTGCTGTGCTCGTCGGCGTCTGCGCTGGTCCTGCTGCTGTGTTCTGCTCTGCTCGTCGGCGACTGCGCTGGTCCTGCTCTTGTTTTCCCCTCTGCTCGTAGGCGTCTGCTCTGCTCATTGGCGTCTGCGACTGCGCATCTCCTGCTGCTTTTTTCTGCTCTGCTCGTCGGCGTCAGCGACTGCGCTGATCCTGCTGCTGTTTTCTGCTCTGCTCGTCGGCGTCTGTGACTGCGCATCAGCTGCTACTGTTTTCTGCTCTGCTCGTCAGCGTCTGTGACTGCGCATCAGCTGCTGCTGTTTTTTGCTCTGCTCGTCGGCGTCGGCGACTGCGCTGGTGCTGCTGTTGTTTTCGCCTCTGCTCGTTGGAGTCTGCGACTGCGCTGGTCCTGCTGCTGTTTTCTGCACTGCTCATCGGCGTCGGTGACTGTGCTGATCCTGCTGCTGTTTCCTGCTCTGCTCGTCGGCGACTGCGCTGATCCTGCTGCTGTTTTCTGCTCTGCTCATCGGCGTCGGCAACTGCCCTGATCCTGCTGCTGTTTTCTGCTCTGCTCATCGGCGTCAGGGACTGGGCTGATCCTGCTGCTGTTTTCTGCTGTGCTCGTCTGCGTCAGCGAATGCCCTGATCCTGCTGCTGTTTCCTGCTCTGCTCTTTGCCGTCGGTGACTTTGCTGGTCCTGCTGTTGTTTTCTGCTCTGATCGCCGGCGTCGGCGACTGCGCTGGTCCTGCTGCTGTTTTCTTCTCTGCTCGTCGGCGTCTGCTCTGCTCATCGGCATCTGTGAATGCGCTGGTCCTGCTGCTATTTTCTGCTCTGCTCGTTGGTGACTGCGCTGGTCCTGCTATTGTTTTCCGCTCTGCTCGTCGGCGACTGCGCTGGTCCTGCTGTTGTTTTCGCCTCTGCTCGTCGGCGTCTGCTCTGCTCATCGGCGTCTGCGAATGCGCTGGTCCTGCTGCTGTTTTCTGCTCTGCTCGTTGGTGACTGCGCTGGTCCTGCTGCTGTTTTCTGCACTGCTCATCGGCGTCCGCAACTGCGCTGATCCTACTGCTGTTTTCTGCTCTGCTCGTAGGCGTCGGCGACTGCGCTGGTCCTGCTGTTGTTTTCTGCACTGCTCATCGGCGTTGATGACTGCGTTGATCCTGCTGCTGTTTTCTGCTCTGCTCGTAGGCGTCGGCGACTGCGCTGGTCCTGCTGCTGTTTTCTTCTCTGCTCGTCGGCGTCTGCTCTGCTCGTTGGCGTCTGCGCTGGTCCTGCTGTTGTTTTCGCCTCTGCTCGTCGGCGTCTCCTCTGCTCATCGGCATCTGCGAATGCGCTGGTCCTGCTGCTATTTTCTGCTCTGCTCGTTGGTGACTGCGCTGGTCCTGCTATTGTTTTCCGCTCTGCTCGTCGGCGACTGCGCTGGTCCTGCTGTTGTTTTCGCCTCTGCTCGTCGGCGTCTGCTCTGCTCATCGGCGTCTGCGAATGCGCTGGTCCTGCTGCTGTTTTCTGCTCTGCTCGTTGGTGACTGCGCTGGTCCTGCTGCTATTTTCTGCACTGCTCATCGGCGTCCGCAACTGTGCCGATCCTACAGCTGTTTTCTGCTCTGCTCGTAGGCGTCGGCGACTGCGCTGGTCCTGCTGTTGTTTTCTGCACTGCTCATCGGCGTTGATGACTGCGTTGATCCTGCTGCTGTTTTCTGCTCTGCTCGTAGGCGTCGGCGAATGCGCTGGTCCTGCTGCTGATTTCTGCACTGCTCATCGGCGTCGGCGACTGCGCTGATCCTGCTGCTGTTTCTGCTCTGCTTGTCGGCGTCGCCGACTGCGCTGGTCCTGCTGCTGTTTTCTGCTCTACTCGTCGGCGACTGCGCTGGTCCTGCTGCTGTTTTCTGCACTGCTCGTTCGCATCTGAGACTGCGCAACTCCTGCTGCTTTTTTTTGCTCAGCTCGTCGGCGTCTGAGACTGCACATCTCCTGCTGCTGTTTTGTGCACTGCTCATCGGCGTCGGCGACTGTGCTGATCCTGCTGCTATTTTCTGCTCTTCTCGTAGGCGTCGGCGACTGCGCTTATCCTGCTGCTGTTTTCTGCACTGCTCATCGGCGTCGGCGACTGCGCCTATCCTGCTGCTGTTTTCTGCTCTGCTCGTCGGCGACTGCGCTGGTCCTGCTGCTGTTTTCTGCACTGCTCATCGGCGTCGGCGACTGCGTTGATCCTGCTAGTGTTTTCTGCTCTGCTCATTGTCGTCTGCGACTGCGCATCTCCTGCAGCTTTTTTCTGCTTTGCTCGTTGGCGTCAGCGACTGCGCTGATCCTGCTGCTGTTTTCTGCTCTGCTCGTCGGCGTCTGCGACTGCGCATCTCCTGCTGCTGTTGTTTGCTCTGCTCGTCGGCGTCGGCGACTGCGCTGATCCTGCTGCTTTTTTCTGCTCTGCTCTTCGGCGTCAGCGACTGGGCTGATCCTGCTGCTGTTTTCTGCTCTGCTCGTCTGCGTCAGTTAATGCGCTGATCCTGCTGCTGTTTCCTGCTCTGCTCGTCGCGGTCGGCGACTGCGCTGGTCCTGCTGTTGTTTTCTGCTCTGATCCCCGGCGTCGGCGACTGCGCTGGTCCTGCTGCTGTTTTCTTCTCTGCTCGTCGGCATCTGCGCTGGTCCTGCTGCTGTTTTCTGCTCTGCTCGTCGGCGACTGCGCTGGTCCTGCTGGTGTTTTCTGCACTGCTCATCGGCGTCGGCGACTGCGCTGGTCCTGCTTTTGTTTTCGCCTCTGCTCGTCGGCATCTGCTCTGCTCATTGTCGTCTGCGACTGCGCTCGTCCTGCTGCTGTTTTCTGCTCTGCTCGTCGGCGACTGCGCTGGTCCTGCTGCTGTTTTCTGCACTGCTCATCGGCGTCGGCGACTGCGCTGATCCTGCTGCTGTTTTCTGCTCTTCTCGTAGGCGTCGCCGACTGCGCTGGTCCTGCTGCTGTTTTACTGCTCTGCTCGTCGGCGACTGCGCTGGTCCTGCTGCTGTTTTCTGCACTGCTCAGCTGCGTCGGCAACTGCGCTGATCCTGCTGCTGTTTTCTGCTCTGCTCGTAGGGGTCGCCAACTGCGATGGTCCTGCTGCTGTTTTATGCTTTGCTCGTCGGCGTCTGCGTTGATCCTGCTGCTGTTTTCTGCTCTGCTCGTCGGCGACTGCGCTGGTCCTGCTGCTGTTTTCTGCACTGCTCATCGGCGTCGGTGACTGCGTTGATCCTGCTGCTGTTTTCTGCTCTGTTCGTAGGCATCGGCGACTGCGCTGGTCCTGCTGCTGTTTTCTGCACTGCTCATCGGCGTCGGTGACTGCGCTGGTCCTGCTGTTGTTTTCGCCTCTGCTCGTCGGCGTCTGCTCTGCTCATCGGCTTCTGCGACTGCGCTGATCCTGCTGCTATTTTCTTCTCTGCTCGTTGGTGTTAGCGACTGCGCTGATCCTGCTGCTGTTTTCTGCTCTGCTCGTCGGCGTCTGAGACTGCACATCTCATGCTGCTGTTTTTTGCTCTGTTCGTCGGCGTCGGCGACTGCGCTGATCCTGCTGCTCTTTTCTGCTCTGCTCGTCGGCGTCGGCGACTGCGCTGATCCTGCTGCAATTTTCTGCTCTGCTCATCGGCGTCGGCGACTGCGCTGGTCCTGCTGTTGTTTTCGCCTCTGCTCGTCTGCGTCTGCTCTGCTCGTCGGCATCTGCGACTGCGCTGGTCCTGCTGCTGTTTTCTGCTCTGCTCGTCGGCGACTGCGCTGGTCCTGCTGCTGTTTTCTGCACTGCTCATCGGCGTCGGCGACTGCACTGATCCTGCTGCAGTTTTCTGCTCTGCTCGTAGGCGTCGGTGACTGCGCAGGTCATGCTGCTGTTTTCTGCACTGCTCATCGGCGTCGGCGACTGCGCTGGTCCTGCTGTTGTTTTCGCCTCTGCTTGTCGGCGTCTGCTCTGCTCATCGGCGTCTGCGACTGCGCTGGTCCTGCTGCTGTTTTCTGCTCTGCTCGTCGGCGACTGCGCTGGTCCTGCTGCTGTTTTTTGCACTGCTCATTGGCGTCGGCGACTGCGCTGATCCTGCTGCTGTTTTCTGCTCTGCTCGTAGGCATCACCGACTGCGCTGGTCCTGCTGCTGTTTTCTGCTCTGCTCTTGGGCGACTGCGCTGGTCCTGCTGCATTTTTTTACTCTACTCGTCGGTGTCAGCGACTGCGCTGATCCTGCTGCTGTTTTCTGCTCTGCTCGTCAGTGTCTGAGACTGCACATCTCCTGCTGCTGTTTTTTGCTCTGCTAGTCGGCGTCGGCGACTGCGCTGATCCTGCTGCTATTTTCTGCTCTGCTCGTCGGCGTCGGCGACTGCACTGGTCCTGCTGCTGTTTTCTGCTCTGCTTGTCTGCGTCAGCGAATGCGCTGAGCCTGCTGCTGTTTTTTGCTCTGCTCGTCTGCGTCAGCGACTGCGCTGACCCTGCTGCTGTTTTCTGCTATGATCGTCTGCGACTGCGCATCTCCTGCTGCTGTTTTTTGCTCTGCTCATCGGCGTCAGCGACTGCGCTGATCCTGCTGCTGTTTTCTGCTCTGCTCGTCGGCGTCTGCGACTGCGCATCTCCTGCTGCTGTTTTTTCTTCTGCTCGTCGGCGACTGCGCTGGTCCTGCTGCTGTTTTCTTCTGTGCTCATCGGCGTCGGCGACTGTACTGGTCCTGCTGCTGTTTTCGGCACTGCTCGTTCGTCGTCTGCGACTGCGCTGGTCCTGCTGCTGTTTTCTGCTCTGCTCGTTGGCCACTGCGCTGGTCCTGCTGCTGTTTTCTGCACTGCTCATCGGCGTCGGCGTCTGTGCTGATCCTGCTGCTGTTTTCTGCTCTGCTCGTAGGCGTCGGCGACTGCGCTGGTCCTGCTGCTGTTTTCTGCACTGCTCATCGGCATCGGCGACTGCGCTGATCCTGCTGCTGTTTTCTGCTCTGCTCGTCGGCGACTGCCCTGGACCTGTTGCTGTTTTCTGCACTGCTCATCGGCATCGGCGACTGCGTTGATCCTGCTGCTGTTTTCTGCTCTGCTCGTTGGCGTCTGCGACTGCGCATCTCCTGGCGCTTTTTTCTGCTCTGCTCGTCGGAGTCTGCGACTGCGCATCCCCTGCTGCTGTTTTTTGCTCTGCTCGTCGGCGTCGGCAACTGCGCTGATCCTGCTGCTGTTTTCTGCTCTGCTCATCGGCGTCAGGGACTGGGCTGATCCTGCTGCTGTTTTCTGCTGTGCTCGTCTGCCTCAGCGAATGCGCTGATCCTGCTGCTGTTTCCTGCTCTGCTCTTCGCCGTCGGCGACTGCGCTGGTCCTGCTGCTGTTTTCTTCTCTGCTCGTTGGCGTCTGCTCTGCTCGGCGGCGTCTGCGCTGGTCCTGCTGCTGTTTTCTGCTCTGCTCGTCGGCGACTGCGCTGGTCCTGCTGTTGTTTTCGCCTCTGCTCGTCCGCGTCTGCTCTGCTCATCGGCGACTGCCACTGCGCTGGTCCTGCTGCTGTTTTCTGCTCTGCTCGTCTTCGTCAGCGACTGCGCTGACCCTGCTGCTGTTTTCTGCTGTGATCGTCTGCGACTGCGCATCTCCTGCTGCTGTTTTTTCCTCTGCTCGTCGGCGTCTGAGACTGCGTTGATCCTGCTGCTGTTTTCTGCTCTGCTCATCGGCGTCTGCGACTGCGCATCTCCTGCTGCTGTTTTTTAATCTGCTCGTCGGCGACTGCACTTGTCCTGCTGTTGTTTTCGCCTCTGCTCGTCGGCGTCTGCGACTGCGCTGGTCCTGCTGCTGTTTTTTGCTCTGCTCGTTGGCGACTGCGCTGGTCCTGCTGCTGTTTTCTGCACTGCTCATCGGCGTCGGCGACTGTGCTGATCCTGCTGCTTTTTTCTGCTCTGCTCGTAGGCGTTGGCGTCTGCGCTGGTCCTGCTGCTGTTTTCTGCACTGCTCATCGGCGTCGGCGACTGCGCTGATCCTGCTGCTGTTTTCTGCTCTGCTCCTCGGCGACTGCGCTGGACCTGCTGCTGTTTTCTGCACTGCTCATCGGCGTCGGCGACTGCGTTGATCCTGCTGTGGTTTTCTTCTCTGCTCGTCGGCGTCTGCTCTGCTCGTCGGCGTCTGCGCTGGTCCTGCTGCTGTTTTCTGCTCTGCTCGTCGGCGACTGCGCTGGTCCTGCTGTTGTTTTCGCCTCTGCTCGTCCGCGTCTGCTCTGCTCATCGGCGACTGCCACTGCGCTGGTCCTGCTGCTGTTTTCTGCTCTGCTCGTCTTCGTCAGCGACTGCGCTGACCCTGCTGCTGTTTTCTGCTGTGATCGTCTGCGACTGCGCATCTCCTGCTGCTGTTTTTTCCTCTGCTCGTCGGCGTCTGAGACTGCATTGATCCTGCTGCTGTTTTCTGCTCTGCTCATCGGCGTCTGCGACTGCGCATCTCCTGCTGCTGTTTTTTAATCTGCTCGTCGGCGACTGCACTTGTCCTGCTGTTGTTTTCGCCTCTGCTCGTCGGCGTCTGCGACTGCGCTGGTCCTGCTGCTGTTTTTTGCTCTGCTCGTTGGCGACTGCGCTGGTCCTGCTGCTGTTTTCTGCACTGCTCATCGGCGTCGGCGACTGTGCTGATCCTGCTGCTTTTTTCTGCTCTGCTCGTAGGCGTTGGCGTCTGCGCTGGTCCTGCTGCTGTTTTCTGCACTGCTCATCGGCGTCGGCGACTGCGCTGATCCTGCTGCTGTTTTCTGCTCTGCTCCTCGGCGACTGCGCTGGACCTGCTGCTGTTTTCTGCACTGCTCATCGGCGTCGGCGACTGCGTTGATCCTGCTGTGGTTTTCTGCTCTGCTCGTCGGCGACTGCGCTGGTCCTGCTGTTGTTTTTGCCTCTGCTCGTCGGCGTCTGCTCTGCTCATCGGCGTCTGCGACTGCGCTGGTCCTGCTGCTGTTTTCTGCTCTGCTCATCGGCGTCAGTGACTGGGCTGATCCTGCTGCTGTTTTCTGCTCTGCTCGTCTGCGTCAGCGAATGCGCTGATCCTGCTGCTGTTTCCTGCTCTGCTCGTCGCTGTCGGCGCCTGCGCTGGTCCTGCTGTTGTTTTCTGCTCTGATCGCCGGCGTTGGCGACTGCGCTGGTCCTGCTGTTGTTTTCTCCTCTGCTCGTCGGCGTCGCCTCTGCTCATCGGCATCTGCGACTGCGCTGGTCCTGCTGCTGTTTTCTGCTCTGCTCGTCGGCGACTGCGCTGATCCTGCTGCTGTTTTCTGCTCTGCTCGTCGGCGACTGCGCTGGTCCTTCTGCTGTTTTCTGCTCTGCTCGTTGGCGTCTGCGACTGCGCATCTCCTGCTACTTTTTTCTGCTCTGCTAGTCGGCGTCAGCGACTGCGCAGATCCTGCTGCTGTTTTCTGCTCTGCTCGTCGGCGTCTGCGACTGCACATCTCCTGCTGCTGTTTTTTGCTCTGCTCGTCGGTGTCGGCGACTGCGCTGATCCTGCTGCTTTTTTCTGCTCCGCTCATCGGCGTCAGCGAATGGGCTGATCCTGCTGCTGTTTTCTGCTCTGCTCATCTGCGTCAGCAAATGCGCTGATCCTGCTGCTGTTTCCTGCTCTGCTCGTCGCGGTCGGCGACTGCGCTGTCCGGCTGTTGTTTTCTGCTCTGATCGCCGGCGTCGGCGACTGCGCTGGTCCTGCTGCTGTTTTCTTCTCTGCTCTTCGGCGTCTGCTCTGCTCGTCGGCGTCTGTGACTGCGCTGGTCCTGCTGCTGTCTTCTGCTCTGCTCGTCGGCGACTGCGCTGGTCCTGCTGGTGTTTTCTGCACTGCTCATCGGCGTCGGCGACTGCGCTGGTCCTGCTGTTTTTTTCGCCTCTGCTCGTCGGCGTCTGCTCTGCTCATCGTCGTCTGCGACTGCGCTGGTCCTGCTGCTTTTTTCTGCTCTGCTCGTCGGTGACTGCGCTGGTCCTGCTGCTGTTTTCTGCACTGCTCATCGGCGTCGGTGACTGTGCTGATCCTGCTGCTGTTTTCTGCTCTGTTCGTAGGCGTCGCCGACTGCGCTGGTCCTGCTGCTGTTTTCTGCTCTGCTCGTCGGCGACTGCGCTGATCCTGCTGCTGTTTTCTGCTCTGCTCGTCGGCAACTGCGCTGGTCCTTCTGCTGTTTTCTGCTCTGCTCGTTTGCATCTGCGACTGCGCATCTCCTGCTACTTTTTTCTGCTCTGCTCGTCGGCGTCAGCGACTGCGCTGATCCTGCTGCTGTTTTCTTCTCTGCTCGTCGGCGTCTGCGACTGCGCATCTCCTGCTGCTGTTTTTTGCTCTGCTCGTCGGTGTCGGCGACTGCGCTGATCCTGCTGCTTTTTTCTGCTCCGCTCATCGGCGTCAGGAACTGGGCTGATCCTGCTGCTGTTTTCTGCTCTGCTCGTCTGCGTCAGCAAATGCGCTGATCCTGCTGCTGTTTCCTGCTCTGCTCGTCGCGGTCGGCGACTGCGCTGTCCGGCTGTTGTTTTCTGCTCTGATCGCCGGCGTCGGCGACTGCGCTGGTCCTGCTGCAGTTTTCTTCTCTGCTCTTCGGCGTCTGCTCTGCTCGTCGGCGTCTTAGACTGCGCTGGTCCTGCTGCTGTCTTCTGCTCTGCTCGTCGGCGACTGCGCTGGTCCTGCTGGTGTTTTCTGCACTGCTCATCGGCGTCGGCGACTGCGCTGGTCCTGCTGTTGTTTTCGCCTCTGCTCGTCGGCGTCTGCTCTGCTCATCGTCGTCTGCGACTGCGCTGGTCCTGCTGCTGTTTTCTGCTCTGCTCGTCGGTGACTGCGCTGGTCCTGCTGCTGTTTTCTGCACTGCTCATCGGCGTCGGTGACTGCGCTGATCCTGCTGCTGTTTTCTGCTCTGCTCGTAGGCGTCGCCGACTGCGCTGGTCCTGCGGCTGTTTTCTGCTCTGCTCGTCGGCGACTGCGTTGATCCTGCTGCTGTTTTCTGCTCTGCTCGTCGGCGACTGCGCTGGTCCTGCTGCTGTTTTCTCCACTGCTCATCGGCGTCGGTGACTGCGTTGATCCTGCTGCTGTTTTCAGCTCTGCTCGTAGGCGTCAGCGACTGCGCTGGTCCTGCTGCTAATTTCTGCACTGCTCATTGGCGTCGGCGACTGCGCTGGTCCTGCTGTTGTTTTCGCCTCTGCTCGTCGGCGTCTGCTCTGCTCATCGGCGTCTGCGACTGCGCTGGTCCTGCTGCTGTTTTCTGCTCTGCTCGTCGGCGACTGCGCTGGTCCTGCTGCAGTTTTCTGCACTGCTCATCGGCGTCGGTGACTGCGCTGATCCTGCTGCTGTTTTCTGCTCTGCTCGTAGGCGTCGCCGACTGCGCTGGTCCTGCTGCTGTTTTCTGCTTTACTCGTCGGCGACTGCGCTGGTCCTGCTGCTGTTTTCTTCACTGCTCATCGGCGTCGGCGACTGCGTTGATCCTGCTGCTGTTTTCTGCTCTGCTCGTTGGCGTCTGCGACTGCGCATCTCCTGCTGCTTTTTTCTGCTCTGCTCGTCGGCGTCAGCGACAGCGCTGATCCTGCTGCTGTTTTCTGCTTTGCTCGTCGGCGTCTGCGACTGCGCATCTCCTGCTGCTGTTTTTTGCTCTGCTCGTCGGCGACTGCGCTGATCCTGCTGCTATTTTCTGCTCTGCTCGTCGGCGTCGGCGACTGCGCTGGTCCTGCTGCTGTTTTCTGCTCTGCTCTTCTGCGTCAGCGAATGCGCTGATCCTGCTGCTGTTTCCTGCTCTGCTCGTCGCCGTCAGCGACTGCGCTGGTCCTGCTGTTGTTTTCTGCTTTGATCGTCAGCGTCGGCGACTGCGCTGGTCCTGCTGCTGTTTTCTTCTCTGCTCGTCTGTGTCTGCTCTGCTCGTCGGCGTCTGCGACTGCGCTGGTCCTGCTGCTGTTTTCTGCTCTGCTCGTCGGTGACTGCGCTGGTCCTACTGGTGTTTTCTGCACTGCTCATCGGCGTCGGCGACTGCGCTGATCCTGCTGCTGTTTTCTGCTCTGCTCGTAGGCGTCGGCGACTGCGCTGATCCTGCTGCTGTTTTCTGCTCTGCTCGTCGGCGTCAGCGACTGCGCTGATCCTGCTGCTGTTTTCTGCTCTGCTCGTCGGTGTCTGCGACTGCGCATCTCCTGCTGCTGTTTTTTGCTCTGCTCGTCGGCGACTGCGCTGATCCTGCTGCTATTTTCTGCTCTGCTCGTCGGCGTCGGCGACTGCGCTGGTCCTGCTGCTGTTTTCTGCTCTGCTCTTCTGCGTCAGAGAATGCGCTGATCCTGCTGCTGTTTCCTGCTCTGCTCGTCTGTGTCTGCTCTGCTCGTCGGCGTCTGCGACTGCGCTGGTCCTGCTGCTGTTTTCTGCTCTGCTCGTCGGCGACTGCGCTGGTCCTACTGGTGTTTTCTGCACTGCTCGTCGCCGTCAGCGACTGCGCTGGTCCTGCTGTTGTTTTCTGCTCTGATCGTCGGCGTCGGCGACTGCGCTGGTACTGCTGCTGTTTTCTTCTCTGCTCGTCGGTGTCTGCTCTGCTTGTCAGCCTCTGTGACTGCGCTGGTCCTGCTGCTGTTTTCTGCTCTGCTCATCGGCGACTGCGCTGGTCCTGCTGGTGTTTTCTGCACTGCTCATCGGCGTCGGCAACTGCGCTGGTCCTGCTGTTGTTTTCGCCTCTGCTCGTCGGCGTCTGCGACTTCGCTGGTCCTGCTGCTGTTTTCTGCTCTGCTCTTCGGCGACTGCGCTGGTCCTGCTGCTGTTTTCTGCACTGCTCATCGGCGTCGGCGACTGTGCTGATCCTGCTGCTGTTTTCTGCTCTGCTCGTAGGCGTCGGCGACTGCGCTGGTCCTGCTGCTGTTTTCTGCTCTGCTCGTCGGCGTCGGCGACTGCGTTGATCCTGCTGCTGTTTTCTGCTCTGCTCGTAGGCGTAGGCGTCGACCACTGCGCTGGTCCTGCTGCTGTTTTCTACACTGCTCATCGGCGTCGGTGACTGCGCTGATCCTGCTGCTGTTTTCTGCTCTGCTCGAAGGCGTCGCCGACTGCGCTTGTCCTGCTGCTGTTTTCTGCTCTGCTCGTCGGCGACTGCGTTGATCCTGCTGCTGTTTTCTGCTCTGCTCGTCGGCGACTGCGCTGGTCCTGCTGCTGATTTCTGCACTGCTCATCGGCGTCGGCAACTGCGCTGGTCCTGCTGTTGTTTTCGCCTCTGCTCGTCGGCGTCTGCTCTGCTCATCGGCGTCTGCGTCTGCGCTGGTCCTGCTGCTGTTTTCTGCTCTGCTTGTCGGCGTCAGCGACTGCGCTGACCCTGCTGCTGTTTTCTGCTCTGCTCATAGAAGTCGCCGACTGCGCTGGTCCTGCTGCTGTTTTCAGCTCTGCTCGTCGGTGACTGCGCTGGTCCTGCTGCTGTTTTCTGCACTGCTCATCGGCATCGGCGACTGCGTTGATCCTGCTGCTGTTTTCTGCTCTGCTCGTTGGCGTCTGCGACTGCGCATCTCCTGCTGCTTTTTTTGCTCTACTCGTCGGTGTCAGCGACTGCGCTGATCCTGCTGCTGTTTTCTGCTCTGCTCGTCGGCGTCGGTGACTGCGATGGTCCTGCTGCTGTTTTCTTCTCTGCTCGTCGGCGTCTGCTCTGCTCGTCGGTGTCTGCGACTGCGCTGGTCTTGCTGCTGTTTTCTCCTCTGCTCGTCGGCGACTGCTCTGGTCCTGCTGCTGTTTTCTGCACTGCTCATCGGAGTCGGCGACTGCGCTGATCCTGCTGCTGTTTTCTGCTCTGCTCGTAGGCGTCTGTGAATGCGATGATCCTGCTGCTGTTTTCTGCTCTGCTCGTAGGCGTCGCCGACTGCGCTGATCCTGCTGCTGTTTCCTGCTCTGCTCGTCGCTGTCGGCGACTGCGCTGGTCCTGCTGTTGTTTTCTGCTCTGATCGTCCTCGTCGGCGACTGCGATGGTCCTGCTGCTGTTTTCTTCTCTGTTCGTCGGCGTCTGCTCTGCTCGTCGGCGTCTGCGACTGCGCTGGTACTGCTGCTGTTTTCTGCACTGCTCATCGGCGTCGGCGACTGCACTGGTCCTGCTGTTGTTTTTGCCTCTGCTTGTCGGCTTCTGCGACTGCGCTTGTCCTCCTGCTGTTTTCTGCTCCTCTCGACGACGACTGCACTGGTCCTGCTGTTGTTTTCGCCTCTGCTCATCGGCGTCTGCGACTGTGCTGATCCTGCTGCTGTTTTCTGATCTGCTCGTAGGCGTTGGCGACTGCGCTAGTCATGCTGCTGTTTTCTGCACTGTTCATCGGCGTCTGTGACTGCGCTGGTCCTGCTGCTGTTTTCTGCTCTGATCGTCGGCGACTGCGCTGGTCCTGCTGCTGTTTTCTGCACTGCTCATCGGCGTCGGCGACTGCGTTGATCCTGCTGCTGTTTTCTGCTCTGCTCTTTGGCGTCTGCGACTGCGCATCTCATGCTGCTTTTTTCTGCTCTGCTCGTCGGCGTCAGTGACTGCGTTGACCCTGCTGCTGTTTTCTGCTCTGATCGTCTGCGACTGCGCATCTCCTGCTGCTGTTTTTTGCTCTGCTCGTCGGCGTCAGCGACTGTGCTGATCCTGCTGCTGTTTTCTGCCCTGCTCGTAGGCGTCGGCGACTGCGCTGATCCTGCTGCTGTTTTCTGCTCTGCTCGTTGGCGACTGCGCTGGACCTGCTGCTGTTTTCTGCACTGCTCATCGGCGTCGGCTACTGCGTTGATCCTGCTGCTGTTTTCTGCTCTGCTCGTTCGCGTCTGCGACTGCGCATCTCCTGCCGCTTTTTTCTGCTCTGCTCGTCGGCGTCAGCGATTGCGCTGATCCTGCTGCTGTTTTCTGCTCTGCTCGTCGGCGTCTGCGACTGCGCATCTCCCTCTGCTTTTTTTTTGCTCTGCTCGTCGGCGTCGGCGACTGCGCTGATCCTGCTGCTGTTTTCTTCTCTGCTCGTCGGCGACTGCGCTGGTCCTGCTGCTGTTTTCTGCACTGCTCATCGGCGTTGGCGACTGCGTTGATCCTGCTGCTGTTTTCTTCTCTGCTCATTGAGGTCTGCGACTGCGCATCTCCTGCTGATTTTTTCTGCTCTGCTCTGCTCGTCAGCGTCAGCGACTGCGCTGACCCTGCTGCTGTTTTCTGCTCTGCACGTCGGCGTCTGCGACTGCACATCTCCTGCTGCTGTTTTTTGCTCTGCACGTCGGCGACTGCGCTGATCCTGCTGCTGTTTTCTGCTCTGCTCATCGGCGTCGGCTACTGCGCTGATCCTGCTGCTGTTTTCTGCTCTGCTTGTCTGCGTCAGCGAATGCGCTGATCCTAATGCTGTTTCCTGCTCTGCTCGTCGCTGTCGGCAACTGCGCTAGTCCTGCTGCTGTTTTCTACTCTGCTCGTTGGCGTCTGCTCTGCTCGTCGGCGTCTGCGACTGCGCTGGTCCTGCTGCTGTATTCTGCTCTGCTCATCGGCGACTGCGCTGGTCCTGCTGGTGTTTTCTGCACTGCTCATCGGCGTCGGCGACTGCACTGGTCCTGCTGTTGTTTTCGCCTCTGCTCGTCGGCGTCTGCGACTGCAATGGTCCTGCTGCTGTTTTCTTCTCTGCTCGTCGGCGTCTGCTCTGCTCGTCGGTGTCTGCGACTGCGCTGGTCTTGCTGCTGTTTTCTCCTCTGCTCGTCGGCGACTGCTCTGGTCCTGCTGCTGTTTTCTGCACTGCTCATCGGAGTCGGCGACTGCGCTGATCCTGCTGCTGTTTTCTGCTCTGCTCGTAGGCGTCTGTGACTGCGATGATCCTGCTGCTGTTTTCTGCTCTGCTCGTAGGCGTCGCCGACTGCGCTGATCCTGCTGCTGTTTCCTGCTCTGCTCGTCGCTGTCGGCGACTGCGCTGGTCCTGCTGTTGTTTTCTGCTCTGATCGTCGTCGTCGGCGACTGCGATGGTCCTGAAGCTGTTTTCTTCTCTGTTCGTCGGCGTCTGCTCTGCTCGTCGGCGTCTGCGACTGCGCTGGTCCTGCTGCTGTTTTCTGCACTGCTCATCGGCGTCGGCGACTGCACTGGTCCTGCTGTTGTTTTCGCCTCTGCTCGTCGGCGTCTGCGACTGCGCTTGTCCTGCTGCTGTTTTCTGCTCCTCTCGACGGCGACTGCACTGGTCCTGCTGTTGTTTTCGCCTCTGCTCATCGGCGTCTGCAACTGTGCTGATCCTGCTGCTGTTTTCTGATCTGCTCGTAGGCGTTGGCGACTGCGCTAGTCATGCTGCTGTTTTCTGCACTGTTCATCGGCGTCTGTGACTGCGCTGGTCCTGCTGCTGTTTTCTGCTCTGATCGTCGGCGACTGCGCTGGTCCTGCTGCTGTTTTCTGCACTGCTCATCGGCGTCGGCGACTGCGTTGATCCTGCTGCTGTTTTCTGCTCTGCTCATTGGCGTCTGCGACTGCGCATCTCATGCTGCTTTTTTCTGCTCTGCTCGTCGGCGTCAGTGACTGCGTTGACCCTGCTGCTGTTTTCTGCTCTGATCGTCTGCGACTGCGCATCTCCTGCTGCTGTTTTTTGCTCTGCTCGTCGGCGTCAGCGACTGCGCTTATCCTGCTGCTGTTTTCTGCTCTGCTCGTCGGCGTCTGCCACTGCGCATCTCCTGCTGCTGTTTTTTGCTCTGCTCGTCGGCGACTGCGCTGATCCTTCTGCTGTTTTCTGCTCTGCTTGTCTGCGTCAGCGAATGCGCTGATCCTGCTGCTGTTTCCTTCTCTGCTCGTCGCCGTCGGCGACTGCCCTGGTCCTGCTGTTGTTTTCTGCTCTGATCGTCGGCGTCGGCGACTGCGCTGGTACTGCTGCTGTTTTCTTCTCTGCTCGTCGGTGTCTGCTCTGCTTGTCAGCGTCTGCGATTGCGCTGGTCCTGCTGCTGTTTTCTGCTCTGCTCATCGGCGACTGCGCTGGTCCTGCTGGTGTTTTCTGCACTGCTCATCGGCGTCGGCAACTGCGCTGGTCCTGCTGTTGTTTTCGCCTCTGCTCGTCGGCGTCTGCGACTTCGCTGGTCCTGCTGCTGTTTTCTGCTCTGCTCTTCGGCGACTGCGCTGGTCCTGCTGCTGTTTTCTGCACTGCTCATCGGCGTCGGCGACTGTGCTGATCCTGCTGCTGTTTTCTGCTCTGCTCGTAGGCGTCGGCGACTGCGCTGGTCCTGCTGCTGTTTTCTGCTCTGCTCGTCTGCGTCGGCGACTGCGTTGATCCTGCTGCTGTTTTCTGCTCTGCTCGTAGGCGTAGGCGTCGACCACTGCGCTGGTCCTGCTGCTGTTTTCTGCACTGCTCATCGGCGTCGGTGACTGCGCTGATCCTGCTGCTGTTTTCTGCTCTGCTCGTAGGCGTCGCCGACTGCGCTTGTCCTGCTGCTGTTTTCTTCTCTGCTCGTCGGCGACTGCGTTGATCCTGCTGCTGTTTTCTGCTCTGCTCGTCGGCGACTGCGCTGGTCCTGCTGCTGATTTCTGCACTGCTCATCGGCGTCGGGAACTGCGCTGGTCCTGCTGTTGTTTTCGCCTCTGCTCGTCGGCGTCTGCTCTGCTCATCGGCGTCTGCGACTGCGCTGGTCCTGCTGCTGTTTTCTGCTCTGCTTGTCGGCGTCAGCGACTGCGCTGACCCTGCTGCTGTTTTCTGCTCTGCTCATAGAAGTCGCCGACTGCGCTGGTCCTGCTGCTGTTTTCAGCTCTGCTCGTCGGTGACTGCGCTGGTCCTGCTGCTGTTTTCTGCACTGCTCATCGGCGTCGGCGACTGCGTTGATCCTGCTGCTGTTTTCTGCTCTGCTCGTTGGCGTCTGCGACTGCGCATCTCCTGCTGCTTTTTTAGCTCTACTCGTCGGTGTCAGCGACTGCGCTGATCCTGCTGCTGTTTTCTGCTCTGCTCGTCGGCGTCGGTGACTGCGATGGTCCTGCTGCTGTTTTCTTCTCTGCTCGTCGGCGTCTGCTCTGCTCGTCGGTGTCTGCGACTGCGCTGGTCTTGCTGCTGTTTTCTCCTCTGCTCGTCGGCGACTGCTCTGGTCCTGCTGCTGTTTTCTGCACTGCTCATCGGAGTCGGCGACTGCGCTGATCCTGCTGCTGTTTTCTGCTCTGCTCGTAGGCGTCTGTGACTGCGATGATCCTGCTGCTGTTTTCTGCTCTGCTCGTAGGCGTCGCCGACTGCGCTGATCCTGCTGCTGTTTCCTGCTCTGCTTGTCGCTGTCGGCGACTGCGCTGGTCCTGCTGTTGTTTTCTGCTCTGATCGTCCTCGTCGGCGACTGCGATGGTCCTGCTGCTGTTTTCTTCTCTGTTCGTCGGCGTCTGCTCTGCTCGTCGGCGTCTGCGACTGCGCTGGTCCTGCTGCTGTTTTCTGCACTGCTCATCGGCGTCGGCGACTGCACTGGTCCTGCTGTTGTTTTTGCCTCTGCTTGTCGGCGTCTGTGACTGTGCTTGTCCTGCTGCTGTTTTCTGCTCCTCTCGACGACGACTGCACTGGTCCTGCTGTTGTTTTCGCCTCTGCTCATCGGCGTCTGCGACTGTGCTGATCCTGCTGCTGTTTTCTGATCTGTTCGTAGGCGTTGGCGACTGCGCTAGTCATGCTGCTGTTTTCTGCACTGTTCATCGGCGTCTGTGACTGCGCTGGTCCTGCTGCTGTTTTCTGCTCTGATCGTCAGCGACTGCGCTGGTCCTGCTGCTGTTTTCTGCACTGCTCATCGGCGTCGGCGACTGCGTTGATCCTGCTGCTGTTTTCTGCTCTGCTCTTTGGCGTCTGCGACTGCGCATCTCATGCTGCTTTTTTCTGCTCTGCTCGTAGGCGTCAGTGACTGCGTTGACCCTGCTGCTGTTTTCTGCTCTGATCGTCTGCGACTGCGCATCTCCTGCTGCTGTTTTTTGCTCTGCTCGTCGGCGTCAGCGACTGTGCTGATCCTGCTGCTGTTTTCTGCCCTGCTCGTAGGCGTCGGCGACTGCGCTGATCCTGCTGCTGTTTTCTGCTCTGCTCGTTGGCGACTGCGCTGGACCTGCTGCTGTTTTCTGCACTGCTCATCGGCGTCGGCTACTGCGTTGATCCTGCTGCTGTTTTCTGCTCTGCTCGTTCGCGTCTGCGACTGCGCATCTCCTGCCGCTTTTTTCTGCTCTGCTCGTCGGCGTCAGCGATTGCGCTGATCCTGCTGCTGTTTTCTGCTCTGCTCGTCGGCGACTGCGCTGGTCCTGCTGCTGTTTTCTGCACTGCTCATCGGCGTTGGCGACTGCGTTGATCCTGCTGCTGTTTTCTGCTCTGCTCGTCGGCGTCTGCGACTGCGCATCTCCCTCTGCTTTTTTTTGCTCTGCTCGTCGGCGTCGGCGACTGCGCTGATCCTGCTGCTGTTTTCTGCTCTGCTCGTCGGCGACTGCGCTGGTCCTGCTGCTGTTTTCTGCACTGCTCATCGGCGTTGGCGACTGCGTTGATCCTGCTGCTGTTTTCTTCTCTGCTCATTGAGGTCTGCGACTGCGCATCTCCTGCTGCTTTTTTCTGCTCTGCTCTGCTCGTCAGCGTCAGCGACTGCGCTGACCCTGCTGCTGTTTTCTGCTCTGATCATCTGCGACTGCGCATCTCCTGCTGCTGTTTTTTTTCTCTGCTCGTCGGCGTCAGCGACTGCGCTGATCCTGCTGCTGTTTTCTGCTCTGCACGTCGGCGTCTGCGACTGCACATCTCCTGCTGCTGTTTTTTGCTCTGCACGTCGGCGACTGCGCTGATCCTGCTGCTGTTTTCTGCTCTGCTCATCGGCGTCGGCTACTGCGCTGATCCTGCTGCTGTTTTCTGCTCTGCTTGTCTGCGTCAGCGAATGCGCTGATCCTAATGCTGTTTCCTGCTCTGCTCGTCGCTGTCGGCGACTGCGCTGGTCCTGCTGCTGTTTTCTTCTCTGCTCGTCGGCGTCTGCTCTGCTCGTCGGCGTCTGCGACTGCGCTGGTCCTGCTGCTGTATTCTGCTCTGCTCATCGGCGACTGCGCTGGTCCTGCTGGTGTTTTCTGCACTGCTCATCGGCGTCGGCGACTGCACTGGTCCTGCTGTTGTTTTCGCCTCTGCTCGTCGGCGTCTGCGACTGCGATTATCCTGCTGCTGTTTTCTGCTCTGCTCGACGGCGACTGCGCGGGTCTTGCTGCTGTTTTCTGCACTGCTCATCAGCGTCGGCGACTGTACTGATCCTGCTGCTGTTTTCTGCTCTGCTCGTAGGCGTCGGCGACTGCGCTGGTCATGCTGCTTTTTTCTGCACTGCTCATCGGCGTCTGTGACCGCGCTGGTCCTGCTGCTGTTTTCTGCTCTGCTCGTACGCGAATGCACTGGTCCTGCTGCTGTTTTCTGCACTGCTCATGTGCGTCGGCGACTGCGTTGATCCTGCTGCTGTTTTCTGCTCTGCTCATTGGCGTCTGCGACTGCACATCTCCTGATGCTGTTTTTTGCTCTGCTCGTCGGCGTCAGTGACTGCGCTTATCCTGTTGATTTTTTCTGCTCTGCTCGTCGGTGTCTGCGACTGCGCATCTCCTGCTGCTGTTTTTTGCTCTGCTCGTCGGTGACTGCGCTGGTCCTGCTGCTGTTTTCTGCTCTGCTCATCGGCGTCGGCTACTGCGCTGATCCTTCTGCTGTTTTCTGCTCTGCTTGTCTGCGTCAGTGAATGCGGTGATCCTGCTGCTGTTTCCTGCTCTGCTCGTCGCCGTCGGCGACTGCGCTGGTCCTGCTGTTGTTTTCTGCTCTGATCGTCGGCGTCGGCGACTGCGCTGGTCCTGCTGCTGTTTTCTTCTCTGCTCGTCGGCGTCTGCTCTGCTCGTCGGCGTCTGTGACTGCGCATCTCCTGCTGCTGTTTTTTGCTCTGCTCGTCGGCGTTGGCGACTGCGCTGATCCTGCTGCTGTTTTCTGCTCTGCTCGTCGGCGACTGCGCTGGACCTGCTGCTGTTTTCTGCACTGCTCATCGGCGTCGGCGACTGCGTTTATCCTGCTGCTGTTTTCTGCTCTGCTCGTTGGCGTCTGCGACGGCGCATCTCCTGCCGCTTTTTTCTGCTCTGCTCGTCGGCGTCAGCGACAGCGCTGATCCTGCTGCTGTTTTCTGCTCTGCTCGTCGGCGTCTGCGACTGCGCATGTCCTGCTGCTGTTTTTTTGCTCTGCTCTTCGGCGACTGCGCTGATCCTGCTGCTGTTTTCTGCTCTGCTCATTGGCGTCAGCGACTGGGCTGATCCTGCAGCTGTTTTCTGCTCTGCTCGTCTGCGTCAGCGAATGCGCTGATCCTGCTGCTGTTTTATGCACTGCTCGTTGGCGTCTGCGACTGTGCATCTCCTGCCGATTTTTTCTGCTCTGCTGGTCGGCGTCAGCGACTGGGCTGGTCCTGCTGTTGTTTTCTGCTCTGATCACCGGCGTCGGCGACTGCGCTGGTCCTGCTGCTGTTTTCATCTCTGCTCGTCGGCGCCTGCTCTGCTCGTCGTCGTCTGCGCTGGTCCTGCTGCTGTTTTCTGCTCTGCTCGTCGGCGACTGCTCTGGTCCTGCAGTTGTTTTCGCCTCTGCTCATCGGCGTCTGCTCTGCTCATCGGCGTCTGCGACTGCGCTGGTCATGCTGCTGTTTTCTGCTCTGCTCGTTGGCGTCAGTGACTGCGCTGACCCTGCTGCTGATTTCTGCTCTGATCGTCTGCGACTGCGCATCTCCTGCTGCTGTTTTTTGCTCTGCTCGTCTGTGTCAGCGACTGCGCTGATCCTGCTGCTGTTTTCTGCTCTGCTCGTCGGTGTCTGCGACTGCGCTGTTCCTGCTGCTGTTTTCTGCTCTGCTCGTCGGCGACTGCGCTGATCCTGCTGCTGTTTTCTGCTCTGCTCGTAGGCGTCGGCGACTGCGCTGGTCCTCCTGCTGTTTTCTGCACTGCTCATCGGCGTCGGCGACTGCGCCGATCCTGCTGCTGTTTTCTGCTCTGCTCGTAGGCGTGGCCGACTGCGCTGGTCCTGCTGCTGTTTTCTGCTCTGCTCGTCGGCGACTGCGCTGGTCCTGCTGCTGTTTTCTTCACTGCTCATCGGCGTCGGCGACTGCGCTGATCCTGCTGCTGTTTTCTGCACTGCTCGTCGGTGTCAGCGACTACGCTGATCCTGCTGCTGTTTTCTGCTCTGCTCATCGGCGTCTGCGACTGCGCTGGTCCTGCTGCTGTTTTTTGCTCTGCTCGTCGGCATCGGTGACTGCGCTGATCCTGCTGCTGCTTTCTGCTCTGCTCGTCGGAGTCTGCGACTGCGCCCGTCCTGCTGCTGTTTTCTGCTCTGCTCATCAGCGTCTGCGAGTGCGCTGGTCCTGCTGCTGTTTTTTGATCTGCTTGTCTGCGTCGGTGACTGCGCTGATCATGCTGTTGTTATCTGCTCTGATCGTCGGCGTCGGCGACTGCGCCGGTCCTGCTGTTGTTTTCTGCTCTGCTCATCGGGCGTCTGCTACTGCGCTGATCCTGCTGCTATTTTCTGCTCTGCTCATCGGCGTCAGCGACTGGGCTGATCCTGCTGCTGTTTTCTGCTCTGCTCGTCTGCGTCAGCGAATGGGCTGATCCTGCTGCTGTTTTCTGCTCTGCTCGTCGCCGTCAGCGCTGATCCTGCTGCTGTTTCCTGCTCTGCTCGTCGCCGTCGGCGACTGCGCTGGTCCTGCTGTTGTTTTCTTCTCTGCTCGTCGGCGTCTGCTCTGCTCTTCGGCGTCAGCGACTGCGCTGGTCCTGCTGCTGTTTTCTGCTCTGCTCGTCGGTGACTGCGCTGGTCCTTGCACTGTTTTTTGCTCTGCTCGTCGGCGTCGGCGACTGCGTAGATCCTGCTGCTGCTTTCTGCTCTGCTCGTCGGAGTCTGCGACTGCACTGGTCCTGCTGCTGTTTTCTGCTCTGCTCGTCGGCATCAGCGACTGCGCTGATGCTGTTTTCTGCTCTGCTCGTCGAGGTCAGCAACTGCGCTGATCCTGCTGCTGTTTTCTGCTCTTCTCATCGCCGTCGGCGACTGCGCTCGTCCTGCTGTTGTTTTCTGCTCTGATCGTCGGCGTCGGCGACTGCGCTGGTCGTGCTGCTGTTTTCTGCTCTGCTCGTTGGCTACTGCACTGATCCTGCTGCTGTTTTCTGCTCTGCTCGTCACCGTCGGCGACTGTGCTGGTCCTGCTGTTGTTTTCTGCTCTGATCATCAGCGTCGGCGACTGCGCTGGTCCTGCTGCTGTTTTCTTCTCTGCTCGTCGGCGTCTGCTCTGCTCGTTGGTGTCTGCGACTGCGCTGGGCCTGCTGCTGTTTTCTGCTCTGCTCGTCGGCGACTGCGCTGGTACTGCTGTTGTTTTCGCCTCTGCTCGTCGGCGTCTGCGACTGCGCTGGTCCTGCTGCTGTTTTCTGCTCTGCTCGTCGGCGACTGTGCTGATCCTGCTGCTGTTTTCTGCCCTGCTCGTAGGCGTCGGCGACTGCGCTGATCCTGCTGCTGTTTTCTGCTCTGCTCGTTGGCGACTGCGCTGGACCTGCTGCTGTTTTCTGCACTGCTCATCGGCGTCGGCTACTGCGTTGATCCTGCTGCTGTTTTCTGCTCTGCTCGTTCGCGTCTGCGACTGCGCATCTCCTGCCGCTTTTTTCTGCTCTGCTCGTCGGCGTCAGCGACTGCGCTGATCCTGCTGCTGTTTTCTGCTCTGCTCGTCGGCGTCTGCGACTGCGCATCTCCCTCTGCTTTTTTTTGTTCTGCTCGTCGGCGTCGGCGACTGCGCTGATCCTGCTGCTGTTTTCTGCTCTGCTCGTCGGCGACTGCGCTGGTCCTGCTGCTGTTTTCTGCACTGCTCATCGGCGTTGGCGACTGCGTTGATCCTGCTGCTGTTTTCTTCTCTGCTCATTGAGGTCTGCGACTGCGCCCGTCCTGCTGCTGTTTTCTGCTCTGCTCATCAGCGTCTGCGAGTGCGCTGGTCCTGCTGCTGTTTTTTGCTCTGCTTGTCGGCGTCGGTGACTGCGCTGATCATGCTGTTGTTATCTGCTCTGATCGTCGGCGTCGGCGACTGCGCCGGTCCTGCTGTTGTTTTCTGCTCTGCTCATCGGGCGTCTGCTACTGCGCTGATCCTGCTGCTATTTTCTGCTCTGCTCATCGGCGTCAGCGACTGGGCTGATACTGCTGCTGTTTTCTGCTCTGCTCGTCTGCGTCAGCGAATGGGCTGATCCTGCTGCTGTTTTCTGCTCTGCTCGTCGCCGTCAGCGCTGATCCTGCTGCTGTTTCCTGCTCTGCTCGTCGCCGTCGGCGACTGCGCTGGTCCTGCTGTTGTTTTCTTCTCTGCTCGTCGGCGTCTGCTCTGCTCTTCGGCGTCAGCGACTGCGCTGGTCCTGCTGCTGTTTTCTGCTCTGCTCGTCGGTGACTGCGCTGGTCCTTGCACTGTTTTTTGCTCTGCTCGTCGGCGTCGGCGACTGCGTAGATCCTGCTGCTGCTTTCTGCTCTGCTCGTCGGAGTCTGCGACTGCACTGGTCCTGCTGCTGTTTTCTGCTCTGCTCGTCGGCATCAGCGACTGCGCTGATGCTGTTTTCTGCTCTGCTCGTCGAGGTCAGCAACTGCGCTGATCCTGCTGCTGTTTTCTGCTCTTCTCATCGCCGTCGGCGACTGCGCTCGTCCTGCTGTTGTTTTCTGCTCTGATCGTCGGCGTCGGCGACTGCGCTGGTCGTGCTGCTGTTTTCTGCTCTGCTCGTTGGCTACTGCACTGATCCTGCTGCTGTTTTCTGCTCTGCTCGTCACCGTCGGCGACTGTGCTGGTCCTGCTGTTGTTTTCTGCTCTGAACATCAGCGTCGGCGACTGCGCTGGTCCTGCTGCTGTTTTCTTCTCTGCTCGTCGGCGTCTGCTCTGCTCGTTGGTGTCTGCGACTGCGCTGGGCCTGCTGCTGTTTTCTGCTCTGCTCGTTGGCGACTGCGCCTGTACTGCTGTTGTTTTCGCCTCTGCTCGTCGGCGTCTGCGACTGCGCTGGTCCTGCTGCTGTTTTCTGCTCTGCTCGTCGGCGACTGTGCTGATCCTGCTGCTGTTTTCTGCCCTGCTCGTAGGCGTCGGCGACTGCGCTGATCCTGCTGCTGTTTTCTGCTCTGCTCGTTGGCGACTGCGCTGGACCTGCTGCTGTTTTCTGCACTGCTCATCGGCGTCGGCTACTGCGTTGATCCTGCTGCTGTTTTCTGCTCTGCTCGTTCGCGTCTGCGACTGCGCATCTCCTGCCGCTTTTTTCTGCTCTGCTCGTCGGCGTCAGCGACTGCGCTGATCCTGCTGCTGTTTTCTGCTCTGCTCGTCGGCGTCTGCGACTGCGCATCTCCCTCTGCTTTTTTTTGCTCTGCTCGTCGGCGTCGGCGACTGCGCTGATCCTGCTGCTGTTTTCTGCTCTGCTCGTCGGCGACTGCGCTGGTCCTGCTGCTGTTTTCTGCACTGCTCATCGGCGTTGGCGACTGCGTTGATCCTGCTGCTGTTTTCTTCTCTGCTCATTGAGGTCTGCGACTGCGCATCTCCTGCTGCTTTTTTCTGCTCTGCTCTGCTCGTCAGCGTCAGCGACTGCGCTGACCCTGCTGCTGTTTTCTGCTCTGATCATCTGCGACTGCGCATCTCCTGCTGCTGTTTTTTTCTCTGCTCGTCGGCGTCAGCGACTGCGCTGATCCTGCTGCTGTTTTCTGCTCTGCACGTCGGCGTCTGCGACTGCACATCTCCTGCTGCTGTTTTTTGCTCTGCACGTCGGCGACTGCGCTGATCCTGCTGCTGTTTTCTGCTCTGCTCATCGGCGTCGGCTACTGTGCTGATCCTGCTGCTGTTTTCTGCTCTGCTTGTCTGCGTCAGCGAATGCGCTGATCCTGATGCTGTTTCCTGCTCTGCTCGTCGCTGTCGGCGACTGCGCTGGTCCTGCTGCTGTTTTCTTCTCTGCTCGTCGGCGTCTGCTCTGCTCGTCGGCGTCTGCGACTGCGCTGGTCCTGCTGCTGTATTCTGCTCTGCTCATCGGCGACTGCGCTGGTCCTGCTGGTGTTTTCTGCACTGCTCATCGGCGTCGGCGACTGCACTGGTCCTGCTGTTGTTTTCGCCTCTGCTCGTCGGCGTCTGCGACTGCAATGGTCCTGCTGCTGTTTTCTTCTCTGCTCGTCGGCGTCTGCTCTGCTCGTCGGTGTCTGCGACTGCGCTGGTCTTGCTGCTGTTTTCTCCTCTGCTCGTCGGCGACTGCTCTGGTCCTGCTGCTGTTTTCTGCACTGCTCATCGGAGTCGGCGACTGCGCTGATCCTGCTGCTGTTTTCTGCTCTGCTCGTAGGCGTCTGTGACTATGATGATCCTGCTGCTGTTTTCTGCTCTGCTCGTAGGCGTCGCCGACTGCGCTGATCCTGCTGCTGTTTCCTGCTCTGCTCGTCGCTGTCGGCGACTGCGCTGGTCCTGCTGTTGTTTTCTGCTCTGATCGTCGTCGTCGGCGACTGCGATGGTCCTGCTGCTGTTTTCTTCTCTGTTCGTCGGCGTCTGCTCTGCTCGTCGGCGTCTGCGACTGCGCTGGTCCTGCTGCTGTTTTCTGCACTGCTCATCGGCGTCGGCGACTGCACTGGTCCTGCTGTTGTTTTCGCCTCTGCTCGTCGGCGTCTGCGACTGCGCTTGTCCTGCTGCTGTTTTCTGCTCCTCTCGACGGCGACTGCACTGGTCCTGCTGTTGTTTTCGCCTCTGCTCATCGGCGTCTGCAACTGTGCTGATCCTGCTGCTGTTTTCTGATCTGCTCGTAGGCGTTGGCGACTGCGCTAGTCATGCTGCTGTTTTCTGCACTGTTCATCGGTGTCTGTGACTGCGCTGGTCCTGCTGCTGTTTTCTGCTCTGATCGTCGGCGACTGCGCTGGTCCTGCTGCTGTTTTCTGCACTGCTCATCGGCGTCGGCGACTGCGTTGATCCTGCTGCTGTTTTCTGCTCTGCTCATTGGCGTCTGCGACTGCGCATCTCATGCTGCTTTTTTCTGCTCTGCTCGTCGGCGTCAGTGACTGCGTTGACCCTGCTGCTGTTTTCTGCTCTGATCGTCTGCGACTGCGCATCTCCTGCTGCTGTTTTTTGCTCTGCTCGTCGGCGTCAGCGACTGCGCTTATCCTGCTGCTGTTTTCTGCTCTGCTCGTCGGCGTCTGCCACTGCACATCTCCTGCTGCTGTTTTTTGCTCTGCTCGTCGGCGACTGCGCTGATCCTTCTGCTGTTTTCTGCTCTGCTTGTCTGCGTCAGCGAATGCGCTGATCCTGCTGCTGTTTCCTTCTCTGCTCGTCGCCGTCGGCGACTGCCCTGGTCCTGCTGTTGTTTTCTGCTCTGATCGTCGGCGTCGGCGACTGCGCTGGTACTGCTGCTGTTTTCTTCTCTGCTCGTCGGTGTCTGCTCTGCTTGTCAGCGTCTGCGACTGCGCTGGTCCTGCTGCTGTTTTCTGCTCTGCTCATCGGCGACTGCGCTGGTCCTGCTGGTGTTTTCTGCACTGCTCATCGGCGTCGGCAACTGCGCTGGTCCTGCTGTTGTTTTCGCCTCTGCTCGTCGGCGTCTGCGACTTCGCTGGTCCTGCTGCTGTTTTCTGCTCTGCTCTTCGGCGACTGCGCTGGTCCTGCTGCTGTTTTCTGCACTGCTCATCGGCGTCGGCGACTGTGCTGATCCTGCTGCTGTTTTCTGCTCTGCTCGTAGGCGTCGGCGACTGCGCTGGTCCTGCTGCTGTTTTCTGCTCTGCTCGTCTGCGTCGGCGACTGCGTTGATCCTGCTGCTGTTTTCTGCTCTGCTCGTAGGCGTAGGCGTCGACCACTGCGCTGGTCCTGCTGCTGTTTTCTGCACTGCTCATCGGCGTCGGTGACTGCGCTGATCCTGCTGCTGTTTTCTGCTCTGCTCGTAGGCGTCGCCGTCTGCGCTTGTCCTGCTGCTGTTTTCTTCTCTGCTCGTCGGCGACTGCGTTGATCCTGCTGCTGTTTTCTGCTCTGCTCGTCGGCGACTGCGCTGGTCCTGCTGCTGATTTCTGCACTGCTCATCGGCGTCGGGAACTGCGCTGGTCCTGCTGTTGTTTTCGCCTCTGCTCGTCGGCGTCTGCTCTGCTCATCGGCGTCTGCGACTGCGCTGGTCCTGCTGCTGTTTTCTGCTCTGCTTGTCGGCGTCAGCGACTGCGCTGACCCTGCTGCTGTTTTCTGCTCTGCTCATTGAAGTCGCCGACTGCGCTGGTCCTGCTGCTGTTTTCAGCTCTGCTCGTCGGTGACTGCGCTGGTCCTGCTGCTGTTTTCTGCACTGCTCATCGGCGTCGGCGACTGCGTTGATCCTGCTGCTGTTTTCTGCTCTGCTCGTTGGCGTCTGCGACTGCGCATCTCCTGCTGCTTTTTTAGCTCTACTCGTCGGTGTCAGCGACTGCGCTGATCCTGCTGCTGTTTTCTGCTCTGCTCGTCGGCGTCGGTGACTGCGATGGTCCTGCTGCTGTTTTCTTCTCTGCTCGTCGGCGTCTGCTCTGCTCGTCGGTGTCTGCGACTGCGCTGGTCTTGCTGCTGTTTTCTCCTCTGCTCGTCGGCGACTGCTCTGGTCCTGCTGCTGTTTTCTGCACTGCTCATCGGAGTCGGCGACTGCGCTGATCCTGCTGCTGTTTTCTGCTCTGCTCGTAGGCGTCTGTGACTGCGATGATCCTGCTGCTGTTTTCTGCTCTGCTCGTAGGCGTCGCCGACTGCGCTGATCCTGCTGCTGTTTCCTGCTCTGCTCGTCGCTGTCGGCGACTGCGCTGGTCCTGCTGTTGTTTTCTGCTCTGATCGTCCTCGTCGGCGACTGCGATGGTCCTGCTGCTGTTTTCTTCTCTGTTCGTCGGCGTCATCTCTGCTCGTCGGCGTCTGCGACTGCGCTGGTCCTGCTGCTGTTTTCTGCACTGCTCATCGGCGTCGGCGACTGCACTGGTCCTGCTGTTGTTTTTGCCTCTGCTTGTCGGCGTCTGCGACTGCGCTTGTCCTGCTGCTGTTTTCTGCTCCTCTCGACGACGACTGCACTGGTCCTGCTGTTGTTTTCGCCTCTGCTCATCGGCGTCTGCGACTGTGCTGATCCTGCTGCTGTTTTCTGATCTGTTCGTAGGCGTTGGCGACTGCGCTAGTCATGCTGCTGTTTTCTGCACTGTTCATCGGCGTCTGTGACTGCGCTGGTCCTGCTGCTGTTTTCTGCTCTGATCGTCGGCGACTGCGCTGGTCCTGCTGCTGTTTTCTGCACTGCTCATCGGCGTCGGCGACTGCGTTGATCCTGCTGCTGTTTTCTGCTCTGCTCTTTGGCGTCTGCGACTGCGCATCTCATGCTGCTTTTTTCTGCTCTGCTCGTAGGCGTCAGTGACTGCGTTGACCCTGCTGCTGTTTTCTGCTCTGATCGTCTGCGACTGCGCATCTCCTGCTGCTGTTTTTTGCTCTGCTCGTCGGCGTCAGCGACTGTGCTGATCCTGCTGCTGTTTTCTGCCCTGCTCGTAGGCGTCGGCGACTGCGCTGATCCTGCTGCTGTTTTCTGCTCTGCTCGTTGGCGACTGCGCTGGACCTGCTGCTGTTTTCTGCACTGCTCATCGGCGTCGGCTACTGCGTTGATCCTGCTGCTGTTTTCTGCTCTGCTCGTTCGCGTCTGCGACTGCGCATCTCCTGCCGCTTTTTTCTGCTCTGCTCGTCGGCGTCAGCGATTGCGCTGATCCTGCTGCTGTTTTCTGCTCTGCTCGTCGGCGACTGCGCTGGTCCTGCTGCTGTTTTCTGCACTGCTCATCGGCGTTGGCGACTGCGTTGATCCTGCTGCTGTTTTCTGCTCTGCTCGTCGGCGTCTGCGACTGCGCATCTCCCTCTGCTTTTTTTTGCTCTGCTCGTCGGCGTCGGCGACTGCGCTGATCCTGCTGCTGTTTTCTGCTCTGCTCGTCGGCGACTGCGCTGGTCCTGCTGCTGTTTTCTGCACTGCTCATCGGCGTTGGCGACTGCGTTGATCCTGCTGCTGTTTTCTTCTCTGCTCATTGAGGTCTGCGACTGCGCATCTCCTGCTGCTTTTTTCTGCTCTGCTCTGCTCGTCAGCGTCAGCGACTGCGCTGACCCTGCTGCTGTTTTCTGCTCTGATCATCTGCGACTGCGCATCTCCTGCTGCTGTTTTTTTCTCTGCTCGTCGGCGTCAGCGACTGCGCTGATCCTGCTGCTGTTTTCTGCTCTGCACGTCGGCGTCTGCGACTGCACATCTCCTGCTGCTGTTTTTTGCTCTGCACGTCGGCGACTGCGCTGATCCTGCTGCTGTTTTCTGCTCTGCTCATCGGCGTCGGCTACTGCGCTGATCCTGCTGCTGTTTTCTGCTCTGCTTGTCTGCGTCAGCGAATGCGCTGATCCTAATGCTGTTTCCTGCTCTGCTCGTCGCTGTCGGCGACTGCGCTGGTCCTGCTGCTGTTTTCTTCTCTGCTCGTCGGCGTCTGCTCTGCTCGTCGGCGTCTGCGACTGCGCTGGTCCTGCTGCTGTATTCTGCTCTGCTCATCGGCGACTGCGCTGGTCCTGCTGGTGTTTTCTGCACTGCTCATCGGCGTCGGCGACTGCACTGGTCCTGCTGTTGTTTTCGCCTCTGCTCGTCGGCGTCTGCGACTGCGATTATCCTGCTGCTGTTTTCTGCTCTGCTCGACGGCGACTGCGCGGGTCTTGCTGCTGTTTTCTGCACTGCTCATCAGCGTCGGCGACTGTACTGATCCTGCTGCTGTTTTCTGCTCTGCTCGTAGGCGTCGGCGACTGCGCTGGTCATGCTGCTTTTTTCTGCACTGCTCATCGGCGTCTGTGACCGCGCTGGTCCTGCTGCTGTTTTCTGCTCTGCTCGTACGCGAATGCACTGGTCCTGCTGCTGTTTTCTGCACTGCTCATGTGCGTCGGCGACTGCGTTGATCCTGCTGCTGTTTTCTGCTCTGCTCATTGGCGTCTGCGACTGCACATCTCCTGATGCTGTTTTTTGCTCTGCTCGTCGGCGTCAGTGACTGCGCTTATCCTGCTGATTTTTTCTGCTCTGCTCGTCGGTGTCTGCGACTGCGCATCTCCTGCTGCTGTTTTTTGCTCTGCTCGTCGGTGACTGCGCTGGTCCTGCTGCTGTTTTCTGCTCTGCTCATCGGCGTCGGCTACTGCGCTGATCCTTCTGCTGTTTTCTGCTCTGCTTGTCTGCGTCAGTGAATGCGGTGATCCTGCTGCTGTTTCCTGCTCTGCTCGTCGCCGTCGGCGACTGCGCTGGTCCTGCTGTTGTTTTCTGCTCTGATCGTCGGCGTCGGCGACTGCGCTGGTCCTGCTGCTGTTTTCTTCTCTGCTCGTCGGCGTCTGCTCTGCTCGTCGGCGTCTGTGACTGCGCATCTCCTGCTGCTGTTTTTTGCTCTGCTCGTCGGCGTTGGCGACTGCGCTGATCCTGCTGCTGTTTTCTGCTCTGCTCGTCGGCGACTGCGCTGGACCTGCTGCTGTTTTCTGCACTGCTCATCGGCGTCGGCGACTGCGTTTATCCTGCTGCTGTTTTCTGCTCTGCTCGTTGGCGTCTGCGACGGCGCATCTCCTGCCGCTTTTTTCTGCTCTGCTCGTCGGCGTCAGCGACAGCGCTGATCCTGCTGCTGTTTTCTGCTCTGCTCGTCGGCGTCTGCGACTGCGCATGTCCTGCTGCTGTTTTTTTGCTCTGCTCTTCGGCGACTGCGCTGATCCTGCTGCTGTTTTCTGCTCTGCTCATTGGCGTCAGCGACTGGGCTGATCCTGCAGCTGTTTTCTGCTCTGCTCGTCTGCGTCAGCGAATGCGCTGATCCTGCTGCTGTTTTATGCACTGCTCGTTGGCGTCTGCGACTGTGCATCTCCTGCCGATTTTTTCTGCTCTGCTCGTCGGCGTCAGCGACTGGGCTGGTCCTGCTGTTGTTTTCTGCTCTGATCACCGGCGTCGGCGACTGCGCTGGTCCTGCTGCTGTTTTCATCTCTGCTCGTCGGCGCCTGCTCTGCTCGTCGTCGTCTGCGCTGGTCCTGCTGCTGTTTTCTGCTCTGCTCGTCGGCGACTGCTCTGGTCCTGCAGTTGTTTTCGCCTCTGCTCATCGGCGTCTGCTCTGCTCATCGGCGTCTGCGACTGCGCTGGTCATGCTGCTGATTTCTGCTCTGATCGTCTGCGACTGCGCATCTCCTGCTGCTGTTTTTTGCTCTGCTCGTCTGTGTCAGCGACTGCGATGATCCTGCTGCTGTTTTCTGCTCTGCTCGTCGGTGTCTGCGACTGCGCTGTTCCTGCTGCTGTTTTCTGCTCTGCTCGTCGGCGACTGCGCTGATCCTGCTGCTGTTTTCTGCTCTGCTCGTAGGCGTCGGCGACTGCGCTGGTCCTCCTGCTGTTTTCTGCACTGCTCATCGGCGTCGGCGACTGCGCCGATCCTGCTGCTGTTTTCTGCTCTGCTCGTAGGCGTGGCCGACTGCGCTGGTCCTGCTGCTGTTTTCTGCTCTGCTCGTCGGCGACTGCGCTGGTCCTGCTGCTGTTTTCTTCACTGCTCATCGGCGTCGGCGACTGCGCTGATCCTGCTGCTGTTTTCTGCACTGCTCGTCGGTGTCAGCGACTACGCTGATCCTGCTGCTGTTTTCTGCTCTGCTCATCGGCGTCTGCGACTGCGCTGGTCCTGCTGCTGTTTTTTGCTCTGCTCGTCGGCATCGGTGACTGCGCTGATCCTGCTGCTGCTTTCTGCTCTGCTCGTCGGAGTCTGCGACTGCGCTCGTCCTGCTGCTGTTTTCTGCTCTGCTCATCAGCGTCTGCGAGTGCGCTGGTCCTGCTGCTGTTTTTTGCTCTGCTTGTCGGCGTCGGTGACTGCGCTGATCATGCTGTTGTTATCTGCTCTGATCGTCGGCGTCGGCGACTGCGCCGGTCCTGCTGTTGTTTTCTGCTCTGCTCATCGGGCGTCTGCTACTGCGCTGATCCTGCTGCTATTTTCTGCTCTGCTCATCGGCGTCAGCGACTGGGCTGATCCTGCTGCTGTTTTCTGCTCTGCTCGTCTGCGTCAGCGAATGGGCTGATCCTGCTGCTGTTTTCTGCTCTGCTCGTCGCCGTCAGCGCTGATCCTGCTGCTGTTTCCTGCTCTGCTCGTCGCCGTCGGCGACTGCGCTGGTCCTGCTGTTGTTTTCTTCTCTGCTCGTCGGCGTCTGCTCTGCTCTTCGGCGTCAGCGACTGCGCTGGTCCTGCTGCTGTTTTCTGCTCTGCTCGTCGGTGACTGCGCTGGTCCTTGCACTGTTTTTTGCTCTGCTCGTCGGCGTCGGCGACTGCGTAGATCCTGCTGCTGCTTTCTGCTCTGCTCGTCGGAGTCTGCGACTGCACTGGTCCTGCTGCTGTTTTCTGCTCTGCTCGTCGGCATCAGCGACTGCGCTGATGCTGTTTTCTGCTCTGCTCGTCGAGGTCAGCAACTGCGCTGATCCTGCTGCTGTTTTCTGCTCTTCTCATCGCCGTCGGCGACTGCGCTCGTCCTGCTGTTGTTTTCTGCTCTGATCGTCGGCGTCGGCGACTGCGCTGGTCGTGCTGCTGTTTTCTGCTCTGCTCGTTGGCTACTGCACTGATCCTGCTGCTGTTTTCTGCTCTGCTCGTCACCGTCGGCGACTGTGCTGGTCCTGCTGTTGTTTTCTGCTCTGATCATCAGCGTCGGCGACTGCGCTGGTCCTGCTGCTGTTTTCTTCTCTGCTCGTCGGCGTCTGCTCTGCTCGTTGGTGTCTGCGACTGCGCTGGGCCTGCTGCTGTTTTCTGCTCTGCTCGTCGGCGACTGCGCTGGTACTGCTGTTGTTTTCGCCTCTGCTCGTCGGCGTCTGCGACTGCGCTGGTCCTGCTGCTGTTTTCTGCTCTGCTCGTCGGCGACTGTGCTGATCCTGCTGCTGTTTTCTGCCCTGCTCGTAGGCGTCGGCGACTGCGCTGATCCTGCTGCTGTTTTCTGCTCTGCTCGTTGGCGACTGCGCTGGACCTGCTGCTGTTTTCTGCACTGCTCATCGGCGTCGGCTACTGCGTTGATCCTGCTGCTGTTTTCTGCTCTGCTCGTTCGCGTCTGCGACTGCGCATCTCCTGCCGCTTTTTTCTGCTCTGCTCGTCGGCGTCAGCGACTGCGCTGATCCTGCTGCTGTTTTCTGCTCTGCTCGTCGGCGTCTGCGACTGCGCATCTCCCTCTGCTTTTTTTTTGCTCTGCTCGTCGGCGTCGGCGACTGCGCTGATCCTGCTGCTGTTTTCTGCTCTGCTCGTCGGCGACTGCGCTGGTCCTGCTGCTGTTTTCTGCACTGCTCATCGGCGTTGGCGACTGCCTTGATCCTGCTGCTGTTTTCTTC